>NC_064931.1:72522018-73218126 GCF_023897955.1 Schistocerca gregaria
AGTTAGAAAACTGCTGTGGAAGCAAAGGGAACTTCACAGCAAACATAAACATAGCCAAAGCCAGGCACACAAGCAAAAACTACGCGAAGCGAAATGTAGTGTGAGGAGGGCTATGCGAGAGGCGTTCAATGAATTCCAAAGTAAAGTTCTATGTACTGACTTGGCAGAAAATCAGAGGGCCATAGACACGGGTTCACAGGCAGATGCCGTGTTTCTTGACTTCCGCAAGGCGTTCGATGCAGTTCCCCACAGTCGTTTAATGAACAAAGTAAGAACACATGGACTATCAGACCAATTGTGTGATTGGATTGAAGAGTTCCTAGATAACAGAACGCAGCATGTCATTCTCAATGGAGAGAAGTCATCCGAAGTAAGAGTGATTTCTGGTGTGCCGCAGGGGAGTGTCATAGGATCGTTGCTATTCACAATATACATAAATGACCTTGTGGATGACATCGGAAGTTCACTGAGGCTTTTTGCAGATGATACTGTGGTGTATCGAGAGGTTGTAACAATGGAAAATTGTACTGAAATGCAGAAGGATCTGCAACGAATTGACGCATGGTGCAGGGATTGGCAATTCAATCTCAATGTAGACAAGTGCAATGTGCTGCGAATACATATAAAGATAGATCCCTTATCATTTAGCTACAAAATAGCAAACGGAAGCAGTTAATTCAATAAATTATCTGGGACACGCATTAGGAGTGATTTAAAACGGAATGATCATATAAAGCTGATCGTCGGTAAAGCAGATGCCAGACTGAGATTCATTGGAAGAATCCTAAGGAAATGCAATCCGAAAACAAAGGAAGTAGGTTACAGTACGCTTGTTCGCCCACTGCTTGAATACTGCTCAGCAGTGTGGGATCCGTACCAGATAGGGTTGAGAGAAGAGATAGAGAAGATCCAACGAAAAGCAGCGCGCTTCGTTACAGGATCATTTAGTAATCGCGAAAGCGTTACGGAGATAATAGATAAACTCCAGTGGAAGACTCTGCAGGAGAGACGCTCAGTAGCTCGGTACGGGCTTTTGTTGAAGTTTCGAGAACATACCTTCTCCGAGGAGTCAAGCAGTATATTGCTCCCTACTACGTATATCTCGCGAAGAGACCATGAGGATAAAATCAGAGAGATTAGAGCCCACACAGAAGTATACCGACAATCCTTCTTTCCACGAACAATACGAGACTGGAATAGAAGGGAGAACCGACAGAGGTACTCAAGGTACCCTCCGCCACACACCGCCAGGTGGCTTGCGGAGTATGGATGTAGATGCAGATGATGCAGTAGTGAGATAAATTTGCAATAATTATCGGTAGCTATAGAGTGCCGAGGTTGTTGTTTTTGCCGAACGCGATAGATTACTGAGCTTATGAGGATATTTTATTGTCCTTCTGGTTAAATATGCAAGTACCATGACTCACTGACTGGCTGCGTAGGGAAGGTTAGTTTAGCAACACGTCACGCAAGCAGAGGTACGTGAATTCAAGCCGAATTTCTTTGTGTATTTTATATATGCTGTTCACAGGAGTGCACCTGTCATGCAGGTAAGTCCACTTTTGCGGTGTTAAAATAATTTTACAGCAATACAAATACCACCTGCAGATACTACAAACATCAAAAAAAGTTTTGCATCACCCCAGTTCCCAGAACTGGCCTGCGTGTTCTCCAGACATGAACCCCATCGAATGCGCCTGGGTTAGATTGAGAAGGGCTGTTTACTGATGACGTGACACACCAACCACTCTGAGGGATCTACGCCGAATCGCAGTTGAGGAGTGAGACAATCTGGACCAACAGTGCCTTGATGAACTTGTGGATAGTATGCCACGACGAATACAGGCAAGCATCAATGCAAGAGGACGTGCTATTCGGTATTAGAGGTACGGGTGTGTACAGCAATCTGGACGACCACCTCTGAAGGTCTCGCTGTATGGTGGTACAACATGCAATGTGTGGTTCTCATGAGCAATAAAAAGGGCGAAAATGATGTTTATGTTGACCTCTGTTCCAATTTTCTGTACAGGTTTCAGAACTGTCGGAACCGAGGTGATGCAAAACCTTTTTTTTGATGTGTGTAGAATTTAGTGAGGAACACCTTAACGTAAAAAATATGGATAATATGAGGAGACATATAAAGGTATTGTATGTGGAGTATGTAAATATTTTGCAATTCTGATGAGTGTATCTCAAAGGTTTACGGAGTCGTCAGACTTAAGTTAAGCTCATATATTCTTGTGTATTTCAGAACTTTATATATACTAAGGTGGTGTATCTCACCGGCCACTTGACCATCTTCTTCTTCTGTGCAGATGCACATCAAGTGCCCGAACTCTTGCGGTAATCGGCAGCGCGCCGCGAGTAATGAGTATAATGGGCGGGGCACTACGAATGTAGTGCGGGACAATACGCTGAGATAGTGGGTGTCGCGGGAGACGTGCCAGAGATACGTCCCTGCAGTCGCAGTGTCCTCTGTGTCCTCGGTGGCTCAGATGGATGGAGCGTTTGCCATGTGAGCAGGAGGTCCCGGGTTCGAGTCCCAGTCGGGGCACACATTTTTATCTGTCCACGTTGACGTATGTCAATGCCTGTAAGCAGCTAAGGGTTGTCATTACATTGTAATTTGAGACTTTTCAGACGAGTTGCAGATTAAAGAAAACATTTTTATTGGAGGATGATAAACAGAAGTAAGTATCAGAGAGAGGAAATCACATCATGATAATCAGGAGCCGCTCGAGATTAGCCGAGCGGTCCAGGGCACTGCAGTCAGGGACTGTGCGGCTGGTCCCGGAGGAGGTTCGAGTCCTCCCTCGGGCATGGGTGTGTGTGTGTGTGTGTGTGTGTGCGTGTTTGTCTTTACGATAATTTAGATTAAGTAGTCTGCAAGCTTAGGGACTGATGACCTGAGCAGTTAAGTCCCATAAGATTTCACACACATTTGAACATTTGATAATAGGAAGTAATCTACATTAACAACACTGCATTTTCACTAACTGCTATTAGCAACACCAATTTATCATCTAATATCCAGTGAACCTCACTAAGATCTATGGTAATTTGGCTAATATAAAGTCATGCTTATGTTTTTATATTTAAATGTGTTGATCATTTGTTAACAGCTCTAGCAGCCCGAATTTAATTCTTCCAGTTTTAGAGACCGTGGAGTCCAGGTACTTTCGTAAACATTTCATAAGTAATGTGAGACTTAAGTTTCTCTCGGCGTATAAAATGTTCAAATAGTTTACGGGAATGCAGGCAGATAACGTCATCGACAACAGCCGGTATTTCAACAGGAGCACACGCTCCCATTTTCAAGGCAAAACTGCAGCAAGTATGCCCTGTACACGCGAATTTAAAACATCGGTTTTCAAAGAAACTCCTTAAAGACAACACACACACGCCCAGTAAACACTAACATCAGCATAGGCCGAAGATGACCGGCGTCAGAAGTAATCGATAGCGAAATTAACAATAAACTGGGGTGGTAGCATAAACGCTGTCCCTCTGTTTTCTGGCAAGTGTGAGAGCAGGATTCCACGCAGAATTTAAACAAGAACCACCATCTGTATTAATAAGGTTATTTGCTAATTAATTTGAACAGCTTCCTTAATACCCTATCCCAACAGCTGGGAGCGCATGCTGGTATCTCCGTGTTATATTCCATAGGATTACCGGTACCAAGACAATGTTCTGGAATGGCAGATATACTTGGCTGTGTCGCCTGTGGTCGGTACACCGGTCCCTCACGGTTCTGATAGTCTGAACAATGTATGACATGCCACATCTGATATGAATACGACACACACCCGCCTTATACAAGATCCTGATTTTAGATAGTAGTCGAAAAAACACACTTCACATCAAATTTCCGCAACATACGACAAATCCTGTTCGAAACGCTCCCTGGGTAGGGCAAACAGGCCGCAGACTTTGGAGTCACCTCGGTATTATCATCGCTCACCCTCGTCAGCCCCAGGTAGCTGGATGGTGAGCGTGATGGATTCTCAGTCCTCTGGGCCTGGGTTTGATTCCCGGCCGGGTCGGGGAATTTTCTTCGCCCAGGTACTGGGTGTTGTGCTGCCATCATCTTCATCCTGTCATCCTCATCGACTGCAGGTCGCCGACGTCGCGTCAGATTGAAAGACAGACACCCGGCGAAAGGTCTGCCCAATGGGGATAGCTCTCGCCATACGATTAAATAAAAAAAACCGCGCAACCGGTGCACAGTTGGTCGATAGGACAACGCACGTCTAATTTGCCTTTCACTATAACCATTCTGAAGGAAGATGACTTCGAGATGTGCTAACTCAGCTGACTAACTCTCAAGGTCCGAAATGACAAATGCCCTGTGAACCAAGGTAAGAAGTACCCCTTCACGTTAGCCACAATGACAACTGTCATCCTGCAGGTACAAGACAGTGTAAGGCTCTTATAAATAGCACGCCCCAACGTACCGTCCACCTTCCTCCTCACCCACACATCAAAGAAAGGAACCGCGAGGAGTGGCTGCGTGGTTTGATGCGCCGAGGTGCCATGTCACGGATTGCGCAGTCCCTCTCGCTGGAGGTTCGAGTTATTCCTCGGGCATAGGTGTGTGTGTTGTTCTTAGAGTAAGTTAGTTTAAATAGTGTGTAAGTCTAGAGACTGATGACATCAGCAGTTTGGTCACTTATGAATTCACACACACAAAGAAAGCAAGACAGCCTTTCTTTTTCACCACGAATCTTCGGGTGGATTGAATTCAGATGTTCTAAGGCACGTTCTTGGAAACCTTCCATAAACTACAGCGTCCTCGTCGCCACTGCAGATTCTTGTTCCATAGGAATCAACGGAGAGGGTGTTGTTTGGTGGCCGGTATCCTCTTTCTACAACACAACTGCATACATGTATTAACAGGGTTCTTTATTTACGTAAACAGGAAGCTACTTGTAACTCTTCAGGCTTTCCTGGCGAGATCTTGACATGTGGAACAATCGGGTCTACTGCCGGATGTTTGTGTCGCTCTGGCACAATATTTCGGCCACTGTCTCAAATGGTTCAAATGGCTCTGAGCACTATGCGACTTAACTTCTGAGGTCATCAGTTTCCTAGTACTTAGAACTAATTAAACCTAACTAACCTAAGGACATCACACACATCCATGCCCGAGGCAGGATTCGAACCTGCGACAGTAGCAGTCGCTCAGTTCCAGACTGTAGCGCCCAGAACCACACGGCCACTCCGCCACGTACCTCGTTGCCTTCTTCAGGTGCTACCTGAGACCGCCGTGTTGGAGGATCTTGTCCAGTATTTATGGCCAGAGGGCGCTGGGTGCTCTCTCTGCCGTCCGCTCCCGCCTGGCGCTGCTTGTAATGTGTTGTCTCTTGCTCGATGTTCCCTCGGACGTCCGCGCCCAACTTGGGCGCCATCTGTGGCAGCTCTCTGAGGCCTGTCCTGTGTCTCGCGGTCCGCGGCCGCCAGGTGCTGCTCCTGAGGTTTTTACCCCTCCCTGGTGCTCCCACGGACGTCCGCGCCCGGCTCCTCCACCATCTGTGGTCGTGGCAGTTGTCTGGGGCCGGATCCGCATGTGGCGTTCCGTTCGTGGTCCGCGCCCGCTTGGCGCTGCTCCCAAGGTGTTGGCACTTCCCTGGTGCTCCGACAGACGTCCGTCCCCGCCTAGTCCACCATCTGCAGTTGTGTCAGCTGTCTGAAGCCCGTCTCGCGTCGGGGGCTCTGTTCGTGGTCCGCGCCCGCCTGGAGCTGCTTGTAAGGTGTTGTTTCTTCCCCGGTGCTCCCTCGGACGTCCGCGCCCGACTTGGTCTCCATCTGTGGCAGCTCTCTGAGGCCTGTCTTTTGTTGGCGCTCCATTCGTGGTCCGCGCCCGCCTAGCGCTGAACCTGCGGTGTTGGCACTTCCCTGGTGCCCGACGGTCGTCCGTGCTCGGCTCGTCCATCATCTGCGGTCGTGGCGGTTGTCAGAGGCCTGTCCTGCGTCGGGAGTGGCGTTCGCGGTCCGCACCCGCCTGGTGCTACTCCTGCAGTGTCACTGCTTCTGGAGGAGTTTGTTGCTTCATTTCGTTGAGCCCTGATAAGCTCCAGAGCCGGACTCCACGCCGAGCTGAGTTGGTAACCGCTACCTCTGTTTATTAGGTTGTCTGTGACCTTGATCTCGATGGCCTCCTTTATGACACTGTCCCAAAATCTTGGCGTCTGTGTCACAATTTTGGTGTTGTTATAGTCCATTGAGTGGCTGAGCTCCAGACAGTGCTCTGCTATGGCAGATTTTGTTGCCTGCCCGAGTCTGGTGTGCCTCTGGTGTTCTTTGCACCTGACGTCCACCGTCTTGGTTGTCTGGCCAATGTATGAGCGACACAAACATCCAGCAGTAGACCCGATTGTTCCACATGTCAGGAAGCTACTTATTTTGAAGAGAGTCCATGTGTTGTGGTAAAATCTCTTCCGAAATAGTCCTCTTGCACACAATATCGGTATTCTAGCTATTACAAACTTTAGTATCGCTATGGGCAAAGTAGAAGTCCCTGTATGTGCACTAATCAGGCCGCAATGCACCGACAGACGCCTACTTGGAGTGCGAGTTAGTGCTCCAGTGACTGAGCGACTGCGCTAGTGACAGACTGACTGAGCCTCTCCGGTCAGTAGCGGCCTTCTAAATACTTGCTTTCCAGAGGGAGTTGGCGGTATGTTGCTTGTGAGTGTGTCGTTGGCCTCTCTTCTGAAAGGTGCGCTTGATCTTGAGCCTACTATCGATCTTCTTGCTAAGTCTTTGCCGATCAGTGTGCTGGCGACAGCTTATTGCAGCACATAAACGAATTGACAATGTGACAATGTGCTTCTTATCTCAACTCCATCTGTCTCCTCATAGAACTGGTCATTGAATTATAAGTAAGTGGAAATCAACACATGTCGAAGTAAGTTCGTTAATTCAGCACCAAACCTAACATGAATTAACCATAACGAACCAGGCAAGGGAACCTCAGTGAAGAGACATATCACGTCAAAACTTACTAGAATATCAGTCATTCAAATACATTGGCTCTAATCGACGTAAAAAATCCGCAGAATTCTTAATGTGGTGTTCACACCGACCTACTATAGGACTCAACACAGTAGCAAGGTGTTTTGCTACACGATAAGTCGGAGCACCAATGTTACTTACAATCGGACGAAGAGGGACACGTTCCTTGCGGACCTTAGAGAGCCCATATAACGTAGGGGGAACAGCACAATAAGAATTGAGACTCTCTAGATAGTACCGGCCTCTGTGACGGAGGGGTTCTAGGCACTTCAGTCTGGAACCACACGACCGCTACGATCGCAGGTTCGAATCCTGCCTCGGGCAAGGATGTGTGTGATGTCCTTAGGTTAGTTAGGTTTAAGTAGTTTCAAGTTCTAGGGGACTAATTACCGCAGATGTTAAGTCCCATAGTGCTCAGAACCATTTATTTCTCTTGATAGTCTGCTAGATATGGTAACTTTGTTCAGGGGGCTATTAGTCTTTCTCTCAGCAATTTTCGTGGGGTCAGCACCGGTCCTACGATACTCTGAATCAGACAGAAAAAAACAGCATGTTTTGCAATATGCAGATCAACTCTTACTCTGAACGTACCGAGCGAGGTGGCGCAGTGGTTAGCACACTGGAGTCGCATTCGGGAGGACGACGGTTCAGTCCCGTCTCCGGCCATCCTGATTTAGGTTTTCCGTGATTTCCCTAAATCGCTTCAGGCAAATGCTGGGATGGTTCCTTTGAAAGGGCACGGCCAATTTCCTTCCCCATCCTTCCCTCACCCGAGCTTGCGCTCTGTCTCTAATGACCTCGTTGTCGACGGGACGTTAAACTCTAATCTCCTCCTCCTCCTCCTCTTACTGAACATAAAGCAGCCCTCTCACCAGCTATGATATTACACTTACAAAGGAAACTCCGCATCGCACCTCTCTCAGATTTAGTGGTAAGATGGCCCAGTGGACAGCCCGTCAAAACCTGAACACATATCAACCATAAAACAGAAAGAAAGTGTACTGAACAGTGAAAAAAAGCAAACCAGAAACAGTGAACCGTCCAAGGACAACTGCAATACATAGCAGCCTGTAAACAAAACGGTGTCAGGTTTAAGTGGTCACGGTGTTGGACTGCCAAACGAGTGAGCCGTATTCAAACCTCCCTGATGTCAATTTTTTTTTTCTACACTGTTCTCTGTACTCAAATTTGTGTCTGTGTCGTGGTGTAACGTCCGTTTGCATCAGCGAGGTGGTAGGAAGGGACCTATAATGACAGTTGATTCTGCACAACTATTCTATTAGCATCTGAAAGGAAGTGGTTTTTGAAAGGGAACCGCAAATGTTTGAAGACCAGGCGACAAGTCAGCCGAATCCTCCACCGGGAAACACGTCTGGTGTGTCTTAAACGGCATTAGTGACAATACATATGTCATATGACAGGAATCTCTTACCGCAGCACCTAATTTGTACGCCTGGTAAATGAGTGAGATACACCTCCTTGCACGATTTAGATGTTCGTACGAAGGTGAATGTGGTCACTCCCAAGAAAACGGCGAAAACATAGCAGTTTGTCGCATGAGCTGCAACAAATAAACGCAATAGTTTCACAATCACACAGTTTTTCTGTGCTCAGTCAAAACACACGTTTTTTAAGTTGCATTCAATTTTGGAAGTTTTGACTCTTTAATTTCTTTGTTGTAACATACTTCACACGCGTTTGTTGTTTTCATTTCTGTGAGACGTCTATGTGATATCTCACCTGCTCTCACTATTCATCACGTTTACTTGTGATGGTGACGTATTCTTACAGCATGACTCATATTCTGTAACCAATGTATAGTATGACAGATGCCAAGACTACAGAAAGAGAAAAAAACATTTCAGTGACCGACATGACAGTTTATAATGTTGTGAAAAAGAATAAAAAAGAGAAACGGCACGAGAGTGTTGAACAAGGCTCGGCCGTTTCACCGACTAATATCGTGACCACAGAGCCACGACGCTGCGGATAGTCGTCTTTGCTCAATATTACACTTGTTAAACTTGGACCGCTCACAGTTTCTACACTACTGGCCATTAAAATTTCTACACGATGAAGAAATGCAGATGATAAACGGGTATTCATTTGACAAGTATATTATACTAGAACTGACATGTGATTACATTTTCACGCAATTTGGGTGCATAGGTCCTGAGAAATCAGTACCCAGAACCACCTCTGGCCGTAATAACGGCCTTGATATGTCTGGGCATTGAGTTAAACAGAGCTTGGATGGCGTGTACAGGTACAGCTGCCCATGCAGTTTCAACACGATACCACAGTTCATCAAGAGTAGTGACTGGCGTACTGTGACGAGCCAGTTGCTCGGCCTCCATTGGCCAGACATTTTCAGTTGGTGAGAGACATGGAGAATGTGCTGGCCAGGGCAGCAGTCGAACATTTTCTGTATCCAGAAAGGCCTGTACAGGATCTGCAACATGCGGTCGTGCATTATCGTGCTGAAATGTAGGGTTTCGCAGGGATCGAATGAAGGGTAGAGCCACGGGTCGTAACACATCTGAAATGTAACGTCCACTGTTCAGTGCGAACAAGAGATGACCGAGACGTGTAACCAATGGCACCCCATACCATCACGCCAGGTGATACGCCAGTATGGCGATGACGAATACACGCTTCCAATGTGCGTTCACCACGATGTCGCCAAACACGCATGCGACCATCATGATGCTGTAAACAAAACCTGGATTCATCCGAAAAAATGACGTTTTGCCATTTGTGCACCCAGGTTCGTCATTGAGTACACCATCGCAGGCGCTCCTGTCTGTGATGCAGCGTCAAGGGTAACTGCAGCCATGGTCTCCGAGCTGATAGTCCATGCTGCTGCAAACGTCGTCGAAGTGTCCGTGCAGATGGTTGTCGTCTTGCAAACGTCCCGATCTGTTGACTCAGGGATCGAGACGTGGCTGCACGGTCCGTTACAGCCATGCGGTTAAGATGCCTGTCATCTCGACTGCTAGTGATACGAGGCCGTTGGGATCCAGCACGGCGTTCCGTATTACCCTCCTGAACCCATCGATTCCATATTCTGCTAACAGTCATTGAATGTCGCGATACGCTAAACCGCAATCGCGATAGGCTACAATCCGACCTTTATCAAAGTCGGAAACGTGATGGTACGCATTTCTCCTCCTTACACGAGGCATCACAACAACGTTTCACCAGGCAACGCCGGTGAACTGCTGTTTGTGTACGAGAAATCGGTTGGAAACTTTCCTCATGTCAGCACGTTGTAGGTGTCGCCACCGGCGCCAACCTTGAGTGAATGCTCTGAAAAGCTAATCATTTGCATATCACAGCATCATCTTCCTGTCGGTTAAATTTCGCGTCTGTAGCTCGTCATCTTCGTGGTGTAGCAATTTTGGTGGCCAGTAGTGTATTTTGCTTTTTGTTCCACAGTTCAGTACACTTTCTTCCTGTTTTCATGCTTGATCTGTGTTCAGTTTTTGACGGGCTATCCTCCGGGCCATCTTACCACTAAATCTCGTGGGAGTTCCGTGGGGAGTTTCCCTCGTTAGGTGGACGTGCCCCAGGCAGCACACTGTAACTGGATGGCGAGCTTCCTATAATAGTAGAAACAGCCAAGTTTCATACGGTTAAAATAGAGAAGACTTGCTGATAGGTGACCGATGAGTAAAGACTTTCTTCTGGGTGATTGATGAGACGAATCTTGTTGTCATACTGAAGGATATCTCCACTTAAGTACGGAATAAAGAAGGTGAGCTGCATGCAAGCTCTCCAGCCGTTACTGCCACCACCTTCCCCTATCGAAAGAGAGATACGCGTGAATGAGCGATGCAATCACTGATTCAGAAGGGACACGATGCTAGTTAGCTTTTATCGGGGGTTATTTGCACAGTTTTAACGTTCTTGGCCAGCTCGTTGCCTCCATAACGCACTTGGGCGATTCTACTGGTGTTCACACTTATTTTTCTGGGTTGTTTCTTTAAGCCACTAACCATTATTACAGTCATTGCCCGTATCCGCAATTTATCCTCATAATTTCGCTTTTATTGTGCTTACCCACCTGTGCTAGTGTTACATTTCTCCATTATAACCCCTTGCCCATTTGCTAAATGTTCATTTACTTATCTCAGTGGGCAATTAATAGTTGATGCTTTACATTAATAAATCTCATTATTACAGTGACCGCTTGTTACTGGTATAGATAGATGATCCCACCTTCTCATTAATGTATCCATGTGTTGTGCATTGCCGGCCGGAGTGGCCGTGCGATTCTAGGCGCTACAGTCTCCAGCCGTGCGACAGCTACGGTCGCAGGTTCGAATCCTGCCTCGGGCATGGATGTGTGTGATGTCCTTAGGTTATTTAGGTTTAATTAGTTCTAAGTTCTAGGTTCTAGGTGACTGATGACCTCAGAAATTAAATCGCATTGTGCTCAGAGCCATTTGAACCATTTTGTTGTGCAGTACCCATGTTTTCATGCTTTATGAACTACTATTATCTTTCAATAAGACATTTCCGTTGTGTGGAATTCTCGTTTTCTTAAAATTTGCGTTATTCTGGGGGAGCTTCCTTCTTTCCTTTTTTGTAGATCACCCGGGATCGGACCTACAGCATCTTACGGCTATGCTAAACGGCTCAATCGACACTCTACATTATTTGAAATACAGTGTTTCTACTTTTTCTTATTTTTTACCCAAATATGCTGTGACGCCTATCTGACATTTTCTGTGGATCTCATACTTATTTCTGTGAACGATATACAAATCTCTTTTAAGTTAATTATTTTAGGCCTAAAATATATGTAATTACTTTCTTGTGAGTGTTCGTAAGGTAAGCAATAATAACAAAATAAAGCATAAGTAATATTTTTAGGCCTAAAAGAAACAAAAAAGGATTTTTGTGCACTATTTTACAGAAATAGACGAGACAGCGGAAGCTTCCATGTAGGTATCGAAACATATTTGCATAACAAAAATTAAGAAAAAAGAAACTTTTTCTTTTACAGAAGGCGTTTTTTTTAAAAAAACTCAAATTTAGTGCAGAAACAGAAAAACGCAACAAGAGCCTTTGAATTCAGCAAGAAACGCTTTCAAGTGCACCTAAGCGCTGGTTTATTCGTGGCTAATTACAACAGGATAAGCAAGCATCATTTGTTCAGATTTTTGGCGCGACGAATAGGAAAATATGAGATTCGGGAGTTGTTGCATCACACTAAGGTGACGTAGGTGTGGGTGTGGCATATGTGCACAGTATTCACTACGAATGCTGCAGAATCTACCCAGGACAAGACATTCATCTTCTCGTTAAGTGCTGTGCACTCGTGTCACATGAAGCAAATGGCCGTGGGGGAATATTGCTTAGAGAAGATGTAGTAATCCTTTGGTCGGAACATTTCCTACAGGAACGTCATGTCACAAGAGATAAAATAGTAGTACTAATCGTGTTTACTTAAAGCTGTAACTTCTAATTTTACTGTTGCTATGACAGACGCGAAAAGAGTTATCTAAATTTAGGATAAGTCATTCTTCTTCATTTAGTATATACTGAAATAAACATATGTCAATGCGATATCCTGTATTTCCACAATGTTATAAAGAAGATTTAAAACGTAGCATTCTTATTAGTACAGAAATTCAGGTAATACAGTCTTATTCAAACTGTGCAGTTTTAACAAACTGTCGCCCGTCCTAATTTGAACGTACTTTTTCGTTAACGATACGCTTACCAGATAAATGCAACTTTCACTAATTGTTTAAGATCTCTCATTAAAATGGGAATAAATGAAAACAGTCCAAACTGATCAACGTTTTACTTCAATGAGAAAAACTCTGATTAACAATTTTGAGCAATAATCATCGTACACTTATGAGATACATTCATATTAGACCTACACTTTCTAATCCAATTCTGGGTGAGAATCGCATATTAAGAACGATGGTGCAACACCTTGTACGAGGGGCATTCAACAAGTAATGCAACACTTTTTTGCTGACAGCAGGTCGGTTTTATTGAAGATTCCAATACACCACATTATTCCTCACTATTTCGGCTACAAAATCCTGTTCTTCAACATAACCTCCGTACAACGCGAAGGCGTTACTGCACGTTACTTGGACCTGTCTGCCCGCCTGGTACCACCCTACTGATCGATGTCTGAGTCAACGTTTTGCTGCATCAATAACCTCCCCATCATCCATGCACTGCATCCTTCATTGGGCATCCTTCATTGGGCCAAACAGATGGAAGTCGGGAAGGTGTAAGATCCGGGCTGTAGGATGGATGAGGAACACAGTCCAAGGAAGTTTTGTCTGGCCCTTTCGGGTGTACAGACTTGGGTGAGGCTTTGCGTTTTCATAGAGAAGGAGACGTTTGTTCCCATTTTTGTAGTGACGAACGCGCTGAAGTAATTTTTTTCAATTTCTTGAGGATATCACAATACACTTCAAAGCTGATCGTTGCTCTATAAGGGACGACGTCAAACAGAATTCCCAGACGACAGTTGCCATCACTTTACCGGCTGACAGTGCGGCTTTGAACTTTTTCTTTGGAAGAGAGGTGGTGTGGTGTCACTCCATGGATTGCCGTTTTGTTTCCGGTTCGAAGTGATGAACCCATGTTTCATCGCCTGCGACGATACCCGAGAAAAAATTGTCACGATCAGCCTCATGACGTGCAAGCAATTCCGCTCAGATGGTACTTAGTTGCTTTTTATGGTCTTCCGTTAGGCGACAAGGAACGACAGTGAGGACACACCCTTGAGTACCCCAACTGGTGGACAAGCGTTCATCACTACCAGCAGATACGTCCATTTAACCACCGATGTGTTTGGAAGTGATCCACAGATCACTTCGAATGAGAGTGTCCGCACGTTCCAACATTCCAGGAGCCACATCTGAGTGCGGCCAGTCGGCGCTTGCGAGACCTTGTTGCGATGATGACAGATGCTTTGCCCAACGATTCACCATGTTTTTGTTCACTGCCAGATCTCCGCAGACATTCTGAAACCGCCAATGAACATCTGCAATGCTCTGGTTTACCTCCAAAAGAAACTCAGTGACAGAATTCTGCTTGGAACACTCCTCCGTTACAAACGCCATTCTGAAGGCTACCTAGAGTGTCGCTACCTATCGGAACCTCGTGAAACTATAGTGGATGAAATGGGAATTTCCACGATGTCACACAGCATATTGTGCATGTTTTCAACCGAAATTGGCCGAAAAAATGTGTTGCATTATTATCGAACGCACCTCGTAAAATTAGCCAACATGTTCTTGCTGTAATGGTGTTGCGAGCGCCTGTTATTTTCTTTGAGGGTATGCAGCTCTACTGTATGGCTTAATGATGAGGGCATCCACTTAGATAAAATATTCCAAACCAGACAAGAGGATGATGTCATTAGTAGAAACAAAACTGGCATACCACAGGTCGGTGTGTGGAATGTTAAATCCCTCATTTGGGTAGATAGTTTAAAGAATTTAAGAAGGGTAACGAGCTGGTTCCAATTAGGAATTTTGATAATTACTGAAGCATAGTCGCAGGAAGAACAGGACCTCTGGTCTGGTGAGTATTGGGTCATTAACACAATACCATAAGGGCTGATGTGGTAGCAGGACTAAACATAAATGAAATAATTGGAGTTCAGGTAAGTTACTACTAAAAGCATAGCGAATGCATCATCTCAGCCAAGATATACATGAAGCCAACAACCACCATAGAACTACAAGTCTATATGCCGGCTAGCTCTGTACATGATGAAGGAACTGAAACAATCTTTCACGAAAGAGAACGAGTTACTCAGGAAGTTACAGAAGGTCTATATTTCATTACGGTGGGAGACTGGAATTCGATAGGAGGAAATGTAAGATGGAAAGATAGTAGTACAGGATAGATTGGAGAAAATGAATGAATGGTGAAGAAGCCTGGCAGAATTTTGCACGGAGATCAATTTTAATACCATCAGACCTCAAGAGGAATATAATAATTCCAGTTCAGAAGAATACCGGTGCTGACAGGTGTGAATAGTACCAAACTATCAATTAAATAAATCAATGTTGCAAGGGACTGACAATCATGTAAAGAAGAATAGAAAAACTGGTAGAGGCCGACCTTGGGGAATATCAGGTTGGGTTCCAGAGAAATGTAGAAAAGACGTGAGGCAATACTGATTCTTATAAGTGTAGTATCCCGCCCACTCGTCTAATATATGATGCCTAGGAAGTTAAAGTATTGGTGGGGGAAAAAACTCAATTGGGCTACCTCCACTGACCTAAGAAAATGGCGGGAAAAATGGTCACTTGGGCTACCTCCACTAACCTAAGTCATTCGACCGCCACCTCTTCCTAGGAATTGGCGGGGAAAAGACTCAGCTTGTGCTGGATAGGATGGACGTAAGTCTTTGTTTAAACAGTCTTTATTTAGACAATTTGTGGCAGTAGCTCCATCCAGTGTGTTCACCATGAGGTCCGGAGTCCAACTGACCTAGTACACAGTACTGCCACCAGAGGGCACCATCGTCCCTCCCACGACGTAATCCAAGATGGCGGTCTGGGGAGAAAACGGCGGGAACCAATATGAACCCCTAATACAGTAGGACGGCGGTATCTGGTAACGTCAGTGGATGGGATATAGGACAGGCTCAGCAGCTCTAGGACCTCAGTCTCTCTCAGTCATCCAGCAGCACCAGAAGAAGAAGAACCATGAAGCATCAACAGCAGTCGCAATGCAGCACAGCCCTGCAGAACTGGAAGAATTGGAAAAGTAAGTATCCCATATAGCATCTTTCTCTGTGGTTAGCATTATTATTATTATTATTATCATCCTTTTCTCAGACGTTATGTCTGGTTAAAAATGGAAAGTGACGCGGACCTTGATCAAGCGTGACTTCCTTTTAACTGTACGGTATATGTTATATTGCATTTAGGAACTTTCGGGTAATTGAACATGTATCAATAATTACGGATTTCTGTAGTTGTATATATAAGTTTGGATGTAGCTGTATTGCATTGATGTACTGGTGGATATTGTGTGGTATGACTCCTGTAGTTGATAGTATAATTGGTATAATGTCAACTTTATCCTGATGCCACATATCCTTGACTTCCTCAGCCAGTTGGATGTATTTTTCAATTTTTTCTCCTGTTTTCTTTTGTATATTTGTTGTATTGGGTATGGATATTTCGATTAGTTGTGTTAATTTCTTCTTTTTATTGGTAAGTATGATGGCAGGTTTGTTATGTGGTGTTGTTTTATCTGTTATAATGGTTCTGTTCCAGTATAATTTGTATTCATCATTCTCCAGTACATTTTGTGGTGCTTACTTTTATGGGGGAACGTGTTGTTTTATAAGTTTATGTTGTAAGGCAAGCTGTTGATGTATTATTTTTGCTATATTCTCATGTCTTCTGGGGTATTCTGTATTTGCTAGTATTGTACATCCGCTTGTGATGTGATCTACTGTTTCTATTTGTTGTTTGCAAAGTCTGCATATATCTGTTGTGGTATTGGGATCTTTAATAATATGCTTGCTGTAATATCTGGTGTTTATTGTTTGATCCTGTATTGCAATCATGAATCCTTCCGTCTCACTGTATATATAGCCTTTTCTTAGCCATGTGTTGGATGCATTTTGATCGATGTGTGGCTGTGTTAGATGATACGGGTGCTTGCCATGTAGTGTTTTCTTTTTCCAATTTACTTTCTTCGTATCTGTTGATGTTATGTGATCTAAAGGGTTGTAGAAGTGGTTATGAAATTGCAGTGGAGTAGCCGATGTATTTATATGAGTGATTGCTTTGTGTATTTTGCTAGTTTCTGCTCGTTCTAGATAGAATTTTCTTAAATTGTCTACCTGTCCATAATGTAGGTTTTTTATGTCGATAAATCGCCTTCCTCCTTCCTTTCTGCTTAATGTGAATCTTTCTGTTTGCTGAATGTATGTGATGTATTCTATATTCGTGGCATTGCGATCGTGTAAGTGTATGGCGTGCTTCTAGGTCTGAGTTACTCCATTTCACTACTCCAAATGAGTAGGTCAATATTGGTATATCATAAGTATTTATAGCTTTTGTTTTGTTTCTTGCTGTCAATTCTGTTTTCAGTACTTTTGTTAGTCGTTGTCTATATTTTTCTTTTAGTTCTTCTTTAATATTTGTATTATCTATTCCTATTTTTTGTCTGTATCCTAGATATTTATAGGCATCTGTTTTTTCCATCGCTTCTATGCAGTCGCTGTGGTTATCCAACATGTAATCTTCTTGTTTAGTTTGTTTTCCCTTTTCTTACATTTGTCTGTTCCAAAAGCCATATTTATATCATTGCTGAATACTTCTGTTATCTTTAGTAATTGGTTGAGTTGTTGATTTGTTGCTGCCAGTAGTTTTAGATCATCCATGTATAGCAAATGTGTGATTTTGTGTGGGAATGTTCCAGTAATATTGTATCCATCATTTGTATTATTTAGCATGTTGGATAGTGGGTTCAGAGCAAGGCAGAACCAGAAAGGACTTAATGAGTCTCCTTGGTATATTCCACGCTTAATTTGTATTGGCTGTGATGTGATATTATTTGAATTTGTTTGGATATTAAGTGTGGTTTTCCAATTTTTCATTACTACGTTTAGGAACAGTATCAATTTAGCATCTACTTTGTATATTTCCAATATTTGTAGTAACCATGAGTGGGATACACTATCAAAAGCTTTTCGGTAATCAATGTATGCGTAGTGTAGCTACCTTTGTTTAGTTTCAGCTTGAAATGTTACCTCTGCATCTATTATCAGTTGCTCTTTGCATCCTCGTGCTCCTTTGCAACAGCATTTTTGTTCTTCATTTATAATTTTTTTCTGTGTTGTATGTGTCATTAATTTCTGTGTTATGACTGAAGTTAATATTTTGTATATTGTTGGTAGGCATGTTATGGGGCGGTATTTAGCTGGGTTTGCTGTGTCTGCTTGATCTTTAGGTTTCATATAAGTTATTCCATGTGTAAGTGTATCAGGGAATGTGTATGGGTCTGCAACGTAACTGTTAAATAATTTAGTTACGTGTAAATGTGTTGAGGTGGACTTCTTTAAACAGAAATTTGCTATTTTACCTTTTCCAGGGGCTTTCCAATTGTGAGTAGAATTAATTGCTTTGGTGACTTCATGTTGAAAAATTATCACTTCAGGCATTTGTGGTATCATCTTGTATGTGTCTGTTCCTGCTTCTATCCACCGTGCATACCTGTTATGTTGTACCGGGTTTGACCATATGTTGCTCCAGAAGTGTTCCATGTCTGTTATGTTTGGTGGATCGTTTATTTTAATGTTATTATTATTATTATTATTATTATTATTATTATTATTATTATTATTACTATCATTATCACTGTTGTTGTTATTGGTTGTTTTCGCAGCTTGGTTCAAATGGCTCCGAGCACTATGGGACTTAACATCTGAGGTCATCAGTCCCCTAGAACTTAGAACTACTTTAACCTAACTAACCTAAGGACATCACACACACCCATTCTCGAGGCAAGATTCGAACCTGCGACCGTAGCGGTAGCGCGGTTCCAGATTGTAGCACCTAGAACCGCTCGGCCACCCCGGCCGGCCACAGCTTGGTCCATGTAAATGCTTACTCGTCTTTGTTGTCTGTCCCACTCATCGATTTTTGTGATGAGAACTTGCGATCTGCACCCAACACATCGAATGCTGCTGGTGGTCCTGAACAACAGCAAGATGGAAGACAGTACCGGTCACCGACATATGACCAACCTCTGCAGAACATCCCTGTGCTAGTGCAGGCACAGAGTGTAGATGCTGTGTATAAGAAGGCATTGACGATAGCCATGCTTTTCAGTTCTACATACAATTTAACTCCCAGTGGAATGAAATTTGTAAAAGTTGGTATAGTAGCACATCGTGTCTGGTACTTGCATGCTAGAATAGAAATGGAAAATGTATCGAAGGATGTTAAAGTGCCAGTTTCTGAGTTCGACTGGGACGAAATATGTCGTGCAGAGCGCTACATCAATCAGCAGATGGTTATATATATACCCACCTTGCCATCATATATATATATATATATATATATATAACCCATGAAGAGTAACTATATCATTCATTTTTTGAGTAACTGGCGTAGCATTGAAAAATAATGATGTTGATAACTGTAATAATTGTAGCCAATACAGCTCAGTCGGTTAAGTGATTTAGTTTAGTGGCTACACATACTATTACCGTCCCTTCAAGTGTATCTTACTATATATGCTACCTACTTGTCAGTACCTGGTGAAGTTAGTATGATGGCAAGGTGTGTAAAACATCCTCATCACAATGACTTTATTGTTGGTGACCGTTCCTGTGAAGATGCAAAAGAAGATCTGCTGAAGAAGAAGAATGGAATTTTCCTTTTTGATAATATACGTGCAATTATTGTAGGTTATGTATCCCGCCTGGAAGGCGTGGGTCTACTCCTGTAAACTGAAGGGTAGGCCAAATGGAGAAAGTCAGTAGGAGCAGGAAAAGGTGAAATGCTTCGGTACTGTGTATGGGTTATAACTCTTAACTTTGCGTACAGATGAGAACGTAGGTGCGAAGCCGTTCATCAATCAAACATCGGCTAGGAGGTACAAAGGCAAAATCTGTAGTGGCTTGCCCAGTATGAAATAGAAACAATGTTGCTTGGTCGTCAACTCGGAATCAAATGGGCTGAATCTGGAGCGACGCTCGTAGAGCTGCACAGCTAGAGGTCGGTGTCTGTTGTAGTGCCAACCTAGTAGAGCACACCTACGTTGTGGCATTGTAGCTATCGATATGACATCCCTCCCCCCTGAAACGACGCACTGTCATTGAGTAGGGCTTCCGACGGCGGGTGGAGGGACCCAGGGGTGGCGCAACTGAGAGGGTGGACAGCAGAACTGCCAAGGAGCGCTGTCCACCAGCAACCCCGAACTGCTCACGAGGGGGTGAGGAAAACGCCCCGTGGAAAACGTGCCCAGGCCACGCACCGCCACTGGGTATGCTCAGATGAGGAGGCGGAGCAACGACCTCCATTGGCGACGGCGGTGGCGGCGTTAGGGCAGCCTCAGTATCCCTCGGTTCCGGCACTGTGAAGGAACTCAGCGGCGGCGACGGCGGTGGCCGGAGGTGGGGCCGTGGTGGCGGCAAGAGGCGTTCATCCGGTGCAGGTGTCCAGACAAGCAGCGGTGGCGTTGGCAGGAACGCCTGCGGCGGAGGTGCGAGCGGCGGAGGCGCTGTCGGTGGAGGCGCTGTCGGTGGAGTCGTGGGCTGAGGCGGCGGAAGCTGCAAAGCCTCCAATTCTGCCTGAAAGCAACCAGCGGCAGAAAACCGAGGACGGCACAAACGGATCTGGTTCCGATGCCGTTTGACAGTGCCGGAGGGACCAGAAATGACAAATAAAGCGGTGCCAAGCTGGCGAATACTGCACCCCTGCTCCCAGCGCCGCTTGCCAGAGAAAACGCGATAGAACACCCAATCCTGTGGCGCCAAGCCAGAACGAGGCGAAGCAGCGCGAGCGCGCCTGCGGCGGGTGCAAGAGCTGCAGGAGCGACCGATGGGCCATGTAGCAATTCCGCTGGGAAATGGGTGGCGCGCAGCTGGGAGCGATAGAAAGGAAGGAAAATCCATAGTGAGTGCTCGCGAGAGTGCATGGTGCGCAGCTTGCTCATCTGCGATTTATATGTATACACAGCCTCACCATTCAACTGGGGGTGGAATGGGGCCGAGGTCAGGTGGCGAATGCCATTAGCAGCACAGAACGTTTCAGACTCGGAGGACACAAATTGGGTGCCATTGTCGGAGAGAATAATTTCAGGAACGCCCTCAATACAAAAAATAGATGTCAAAGCCCGAATAGTATTGGCAGATGTAGTAGAAGACATAGGCACAACAAAAGGAAAGTTGCTGTATGCATCAATAATTATAAACCAGCGGTTGTCCCAGAAAGGACCCGCAAAATCAATATGAACGCGCTGCCAAGGCACAGTAGGAGTCGGCCACGCAAAGAAGCGCTGGCAGGGAGCAGATTGATGCTCCGCGCGAGAGCGACAGTTAGCAAGCAAATTCTCAATTTGTTTATCAATGTCGACACAAGTGCAGTGCTGACGCGCTAATTGTTTTTTGTCTGCACTATACCCCAATGACCAGCGTGCAGCAATCAGAGGATTTCCGACTGCAACGAACGAACTACAACACACGAGACTGATCATTGTCAGTTCATAACAAGATAACACCGTGGTGTACAGACAAGTTGTGACGTTGTGCAAAGTAACGTCGAACAAGTGCATCACGAATCTGCGTAGCAGATGGAGGCCATTGAGTACGAATATACTGCAAAACAATGTGCAAAGATGCATCGGCGGCTGTCACGGAAGCAATGCGACGAAAATCACCGGAAAACCATCAGCTAATTCCTTATGTTGCGAATCAAAAAACATGCAGGACAATTCGGAAGAATCAAACACATCGTCAGGACCGATAGGTAGACAAGACAAAGAAAGCATCAGCATTGCCACGCTGGGCCGTAGGCCAAAACAAGATTTCGTAATTGTAGTCAGAAGGAATACAAAAGACCAACGTTGCAACTTTTGTGCAGTACAAGCCGGAACTGGCTTTGACGGGTGGAATAACAACGTCAAAGGCTTATGGTCGGTGAGCAAATAGAACTTGTGACCGTACATGAAACTTAGTCACTCCATAGACAATAGCTAAATCTTTCTGGACTGCTGGGCAGAACTGAGCAACTTAGACGCAAAAGCGATCGGACGATCGACAGAATGAATGCAGTGTCAGAGAACCGCTCCGATGCCATGAGAAGATGCATCGACAGCCAAAACCACTGGTTTGGAGGGATCGAAAGCAATCAAACAGCGATCACTCAACAAAGCAGATTTGAGCTTGTGGGAAGCAGCGTCACATTCTAAAGACCAAGCAAAAGGAATGTTCTTATGCCGAAGGCGATGCAAAGGCGTTGCAATCTGCGCGGCATTTGGTACAAACCGAATATAATATGTAACTTTGCCCAACACAGACTGAAGTTCTTTCAAGTTCCTGGGTGCTGGCAAGTCTCTAACCGCACTGAGATGTGACAGTGAGGGGTGGATACCCTGTACGTTAATCATATGTCCTGAATACTGAATCTCTCTGTTACGCTTGAGTCCTGCCTGCCAAAGTACAGTATACAAGGCATGCAAGTTCTGCAAATGCTCGTCAGGGGTGCGGCCTGATGCAATTACATCATCCAGATAATTTGAACAACCAGGGACAGTGGCACACAACTGCTGCAAATAAGACTGAAAAATAGCAGGAGCCGAAGCACAATTGGACGGAAGGCAGCGAAACTTGAACAATCCAATGTGAGCTACTACTGTTCGTCGACGGAATCTGAAAGTATGCGTCCCGCAAGTCAATCGTGGAAAACAATTTTTTCGCACCTAGCTTATCAAAAATGTCTTCAGGACGCAGTAAGGGAAACGTAGCGACCATTGGGGATTTACTGTAGACTTAAAGTCAGCACAAATACGGAGACGACCGTTTGGTTTCTTCACACACACACTATAGGCGAAGCAAAGCAAATGGCGAAGCAGAAACAGGTTCAATGACACCGCTGTCTTGCAAATGCGTAAATTGAGCAGCTCTGGCGTCGTGCAGTGCGTGCGGTACCGGGCGTGCGTACAGGAAAGTAGGCATGGCATTGTCTTTAACTACAACATGCACTGCAAAGTCTGCGGCGCAACCAAGGCCATCAGAAAAAGAGTGCAGCAGAATCATCGCACAAGGCGGCAACACTGTCTGCATGGTCACTAGCGTTGATGCAAAGTACATTGTCCTGATTTGCGAGGCCAACAAGTTCAAATGCGTCCATGCCAAAAATGTTCGTAGCATCACTAGAGCGGAGCATATAGAAAGACACTGTACGGGTCGTTACACCATACATGGCTTGCAAACTACACACGCCGAGCACTGAGATTTCCTGTCCAGTAAATGCAGTCAGCGTGGAATGCGAATGACGAAGCAGGGGCGAACCAATCAAGTCATATGTTGATCTGTTAAGTAAAGAAACTGACGCACCAGTGTTCAGCTGCATGCGAACAGAGCGTCCACAAATGTTCAAAGCCACAAAAAGTTTGCTCGCATTGCTCCGAATGCGAGAGGAAGTGTCAGACAAAACTTGATTCTCGCGACGAGCTGTTGACGCGCGTGATGCAGAAGGCTTTGAATAAATGCCATTAAAGTCCAGAGGCTGATGTGAACCATGATTATGGTTGTTTCCGTTGCGGTGACGCCCACGCGAGCCACGCCAATGGAAGACAAGTTGGGAATTAGAGTTTCTCTTACTACACACAGCTTGCACATGTCCTTTCTTTCTACAATAATAACACTGTGCTTGACGGTATGGGCAACTGTCCCGTGGGTGGGCACGAAAGCAGTTCGGATAGGATTTCATTTTCTAAGTGGGTGCCTGGTTTGAAACTTGTTTACGTGCGTGCGAGCGGCGCGGCGTGGCTGGCTGTGCTGTTCACGTGTTGTGCCGCGGTCACGTCAAACGCGGAAGTAGCCATGTCTAATGTACACTCCTGGAAATGGAAAAAAGAACACATTGAAACCGGTGTGTCAGACCCACCATACTTGTACCGGACACTGCGAGAGGGCTGTACAAGCAATGATCACACGCACGGCACAGCGGACACACCAGGAACCGCGGTGTTGGCCGTCGAATGGCGCTAGCTGCGCAGCATTTGTGCACCGCCGCCGTCAGTGTCAGCCAGTTTTCCGTGGCATACGGAGCTCCATCGCAGTCTTTAACATTGGTAGCATGCCGCGACAGCGTGGACGTGAACCGTATGTGCAGTTGACGGACTTTGAGCGAGGGCGTATAGTGGGCATGCGGGAGGCCGGGTGGACGTACCGCCGAATTGCACAACACGTGGGGCGTGAGGTCTCCACAGTACATCGATGTTGTCGCCAGTGGTCGGCGGAAGGTGCACGTGCCCGTCGACCTGGGACCGGACCGCAGCGACGCACGGATGCACGCCAAGACCGTAGGATCCTACGCAGTGCCGTAGGGGACCGCACCGCCACTTCCCAGCAAATTAGGGACACTGTTGCTCCTGGGGTATCGGCGAGAACCATTCGCAACCGTCTCCATGAAGCTGGGCTACGGTCCCGCCACCGTTAGGCCGTCTTCCGCTCACGCCCCAACATCGTGCAGCCCGCCTCCAGTGGTGTCACGACAGGCGTGAATGGAGGAACGAATGGAGACGTGTCGTCTTCAGCGATGAGAGTCGCTTCTGCCTTGGTACCAATGATGGTCGTATGCGTGTTTGGCGCCGTGCAGGTGAGCGCCACAATCAGGACTGTATACGACCGAGGCACACAGGGCCAACACCCGGCATCTTGGTGTGGGGAGCGATCTCCTACACTGGCCGTACACCTCTGATGATCGTCGAGGGGACACTGAATAGTGCACGGTACATCCAAACCGTCATCGAACCCATCGTTCTACCATTCCTAGACCGGCAAGGGAACTTGCTGTTCCAACAGGACAATGCACGTCCGCATGTATCCCGTGCCACCCAACGTGCTCGAGATGGTGTAAGTCAACTACCCTGGCCAGCAAGATCTCCAGATCTGTCCCCCATTGAGCATGTTTGGGACTGGATGAAGCGTCGTCTCACGCGGTCTGCACGTCCAGCACGAACGCTGGTCCAACTGAGGCGTCAGGTGGAAGTGGCATGGCAAGCCGTTCCACAGGACTACATCCAGCATCTCTACGATCGTCTCCATGGGAGAATAGCAGCCTGCATTGCTGCGAAAGGTGGATATACACTGTACTAGTGCCGACATTGTGCATGCTCTGTTGCATGTGTCTATGTGCCTGTGGTTCTGTCAGTGTGATCATGTGATGTATCTGACCCCAGGAATGTGTCAATAAAGTTTCCCCTTCCTGGGACAATGAATTCACGGTGTTCTTATTTCAATTTCCAGGAGTGTATCTTGTCTGTCTAGCAAGTCCACTACTTCCTGCAAAGAAGAGTTTTTAAATTTGAGGATCTGCTCGCGGATGCAGTGATCCGCCACATTCTGCGCAATAGCGTCTCTAATCATTATATCCGCATTTGAGCGTCCATACGAGCAATTAAAGTCTCAATCAGAAGCTAGTCCCTGAAGGTCCGCTAACCAAGCCTTATTAGACTCCGTAGGACCACGCCGGAGGCGAAAGAATTTGTAGCGGGCAGCTACCACATTTACACTGTCAAGGAAGTAGGAGTTCAAAGCATCAATCACTTCGTCGTAAGTTTTAGCTTCTGGGCGGGTGGTGGGAAATAATTTTACGAGCAGACGGTATAACACAACACCCGCGTTGGCAATGAAGAAGGCAAGCCGCTCTGTAACTGGTATGTTGTATGCTGCGAAGTGTGCCTCAAGCTGGGTGATGTATTCTGGACAGCGTTCAACGTCAGAATTGAAGGCACGAAATGGCGGCGCTGGAGGCGTCGTCGGCGTCGGTACAGGCGGTGGCGTCTGAGGCGCCGACGTAGCTGCAGTTTGTAATGTGACCAGTCCATTTACGGCAGCAAGCAGCTGCGTCATTTGCTGAGCCTGAAAACGAACAAGATTGGACAGCGAAACATGTTCCTGTGGCGAAGCTATGGTTTACACAAATGAAAGTCTTATAACAAAAGGTGGGAGCACTTAGAGACATTCAGTCACATGGAATATCACAACAACAACTAAAGTAGTACCGAGCAAAACAAATAGGTAAGAGGAGAAACAGCGATCCTCGTCGGCACTTTTTGTATCCTGCCTGGAAGGCGGCGCGTGGGTCTGCTCCTGTAAACTGAAGGGTAGGCCGAATGTAGGAAGTGAGTAGGAGCACGAAAATGTGAAATGCTTCGGTTACTGTGTATGGGTTGTAACTCTTTTACTTAATTTTGCGTACAGATGAGCACGTAGGTGCGAAGTCGTTCATCAATCAAACACCGGCTAGAAGGTACAAAGGCAAAATCTGTAGTGACTCGCCCGGTATGAAATAGAAACAACGTTGCTTGGTCGTCTATGCGGAATCAAATGGGCTGAATCTGGAGCGGCGCTCGTAGAGCTGCACAGCGCCGGCTAGAGGGCGCTGTCGTCGGTGTCTGTCGTAGTGCCAACCTGGCAGTGCGCACCTACGTTGTGACATCGTAGCTATCGATATCATAGTAGGTCCATCCAATTGTGCCAAGACTTATGTCCTCATAACGCTGCTAACACATGTAGATGGAGTCCGATTTGAACGTGTTTGTGTATTCTCAAAAACACTGTTTCAACCCAAGTATCAGCTATTACAGGAGATATCGCGCGGTGTAGATGGTGTTACATACACGACATTCAGTGAAAGCGGTAATATCCCTCCACCTGAAAAAGCAAAGCCAAACACTGTCTTCACATTTGACGATGTTGCTGTGGAAAACCAAGACCAAATTCGAAAATATTTCTGTTTCGGTCGTCATATGGGTGCTGATGTATTTTATCTAAGCCAAACATATTCCAAAATAGCGAAACACTTGGTTAGGGATAATTCAAACCTCATTATAGCCTTCAAACAAGACAATCTGAATTTAAAACACATTTACCAGGCACAAGTAGGAACTGACATGACGTTCAATGATTTTGTAAAGATATGTGCTGATTGCTGGAATCATTCACAGTATGGTTTTCTCGTTATTGATAAAACAAGAAAACTGAATATTGGTGGGTACAGACGAAAACTTTCAAGAGTTTCTGCATATACAGTGTGGTCCACTGATCGTGACCGGGCCTAATATCTCACGAAATAAGCTTAAAACGAAAAAACTATAAAGAACGAAACTTGTCTAGCTTGAAGGGGGAAACCAGATGGCGCTATGGTTGGCCCGCTAGATGGCGCTGCCATAGGTCAAACGGATATCAACTGCGTTTTTTTTAAATAGGAACCCCCATTTTTATTACATATTCGTGGAGTACGTAAAGAAATATGAATGTTTTAGTTGGACCATTTCTTTTTCTTTGTGATAGATGGCGCTGTAATAGACACAAACATATGGCTCACAATTTTAGGCGAACAGGTGGTAACAGGTATGTTTTTTAAATTAAAATACAGAACGTAGGTACATTTGAACATTTTATTTCGGTTGTTCCAATGCGATACATGTGTTGTTTGTTGTTGTGGTCTTCAGTCCTGAGACTGGTTTGATGCAGCTCTCCATGCTACTCTATCCTGTGCAAGCTTCTTCATCTCACAGTACCTACTGCAACCTACATCCTTCTGAATCTGCTTATTGTATTCATCTCTTGGTCTCCCTCTACGATTTTTACCCCCCACGCTGCCCTCCAATGCTAAATTGGTCATCCCTTGATGCCTCATAACATGTCCTACCAATCGATCCCTTCTTCTAGTCATGTTGTGCCACAAGCTCCTCTTCTCCCCAATCCTATTCAATACTTCCTCACTAGTTATGTGATCTACCCATCTAATCTTCAGCATTCTTCTGAAGCACCACATTTCGAAAGCTTCTATTCTCTTCTTGTCCAAACTATTTTTCGTCCATGTTTCACTTCCATACATGATTACACTCCATACAAATACTTTCAGAAATGACTTCCTCACACTTAAATCAATACTCGATGTTAACAAATTTCTCTTCTTCAGAAACACTTTCCTTGCCATTGCCTGTCTACATTTTATATCCTCTCTACTTCGACCATCATCAGTTATTTTGCTCCCCAAATAGCAAAACTCCTTTACTACTTTAAGTGTCTCATTTCCTAATCTAATTCCCTCAGCACCACCCGACTTCATTCGACTACATTCCATTATCCTCGTTTTGATTTTGTTGATGTTCGTCTTATATCCTCCTTTCAAGACACTGTCCATTCCGCTCAACTGCTCTTCCAGGTCCTTTTCTGTCTCTGACAGAATTACAATGTCATCGGCGAACCTCAAAGTTTATATTTCTTCTCCATGGTTTTTAATTCCTACTCCGAATTTTTCTTTTGTTTCCTTTACTGCTTGCTCAATATACAGATTGAATAACATCGGGGATAGGCTACAACCCTGTCTCACTCCTTCCCAACCATTGCCTCCCTTTCATGCTCCTCGACTCTTATAACTGCCATCTGGTTTCTGTACAAATTGTAAATAGCCTTTCGCTCCCAGTATTTTACCCCTGCCACCTTTAAAAATTGAAAGAGAGTATTCCAGTCAACATTGTCAAAAGCTTTCTCTAGGTCTACAAATGCTAGAAACGTAGGTTTGCCTTTCCTTAATCTTTCTTCTAAGATAAGGTGTAAGGTCAGTATTGCCTCACGTGTTCCAGTATTTCTACGGAATCCAAACTGATCTTCCGCTAGGTCGGCTTCCACTAGTTTTTCCATTCGCTCACTTATATAGCAGTCTGCTAACGGGTGACCTTGAGTGGCGTGTACGACTGAGCGATAAGCCGGCCTCTGGTCCGCTGCCAAAATTGCGCAAGATGGTTGGCGGGTTGGGTTACCTGGCTTTGTAGGCGCAACATGCTGTTACATCCTTGAGCACCCCGGTTCTAGATGTATCCTTGTTCGGTTAATGGCTAACGCTACAGATCAGTTTACAGAAAAATTACTTTATTTATGAAAATATACAGTGCAATCACCTACGAACTTTACATATTCACATACTCCTTTACCTTTTACCCAAATGAAGACAGACTCATTTAGAGATATTTTTCTCTTATTACGAGTGTATAAGGACAAACCAGAAGGCGACATATAAGCTGATTTATCAATGTCTTTACTGGAAAGCTCTGCGATATAATAGATGTGAAAGGCAATAATGTCTCTGTCAACGAAACTTTCAAGTCCACCGACATTAGATACTCCTGTGCCTCTATGGACAATGGCTACAGTAAACCATCCATTACCACGACGAAAAGAATCATTAATGTCTAGACTAAAATTAAGTCGACATCCACAAAACACAGAAGGTCCATCTAGCAAGGCTTGAGCCGCGACAGACTTCACTTGTATGCGATTCTTCTTGTCTCCAGATGTTGTAGCAAACTCGATGTTCTCGATGGTTTTGTATACTGTCTGTCTTGCATGACGACAGTATCTCCTGTAAGGCATCTTGGCAGCGTTCAATGCAGTTGCCTATGCGGCAGCAGCAGAGCGACTAGGCCGCTGCGCGGCGATCGCTCGCTTATACAGCAGTCCGCTAACGGGTGACCTTGAGTGGCACTTGGATTATTGCACACTGCCAGCGGAGCATTATCCGGTATGCGCGCATTAGCCTTTCTAGTGCGTGCGTACGCCTGAGCGATAAGCCAGTCGCTGGCCCGCTGCCAGCGGGATAGCGCTCCACTGGCAGTGTGCAATAATCCAAGTCCCACTCAAGGTCATCCGTTAGCAGACTGCTATATAAGCGAGCGACCGCCGCACAGCGGCCTAGTCGCTCTGCTGCTGCACAGGCAACTGCATTGAACGCTGTCAAGATGCCTTACAGGAGATACCATCGTCGTGCAAGACAGACAGTATACAAAACTGTCAAGAACATCGAGTTTGCTACAGCATCTGGAGACAAGAAGAATTGCATACAAGTCAAGTCTGTCGCGGCTTAAGCCTTGCTAGATACACTCGTAATAGGAGAAAAATATCTCTAAATGAGTCTGTCTTCATTTGGGTAAAAGGTAAAGGAGTATGTGAGTATGTAAAGTTCGTAGGTGATTGCACTGTATATTTTCATAAATAAAGTAATTTTTCTGCAAACTGATCTGTAGCGTTAGCCATTAACCAGACAAGGATACATCTAGAACCGGGGTGCTCAAGGATGTAACAGCATGTTGCGCCTACAAAGCCGGGTAACCCAACCCGCCAACCATCTTGCGCAATCTTGGCAGCGGACCAGCGGCTGGCTTATCGCAGCAATATGCAGTGCAGCTGTGGCTTATTAAACTGATGGTTCGGTAATTTTCACATCTGTCAACACCTGCTTTCTTTGGGATTGGAATTATTATATTCTTCTTGAAGTCTGAGGGTATTTCGCCTGTTTCATTTTGCTCACCAGATGGTAGAGTTTTGTCAGGACTGGCTTTCCCAAGGCCGTCAGTAGTTCCAATGGAATGTTGTCTACTCCGGGGGCCTTGTTTCGTCTCAGGTCATTCAGCGCTCTGTCAAATTCTTCACGCAGTATCGTATCTCCCATTTCATCTTCATCTTCATCCTATTCCATTTCCATAATATTGTCCTCAAGTACATCGCCCTTGTATAGACCCTCTATATACTCCTTCCACCTTTCTGCTTTCCCTTCTTTGCTTAGAACTGGGTTTCCATCTGAGCTCTTGATGGTCATACAAGTGGTTCTCTTGTCTCCAAAGGTCTCTTTAATTTTCCTGTAGGTTGTATCTATCTTACCCCTAGTGAGATAAGCCTCTACATCCTTACATTTGTCCTCTAGCCATTCCTGCTTAGCCATTTTGCTTTTCCTGTCGATCTCATTTTTGAGACGTTTGTATTCCTTTTTGCCTGCTTCATTTACTGCATTTTTATATTTTCTCTTTTCTGAGAACGCATGCTGTTACAGCGTGATTACCTGTAAATACCACATTAATGCAATAAATGCTCAAAATGATGTCCGTCAACCTCAATGCATTAGGCAATACGTGTAACGACAGTCCTCTCAACAGCGAGTAGTTCGCCTTCCGTATTGTTCGCACATGCATTGACAATGCGCTGACGCATATTGTCAGGCGTTGTCCTTGGATCACGATAGCAAATATCCTTCAACTTTTTCCATGGAAAGAAGTCCGGGGACGTCAGATCCGGTGAACGTGCAGGCCACTGTATGGTGCTTCGACGACCAGTCCACCTGTCATGAAATATGCTGTTCAATACCGCTTCAACCGCACGCGAGCTGCGTGCCGGACATCCATCATGTTTGAAGTACATCGCCATTCTGTCATGCAGTGAAACATCTTGTAGTAACATCGGTAGAACATTACGTAGGAAATCAGCATACATTGCACCATTTAGATTGCCATCGATAAAATGGGGGCCAATTATCCTTCCTCCCATAATGCCGCACCATACATTAAGCCACTAAAGTCGCTGACGCTCCACTTGTCGCAGCCATTGTGGATTTTCCGTTGCCCAATAGTGCATATTATGCCGGTTTACGTAACCGCTGTAGGTGAATGACGCTTCGTCGCTAAATAAAACGCGTGCAAAAAATCTGTCATCGTCCCGTAATTTCTCTTGTGCCTAGTGGTAGAACTGTACACGACGTTTAAATTCGTCGCCATGCAGTTCCCGGTGCATAGAAATATGGTACGGGTGCAATCGATGTTGATGTAGCATTCTCATCACCGACATTTTTGGGATTCCCGATTCTCGCGCAGTTTGTCTGCTACTGATTAGCGGATTAGCCGTGACAGCAGAAAAAAACATCTACTTGGGCATCATCATTCGTTGCAGGTAGTGGTTGACGTTTCACATGTGGCTGAACACTTCCTGTTTCCTTAAATAACCTAACGATCCGACGAACGGTCCGGACACTTGGATGATGTCGTCCAGGATACCAGACAGCATACATAGCACACGCCCGTTGGGCATTTTGATCACAATAGCCATACATCAACACGATATTGACATTTTCCGCAATTGGTAAACGGTCTATTTTAACACGGGTGATGTATCACGAAGCAAATACCGTCCGCACTGGCGGAATGTTACGTGATACCACGTGCTTATACGTTTGTTACTATTACAGCGCCATCTATCACAAAGCGAAACAAGTGGTCCAACTAAAACATTCATATTTCTTTACGTACTGTATGAATATGTAATAAAAAGTGGGGGCGGCGGGTTCCTATTAAAAAAAAACCAGTTGATATCCGTTTGTCCTATGGCAGCGCCATCTAGCGGGCCAACCATAGCGCCATCTGGTTTCCCCCTTCAGGCTAGACGGGTTTCGTTCTTTGTAGTTTTCTCGTTTGATGCTTATTTCGTGAGATATTTGGCCCTGTCACTATCAATGGACCACCCTGTATAGTACGGTAAGAGAGTTTAATGCATCTGTATACGCTGCACCATGGACAAATTCGCGGACATGCCTAGCTCTCAACCCGAGTGAATGGGTGTACACAGACAGAACATTCCCCTGTACATGGAGGCGAAAATTCAGACTGTTGTCCATAAAGTTGGAGGTATACGCTGAGAACTAGAGACGTATTACCAGACTCTTCTGAGAATGGTGAATGCATCAAATGAGTTAGTTAACGAAGGCAGTAAGAAAGTAAGCGACTTAAGCGAAAAGGCTGAGGCTGTTGACGGGAAAAGAGATGTAGAGTTCCTTGTTGTTGAGAAGAGTGAGCAGGAACAAAGTAAGAGGAAGAAGAAGACCGGATATATAAAGCTTAACGCTGCGGTGATGTCTGATTAGTATACACCGAGATGTCAACGAAGCAGAAAGTGATTCAAGCGCGGAAAGCAGTTCGAGAGAAATTACAGTTGCTGAGGTTAGGGCATATGGATCGACAGCAAACACTAAGAGAGACCATTAAGCCGATTACTGAATCTCTCAGGCAGCTCTCAGCAAAAACAAATACACCCGATAACGATGGCGTTGTCATTGACGAATTCATTATACGTCACGCCCCTGGTCAGATAGACAGAACATTCCGCATTAGCAGGGGAAGACTATACATGTTGGGCATGCATCCTATAACTGTAACTGATGACACAATACAGATTGGTGATAGGTGGTTTGAGAGAACACCTGACTTAATGAATCTTATTTTCCTAAGGCCTACCAAAAAAACCTATAAATTATTCAGTTAATGATAAGGAAACTGCCGTGAAATACACATGACTGATGTACATAAGATAGCGAAAAGCCTGAGCAACAAGAAATATAAAACCATTGTAAAACCAATACCTGATGGCGAAAACAACAACAATAGCAGCAGCAGCCGTGATGGTATTGACATTGAGCATAAAGCAGTGAACAATCGAATCCCGCAGTATATATATGATGACGACCTCAACCAGCTAATAGATCGACTACGGCTACTCATGGCATCAGCTGCTGCAGGTAATACAGCTCATTCGAATGAGGCTGCTTCAGCGACCTCTGAGCTTAGAGAGAGAGGTATCATCGAATAAGTATGGAGACAGTAGTTCGAGAACTGCGCAAACTAGTACGCAAAACATACCCTCGTAGGCATGTTGCGATTAAAGGTTTAAGTTTAGCCCCGAAGATGGGCTAAAATTTACAGACGCGCGAAATTTGGCACGTACTTCGATGCGAGATGCCTTTAATAGGTTCCACAACGAAACATTGTCTAGAAATTTGGTAGAAAATCCGAAGAAATTCTGGTCGTATGTAAAGTACACAAGTGGCAAGACGCAGTCAATACCTTCGCTGCGCAGTGCCGATGGTACTGTTATCGACGACTGTGCCGCTAAAGCGGAGTTATTGAACGCAGTTTTCCGAAATTCCTTCACCAGGGAAGACGAGTGGAATATTCCAGAATTTGAAACACGAACATCTGCTACCATGAGTTTCTTAGAAGTAGATACCTTAGGGGTTGCGAAGCAACTCAAATCGCTTGATACGGGCAAGTCCTCAGGTCCAGATTGTATACCGATTAGGTTCCTTTCAGATTACGCTGATACTATAGCTCCCTACTTAGCACTCATATACAACCGCTCGCTTACCGATAGATTTGTACCTACAGATTGGAAAATTGCGCAGGTCGCACCAGTGTTCAAGAAGGGTAGTAGGAATAATCCATTTAACTACAGACCTATATCACTGAAGTCGGTTTGCAGTAGGGTTTTGGAGCATATACTGTATTCAAACATTATGAATCACCTCGAAGGGAACGATCTATTGACACGTAATCAGCATGGCTTCAGAAAACATCGCTCTTGTGCAACGCAGCTAGCTCTTTATTCGCACGAAGTAATGGCCGCTATCGACAGGGGATCTCAAGTTGATTCCGTATTTCTAGATTTCCAGAAAGCTTTTGACACCGTTCCTCACAAGCGACTTCTAATCAAGCTGCGGGCCTATGGGGTATCGTCTCAGTTGTGCGACTGGATCCGTGATTTCCTGTCAGGAAGGTCGCAGTTCGTAGTAATAGACGGCAAATCATCGAGTAAAGCTGAAGTGATATCAGGTGTTCCCCAGGGAAGCGTCCTGGGACCTCTACTGTTCCTGATCTATATAAATGACCTGGGTGACAATCTGAGCAGTTCTCTTAGACTGTTCGCAGATGATGCTGTAATTTACCGTCTAGTAAGGTCATTCGAAGACCAGTATCAGCTGCAAAGCGATTTAGAAAAGATTGCTGTATGGTGTGTCAGGTGGCAGTTGACGCTAAATAACGAAAAGTGTGAAATGATCCACATGAGTTCCAAAAGAAATCCGTTGGAATTCGATTACTCGATAAATAGTACAATTCTCAAGGCTGTCAATTCAACTAAGTACCTGGGTGTTAAAATTACGAACAACTTCAGTTGGAAGGACCACATAGATAATATTGTCGGGAAGGCGAGCCAAAGGTTGCGTTTCATTGGCAGGATACTTAGAAGATGCAACAAGTCCACTAAAGAGACAGCTTACACTACACTCGTTCGTTCTCTGTTAGAATATTGCTGCGCGGTGTGGGATCCTTACCACGTGGGATTGACGGAGGACATCGAAAGGGTGCAAAAAAGGGCAGCTCGTTTTGTATTATCGCGTTATAGGGGAGAGAGTGTAGCAGATATGATACACGAGTTGGGATGGAAGTCATTACAGCATAGACGTTTTTCGTCGCGGCGAGACCTTTTTACGAAATTTCAGTCACCAACTTTCTCTTCCGAATGCGAAAATATTTTGTTGAGCCCAACCTACATAGATAGGAATGATCATCAAAATAAAATAAGAGAAATCAGAGCTCGAACAGAAAGGTTTAGGTGTTCGTTTTTCCCGCTCGCTGTTCGGGAGTGGAATAGTAGAGAGATAGTATGATTGTGGTTCGATGAACCCTCTGCCAAGCACTTAAATGTGAATTGCAGAGTAGTCATGTAGATGTAGATGTAGATGTAGATGTAGATGTAGATGTAGAAGTGACTTATGGCCAGCTGATCTTGTAGATATGAGGGAATATTCACATGAGAATACTGGATCAAAATATATTTAATGGTTATTGATACAAACTCCAAATTTGCCTGAGCATTACCAGTTAAAACAAAAGCAGGTAGAAATGTCGCCGATGTTTTTGAGCGTTTGCTACAGACAGGGACGAATCGATACCCAGACAACCTCCAAACCGATCACGGCGGAGAGTTTTACAATAGGTATTTCAAGACCGTGATGCAGCGGTACGGAATACATCACTTCTCAACATTCACTCACCTGAAGGCAAGAATCATGGAGCGTCTGAACAGCACAATAAAAGATCGAATGTGGATGTGCTTTAACCTTCGCGGTTCATACAGATGGACAGATATTTCCCAGAAATAACTGCTCAGTACAATCGAACCAAACATACCACAATAAAAATGGGACCAATCGACGTTCGTGATAATGTACTCATGGATACGGTGTACTGTCGCATTAAAATGCTGGATCCACGCAGACAGAAATTTAATATAGGTGATTTGGTAATTATTTCAAAGCACAAGATGGCATTTGAGAAATCATACCTACTGAACTGGTCAACAGAGATATTTACTGTTTCAAAGGTGCAAGGAATGAATCCTGGAACTTATATATTGAAGGTCAGTAAAGGTAAGAAATTGCAGGCTGCTTCTACACCGAGGAGTTGCAGAGAAGCTCAGAGCCGTATGTGTTTCTCGTGGAGAGAATCATAAGACGTTGGGGAAATAAACCACTAGTCAAATGGCTTGGTTTTCCTGCTACAAAAAACACCTGAATTGATGCTAACGACATGCTATATAATGGGGGCACACAGTCCAGAACCACCGCAGTAGCATAACATGCGTGCTAGGAGACGCATTAGAGGAGGTGGTGGTATTGTAGACAAACTGCCAGTTGAATTACACATCGCTGGATATAACTATTGTGGACCTGGGACAAAGCTTCAGAAACGCTTGGCACGAGGTGATAAGGGGGTTAATCTGCTCGACGAAGCGTGTATGGAACATGACATTGCATACGCTGCGAATAAAGATCTATCAAGTCGTCACATTGCAGACAGGATTTTAGCTGAAAAGGCTAAGGCGATACGGAGAAGAAGAGGATCGGTTAAAGCACCTCCAGTTCTACCAATACCCAAGACATCTGGCGGTTTTCTTCCATTTCTTATCCCAGCCCTATCCACTCTCTCTCCGGTGGAGTCCCTCGCTGGTGGTGCTGCAGCTATTGCTCGAACGGCCAAGAACTGACAAAACTCCCAAGCGCAGTTAGAAGAGGCAAGAAGACATAACCACACGATGGAAGCCGCAGCCATCGGAAAAGGACTATACTTGAAACCGTACAGTAAAGGGCTTGGTCTATTCATAAATTAAAAAAAGCTCATTGGCGGACCTACCAGGTCGACCACTCACAAATACTGATCTTCTTAAGATTGTTAGAAAGAAATTCAAGAGTCCAAGATTCCGTGGTGCGTTTATGCGGGATACATTACCGAAGGCTATGGAAAAATGGTGAATATGGCATTGTGAATGTAGATGTTGCTGGAGGCTCTGGCACCCAATGGGTATCATATGTTATGAAAAATGCGGATACCGTCTACTATTTCAACTCATCTGATGACCTGCAACCGCCAGAAACATTACAGTGATACTTCACTCACAGAAGACGTGTGTTCTACAATTATCGGCGCTATCAGGACTTTAATACATACCCCTGTGGACATCTATGCATCATGTTTCTCTTGATGTTTACAAAGAAGAAGAAGCATGCTGTATAAGGAGGAGCCTTAAACATTCCTTTATCAGTTGAGGTTCAGATGCAATGTCATACGCTTTGACGTTAAAAGAACGATCATCTGTATTGCTTGCAAATTACTTACGGCCAAATGATTTGTGTATTGGTGAATGGAGTATTGCATTGATTGCACACGAGGCGTACAACAGCATCCCAAATATAAATGAGACTAACAACAAACTGCATCTGGATATTAATGGTGAAAAAGACATTGTGGAAATAGAACCGGGTACAAACGATATCGACAATTTAAAGGAAGTCTTAAAACAGTCTGGGAAACGTATTGAGCTACGTGCAATCACCAATAGAATTAAATCTGAATCAAGGACTGTAAATGCAACCGTTGACCGTAATCAGAAAGGTTCAATACGGCGCATACAGGGTTTCACAAAAGAGCAGGTTTTGTAGAAGGATCCAAGTAAATTTTACAATTCAGATCAGACTGTTTACATACTTCCCGTCAGGACAATCCGAGTCGAGTGTAACATTGCAACGAACTCCTATCTCAACGACAGTCTGATTAATACTATTTATGGATTCTTCCCCTTAGTTGCAACGGGTTATAAGATTGTTGAGACCCCTGCCAATGCAATGTACCTTCCAGTGACAGCTCAGACATTGGACTATTTGGAGCTGCATATTGTGGACCAGAATAATCAACTTGTTGACTTTCGTGGTGAGAAAATCAATGCACAATTACATCTAAGGCAGGATGGACGTACGTTATAAAACAAGTGCACGCAATCCACAGCACGTAACTTCGCTACCGAACCACAAAGTGATTACACGTGCGAACCATGAGTTTCTTAAATCAGTTGGCTTGAAACCTCGCAATGACATCCTCACTCAGTATAACCAGTCCAGTAGAGTATGATGAGAGAATTATACGTCAGGAATACTTCTCTCATAAACCTTACGCTTCAACCACATTTAACAAGAACGATGAAATGAGGATTGTCATTCAGCAGCAAGACGCACTGACGCTTCCATGTAAGAGTTTCATTTATCTAGAGGGGTCATTCAAGAAAACTGACGGCAGCTATACAGTGGGATCCAAGCTTACACGTAACGCTTTAGCATTCTTGTTCCAAGAGATACGCTATGAAGTCAGTGGGTCTGCGATCGACCATACACGCAATGTCAGCATTACATCAACCCTTAAAACATACGTCTCTGCATCACCCGCTAATTTGTATAGTTTAGAAAATGCGGGGTGGTTCATAGATGACCCGTAGAATAGAGCAGCATGCATACCTCTAAAAATGTTTATGAGCTACTTGAGGACATGAGACAGATTGTTATGAAAGCTAAACAAGAACTCAATCTGGTACGGAGTGCAACGGATAATAACTCATACATTCAAGGAGCTCAAGTAGAGAATGTGATCACAATCAGCAAGATAATATGGAAAATGACTCACATCAGTTTATCAGACGAGGAGCGTTTGAAACTATTAAAAGTCCTGAATTCTGGTACATTTCTATCACTGACATTTCGCTCGTGGGACGTTTTCGCGTGCCCAGTGTTACCGAAGGCGAGCAGACAAACATGAGCTACTGAAATCTCCTCGCAGCTATAGACACCTAGATTCATCATACTTGCGTTTCTGACTAATAGAAGAGGTAATATAGCAAATGATTCCACATATTTGACAACTGCAAGCTAACTAATGCCAAAGTCTGCCTGAATCCTGAATTCTGCCGATATGAAAATTTAGACCTGCAGTGGAATGGAAATGTATTCAGTCTAGCCTATGACATGTATGCAAGGTTTCGTGCTTCTTACTATGAAATTACTGAAGGAGAGGGAGGAGGGTGACTACTCAGTCCACGGAAGTTCAAGGAGCTTTCACTGCTCATCGTAATAGACTGCTCGAAACAGAACGAGATAATTGAGTCTGGACCTATTGATGTGCTGACCGAATTTGAATCTTCGACAAATTTCCCAGAACACACTGCGGTGTATGCTCTAGTTCTACATGGCCGTGTGATCAACTACTGCCCAATAACTGGTGTTGTGCAACGAGATGTACAAATGAACAGGTGCTGCAACAAATGGCTCTGAGCACTATGGGACTCAACTGCTGTGGTCACCAGTCCCCTAGAACTTGAAACTACTTAAACCGAACTAACCTAAGGACATCACACACATCCATGCCCTAGGCAGGATTCGAACCTGCGACCGTAGCAGTCGCACGGTCCCGGGCTGCACGCCTAGAGCCGCGAAACCACCGCGGCCGGCGGTGCTGCACCAATACCATCTTAAGGCGTGAACATCGTTGCAAACACTGAGGGCTTCTATCATTCTCTGCGTAGACATTTTATACACTCCTGGAAATTGAAATAAGAACACCGTGAATTCATTGTCCCAGGAAGGGGAAACTTTATTGACACATTCCTGGGGTCAGATACATCACATGATCACACTGACAGAACCACAGGCACATAGACACAGGCTACAGAGCAGGCACAATGTCGGCACTAGTACAGTGTATATCCACCTTTCGCAGCAATGCAGACTGCTATTCTCCCATGGAGACGATCGTAGAGATGCTGGATGTAGTCCTGTGGAACGGCTTGCCATGCCATTTCCACCTGGCGCCTCAGTTGGACCAGCGTTCGTGCTGGACGTGCAGACCGCATGAGACGACACTTCATCCAGTCCCAAACATGCTCAATGGAGGACAGATCCGGAGATCTTGCTGGCCAGGGTAGTTGACTTACACCTTCTAGAGCACGTTGGGTGGCACGGGATACACGCGGACGTGCATTGTCCTGTTGGAACAGCAAGTTCCCTTGCCGGTCTAGGAATGGTAGAACGATGGGTTCGATGACGGTTTGGATGTAGCGTGCACTATTCAGTGTCCCCTCGACGATCACCAGAGGTGTACGTCCAGTGTAGGAGATCGCTCCCCACACCATGATGCCAGGTGTTGGCCCTGTGCGCCTCGGTCGTATGCAGTCCTGATTGTGGCGCTCACCTGCACGGCGCCAAACACGCATACGACCATCATTGGCACCAAGGCAGAAGCGACTCTCATCGCTGAAGACGACACGTCTCCATTCGTCCCTCCATTTACGCCTGTCGCGACACCACTGGAGGCGGGCTGCACGATGTTGGGGCGTGAGCGGAAGACGGCCTAACGGTGTGCGGGACTGTAGCCCAGCTTCATGGAGACGGTTGCGAATGGTCCTCGCCGATACCCCAGGAGCAAAAGTGTCCCTAATTTGCTGGGAAGTGGCGGTGCGGTCCCCTACGGCACTGCGTAGGATCCTACGGTCTTGGCGTGCATCCGTGCGTCGCTGCGGTCCGGTCCCAGGTCGACGGGCACGTGCACCTTCCGCCGACCACTGGCGACAACATCGATGTACTGTGAAGACCTCACGCCCCACGTGTTGAGCAATTCGGCGGTACGTCCACCCGGCCTCCCACATGCCCACTATACGCCCTCGCTCAAAGTCCGTCAACTGCACATACGGTTCACGTCCACGCTGTCGCGGCATGCTACCAGTGTTAAAGACTGCGATGGAGCTCCGTATCCCACGGCAAACTGGCTGACACTGACGGCGGTGGTGCACAAATGCTGCGCAGCTAGCGCCATTCGACGGCCAACACCGCGGTTCCTGGTGTGTCCGCTGTGCCGTGCGTGTGATCATTGCTTGTACAGCCCTCTCGCAGTGTCCGGAGCAAGTATGGTGGGTCTGACACACCGGTATCAATGTGTTCTTTTTTCCATTTCCAGGAGTGTATATTATTAACTTGCCATTGTATATTCATGAAGAGGCAAAGTTAGTTCTCTTTGCTGATGATACAAGTATAGTAATCACACCTGACAAACAAGAATTAACTGATGAAATTGTCAATATTGCCTTTCAGAAAATTAGTAAGTGGTTCGTTGTAAATGGACTCTCACTGAATTTTGATAAGACACAGTACATTCAGTTCCGTACAGTAAAAGGTATGACGCCATTAATAAATATAGACCTTAATCAGAAGCATATAGCTAAGGTAGAATATTCAAAATTTTTATGTGTGTCCATTGATGAGAGATTAACTTGGAAGAAACACATGTGGGGAGGGAGATGGCGGAATTTTGAGAGCAGACGATCTGGACGTGCGTCCAACAGAAAGAGTAAATTTGTAAGACTGGATGTCATGAACTGATATATATATTATGACTTTTGAACACTATTAAGGTAAATATATTGTTCGTTCTCTATGAAAATCTTTCATTTGCTAACTATGCCTATCAGTGGTTAGTGACTTCAGTAGTTAGAATCTTTTATTTATCTGGCAGTATTGGCACTCGCTGTATTGCAGTAATTTGAGTAACGAAGATTTTTGTGAGGTAAGTGATTCATGAAAGGTATAGGTTATTGTTAGTCAGGGCCATTCTTTTGTAGGGATTTTTGAAAGTCAGATTGCGTTGCGCTAAAAATATTGTGTGACAGTTTAAGCACAGTCATTTATAATTTTTCTAAGGGGACGTTTCACACATTGATGATCTGCTGAAACGTTTGAGTTCAGCTACTTATGCAATAAGGGTCGTTGAAAATTTTAGTGATAAACATCTTAGTAAATTAGCTTACTACGCCTATTTTCACTCATTGCTTGCATATGACATCATATTTTGAGGTAATCACTGAGGAATAAAGTATTTATTGCACAAAAGCGTGTAATCAGAATAATAGCTGGAGTCCACCCAAGATCATCCTGCAGACATTTATTTAAGGATCTAGGGATATTCACAATAGCTTCTCAGTATATATTCTCTCTTATGAAATTTTTTATTGACAACCAAACCCAATTCAAAAGTAATAGCAGTGTGCATAGGTACAATACTACGAGAAAGGATGATCTTCACTATTCAAGATTAAATCTAACTTTGGCACAGAAAGGGGTGAATTATACTGCCAATTAAGTCTTTGGTTACTTACCAAATAGTATCCAAAGTCTGACAGATAACCAACAAGTATTTAAGAAGAAATTAAAAGAATTTCTGAAAGACAGCTCCTTCTACTCCATACAGGAATTTTTAGATGTAAATTAAGAAAAAAAGAGAAAAACCAAACAAAGAATTATTAAAAAAGTTTAAAAAATAAAAAAGTTCTTATATTAACTTAATTATGTTGTTAAATTAACTTAATTATGTCATGTATTGGAAAATTTGACACGTTCTACATCATTACGAAATATCGTATTCATGATCCATGGAACTAGTATTAATCTAATCTAATCTTTTCCATCTCTTACGATCTTGCTTGGCACATACTCATCTAATGCATATCGTACGATGGTTTTGAACTTTATCCACTGATGCTCAACACTACCTATACTTGAGATAAAACTTTTGTGTTGAGGCGTCAAGTACTCTGAAATGTGCTTAGTGTCACTTTTGCTAAACAGAAATATCTTTACTACCTTTTCTGATATTTCTATTTACGGCTGAAATCACCGATGCTGTAACCGTTTTATGATCGCTGATTTCCTGTTCTGAGTTAACTGTTTCAAATAGTTCGGGTCTGTTTGTCAAAAAAATGGCTCTGAGCACTATGGGACTTAACTTCTGAGGTCATCAGTCCCCTATAACTTAGAACTACCTAAACCTAACTAACCTAAGGACATCACAAACGTCCATGCCCGAGGCAGGATTCGAACCTGCGACCGTAGCCACCGCACAGTTCCAGACTGTAGCGCCAAGAACCGCTCGACCACCCCGACCGGCGTCTGTTTGTCACCAGAAGGTCTTATGTGTTGTCGCCAGGAGTCAGTTCTCTGCTCAAGGCAGTTGTCAGATAATGCACTTAAAAAATTTCACTAGGGTGTTTGTCCCTGCCACTCGTTATAAAAGTTCGAGTCTCCTAGGCAACATCTGGTAAATTAAAATCTCCATCCAGAACTATAACATGGTCGGGAAATCTACTCTAAATATATTCCAGATTTTCCTTCAGGTGTTTTGCCACAACAACTGCCGAGCCAGGGGGCTTATAGAGATATCCATTTACCATGTTTGAGCCTGCTATAATCGCGACCTTCATCCTAATTATTTCACGTTTCGGATCTCCGTCAATTTCCTTCAATACTATTGCGCTTTTTATTACTATAAGCACTCCTCCCCCTTCACTGTCCAGCCTGTCTCTGCGGTATACATTCGAATCTGAGTTTAGAATTTCATTACTGTTTACACCAGGTTTCAGCCAACTTTCCGTCCCTAGTACTATGTGGGCACTGTGGCCGTGTATTAATGAGAGCAGTTCTGGGACCTTTCTATAAACGCTCCTGCAGTTTACTATTACCACATTAATATTGTCGTTCCCTGTTGCGTTTTGCCTGCTGCTACCTTGTCGCGTCTCAGGAGGCGTCTCGTCGGGTCTAGGAACGGAATTCTCTAACCTAAAAAACCCACATGTGTACTCCACACGTACTCCGCTACCCCTGTAGCCGCTTCTCGCGTGTAGTGCAAGCCTGACCTATTCAGTGGACCCTACATTTCTCCACCTGATAGAAATTTGCACCCAAGATCTCCGCAGAATCGTCTGAGCCTCTGGTTTAAGCCTTTCACTCGGCTCCAAACCAAAGGACCATGATCGGTTCTGGGAATGATACTACAAATAGTTAGCTCAGATTCCACCCCGCGAGCGAGGCTTTTCGCCTTCACCAACTGCGCCAATCGCCTGTATGAACTGAGGATGGCCTCTGAACCCAGACGGCAGGAATCATTGGTGCCGACATGAGCAACAATTTGCAGTCGGGTGCACCCAGTGTTCTCTATCGCCGCCGGCAGGGCCTCCTCCACATCTCGGATGAGACCCCCCGGCAAGCAGACAGAGTGAACACTGATCTTCTTCCCCGACCTTTCCGCTGTTTCCCTAAGGGGCTCCATCACCCGCCTAACATTGGAGCTCCCAATCACTAATAAACCCCTACCTCCGTGTGCCCGCTCGGAGCTTTCTGAAATAGCGGCCGCATGTCCACTCACAGGCAGAGCAGGCGGTGCCACATGGCCAGCCTCCTCATTGACCCTCCGAACGCCGTTGAACCCGACACTCTCCTTGGGTAGAGGGTGCCCCAACTGTGCCCGGTACCCGGGAAGATGTCTCGACAGCAGTGACCATGGGTGAAGCATGTAACAACTGGGGTGTACCATGTGACACACCAGACTCCCTACTGCCGCTACACTCCGAGGCAGCAGTCTGAAGACGGCTGACCGCGGCCATCAGCATGCTCAGCTGTTCCCGAACAGTGGCCAGCTCCTCCTGCGTCCGTACACAGCAGTCACACATCCTATCTATCCTACGAAATCAATAATTCACTATAGGGGGTTAAGTAATCAACTCTTAACTAGACTGCTAACTCACTAAAGGCGGCTGATAGCTGACTAAACTATGGTTACTAGACACTTCTTGTTGGAAACAATGAAAATAAGCACTAACTGTCTCGGGGCTGTATTCAATACAAACACCAAATCTATGGAACAATATTACTAGTACTCGAAAATTAAACCTTCCTAAAAGCAAAAACACACGGAAAAAGAAGTGACAAGTAAGAAAATCACAGTTAATAGTTAAATTTACGTAGTTTGCTGCACAGAAAATGTGAAACAGACAGCAGTTACCATCAGAGTTATAACACCCATGGTATGTACTCGAACGCCCCAAATGGTCTCTGTAATTGCAGTTTCTTTCGCAAGCCAGGATTGACCACGCAAAACAAGCCTGATCGTTTCTATTTTAGACATTAATACATGCCCTTTTGATAGCTATATCTTTAGAGAGCTTGATATAGCTTGACCCTCCATTTACTGGATCATAGGCATGTGTATGGATGTCCAGGTGTAGTATTCGGCTGACTGCTTTAGCTGACCCTCTAACCTCCATTTCGGAAAACTGAGCCAGTATAGCACTCAAGGTGCATTTACGAAACCAAACAGTGATTGATGTGCTCCGCATTATCACGCTATCTCTCCCCCCCCCCCCCCCCCCCTCCCAAAGATAATGAAGAGTTGTTTCTTCAACGCCATACTCAAGTTCTAGGGTGCAATAATTCGATGCAAAGCACCTCACTGCATTTAATGGCGGGATACCGCAGATTATTGACTACCTTGAAGAGCTCCATTTCCATGTCAGCAAGGCACGCCTTAGAGAAAACCAACAGGGTCATGGTACCCTCCTGCCATGTTGTCAATCCTCGTGAACGATATTCGCTCCTCAAAAGTGTCCACAGTCACCGAGTATTCTAACTGCGGTATGGTATCACTGACCTGATGCCGTTTACTAAAAGGACGGGAGAGAGAACAGCCACTACCAACAACATCATCTATATTAGTATCAATACTGTTCTGAGTCCACCCCATTTATGATGGTGTTGGGGAGGGACAAGTCAGTATGTGGAGAGGCGCACGTACCTTGTGTGTATGTCAATACCAACAAGGCTCATACAATGATGATGATGATGATGGCAGAGGAGGATGTTGCGGTGCTTCCGGGTCAGAGCAATGGGAACAGCCAGGCTGCGGCGATGACTCCCGATGCTGTTGTAGACCCAGCCCGGTAACTTGAGGGGTGGTGGTTCGTTGCCTGGCCCATGGACGCCAGTGCGGCGGTGCCTGGGCGGTGGCGGCGCCCTTACAGGCGAGGCTTGCCTTACCAGACACAACTTTGGTGAGGAAGAAGGTTTAGCTACCACCGGTATGCGCACCGCACCGTGTTGAGCTTGCGGAGACACTACCGCTGTAGAGAAGAAGAGTGAAAATAAATAATAGTTAAATACATTGCTTACCGCTGCTGGCATGGTGAAAGAAAGAACTCTGACGATGACAAGGTTATAAGCAGAGTGAGTAATTACCTCTTTCGCTCTGGTTCCAGGGCATTAACACTTCATCAGGTGACTCCACCAGACCCTCAAAAAAGTCATCATCATTATTTAATAGGGCCAGATCAGAGCACATCTGTCTGTCCTCGTCAGAATCTGGAAATTGGTCTGTCTCGCCTACAACAAAGATATGTAAAGCGATTTGTTACAGAAGAAAACTTCCTATACTACTGACAATACTACTAGCGCGCCATACAAACGTAATCTTTCTTTTTCTTGAAAACTTATAAGTATGGTGCTCACGCATCACATTATTTGCTGGAGGCTGTTCCTGCATCTGCTGTTGAAAAGCCTCCAGCTGCCTGTCCAACTACTCTAACTCCTCTAGAGCTATTTCTGTAACATGACGAGACATAATTTTATTTATTTTGAATGTCGTGTCCCACAGAAATATCACATATGGATATTTTTTTTCTATACCTACTTGAGTATTGTTGTTGGCTATCCACAGTTGGAGGCTGTTTAACATAGCAGTGCTGTTGCTGCAGTAGATAGTTCTTTTTTTTTTTTTAGCCCCCAGCTCTGCCTCCAGCTGAGTTTTCAATTGCCTCAAGTGAGATAGAGGGGGGAAAAGCAAGTATGAAATAAGAAAATGTTGAACGCTTCTATACAAGAACAAATTACAATGAAAATTATACTCACATAGCAATCTGGCTGTGACCCCAACACAGGAGGTTGTCCAACACAGGAGGTTGTACTTCGAGAGTCTGCCACAGTCCAGCCCCATCCTGTTTCTCCTCACACTCCAGACAGAATCCTGGAGTTGTACTATAACAAGAAGACGGAATTAATAAGGCGAATTTCACATAAACACACGAAAATTTACACTCAAAATAGAAATTATTTACTCACTTGGTAATCCTGTCTGCAGAACTCTAAACCTCTGGGTGCTACTCTCTGAACCATTGCTACAGCTACCTATCTTCATCTTGTGGAGAGAAAAGAACAAGTACATACACAGAGACAATGGGACACACAACAAGACGGACCGCAGCGGACTGAGGACCATGAAGGTTGGTTGTGGGTTTATATATAGACTGAGGCGACCAATGAGAGAGCTTCATTTGAATGTTCAGCCAATGAGAAACTTTTATGGAAGGTCTCTATTTCTGGAAGGGCTTGATGCGACCATCATCTCTCTCTCTCTCTCTCTCCAAGTAACAAGAATGCTTTTAGGGATTAACGGTGTTTTCGCAAGTATGAACATATATGATGAAGGGTTTTGGTGGTGAGAAGTTAACTGTTTCTGAGACTTATGTTGAAAGCAGGATATTATGATTTCCAGGAAAGGTAACACATGATGCCTCGTTAGGACCATCAGGAAGAATGGAATCGGTGTTATTCTGGGCTATTTTCGTTAACAGGTCCTGTTAGGACAAGAATTTCGATTCAAACAAAATGAGTCATCAAGAAAGCTCTACCAAAGTGACCGTTAACTATTTCTGCAGCACTTTACAATTTCCAAGCGGTGGACTTGGCTCTTATTTACATAGCCATGTGACGTCAGTATAACACTGAGAACCTTTTAGATGGTGAGTTGCCACACGAACATTTTGTGGCGATGCACCAGCCACGCTGGACAGGTAAAAACACATGCGCTTGTCCCGTTAGGATTATTATGAACAATGAACCCTGTGCTATTCTGGGAAGCATTGTAACAGATTTCTATAGCGCAACCTGTGATATCGGTATCCACAGGTAGTGAGGTATTGCGATAGCAACAGTAAATACTCGTGCGTGGCCCAGAGTGTGACTTGGCTCTTATTTACATAGACATGTGACATCAGTATAATACTCGAAGAACTCTAACTGTATACCCGAAAATAGACGAAACTTTCACCTGCTGGCTGCCATCTGCAGCAGGCCGAAATCAATAGCTCACGGTGCCATCGATGCATGTGCGCGTTGGAACTGTTCACTGATACATTGCGGTTGATGATAGTTCAAAAGCGATTTTAACGTGAACTAAGTGTTTGTGCATTGCATTAATTTTGGCTATTCAAGCGTTGTGAGCGTGTCTGCAGGGCGTTTTACATGCATTATTTTGACAATTTACTAGTTGTTTGTGTGTCTGTAGGCTATGCAATGCATTATTTCGACAGTTTACGAGTTGTTTGCGTGTCTGTACATCTGTGTACCGCATTATTTCGGTTATTTACGAGTAGTTTGCTTTTCTGTATGCTGTGTACTGCATTATTTCGGTAAGACACGGGTTGTTTGCGTGTTTGTACATCAGTGTACTGCATTATTTCGACAGTTTACAAGTAGTTTGCAAACCTGCAAACGATTTACTGTGACCCCTAGCACATCAGGGTGAGTGTTTTGTATCAGTGTAATAAATAAACTATGTGAAATTCGTCCCTAAATAAATTGTTTCAAAAATAAATAAAGTACACCCCTTCCTCTCTCCAGCAGCCCAGCGCAGGCTGAGTCCTTTTCCCGCCATTTTCCCTCATACTGCCATCTTGGATTATGTCATGGGAGGGCTGACGGCGGCCTCTGGTGGCAGTACTGTGTACTAGGTCAGTTGGACCCTAGACCTCATGGAGTACACACTGGATGGAGCTACTGCCTCATATTGTTTAAATAAAGACTGTTTAAATGAAGACTTACATCTGTCCTATCCAGCACAGGCTGAGTCCTTTCCCCTCCAATTCCTAGGAAGAGGCGGTGGTCAGATGACTTAAGTTAATGTAGGTAACCCAAGTGACCTACTTTCCCGCCATTTTCTTAGGTTAGTGGAGGTAACCCAATTGAGCTTTCTCCCCTCCCCCCCCCCCCCCCCAATATTTGAACTTCCCGCCATTTTCTGGGGGAGGGGAGGGGGGATGGGCTTAGGTTAGTGGAGGTAGCCCAATTGATCTATCTTTCCGCCAAATTTTTAAATTCCCACCATGACGTCATTGCGACATTGTCATATCTATCGCTGCTATCTTGGATCCACCATCTTGAATAAATTTGGCAACGATGGAGAGTGGGGTGGCACGAACTTTGTTCCACTACTTGGGTGGTATCTGTTGTGTCGGACACATATAAAACAACAGACATCACTCATTTGTATAATTGATTCACCTTGATGGGCAATTAATCCAGCTCCTTCATTATGGATACACAACTATGTTTGACCTGCTGCAGGAATCTCGAAGTAGCGAGCACGGAGGATATGGAAAGGGACTGCAGACAGTCGACGCTAGGTGGGAATTGGGGGTAGCAGAGATAGTCTGGACATTTGTGATGAACACTGTGCTGCCTAGTAAACAGGAGATCCTGATTTCGATTCCCAGTCTGGCCCACATTTTCACTCGCCGCCGCTGCTTCTGCATAAAATCCCAGTGTAGTTGACATCAGTAGTCCCTTTCCTTTCCTTTCTTCCTCTCCACCTTCAATTTACATAATACTGAGTCTATGACTTATCTTGATAGTTATTTTAAAGAAACGGAAACCTACATTTATGTCATTTTTAGGTTTAGAGAATGCTTTTGATAATGTTGTATGGATATATGTTTGTTTATTTGTGTAAGAATCAGGGTAAGTTAAAGCGAGCAGAATGTTGTGAGGTGACACCTCCCTCTCTTACTTTAACAACATTATCCCTCAGATTAACGTTCATATTTTAGGTCATGATCTTGGTGCTCCCTGATACTACATTTGTGCGTACAGAGGCAGCTGTAGCAGTAGTGACCGAGAACAGAGAGTAAGCCGAATTGGGGGCCATAAATCCTGAGTGCAGCGAACTGGCTGTGAGGGTGACTCTCGTAACAATGTTCAGTGGTTCTTACTTGCGAAGGGACTTCTGGCCGAAGCTCTTTCCTCCTTCCACTTAGCATCGGACAGAAGGGCGCCGGATTGCAAGACATTTTACCTGAACTAAGCGCCAGACAATCGTGGAAGATGCACGGATGGCTGCAGGTGGTTGGAGGAAGCCATTTAAGAGAGACTGCTGTAAACTGAGCTTTTGTGCAAAATGTGGGAAGGTCATAAAACTCCGTGCATTCTCGTGTTAGGAGTTGGAACGATATGCGCAGCGCATCTGGCGTACATGCCTTGTGGAGGTACAACTGTAAACCCCCACCCCAACCTGACACCAGGAAGTGTTCAGGTTTCCTTAGTGAGCGGAGAAATCATGTATTTCATCAGCACAACTGTCTGGGCAGCTTAACGGCCTTCTTTCAGAAATTCTAAATGGTTGGTCCCGAACGATTAGATCACTCCGTAAATGAAGGACTGTGTGTAACGTCGCGAGTCAATCCTCAGTAGTGTTTTAATGCAGTACGGGCTCGTAGCTTTGGAGCTGGTGGCAGTGACAGCCGCTTGTATCTTGGCTTGATTCATTCGCACCTGTCGCTAGCACGGCCGTCGGAAGTGCTACTAGTGTCAGTTCCAGCTACAGAATATTCAAGCCCCTAACAATCTAAATAAACGGTACTAAATATTATTCAATTTTGATAAAACTTAATATGTATCCTTTCGTTCTTAAAAAGAAGATGGTTGCAAAATCTCAGTTTTCTGGCTGGGGTATTTTAAAAATTAGAGAAAATTACCTAAAATACCAAAAACTGACACTTAGGGAATTAAATTCAGTTAGTAACTACAATAGTTTATCTTTTGGTATTATTTAAAAACGTACACAGTTCTCTCAGTGTGCAGAATTAATTAATTGAGATTTTTCGTATTAAAGCTTTAATTTTCATTTTCGTAATATAAAATTGAGACAAAATTATTATTTGTGTCGTATGTCATTGTGGGAGTAAATAAGAGTGAGTGAGAGTGCATATGTGGGATATAAGTTAAATTTAAAAATTAATTTTATGTAAAGCATTACGCAATCATAGCGTGGGAAAGATGTTCGTACCCACATTGCTGATGATGTATGTCCAAGCGTACTTGTTTTTGTAAGAAGGCAGCCAGAATAGTTACTTGTAGAGTAATGTTTTCCTAAAGTTATCTCAATATTAATTTTCGTTTAGTTTGAATTAATAAATACGAGGGTCAGTCAAAAAGTAATGCCTCCTATTTTTTTTCTACGTTTAATTGTCAGGAAATTTAAATGCAATTACATAGGTTGAAAACCACAACATTGAGGATCATTTTGTCATTTTTCAATGTAATCCCCGCCCATCTCTACAGTTTTGGTCCATCTTTGAACAAGGGCATGTATCCCAGCAAGGTAAAAATCACAGCTCTGCTTCCTAAGCCATTGACGCACGGATGTTTTGACGGCCTCCTCATCTTCAAAATGAACCCCACGATGAGCTTCTTTTAGTGGCCCGAACAGATGGAAGTCTGATGGTTCCAGGTCAGGGCTGTATGGGGGATGAGGCAAACCTTCCCATCCAATTTTGACAATCTCGTCAGAGGTGTGACGACTGGTGTGTGGTCTTGCATTGTCATGCAAAAGAAGAACATCTGCCATTGATTTTGTTGGGCGACCTCGCTGAAGACGTGCTTTAAGTTTTTTGAGGGTTGTGACGTATTGAACAGAATTTATTGTGCATCCCTGCTCCAAAAAATCAACCAGAATCACACCCTCTGTATCCCAGAAAACTGTTGCCATAACTTTCCCTGCCGATCGCACAGTTTTGAATTTTTTCTTCCTCGGCGAGCTTGTGTGACGCCACTCCATTGACTGCCTCTTTCATTCGGGTTCAAAAAAATGCACCCATGTTTCGTCCCCGGTCACAATTTTTTTCAGAAACTCATCTCCCTCCAAACGGAAGCGCTGCAAGTGTTGGGAGGCTATTGTGTTCCTTGCCTCTTTATTCTGATCGGTTAACATTCTTGGAACCCACCGTGCACAAACTTTTGAGTACCCCAAATGTTTAATAATCGTGATCACACTGCCTTTACTAAGAGAAATAATGTGACACACTTCATCTGCAGTCACCCGACGGTCACCACGAATGATGTCATCAACTTGCTGAATGTTGTGTGGAGTCACTGCACTCACCGGCCTGCCGCTCCGCTTTTCGTCAGTCAACGGTGTTTGCCCTTCAGCATCCTTACAACGACGAACCCATCGTCTAACAGTGCTGACATCCACTGTCAGAACACCATACACCTTCTTCAGTCTTTCATGAATGCGTATGGGCGTTTCACCTTCTGCATTCAAGAATTCAATCACACAACGCTGTCTCAAACGAACATCGATGTCGGCCATCTTACAAACTTCTGCTGTGCTGCCACCTGTTGACACAGAAAGTTACTACTGGAGTGGATTGCTGAAGAAGGTTTGAGGAATGGCGCCAAATTCAAATTTTTCACTTAACTTAATTTTTTTAAGTAGAAAAAAAATGGGAGGCATTACTGTTTGACCGACCCTCGTATTACAGTGATAATTTGCTTGTGGAAGAGACGCCAACGAATCTGATGTAGTGATTGGCTCAGAACAGTTTAGGTGCGAATATGATCTTGGAAGACTGATCTGATTGGCTGTTCATTTGATCAACCAATCAGAGTGAAGACTTTCCAGCACTCTATCGAATAGTATATGCGCTATGAGCAACAGCATTGAGAGACTCGTGAACTAACTTTTGAGACGCGAAGGTCATGTTAAATGTGTCCGTCCGTAAAATGTGTAAGATGAAGACATGTTCGGTCCTTCGCGTTCAGATGGATTAGTAATGGTGGCTTTTGTTACTACAAACATTTTGTAAAAGTTTGAGAGTCGTTGGATATTTTGTTCGGGAGATAAACGCGTATGACTTGTTGGCGATGTTCTGTGTTCTACTACAAAATATATTTGGTGAGCAATCTTTGTGAAAGAAACACACTGAATGACTTACGTAAGAAATCAACGTTATGTGTAGAAAGTGATTGTATATTCGCGTGATTATTCTCGGAATGGACTTAGGAGAATTCTGGCTCCTTTACGTGTGACATAAACTGGGAACTTATAATAGCAGTTTTGCATACTAAATGTGGGCTGATGTTTAAGCAAAGAAAATAAAACCTACTTTTACCAGATTTCCGGACATTCAATGAAGATCAGAACTCCTTTGTCCACCCGAAAATTTATTACGAATATTTACAGAAACTATCATAACGAGATTTACGCGGCCTCAGTAATTGTAGATATTAGGTGCTGTTTTCATGAATGCTACTTTTTCATCACCTTGTAAGTGTCTACGGTGCAGAGTGAAGGGAAAATGAGCAGACACCGATCAGAGGTAGGTGAATATCAATTTGCAGCTTGCTTTAGTGACAGTGAATCTCAGAGACACGTCTGTGGCATTTGGTCCCGTCTAGGTAGATGTTTTTTGGCAAAACATGGCCATGCTTACTGTGAGAACGACGCTTCCCTAGTCTAAAGTCTTCTTTTTTCATACAAGAGAGATTTGGAGGCGCTGGTTGGGTCCTCTCAGTATATGCAAAGGAGAGGATTTCTGCTCAGCATGAGAATCCCAATGCTGTATCTGGAATGTCTACCAGGCCAACTGAACAGTCAAGAGGGGCCAATCATGAGTAAAGTTCGATTGGTTTTTGCAATGTACTAATTAGGCTCCCATACTGAGGCTTGGTGGAAATTAGTTGTGATTCTTTGGGGTCCTTGTCTTCTGGGCCTCCACTGGTGGCTAACTTCAGATCTTTCCTTGGTGGGTGAGACGTGTGGTCTGTGTCTTGTGGTGGACTAAGAGCTGTGAGAGTTTAGAAATGTACCAACAGTGGAACTGCACATCGTCTCGGACATATAGGGTGTCACGAGGATGACCTTATTCGTCCTGACTTGGCCATCAGATAGGTGATAATTCAACCACGCACCGTCATGCCTGTGAGTGAAATTGGTTTGGCCAGGTAAGCAAACGGGTGCACCTCAAACTGAGATCTGCCAGGATTTTAGGACTCAGTTAGGAAAAATTCCCGCTTTCTACATCTACATCCATACTCCGCAAGCCACCTGACGGTGTGTGGCGGAGGGTACCTTGAGTACCACTGTCGGTTCTCCCTTCTATTCCAGTCTCGTATTGTTCGTGGAAAGAAGGATTCTCGGCATGCTTCTGTGTGGGCTCTAATCTCTCTGATTTTATCCTCATGGTCTCTTCGCGAGATATACGTAGGAGGGAGCAATATACTGCTTGACTCTTCGGTGAAGTTACGTTCTCGAAACTTTAACAAAAGCCCGTACCGAGCTACTGGGCGTCTCTCCTGCAGAGTCTTCTACTGGAGTTTATCTATCATCTCCGTAACGCTTTCGCGATTACTAAATGATCCTGTAATGAAGCGCGCTTCTCTCTGTTGGACCTTCTCTATCTCTTCTATCAACCCTATCTGGTACGGATCCCACACCGGTGAGCAGTATTCAAGCAGTGGGCGAACAAGCGTACTGTAACCTACTTCCTTTGTTTTCGGATTGCATTTCCTTAGGATTCTTCCAATGAATCTCAGTCTGGCATCTGCTTTACCGACGATCAACTTTATATGATCATTCCGTTTTAAATCACTCCTAATGCGTACTCCCAGATAATTTATGGAATTAACTGCTTCCAGTTGCTGATTTGCTATATTGTAGCTAAATGATAAGGGATCTATCTTTATATGTATTCGCAGCATATTACACTTGTCTACATTGAGATTCAATTGCCATTCCCTGCACCATGCGTCAATTCGCTGCAGACCCTCCTGAATTTCAGTACAATTTTCCAGTGTTACAACCTCTCGATATGCCACAGCATCATCCGCAAAAAGCCTCAGTGAACTTCCGATGTCATCCACAAGGTCATTTAAGTATATTGTGAATATCAGCGATCCTATGACACTCCCTTGCGGCACACCTGAAATCTCTCTTACTTTGGAAGACTTCTCTCCATTGAGATAGACATCCTGCGTTCTGATAATCAGAACGCCAGGGCACGTAGTTTGCATATTTTCGTGGACGTGTCAGAACATTACAACTGCTACATCTCGCCGTTTTCTGCTGCCGCCTGAATTAAGGTGAAACGGTTAAGTACTGCTGCACTGGCGTGGGGCTGTTAAATGAGATCCACAGCTCCCTGTTCTCATGTGAACCATAGTTTTTGGTATAATTGATCGTAGTTGACTCCATCTGAATAGAGTTGCAGCTCACAGTGGATTCGTGTAAACAAAGGCTGATTGCGTTGTAAAAGGGACAAACTCCTGGGCGAATTTGTATAGCTTCCACTCCAGTGTATGCTATGCCTATCAAATACCATTTCGTAACTGATTTGTGTTTGTCATTTTTGTGTGGGATTTATGAGCTGATACTCCAAAAAGTTGTGGTTACTAAAGGTTTAATAACACTTGTCATTATTGTCTAAACTTAACTACACCACTGTTCTCATTCATACTCCCTCTACTATTCACAGTTTTTATTTTATTGTAGTGGTGCATGGGTACACCAGCAATATAAGGTTCAGTATTATTAAATTAGTTAATTTGATTATCAGTTTGACTTCTGAAAGCGATTTCATGCATAGGACAACTAAAGAGCCATGAGTAAATTCACCAATTCATATAAAGACTCATGTAAGTAGCACACGATTTGAAGATTATTGGCCAATATAAATTTTTTCTTTATGTGAAAATAATAACATTTAGCTACGCCTTACAGGGTTATTCACAACTTGTACAGAAGCCAGATTGCAGACATAAGAGTCTATGGACATGAAAGGGAGGCATTCGTTGATAAGGGAGTGACACAGAGTTATACACTACTTCCATCTTACTCAGCCTGTCTCTGTCCCCCCCCCCCCCCCCCCCCCATGAATCATGGACCTTGCCTTTGGTGGGGAGGCTTGTGTGCCTCAGCGATACGGATAGCCATACCATAGGTGTTGAGAGGCCAGACAAACTTCTGGTTTCTGAAGAGGGGCAGCAGCCTTTTCAGTAGTTGCAGGAGCAACAGTCTGGATGATTGACTGAAGTCGCCTTGTACCATCAACCAAAATGGTCTTGATGTGCTAGTACTGTGAACGGCTGAAAGCAAAGGGAAACTAAAGCTGTAATTTTTCCCGAGGGTATGCAGTTTTACTGTATGGTTGAATGGCGATGGCGTCCTCTTGGGTAAAATATTCCGGAGGTAAAATAGTCCCCCATTCGGATCTCTGCGCGGGGACTACCCAGAAGGACGTCATTATTAGGAAAAACAAAAGTGGCATTCTATGGATCGTAGTGTGGAATGTCAGATCACTTAATCGGGCAGGTAGGTTAGAAAATTTAAAAACGGAAACGGATACTTTAAAGTTAGATATAGAGGAAATTAGAGAAGTTCGGTGGCAGGAGGAACAAGACTTCTGGTCAGGTGAATACAGGGTTATAAATACAAAATCAAATATGGGTAATGCTGCAGTAGGTTTAATAATGAAAAAAAAGAAATACGAATACAGATAAGCTACTACTAACAGTATAGTGACCGCATTACTGCAGCCAAGACAGACACAAAGCCCATGCCTACCAAAGTAGTACAAGTTTACATGCCGACTAGTTCCGCAGATGAAGGGATTGAAGAAATATATGATGTCATAAAAGTAACTATTCGATAGTTAAGAGAGATGAAAATTTAATAGTCATAGGGACTGGAATTCGATAGTAGGAAAAGGAAAAGAAGGAAAAGTAGTAGATGAATATGGACTGAGGATAAGGAATGAAAGAGGAAGCCCCCTAGTAGAATTTTGCACAGAGCACAACTTAATCATAGCTACCACTTGGTTTCAGAGCCATGAAAGGAGGTTGTATACGTGGAAGAGACGTGGAGACACTGGAAAGTTTCACATAGATTGTATAATTGTAAGACAGAGATTTACGAACCAAGTTTTAAATTGTAAGACAATTCCAGGGGCAGATGTGGACTCTGACCACATTTTATTGGTTATGAACTGTAGATTAAAACTGAAGAAACCGCAAAAATGTAGGAATTTAAGAAGATGAGATCTGGATAAACTGAAAGAACCAGAGGTTGTAAAGAGTGTTAGACAGAGCGTTAGGGAACGTTTGACAAGAACAAGAGAAAGAAATATCACAGAAGAAAATGGGTAGCTTTGAGAGATGAAATAGTGAAGGCAGCAGAGGATCATGTAGGTAAAAAGGCGAGGGTTAGTAGAAATCCTCGGGTAACAGAAGAGATGTTGAATTAATTGATGAAAGGAGAAAATATAAAAATGCAATAAATAAAGCAGGCGAAAAGGAATACAAACGTCTCAAAAGTGAGATCGACAGGAACCGGAAAATGGCTAAGCAGGGATGGCTAGTCGACATGTGTCAGGATGTAGAAGCACATATCTCTAAGGGTAAGACATACTGCCTACAGGAAAACTGAAGAGACCTTTGGAGAAAAGAGAATCACCTGTATGAATATCAAGAGCTCAGACGGAAAACCAGTCCTAAGCAAAGAAGGGAAAGCAGAAAGGTGGAAAGAATATATAGAGTGTCTATACAAAGGCGATGTAATTGAGGGCAATATTACAGAAATGGAAGAGAACGTAGATGAAGATGAAACGGGAGATATGATATTGCGTGAAGAATTTGACAGAGCACTGAAAGACCGAAGTCGAAACAAGGCCCTGGGGGTAGAAAACATTCCATTAGAACTACTGATAACCTTAGGTGACCCAACCATGAGAAATCTCTTCCATTTGGTAAGCAAGATGTTCAAATGTGTGTGAAATCTTATGGGACTTAACTGCTAAGGACGTCAGTCCCTAAGCTTACACACTAAACCTAAATTATCCTAAGGACAAGCACACACACCCATGCCCGAGGGAGGACTCGAACCTCCGCCGGAACCAGCCTCACAGTTCATGACTGCAGCGCCTGAGACCGCTCGGCTAATCCCGCACAGCGAGCAAGATGTATGAGACAAGTTAAATACCGCCAGACTTTAAGAAGAATATAGTAATTCCAATCCCAAAGAAAGGAGGTGCTGACAGGTGTAAAAATTGCCAAACTATCAGTTTGATAAGTCGCGGTTGCAAAATACTAACATGAATTCTTTGCAGGCGAATGGAAAAACAGGTAGAAGCCGACCTCAGGGAAGATCAATTTGGATTCCGTAGAAATGTTGGAACTCGTGAGGCAATACTGACCCTACGACTTATCTTAGAAGATAGATTAAGGAAAGGCAAACCTATGTTTCTAGCATTTGTAGACATAGAGAATGCTTTTGACATCGTTCACTGGAATATACTTCTTCAAATTTCTGAAGGTGTCACGGGTAAAATACAGGGAGCGTGAGGCTATTTACAATTTGTTCAGAAATCAAATAGCAGTTACAGGAGTCCAGGGACATGAAAGGGAAGCAGGGAGAGAAAGGAGTGAGACAGGGTTGTAACCTACCCCCAATGTTATTCAACCTGTACATTATATGTGCAGTAAACGAAACAAAAGGAAAATTTGGAGTAGGAACTCCAATCTGTGGAGAAGAAACAAAAACTTTGAGGTTTGCTGACGACATTGTGTCAGATACAGCAAAGGGCCTGGAAGAGCACTTGAATGGAATGGACAGTGTCTTCAAAGCAGGATATAAGGTGACCATCAACAAAAGCTAAATGACGATAATGGAATATAGTAGAGTTAACTCGGGTGATGCTGAGGGAATTAGATTAGAAAATGAGACACTTAAAGTAGTATATGAGTTTTACTATTTGGGGAGCAAAATAACTGATGATGGTGGAAGTAGAGAGGATATAAAATGGAAACTGGCAATGGCAAGGAAAAGCGTTTCTGAGGAAGAGAAATGTGTTAACATCGAGTATAGATGTAAGTGCCAGGAAATCCTTTCTGAGTGTATTCATATGAAGTGTAGCTATGTATGAAAGCGAAACATGGACAATAAATAGTTTAGACAAGAAGAGAATAGAAGCTTTCGAAACGTGGTGCTACAGAAGAATGCTGAAGATCAGATGGGTAGATCATGTAACTAATAAGGAGACACTGAATAGAATTGGAGAGAAGAGGTATTTGTGGCAGAACTTGCCTAGAAGAAGGGATCGGTTGGTAGGACTCGTTCTGAGGCATCAAGGGATCACCAATTTAGTACTGGAGGAAAGCATGGAGGGTAAAAATCGCAGAGGGAGACCAGGAGGTTAGTACACTACGCATATTCAGAAGGATATTGGTTGCGATAGTTACTCGGAGATGAAGAGACTGGCACAGGATAGAGTAGCATGGAGAGCTGCATCAAACCATTCTCTGGACTGAAGAAAACAATATCAACAACAAAAACTCAGCCTATACATTGAGCAAGTCGTGAGGGAGACGTTAGCTTCATTTCGGTCATACGTCTCCGTGATGTCACGATGACGTGAACATGCCCAGTTTCGACCGCGTGGGATGTCTATCGACTTTCGTGGTCGTATCGAGTCTGAGGGCGGTGAGCCTCTCGTTGCATAACGCTCACATCTGGCATACATTTTACTTACGGCCGTAACTTAATGCCTCTTAGAAGCAATATGCGTCAAAGCTGTTTTTAGTCTCCATTTACTTTGAAGCATGAAACTAATGAGTGGCTAACCAGATTATGATCATTTCAGGAAAGCCTTCTACAAATGCACAGTCGTTGTATGTGTCTTAATAAATAGAACGTATTTGAAGGTTGCGCACCAGTGGATAAGTCACCACCTCCCTCATCTCTTTCCTTCTTTTGAGCCCGCAGCGTGATACAAGTCTTGTGATGACATTATAAATTTGAATTCAATTGAAGCAGCGGTCTTAGATTTGTTTTTATAGTGTCATTCCCTCATGTTATTCGATTTCTTGACTTTGTTTTATGACCTGTTTTTTTTCATTTGAGGGCAATATACTTAACGTGATGACGTCTAGTTACATATACAAAATTATACGTGTTTTGCACACCAGAATAATAAATGTAGTATTACCATAGCACTCTCCTGAAACCGTACAAAGATTCAAACACGGAGAATCGACGTGCATGTAGTAGCCACTCTTGCGCACAAATTACAGCAGCAACTCATATCTTCATTTTGTAGATTCACTGCAATTTTGGAAACTGTTGTTGGCTTTTTCTCTTTGAAAGTGAGCATCTGAGAACTTCATACCCGTTATTTACATAATTATATATTGTGAAAAGTACTTAACAATAAGCTTTCCCAATAGTGGAAGTGTACTGGTTCTGTGAAGTATGTTCTAATTTCTCTGGAAGGAAGATGAACTTCTTCCTTTGCACTTGAAAGAAACTCAAACAACGACAAAAAACAGCAGAAGGCGCATTCCTCCACCAGTACAAGAATACATTTTATCTGTACCTCTGTAAGATGTTCTGGTTCAGAAAAGAATCTCTTGTAAATTTTCATTTATACTTTATAGTCTGCTGAGACGTAATTACCTTTTAAGTTTTTCAGATGTATTAGTTTTTTATACTTTTTACATTAAGTGGTACTTAGTTTGTTTTATCAGACAGTCAACTTATTTCAAACGTATTGCTGACATTTGCGTGTTTTATGTTCAATTTGTAAGTTATTGACAATGACAGTTCACTCATGTACGAGAACGCTATTACATGTAATTGTCATCAAATATTACATAACATATTTTAGAAAAGTGAATATAATAATAGAATTAAAAGTAGCAATACGCCAACTAGCGCACTATTTAAACTTATCATCATAACCCAACTTGCTATCCACTATGCCACTACAGACACTTATAACTGGCGACTGTTTCTCCCATTTAAGTGCACGATACGTTTTTGAGAGATATGTATTTGTATTTGTATTTGTATTTCTTTATCGGTTCCATAAATCATGTGTGGTACATATTTTGCACAAAGGATGTAGGACAAATCAGGTTAGTACAGTATATCAACATCATACACATTGTTATTTTGAAAGGATAAATAATTAAAAATTATTCAGTACATGTTGAACATTGATGACAAATTTAATATAATGAAATAAAATGATAGACTTATTAAGAATATTTGAGCAGTTACACTACACTTTTCTGGTACTCTAAAAGCTTGGAAACAGAATAGAAACAGTGGTCAACCAAGTACTCTTTCAGTTTCACTTTAAACTTTTGTAATTTTGCATCTGTTTCAAATAGGGTGGCATGTGATTGTACAGCATTATGCCAGTATGATACACTCCTCTCTTACAAATATTTGTACTTACTGTACTGACAGGCAAGTAAAGCTTCTGCCTAGTATCATGAGGGTGGTAATCACAGTTATACTTGAAGATTTTTCCAATTTTTAAAATACTTCCTTTTGTGAAATTTAATATTTCATACATATATAAGGAGGGAAGAGGCAGTATACTGAGTTTTTCAAATATTGGCTACAGGAGTCTCTGTACTTAGCATGGTTTATTATTCTAACAATCTTTTTCTGTAGCCTAAATGTTTTGTTTGTACCTACAGAGTTCCCCCAAAAAATAATGTCGTACATCAGCAGTGACTGAGTACTGCCATGTGGAGGATTCTTATTGAGTATTTAAGTGGGTTTAGCTTTTTATTTACATGGTTAAAATGTGTCTCCCATTTTAGGGTTTGCTGAATATGTATACCTAAAAATTTTGTGTCGCTCGCAGATGAGTTTTTCCATCAATTTTAAAAATTGGTCTTGCAGGATGTAGTTTCTGTGAATTGTGGAAATTGACTGTCACTGTTTTTTCATTATTTATTATTAGCTTGTTTGTTCCGAACCATTGTGTCAAATTTTGTATTATACCTGTAGCTGTTTTTTGTAGGCTTTCTTCCTCACGTGATTTGATTAGGATATTTGTGTTATCTGCAAGAAGTACTGTTGTCCTTTTAGTTATTTTTTCTGACAAATCATTAACATAAAAAAATGAAAAGAATTGGCCCAAGGACTGACCCTTGAGGAACTCCATATGTAATGCTTTGTGCATTACTGTAAAAATTACAATTTTCTTGTGTTTTTATGTCTTTGTATTTTATTTGAGTGATCTGTTGACGGTCATTAAGGTAGGAATGTATCTACTTGTTTGGCAGGCCTCATATTCCATAATTACCTAGCTTCTGCAACAGAGTATTATGGTCAATTACATCGAAGGCTTTACTAAGGTCAAGAAATATGCCAGATACATGTTGCTTATTATCTACTGCAGTTAGAATTTCATTTAAGAAGGTATAAATAGCTGAGTGTGTTGATCTGCCAGTTCTGAATCCGTGTTGCACATCACTTATTATGTTTTCTTTATTTAGAAAGACTATCAACCTTCTAAGAAATAGTTTTTCAAGAATTTTACCAAAGCCTGACATTACTGATACAGCTCTATAGTTTGCAGCTTCATGTTTGTCCCATTTCTTGTACAGTGTTGTCCCTTTGGCATTTTCAGATTTTTTTGGGAATATACCACTCATGAATGATGAATTGAAAATATCTGTTAATGGTTCTTGGTTCTACGATAGATGTTACACATTCTTTGATGATAATATCTGGTATTTCATCAGTACCTGCTGAATATGTATTGGGTAACCTTTTTATAATGACAGATAATTCCTCAGGTGTTGTTGGAGACATGATTAGGGTTCTTGTAAGAATTTTTGTATCTGAATGGAGTGTCTGGTTGTGAGTTCTAATGTTTGGTAAGCAGGTGGTGTGCTACATTGTAAAAGTAGTTGTTAAATTTATTAGCCACTACTGTGGGCTTGAATATTTTATTGTAGTTTTCATGAAGTTCTATATTATTGTGGGCTAATGATGTAGTACCAGTCTCTATTTTTATGATACTTCAGGTTGCTTTAGTCTTATTCCTGGAATTTTTTATCTGTTTGTCATTTTCCATTTTCTTTGCTTTTGTTATAACTTGTCTTAAGTATTTGTTTATATTGTTTAAAGTAGTTGATAAATACAGGATTTGTGGTTTGCTTTGAGTATTCATATAAGATCCTCAACGTTTGAAGCAACTTATATTCATAGGACATACTTTGTAGTTTAAAACCTATCTAAAACGAGCTTCGAGTCAACTGGCGAAATCTATTATGGCTTCTATACTTCTCAGAACTCGGTACGACCACGAAAGTCGATAGACTGCCCAAACAGTCGAAACTGGACATGGTAACGTCATAGTGATGTCACAGGGAAGTATCACCGAGGTGAATCGAACGTCTGACAAGCTGGAACGTGAAGGAAACCAACAAGACGTATGGAAACGAAATTAAATTTCAAGAACAAGAAATAGAAACTTTTACATTTATTGATGACAGTGTAATTCTGTCAGAGGTGACAAAGGAGTTAGAAAAGCAGTTGAACGGAATGGATGGTGTCTTGAAAAGAGATTATAAGATGAACATCAACAAAGGTAAAATAAAGCTAAAGGGACGTAGACAAATTAAATCAGGCGATGCGATATTAGGAAATGAGACACTGAAAGTAGTAGATGAGTTTTGCTATTTTGGCACCTAAGTAACTCTTGATTACCAAAGCAGAGGATATGAAATGCATACTAGCAATGGTGAGGAAGTCATTTCTAAAGAAGAAAAATTTATTAACATGGAATATAAATCTAGACGTTAGGAAAATATTTTCTGAAAGTATTTGTTTTGAGTGTACTCTCATTTGGAAGTGAAATGTAAGCAGTAAACGACTCAGACAAGAGGAGAATACAAGCTTTTGAAATGTGATGCTACAGAATAGTACTGAGTAGGTCAAATAGCTTACGAGGAGGCGTTGAATTTAACTGGGGAAAAAAGAGTTATGAAAGCCAAATATGTACAGAGGTGAAAACGACGATATCCGACTCAACGCATCGTCACATCACGCAGAGTACAAATTAATTTCGTCACTGCGTGGAGACGTATTTGTGGCTATTATATGAATATGTCGTTTAAGTTATTATAACCATATGTGTAGGCTGTGATTAAACTAATTCACAGTCATAAAACATGTTTTTTACTCACATCCTAAGCTTCAAATTTAGTGTCACTCTATTGAGAAAAATCGTAGAAGAATGGACGTATTCTAACGTAGTTCCTTTTTGTCCACTACATGTGTGCAATTTCAAAGCAAGTTTTTAAAAAAATGTAATATGCACTGGTGTGCAAATCTTAAGGATGAAACTAACTTCCGCTTGATGTGTCACAGCCAAGTAAAATTCGCTGAAGGAACTTTGACCATACATAGGAACAGCTGCTAGAGTATAGTACAGAAGATAATTGAAACAAACACGCAACTAAACGATCAGAAACGATACTTTTATTCAAAAACGAAGCCACCTTGAAGTCACCGCTATTTGTGATGGTCCCCTGGGCATTACAGAAGGTAGTACATAGTACATGGTTCTTAATAGGGTGTGTGATCACCACTGACGGCAACGCATGCTCTGCAACGTGCTGCCATGATGGCATTATGGCTGGTGAGGAATTCTTGTGTTCCTTTCCTCCACCAGCGAGGTTCATAACTACACTCCTGGAAATTGAAATAAGAACACTGTGAATTCATTGTCCCAGGAAGGGGAAACTTTATTGACACATTCCTGGGGTCAGATACATCACATGATCATACTGACAGAACCACAGGCACATAGACACAGGCAACAGAGCATGCACAATGTCGGCACTAGTACAGTGTATATCCACCTTTCGCAGCAGTGCAGGCTGCTATTCTCCCATGGAGACGATCGTAGAGATGCTGGATGTAGTCCTGTGGAACGGCTTGCCATGCCATTTCCACCTGGCGCCTCAGTTGGACCAGCGTTCGTGCTGGACGTGCAGACCGTGTGAGACGACGCTTCATCCAGTCCCAAACATGCTCAATGGGGGACAGATCCGGAGATCTTGCTGGCCAGGGTAGTTTACTTACACCTTCTAGAGCACGTTGGGTGGCACGGGATACATGCGGATGTGCATTGTCCTGTTGGAACAGCAAGTTCCCTTGCCGGTCTAGGAATGGTAGAACGATGGGTTCGATGACGGTTTGGATGTACCGTGCACTATTCAGTGTCCCCTCGACGATCACCAGAGGTGTACCGCCAGTGTAGGAGATCGCTCCCCACACCATGATGCCGGGTGTTGGCCCTGTGTGTCTCGGTCGTATGCAGTCCTGATTGTGGCGCTCACCTGCACGGCGCCAAACACGCATACGACCATCATTGGCACCAAGGCAGAAGCGACTCTCATCGCTGAAGACGACACATCTCCATTCGTCCCTCCATTCACGTCTGTCGCGACATCACTGGAGGCGGGCTGCACGATGTTGGGGCGTGAGCGGAAGACGGCCTAACGGTGTGCGGGACCGTAGCCCAGCTTCATGGAGACGGTTGTGAATGGTCCTCGCCGATACCCCAGGAGCAAAAGTGTCCCTAATTTGCTGGGAAGTGGCGTTGCGGTCCCCTATACTGCGTACGATCCTACGGTCTTGGCGTGCATCCGTGCGTCGCTGCGGTCCGGTCCCAGGTCGACGGGCACATGCACCTTCCGCCGACCACTGGCGACAACATCGATGTACTGTGGAGACCTCACGCCCCACGTGTTGAGCAATTCGGCGGTACGCCCACCCGGCCTCCCGCATGCCCACTATACGCCCTCGCTCAAAGTCCCTTAACTGCACATACGGTTCACGTCCACGCTGTAGCGGCATGCTACCAGTGTTAAAGACTGCGATGGAGCTCCGTATGCCACGGCAAACTGGCTGACACTGACGGCGGCGGTGCACAAATGCTGCGCAGCTAGTGCCATTCGACGGCCAACACCGCAGTTCCTGGTGTATCCGCTGTGCCGTGCGTGTGATCATTCCTTGTACAGCCCTCTCGCAGTGTCCGGAGCAAGTATGATGGGTCTGACACACCGGTGTCAATGTGTTCTTTTTTCCATTTACAGGAGTGTATTAGATGCTCGAAGGTGCACCGGGACATGCTCCAATACGTCTTCACAAAGCATCCCACATGTGTTCGATGGGATTTTAGTCAGGAGCATTGGCAGGCCAGTCTATTCGCCAAATATTCTCCGTGCCAAGAGCCCCTCCATCTGTTCTGTTCGATGCAGTCGCGTATTATGATCCATAAAAATCAAATCGTGGTTGCATGCACCACTGAAAAAACACCCATGGGGAAGAGGTACAGTACAGTGTCACAATAACGTTGAGTGGTGTGTGTACCAAGTTCAGAGATTTGGAGGTCAGTTCGCCAGTGTAACATTCTGCCTCCTCACACCGTAATACCTGCACCTTTGAAAGATTACGTTCGACAGTACTGAACGTACCTCCATATGTCGAGAGGTGGAAATATATACTGAAAAGGCAAAGAAACTGATACACCTGCCTGATATCGTGCCACAACACGACGTTGCATGAACGCGACTAATGTGTGAAGTAGTGCTGGGGGAAACTGACACCATGAATCCTGCAGGGCTGTCCATAAATCTGTAAGAGGACTGGGGAGTAGAGATCTCTTCTGAACAGCACGTTCAGCATGTTCATGTCTGGGGAGTTTGGTGGTCAGCGGAAGTGTTTAAACTCAGAAGAGTGTTCTTGGCGCCACTCTGTAGCAATTCTGGGCGTGTGGGGTGTAGCATTGTCCTGCTAGAATTGCCAAAGTCCGCCGGAATGCACAATGGACATGAATGGATGCAGGTGATCAGACAGGATGCTTGCGTACGTGTCACACGTCAGGGTGGTATCTAGACGTATCAGGGATCCCATATCACTCCAACTGCACACGACCCACACCATTACGGAGCCTCCACTAGCCTGAACAGTCCCTGCTGACATGCAGGGTCCATGAATTCATGAGGTTGTCTCCATACCCGTACACGTATATCCGCTAGATACAATTTGAAACGAGACTCTTCCGACCAGACACCATTTTTCCAATGATCAACAGTCCAATGTCGAGGTTGACGCGCCTAGGCGAGTCGTAAAGCTTTGCGTCGTGCAGGCATCAAGGGTACACGAGTGGGTCTTCGGCTCAGAAAGCCCATATCGGTGATGTTTAGATGAATGATTCGCACGCTGACACTTGTTGTGGCCCAGCAATGAAATGTGCAGCAATTTCCGGAAGGGTTGCACATCTGCCACTTTGAACGATTGTCTTCAGTCGTCGTTGGTCCCGTTCTTGCAGGGTCTGTTCCTAGCCACAGTGATGACGGAGATTCGATGTTTTACCGGATTCCTGATATTCACGGTACACTCGTGAAATGGTTGTACGGGAAAATCACCACTTCATCACCACCTTGGAGTTACTGTGTCCCATCGCCCGTGCGCTGACTATAACACCATGTTCAAACTCACTTTAATCTTGATTGTCTGCCATTGTAGCAGTAGTATCCGATCTAACAACTACGCCAGACACTTGTCTTATACAGACGTTGCCGACCTCAGCACCATCTTCTGCCTGTTAATAATCTCTGTATTTGAATGCACATGCCTATACCAGTTTCTTTGGCGCTTCAGTGTATAATGTATCCAGGAACATTGTCGAACATGAACGTCTTGGTGGTCCCCAAGTGTTGTGGTGTGGGGAGGCACAACGTTACGTAGGTGTACTGACCTCCAAACCTTTGAACAAGTTACATTCATTGGCCAACGTTATTGACACTGCCCTCCCTTCACATTTGTGTCTTTCCAGGATTTTCAGGCATGCATTCGGCCCTGACTTCATTTTGATGGATGACAATGCGCTACAAGATCTAGCTGCGCAAGTAGAGGTAGTCTTGGAACGAGAGGATATTCAGCGAATGGACTGGCCTGCACGTTCCCCAGACTTAAATCACGTCGAGCACTTGGGGGATGCATTGGAGACACGTGTTGCACAACGTCGCATACACCAACGTTCATCCAGGAGTTGTCAACCGCGCTGGTGGAGGGATGGATGCCCTACCATAAGAACTCCTGGAGGACTCTGCAGAGCAAGGCATGGCCATCTGTGGTCATCACACAACTAATTAACAACTGTCTCCCGCCATCTGCAATGTCACGATGACTTCAATGTAACTATTGTCTTTAAATAAAAGTGTCTTTCCTGTTCGTCTCATTGCGTATTATTTCGTGTACCTTCTGTACTATACTGTAGCAGTTCATCCCATGTATGGTCCAAGTTTTACTGAGCAATGTTATTTGGCAGTGACATATCATTCAAAGTTACTTTCGTCCTTAACTTTTGCACACTGTGCATATCTCGCCTTAAAAATAGTTGTAACCATTCTAAAGTGTTATTTGTTTCATTATAAGTCAAAAATCTCGTAGCAAGTATATCAGTGTGTGTGTGTGTGTGTGTGTGTGTGAGAGAGAGAGAGAGAGAGAGAGAGAGAGAGAGAGAGAGAGAGAGAGAGAGGAAGGAAGAGAGAGAGTATAAATTTATTTATATGTAAGTACATTCTAAGCAATAAAAGAAAAACGACTCACCATGCACGTCTTTGCTGGTCATAGAGACGCAGTTCGAAGCGAGATTCATCCATGAAGACAATTCTACTCTAACCAATAAGATTCCAAGCCGAAGATATTCCTACAGACGGTCCAGACAGCCATGGGATATCAACCAGACTGTCGCCCTCAATACAGCCTGACAACCAGGAGTGATACTCTGGCGTGCCATTGCTTTTCCTAGCAGGACCCATTCATTGCACCGCTGCAGCACAGTGATATTTTACGCCCCGTTTTGTTGCTCTTCGTGGGAAGTTATCCTGGGCTTACATTTCAACAAGATAACGCCCACCCGCACACGGCGAGAGTTTCTACAGTTTGTCTCCGCGCTTGCGAAACCCTACCTTGGCCAGCAAGATCACCGCATCTGTCTCCAGTTAAGGTTTGGAGTATTATGGGCAGGGCTCTCCAACCAGTTCGGGATTTTGACGATTTAACGCGCTAATTGAACAGAATTTGACACGATATCCCTCAGGAGGACATGCAACAACTCTATCAGTCAATGCCAAGTCGAATAGCTGCTTGCATAAGGGCCACCAGAGGCGAACCACAACATTATTGACTTGCTCAATTTGCGAAGCTTTTTCTCTTGAATAATTCATCCAGTTTTGTGCAGGTTGCAATCACTTCTTTGTCTGTACATATACATCATTTCTACCGATTTTCGTCCCATTCGCATAATACCTTCGTGGCGTGTCTTTTTTTGTCTTAGTGTGTACCACGTATTCCCTCTCCTTTTTAAATACATCGTCAGATGTCTCTCACAGGCTTTCATGCTGAGGGCTCAGTTTATCGCCATTCATTCTCTCTCTCTTTCCTCTCTCTCCCTCCCTCCCTCTCTCTCCCTCCTTCCCTCTCTCTCTCTCTCTCTCTCTCTCTCTCTCTCTCTCTCTCTCTGTGCGTGGGGGAGGGGGGCACGCGTTCACTCGCTCGTTCGTGTGGAGGGAGGGGCGAGATATTTTGTATTTGATTTAATGGAATCTTTTATCGTTATTGACATCCACTGTGTTTAAGTATTTTACTATGAATGCTAAAGACCAAGACATCAGGAGCCAAGCCAAATGAAATCCACATCATCATAGAAACTACAATGTAGCTCATTAAAATTGCGATATCATGAGGGCAACAGGCAAAAATCATGGAACTAGGATGAAGAGTACTACATGTTTTCATATGCAAATGATTAGCATTTCAGCATAACCACACAAAAGCACATACGATAACGCCATCTACATTTTGCATATAAGGAAAGATTACGCAGTAGGTTTCTCATTCGGAAATGACATTCCAGTTTTCGTTGTTTGTGAGAAGATCGTGTTACGCATTGTGTAAGAAGGAGAAATGTCTACTAGCCTGTGTCGGTATATAACACTGGCTGGGTGGTGGCCTATACAGATAGCGATTTATGGTTCCGTTATATTATTGCTCGCACGCGTGAGTAGCCAACAACCATAATGCGACTATGGAATCGATTGGATCAGGAGGTCTGTACCAAAGTCATTACGATGGACGCATTCGCATATGGATGTTTCGGCGAGAATAACGTTGCCAGATTGCATTCGCAATCCTCATACGGACTCAGCAGGTGGCGTGATGGTGTGTGGTATCATTCGGTACACAACGCGATCATCTTTTATTCGCATGGCCAGTAATTTTGACAGCAGGTATTACGTTTCTGACGTTTGTTCAAAATCTCCATAACATTGTCAATCAATTACACAGGGTGAACATTTACAAAACCGACAAATTGCGGGGGCGGATTCCTGACTGAAAATGGAGGAAGAAAGGTCCTATGAACATGTGTCCAGAAATGCGTCGTTGACACCGTACGTGGCGCTGGCGAATGAAAGGTCCTCTGACCACGCGCCGTGTGTTACCTGTGTGTTGCAGACTGTGTGACTGACACAGCGTACTGTAAGCAGCAGAATGGTCCGGTATTCACGTCGGGAACAAGCCGAGATGGTGTTTGTGTACGGCCACGGATATGGAAATGGTCCAGAGGCACCACAGCTTAAACAAAACAAGTACCGTCACACACAGCAACTCCATCACACAACATTTCAAGCCCTTTATGGGCATTTGTGTGATCAAGTGCAGGGAGGCGGCGGACTCTGCGTACGCCAGATTTGGAGGACCGAGTCCTACTGGATATTGAGACAAACCCTAGCACAAGCTCCAGGCAAGTGGCTCTCCAACATTATGGAAGCCAAAGTACTATTATGTGTATCCTTCATGGGAACCCCTACTAACCCTGTCATCTGCAACGAGTGCAGGGATTATCAGCAGAAAATTTCCTTCACCAGAACTGGCATCATTAATGTGCATAGTCGTCTTCTGTGGGCTACAGACAATCACCAGGAAATGATTGAGGCGTCTCATCAGCATCAGTTCAGCATCATGTGTGGGCAGAGATTATTGGTGACCACATACTTGTATCGCTTATTATTCCACAACGCCTCGACGCAGAACAGCACATTGCCTCCCGTTGAGGCCACTTTGAACATCTGTTGTAGCGTGGATGACATGCAGATCGCTACTGTGTTCCAGGGCGATCTGTTGTCGTTGCATGCACACAGTTTATTTCTGGACACATGTTCATAGGACTTTTTTCCCTCCATTTGCAGGTCAGGAGTCCGTTTCTGCAGCTTTTCGGTTTTATTAATATTCACCCTGTATAAAGCAAGACTATGTGTTACCTGTGCTGTTGTGGCCTGTCTCGACATAGAAAGTGTTCGGCTGTTGCGCTCCCCAGCATTTCTCTCAGCCCTTGAAAATATATGATGATTCAAATGGCTCTGAGCACTATGGGACTTTACAGCTGTGGTCATCAGTCCCCTAGAACTTAGAACTACTTAAACCTAACTAACCTAAGGACATCACACACATCCATGCCCGAGGCAGGATTCGAGCCTGCGACCGTAGCAGTCGCGCGGTTCCGGACTGCGCGCCTAGAACCGCGAGACCACCGCGGCCGGCGAAAATATATGATAATGTATAGTTGGGAGACTGGCACGTAACAAGGTGTCAGTCACTACGATGGATGAAATCGAATGACCTACCGTTATCTGCCATCCAGGCTGAGTTCAACTCGATACCCAGGCGTATTATTGCCACTGTCGCCGATAGACGTGGCAGGTGTGGCTAGTGCCTTCCACATCCTGTACACCCCTAATCGTCTAAAGCTTTAGACATGTATTCTTCCCACCATACTGTATACACATAACAAGTGTTGATTCCGGAGTCTGCACAATCCTCAAGCGTAGTCAAGTACCATATTCTCTCACATATGTCATCACATCGATGTAATTCACTTACATAAAAAGAAAATAATGATGAATACAAAACTGCAGGGCCCTGTTAACGTTGTATGGACGTAAATTTTATGGTGTGAGGTGTCTCTGTTTGTGTGTGCAGGTGTTTTTGTTAGTTTTTGGTTAGTTCTACTTCTCTCATGCACGCTAATTTTACGCTGGCGCTACCTCTATACCTCCACCAAACGTGCAGACTTCTCTCAATACTAGATACTAACGTATTGTACTACCCTATGCCTTTGGTAATACTGCAGAAGAGAAATTACATGCATTTTATTCCTTGTATACTCCTCTTTTATTTTTCGATATCTGGCGGTGTTGTCTGCTGACGCTGAAGTGGCCAGGAAATGCGTCTACTCACTCAGGTGCTGGTGATTTGCCTGAAAACTTTGAAGTGGCATTTTATGATTGTGTACACATAATTTTACATAGTACAAGAATGCCCCCTGTCTCCTCTGTCAGGATCACTGCTGCTGAAGTGAAACAGAAGCATCTGCATTATATACATATAAATATTTTTCTAATTTAAGTATCATCCATGGTCCATCATTTCGTTTCTGCTTCCCATTTCGGGATCTGTGGTTCTTCACTCTACCATGACTTGCACTTGTCCATGCTAATTCCCCATACACAATAAATCGCCGATGGCGCTCACATGGCGCTGGTAAAATTCCACCACGAGACAGGCTACATCGCACGACAGACGATGGCTCATATCACACCCAGTCTTAGCGCCACACATGCCCAAAGCGTGGACCGCTAACACCATACGAAACACATCAAAAAATCGAGACACACATGCTCTATGGCACGATTTACTATCTAGACACCATGAAAAACATACAGTGACTTAAATCCATCCCTTGGACAGTGTACAAGAAACCACGGAAAGGAAACAGAAATAATTTCATCGACCATGGTGATAATTGTGAAGGCTCTTCTACGAGAATGCTAAGACAGAGTACGATGCTCAATTGCGGAAAGCGGACAACAGTTGTGAGGTCCAAAGAACTAATAGCAGTATTCAGTTGTTTGGAGTACTCAGTATTGCAACGTGCCTGGTTTGGTATGCCACAACAAGTGCCAATTGGTGATGAGATATAATTGGCAACGGAACTTTAATTCAATCTGCTACCTGCAAGTGAATGTTGTCGTGAAGATGTCACAAATGCACAACTCATTTGACCACGTCCAACAAGGACTCATGCTGAAAACTAATTGAAATGACGAACAAAAAGAATAAAAGAGAAATAGAACAAATGGAAAATTACCCTAATTAACACAGTATCAACATTTACGTTAAACAGTTCATCCATTGAAACTATTTACATACTGCACCTTCTCTGATCTATAAATCTACTATGTACACTTATTCTACGAATGGCTTGACATGACAGACATGATGGATGCCAAGAGATTTCCTTGGTTTCAAGGTCTCTAACTCCAGAGAGTCCAAGTGAGCGATTCTCCGGACACGGACAGGTCCATAATAGATGGGATAGAATTTGTGACAGACCTGTTTCTGTTTGTTAGATATACTGAAACTTCTAACGAGCGCTTTTTCCCCAGTTCGGTGCCTTTTCTCGCGTGCTTTTCTATACCAACTCTCTTTCCGTTTCTCTCCTGCCTCACACAATCTCATGAGCGCAAGGTCAACAACTTGTAGGTGTTGTTCATGAGTTCGCGGGGTGAAATTTACAACTTCATGGATGAGATCTGTAGGTTGCCTGTTCTTGAGAATTGTTATTGGTGCTATTTTGGTGACACTCGTTCAGCTCGTCCTGAAAGTCACGTAGGAAAATACCCCAGGTGGCGTGTCGTTTCGCGTAGTAGGTACGGCAGAGGTTTCCCAGACTTTTCATCACACTCTCTGCTGGCGACGATTGTAGATGTCGTATAGAAGCGAATATGGGTTTGATTCTGTGCTTCCGCAACATCTCTTTCCACTTCTCTAACTGGAACTAAGGTCCATTTCGGAGATGATCCTGTCGACTTGGCCGACTTGCGTGAGGAAATCCTCGCAGAATGCTCTACATACTGACTGCGCAGTTGCTTTCTTGAGCGGGATTAAAGTGACATACTTGGATGTCAGCTCTGCTACCACAAGGATGTAGCAGTATCCTCTATTTGTTCGCACTAGTGGGCCCATTAAATCTGTTGCTGCAAGATGTTTCAACTTTGATGGGATGTAGAGGTGCTTGCGTTGTCACAGTGACGTGCTTTGACTTCTGACACGCTTTGCAGGCAGCCAAAACCTTCCTGATTCTTCTGTCCACATTCTTGAAATAGCACAGTGTGCATAATTTTAAGTAGCACTTCCGGGGTCAAAATTTTTGTGACTCCGTTGCGCGTGCCAGATGATCTTGTTCACCAGTTCATCTGGAATGCAAACGGGCCAGGGCACTCCTTCTCCCTCACTTCAAAAGAGCAGAATGCCTTTTCGTACTAAGTAACACTGCCTCAGTTTAGATTCCCTCTTGCCTTTCACCCTCTGTTTTAGAGCAAATATAGCAAAATGTCCTGCTCCTTGCTGATGTCCTTGAGGCTCGAGGTTACATAATTCTTAAATGCAACCTTTTTCGTATAGAACAAGCTGCAGTGTTCGTCTTCCAGTAGGTTGGCCTCACTTGTTTGTAGCCCCACGGGTGCACGTGACAGCGCATCCGCAATGATGTTCTCCTCCCCTGGTATGTGTGTGATCGAAAAATCATACTCCTTGAGCAAGAGTGCCCATCACCTTAGACGTTTGGTTCAGCGTTTCACTGTGAGTAGGAATTCCAAGGCTTTGTGGTCGGAATATACTCTTGTTTTCCTCCCATACAATAAAAAACGAAATTTCTCGAAGCCGAAAACAACCGCCAAAGTCTCTAAGTCAGTAACCCAATAATTTCTTTCACATTTGCTAAGGACTCTGCTTTCAAACGAGATGGTCTTGGGCACCATGTTTCCTGCTTGTTGATATCGTTGGAAAATCACTACAGCAATCCCAAAGTAGGAGCTGTCTGACACCATGCAAAAGTCCTCCTGCAGGTTGGGGTGCGAAAGAATTGGCGCATTAATCAGCGCGGTTTTGAGTGCTTGGAATTCATCTTCCACCACGTTGTTCCATTCCCACGGCGTTTTTTTTTTTCCCCTTTGAGCTGACATAGTCGCGGTGTCGCTAATGTCTTCACATGGACGAATCATTTATTGAAATTTGCTATGATAAGGAAGCCTCGTAGTTGTTTCTTGGTTGCTGGTGTGGCAAATTTCGTAATTGCCTCTATTTTGTGCGGGCCTGGTGTGATTCCTTCCGCGATAATGATATGTCCGAGGAATTTTACTCGTTAAGTTCCCATGCATGACTTCGTGATGTTGGCGGTTACGCCGCATTCTTTGAAGTTCTGTAGGATTTCTCTGAGGATCGCATTGTGTCCTCTCCACGTCGGTTCCTCTATTAAGAGGTCGTCTACGTAGGCGGTGATCCTTTGCTTCATGGAATCCTTTAAGATGCTGTCAAGTCCTCTGATGAAGGCAGATGAAGACACGGTTAGCGCGAATGGTAGATTTTTAAATCGATAGCATTTCCCAAATGCAAGGAACGCCGTGCATTTCCTGCATTCTAGGTGGAGCATAATTTGCCAGAAACTGGACCACAAGTCAAGAGATGAAAAACCGTAACACCACGGAAATTTTGCAGGAGCTTTTCCGGACGATCTGTCTCTGGCTCAATGATTCTGTTGATTTCGCGCGAAACCAGCACCAAACGGATCTAGCCGTCAGCCTTCTCGACCACTGTGAGCGGATTGTTGTACGTGGAGCCTGTTGGTTCAATGATGTTCAAAAATGGTTCAAATGTCTCTGAGCACTATGGGACTTCTGAGGTCATCAGTCCCCTAGAACTTAGAACTACTTAAACCTACTAACCTAAGGACATCGCACACACACCCATGCCTGAGGCAGGATTCGAACCTGCGACCGTAGCGGTCGCGCGGTTGCAGACTGTAGCGCCTAGAACCGCTCGGCCACTCCGGCCGGCTTCAATGATTTCTTCGTCAAGCATCCTCTTGATCTCGAGAGGAACCTTCTGTCTGTAGGAGTGTGGGATTTGGTAGGGAGGCAAGAAGAATTTAGTGTGTTCCCCCACCTGGAACGATATCGCAGTCACTTGGCTCCCACTGTCCACAATCCCGGTTAGATTGACCTTGCCAACTGTGATGCGAATGATGGGGAGCAAATCCGGTTGTGTCATGATCTCCTTCACTTTCCGTAACAGTTCTGTTGTATCTTCGTACTCTAACAGGTTAATATCGCTGTTTCCGATAGTTTCTGCGGCATTGTTTTGAGCGGAGTCCGCAGCGGCTGTGTATCAATTCCAGGTTGAGTTTTCTCTGCGTGACCCCTGCGATGGGTTAGGAGGCCTCAATTCCACATATTCGCTACGTTGGTCATTCCACTGACCTTGACCGTTGTATGTCCTGATACTGCTCTGCTGTTGGTCCCTAGAATTCTGTTGTTCCTGGTTAAAGTTCTGTTACTCTCTCCAGTTTTCGTTTCATCGGTAGTTATTGTTGTTATGATTATAATTTCCTCGTCTTCCTCTATTTTCCCATGATGGCTGGTTATTCCCATTGAAGTTAGAATTTTCGTTTCGATTCGATCGATGTTTTCCACTATTTCGCCCATCGTCATTCCTCTCTGGCCAATCTGGCCAGTTACGGTCATTGTTTTTACTTCTTTCCCGCGGGTTTTGAATTTTATTCATGTACTCTAGTTCGCACATCGCACTCTTGAAAGCTACGGTTGCATCCCAGCATCTACCGATGAGCAGTTGCTGGTAACGTAAAGGTAACCTAATGTAGCAGTGCCTTATAATTTCCTTGGGACTGTACGGTTGATACACGAATCGGTTCTTCTTGACCAGGGATTCTAAGAATTTGACAGGACTGCGAAATCCTGACGCTTCTATGTCCTTTCCTAACGTAATCTCCTGTTTTATCCTCTCCTGTGTGTCTTGCGACCAATATATGCTAAGGAATGCGTCCTTAAATTATTGGTAGGAGCGACAACTCTCTGCAACTCCGCGCATATGTTCTGCAATCGACCCTTCTAAGAAACCACAGATAAAGTGGAGCTTGTACTTCAGTGGCCAATATTCTGGTAGCACGTGATCGTAAAGTGCCACCCAGGTCTTTGGATGTAATGCCTTGTTTGCCTCCTTGTAGAATTGAAAATTCTGGGTGCTAAAGAAAAGTTTGTGGTCGATAGGTTCGCCGTACGAATTTTCCTCCTCATCTATAGCCCGTGATTCCATGTATCCGTGCCCAAACGATCGTTGTGCACTGTTATGGTATCCCTTCGTGTTGTCAGTTTCACGTAATAACGTTTCTGACCTCCGCGGACGTGTACAACTATTTTGCGGCTCAATCTCCGATATGCCATGTGTTACCGACGGAGCGTGTTCTATTACGCGTTTCGCCGTGGCAGAAGCATATCCCTGCTGCATTCGCCCATGTGCATGGGGTGTGTCCTCATATAGCGGTTCGGTGCATCGCAAAACATTTTCTTCACCTCTGTCATCCTCTCGATGGCGCTCTACCGGACGAGTTTGTGTTTGCAATTGCGCGACCCGCTCATGTGCTTGCCGAACCTCGTTAGCCATCTCGTTTTGTTGCGCTGCGACTCGGGCCTACTGATCTTTAACTTCAGAGATTTCGGCCTGTTTGATTTCTGTTTCTTCAATTCGCTTCGCAGGCTCACTCATTTTTTCCTGCGTTTCTTGAACTATTTTTTTGCCTTGCTTTTGGTGACTTGCAAGTGCCTCTTTTGTCTTACGCACCTCAGTTCTTGCCAGTTTAACTCGTTATTTGGCCACTGATGTTTCCTTTCGTGCTACCAATCGCGCTGTTGTGGCATCGCGCTTCGCTTGGTCCGTGACCTCACACGTTTCTACTGTCGTTTTATTGATATTCTCTAGCTCTTCTTGGATTCCTGTGATCACTTTCTTGACTCCATCTAATCGTCTGTGACCGTTCTTATGACTACTTTGTGTTTTTCCTCCTGTCTCTTTTTCTCTGCCTCTTGTCTCTTCCCTTCTGCCTCTTGCATGAGAGCCTCAAACTGAGATCCACCGATGACACCTTCCAGACTAGGTGAACGACATTCTATCATTCTGTGACGTTTCGTTCTTGATTCTGGTCTGCCAGTCTCACTGATAGTGAGTCGCGTACCAGCAGCGCCTACATTTCGTTCTGCTGCGGCCTCCCGTTCACTTTCGTCACCTGACTGAGACATGTCGTCATGCTCTGCAAGTTCTACGTTCGACGTTTCTGCCCGGTCTGCAACTGAATTTACCTGAGAATCCTGTGTAATATCTGTCTGGTCACCGCTAATAATCTGACGTGGATCCATAGTTAATAAAACACAATTACTACCGGTACTCTGCAGCGAATGTGCCTAGCTTCTTGTAAGCATGCACTCTAATTCTGACCCAAACGAATTTAAACACTACACATATCTATGCTACACAGATTCTACTCTAAATTACGCTCCCGTGAGATGCTGATTCCTAGTTCCTGACAACGAATTCAAATAACAGCACGCTTGTCTACGCTAACAAACAAAAACCTCAATCTATCCGAACAAATCTGCACAACGCCTTTCGCCATCGGAAATAAACAATCAAGTGACACAGAAGTCACAATCACAACATGAAAATACACACATACAATAATTAAATATTAGTACTATGTCTAGGTGCCAGCAAGGTGAATCTACTCTACCCAGTGCACCACTTTAAACATGGGAAACAGAAACTTCACTAGGCAATACTATCTACTAGCAGACGGTCACTGAAGGTGCCATCAATTCAAAATTCTGCGCAAGGGAAGTCAAATTGAATGACTACGCTGGCAATTCGATCTGACGCTCGCAGAAGGTGCCATCAATCCTAGATCCTGGCAGAGGACGCCACAATAAAAGGTCACCCTATTTGGAGGCTATATAAATGAACGAGAATGTATGCAGAATTTAGTTTACTAACAACACTTATTTTCCCAAAACAAAGACAGACATAAATTATGCTCAACAAGTTATTGATTGAATACCGTAAACAACTAACAGGTGGTTTAAGAGCACAATGGACAAGGATCCTGGGTGGCAGAAGCGAGTCAAGCACTCTGACCCTAAAAATGTGGATAACGCAATCTGAATTGATCTGATGCTGAGCAGAATTTGATTGATCAAATTTACTACAAGTTCTCTACATAGGTGCAGCTGAGAGCAAGTGGCGATTGAGATCTGTACGCCCTGACAAGTCCGGAGCGGAAAAAAATATCTTTATTCAAATTAATTACAAGGATACATATTAACCCACCACGTTACTACATTAGTGGGTCCTAATATTACAACCATATTACAACTACTGCAGCTTAATTGATAACCCTACAAGTTTGCAGATTCTACTCGTACTATTATTTCTCTAGAGTTATTATTGTTGACGTATATGCTACTATCTATACCTAACTAATCTACACTACCTGCAGCGTTACAGATGTGCCAGCGTTTAACAAACCTATGTTGTTGTTGGCCTTGCCAACCGAGCTAACCCCTGTAGGCACTCGGCTGGCCAGAGACGTTAATCGCTGCAGTACTGTCCTAAGGGGTTTTCCTAACTTACCCTACAACTAACCTATTTCTTTTCTATACTGTCTTTGTCGGCACTTCTCATCTTCGGTGAAAAGTTTGCGCCTCCCCCCCTAATCCGAGACATGGCGGATCTCAGCCGTGAAGCGGCTGGCCAAGTCCATGTCCCGGCGGATCAGGATAGGTGCAGGGAGTCTAATTCGGGTATTAATTATTATCGATTGTTCCGTAAAAATGATTTGAGAACTTTACTGAAAACTGTATCTGAAAGTTTATTCAGGACGTGAAAGGTGTTCTCATGCCTGAGCGTGTCGTGGTTAGGAAGTTGTTGTCTAAGTTCGTCTGCAACGTCGTCGAAGAGGGGGCACTCATACACCACATGGTCTGGAGTGCCTTGCACGGCACCACAGTCACACGGTGATGTAGCCCGCTTCCCAAACCGACATAGGTGTATCGCATAGGGTCCATGTCCAGTAAGAAAGTGCAGCAGTCCTATGGTTGGTCTAAGATATTTAAGCTGTAATCGCTCCTCAATGTGTGGCAACAACTCATATGTTCTTCGCCCCATTTCATCATTATCCCACTGCTCTTGACATAATTCTTCCCCCCTTCTTTTTATTCCAATCTTATCCCCAACGTATACCCCCAGTATTTCCACTACCTTTTCCCTTCTTTTCTTCTTCACCCAGTACCAGGTGGATTGTTCTCTGATTTTTATGTCAAGGGGACAGAGCCCCTTCAGTACTAGCAGTGCCCCCCCCCTCACCGCCCCAGTGCATGTTTTGCTGCACCCTTCTTACCGCCATAGCAGGCATAACCCTCGTGAGCCTGTGTGCCCAGACCCCTGACCTGTATCCCACAATTGACATTAGGATGCTACTGTGATATCATTTAATTAGGTTGGGTGAGAGATGGAAGCGTTTGTGGCCAATTCCAATTAGGTTATTTAACGTTTCTAATGATCTTTGTGTTATGGTGTCAGCATATGATGCATAGTTCCACCTCTCGTCGACGACTACACCTAGATATCGCGCCTTACGGCGCCGAAGAAATGGAGAGCTGTTTATCCTAACAGTTGGATTCCTAATAAGTTGTCGTTTTAGTAGCAAGTATGTGGACTTGCTTGGCTCGCTTGTCATTTTTGCTTTGTGACACAATGCCGTGGGAATAGATATAGCTCTTTCAACTTTTGGTTCTAAATCCTCGTGGCTACGGCTGCCAACCCACAGGAGAAGGTCGTCTGCATAGGCTATGACTTCTAGCAGATCGTTACTAATTTTTAACTCATCCAGAAGGGGTTCCATGTTTAAGTCCCAAACGAGAGGCCCCAGGACAGAGCCCTGCGGACACCCCTTTGTTATTTTCTTGCTAATTCTTCCGCTAGAGGCCGATAGCCAGGCCTCCCTGTCTTCGCAATAGCTCCTAAGACAGCTGTATAGCGGCCCTGGACAGTTCTTCTCCCACAAGCATAAAAGAGCGCAGACCACCACAGGTTGTCAAAGGCGCCACTGATGTCCACCATGATGCCGACAATGTACTTGTGTCAGAGTCACAGACATTCGCATCCAGGGCGATTGCATCAGACACTGATCGTCCCAACCGGAAGCCAAATTGTCTGTCCCTCATCGACACACAGCAAGTGGTGTGCTGTCAGTCTGTCTGTTAGCGACTTCTCAAAAAGTTTGCCCAGCAGTGCCAGTAAGCAGATGGATCTGTAAGATTTCACTTCTTTGGGGTCTTCATCTGGACCTTTTTCGATTATTACCACATTTGCTTTTTTCCAAACGAATGAAAATTTTCTCAGCCGTAGACGCTCATTGTATAATTTAGTGAGAGGTGCCACCAGCTGGGGGGTGAGGAACTGTACTACTTCCACTGTAATGCCGTCTGGGCCAGGAGCCTTGCCCTTCTCAAGGTCCTTTATTTGGGCACCTATCTCCTCTTTGGAGAAGGGATAAACGATGATGTTATTTATGTAGACCTCTTGGTTTTCTCTCCTGATCCTTTGTTGTTCATCTGAGTCATCTTCCTCTGTATCGTCAGGTAACAGGACCTGGAGGAGGACCTCGGCAGTTTCCCGCCAAGTCCCGGTCATCCGGTCCCCATCTGTGACTGTAGATAGCACCATAGGTGGCCTTATTTTTTCCTGTACTAATTTGTATGGGACACCCCAGGGGTCAGTAGCCAATTGTCTTTGTACATACTTGTCGCAACTCCTCAGCCTATCTGCCCTGAGCTCCTGTTGGAACTGTTCTTTGGTTTCTATGTGCACTTGCAGCCATCATTGCTTTTCTCCCCAGACGACACTTCGCTGGTAATACCTCCTCGCCCTCCTTACAGATTGGTGCATCTGTCCCAATTCGGCTAACCATGGTGAAGGGGAGGCCGCAACGGCTCTCTTGTTGGTTGATACAGCTGTCCTCACCGCCTTAGTAACTGCTTTCACCAGCTCTACATTCGCATCACCCTCCGGCAATATCGGTATGTCGCACTTCCTTGCTAAGCCCCTCCTGTTCGTGACCTGGTGGCCACGGCAGTATCCGGCGAATACAGGGGGGAGAGCAGTGTGGATCTGCGCCAGTCTTCGGTATTTCCTAATAAGCCTTAGGATGTTTTGCCGTTATTATCGCGGGCGGGGAATCTCTCGGCCAGAACTGTTATAGCAGCTATGTCACCCAACAAGCTGGAGAGCGTTATAACGCAACTTTAACGACTATTGCTGGGTAGTGTGTCTGCAAGTATCAGCGTTCGTGGTTATACACACATACGTCGGAGTCTGAGGAGTGATATAGAGTATCAACCCTGCAGGCTACTTGATTTCCACTGCTCACCTCTCTAGAGGTGTATTTTGTAGCGATGTGTTACAAATACAGAGTCTTTGGTTGAGGCTTCAGAATTTTACTATGACATCAAACAATCTAGTAATGTAGAGTCGTATTTCTTATACAATATCTTTGGTTATAAATCGGTAGTACTTATAGAATTCTCTGTGATATCACTATTTCTACCAATGTGTTAGTTTCTAACACTGTGATGTCACATTGTAGCAACGGAATGATGGTTTAGCAATGATACGTAAATCGGAACCATGCTGCATTGTGATTGATTCACATCATGTACGAGACTTGACACTAATGTGACATCATGACGTGACGTTGTGACACGATGCTACGCGGTTTTTACACATAACTCGCTTAATTGGGTACAGTGCGCAAAATTTCGGAAAATTAGAAAAAAATACATAATATTTGGGATGAATGAGAGTACTTACACATCTTTCTAGATGAGGCCTATGCTGGTGCCTCGAAATATTAGACTGTTATAAAAAATAGCTCTCTAGTGACACAGATGTAAAAGATGCATTTGGGTACGTATGCTTCTGTATCAGCAATATCTAATTCGAGCCCGGACTGCATTGTGATATACTGAGATCATCATGACGTCGACGCTACGTGGCGAACAGTCTTGCGTAATTGGTCAAAATGCCTAAAATTGTAGAAAATATGAAAAAAATACATAAAATTTGCGATACGTGAGAGTAATCCCATCTCTATCTGGGTGTGGTCTCTACTGGTGCCTCAAATGACGCAATATTTGTATTAACAAACGGAACTCAAGTGTTTGTTTAAACGATAGACACACGCTACAACTTCTCCCTAAGCTACCCAGCTCCAGAACATCTCCAGTTGTAAAATAGAATGATCGGTGAAAGAACATGTAAAACATGGAATAATGAGAGTACTTATATATCTGACTAATTGTGGTCTCTGCTGATGCCACGTATGACTAACTTGTTATTAACATATACAGACGTGTTCAAATTATTAGACTAAACGATTATTTTTGATACTCTTACGTTATCTGGTCTAAAAATAGGAGAGAAAAGTGTAATAATTATTTTCTTTTAATCGTTTGATTGATGTCACAATATTTGCTTTCCAAGCAACTCACAGATCACTGAATTTTTCACAATTGGTTAAATTTGCCATTTTCCCTCCAAATAGTGTTGGCGTTAGTTGTCTGTGTACATACTTTGAAACTGTGTGTACAGTAATGTTTCATGTTTCTGTGGTGTACTTCAGCTTGCTCTTTGTTCTATCAACTTATTGCTACATTAACAGGCCATTATATAGCTTGTGGACTTGTATGTCTTTAGCTATAGGGATAAATTGTGGAATTTCCAAAGAACATGAGGTCATAGGGGAGGCGAAAGATGTTTCACCTCGAAAAGTTTCGGCTGTGGTAGAACTTCTCACTGAAAATCGTTATACGCAGCAAGAAATTGCTGACAGAATGAGAATATCACAGAAAACTGCCACCAGAATCAAACTTTAAATGCAGAAATGTGGTGAATAAGAACCAAACAGGAAATGAAAATGTGGATGTAAAAGAAAAAAATCTGACGTAGAACAATGAAAAGACTTAAAACAGGGCAACTTACTTCTACAGACATGAGCCATTAGCCGAAAGGTTTGTATGTTGAAGTTTCAGCTGTGACAGTCAAAAGGAGGCTGTTTGGATGTGCTCTAAAGGCATGCCGACCATGGAAAAAAACGAAAATCACACCTGCCATCAAAACCAAAAGATTGAAATGGGCTAAACAACTTCAGGAGTGGACAAGTGATTACTACGCTAAGGTATGTGCAGTGATATGGTTAATGAAGTGGGTCTGATCTCTATCATTAGGAGTTTTGGCTGGAAACTGTGATGTTTTAATGATACTAAAGAAATGCACATAAGAATTTTGGGACTGTTGAGGTCTCTTATGCTGCTATTCTCATCTTTTCTAATTTGCTATTTTGTGCACATGCTTCAGGTCTGCTTCAGTGATGCATTTGTATTCACTGGAATCGAAGAAAGCAGCCAATATGTTCGTTGCATTCCTGGAGAACAGTTCACAGCTGAGTATATGCAGGAATGTGTGAAGCATCCAGCTTTCATTGTGGCCTGGAGGGTGATGTCTGTGAAAGGTTCTGGCAAATTACACATTGTTGAAGGGTCAATGAGGCAAGAACAATCTAAAGAAATCCTTGGAAAGAAACTTTTCCCCCAATTAAGTGAGTGGTTTCCTAATAAGATGCCATTTTATGCATGATGGGACACCTTACCACAAAGCAAAAAGTGTTTCCAAGTATTTGGAAGAAAAGCAACTGAAAGTGTTGCTATGGCCAGGGCATAGCCCTGATATGAACCCAACTGAACATTTATGGCCTATTGTAAAACATAGGGTAAGGAAATTTACAATAACCACCAAACAAGATCTCATGGAGGAACTGGAGGAAATCTGGTACCATGACAATGATATTAAAATGACTTGTGAAAAGATAAAAAACTATGCCACACAAGACAAAAATGTATATTAAGAAGAACGGCATGCAAAAATAAAGTGTTGAGTGCACAAATATATTCTGTTTGTGGATGTAAATGTGTAATAAATGTAAAGTTTTGTAAACAATGCCTTTAGTCTAATAATTTGAACACGTCTGTAGACCTAAAGTGGCATAATTTTCTATAAACATAAAGACACTGTCTATAGCTTTTCTCTATGCTCCAGGGTGTCTTCAGACATAAAACAGAAAAATTGTGGAAAATGGGCGCAACGTACATGAAATTGAGGAAATCACGAAAAATATGGAAAAATGCGTAAATGTGGGTATACTTATACACTCCTGGAAATGGAAAAAAGAACACATTGACACCGGTGTGTCAGACCCACCATACTTGCTCCGGACACTGCGAGAGGGCTGTACAAGCAATGATCACACGCACGGCACAGCGGACACACCAGGAACCGCGGTGTTTGGCCGTCGAATGGCGCTAGCTGCGCACCATTTGTGCACCGCCGCCGTCAGTGTCAGCCAGTTTGCCGTGGCATACGGAGCTCCATCGCAGTCTTTAACACTGGTAGCATGCCGCGACAGCGTGGACGTGAACCGTATGTGCAGTTCACGGACTTTGAGCGAGGGCGTATAGTGGGCATGCGGGAGGCCAGGTGGACGTACCACCGAATTGCTCAACACGTGGGGCGTGAGGTCTCCACAGTACATCGATGTTGTCGCCAGTGGTCGGCGGAAGGTGCACGTGCCCGTCGACCTGCGACCGGACCGCAGCGACGCACGGATGCACGCCAAGACCGTAGGATCCTACGCAGTTCCGTAGGGGACAGCACCGCCACTTCCCAGCAAATTAGGGACACTTTTGCTCCTGGGGTATCGGCGAGGACCATTCGCAACCGTCTCCATGAAACTGGGCTACGGTCCCGCACACCGTTAGGCCGTCTTCCGCTCACGCCCCAACATCATGCAGCCCGCCTCCAGTGGTGTCGCGACAGACGTGAATGGAGGGACGAATGGAGATGTGTCGTCTTCAGCGATGAGAGTCGTTTCTGCCTTGGTGCCAATGAATGTCGTATGCGTGTTTGGCGCCATGCAGGTGAGCGCCACAATCAGGACTGCATACGACGGAGGCACGCAGGGCCAACACCCGGCATCATGGTGTGGGGAGCGATCTCCTACACTGGCCGTACACCTCTGGTGATCGTCGAGGGGACACTGAATAGTGCACGGTACATCCAAACCGTCATCGAACCCATCGTTCTACCATTCCTAGACCGGCAAGGGATCGTGCTGTTCCAACAGGACAATGCACGTCCGCATGTATCTCGTGCCACCCAACGTGCTCTATAAGGTGTAAGTCAACTACCCTGGCCAGCAAGATGTCCGGATCTGTCCCCCATTGAGCATGTTTGGGACTGGATGAAGCGTCGTCTCACACGGTCTGCACGTCCAGCACGAACGCTGGTCCAACTGAGGCGCCAGGTGGAAATGGCATGGCAAGCCGTTCCACAGGACTATATCCAGCATCTCTACGATCGTCTCCATGGGAGAATAGCAGCTTGCATTGCTGCGAAAGGTGGATATACACTGTACTAGTGCCGACATTGTGCATGCTCTGTTGCCTGTGTCTATGTGCCTGTGGTTCTGTCAGCGTGATCGTGTGATGTATCTGACCCCAGGAATGTGTCAATAAAGTTTCCCCTTCCTGGGACAATGAATTCACGGTGTTCTTATTTCAATTTCCAGGAGTTTATATATGCCAGGGTGTGGTCTCTGCTGCTGTTATTAAACAAATTGTTATTAAACAAATAGACACATCCTTTCCCTATGCCGTCCAACTCCCTTGAACATAAGTGTCCAAGTTAAAAAAAAAGACGAAGGTGTGGAGGTGGTACATGACATTCATTGGTCCAGATAGAATTGAAGTTCTCAGGGAAGATGGGAGGGGCTGGTGATTCCACTTTGCGACCTTGATTAATTCCTGGTAGTTCCCCTGGCAGATGGAGCTGGGAGCACCATGGAGCCCAACTGGGTAACCTGACTCCAGATGTGTAACATAACACCAGATGTGATAAGATCGTTGTTTCTCCATTAACCGGGGACTGTTGTCATACTACTACTACGCTAGCGTACTGAAAAGATTGCCTCAGAAAATTCTGAAGAAGAAATCAAAATTGTGGCAATGTACCGTCTCAATCATCTTTGATAATTCGCTACTTTTATGTAAAAAAAAATCATGTGATTGTTATCTCACAGCCAATTTACTTCATAGACTTTCTTCTACGTGTGTTTTTCTTTTTCCCAAGGTTACGGTCACGTCTGAAAAGATGCCGTCTCCACATTATCGATGACGTTAAAAATAATTCGTCGTGAGCACTAAAGGACGGACATTCCGAAAGACGTTTTCAGCACTGTGAAGCGACGTGGAAATACTCTTTGAATGAAGGAGGAAAGTACTTATGAAGGGAACAAGGACCAAATATCTGCAAGGTGAATAATCCTATTACTCACAAAGTTCCATTTTATTGTATACACATCTCACACAGTGAACAACATCTGCCCCCTACTGTCCATGACAAACCAAGCACAATGTGAAGTCACAGACCATCTTCTGCACAGATCTTCAATGAATTAATACCTCACGCGCACCAGCTCAGTGTATTTATGGCACAATGTAACAATAACACTGCTGCATGATGTTAAGATGCTCGCAGGCTTTCTGTTTGCACTGTATTTGGTATATTGTACAATGTCCAATGACTAATTAGTGCCCATCAGAGTTTTGATTTTATTTAACTCGCATTCCTCAGTTTATTGACTTAGAAGTTTTTTTATGTCTCATTACCATGTCCTGCAAATCAGTTTTTTACTGTATTTGCTCTGCATTTTATGAAAGTTTTTGCAAAAATCACCAAATCTTTTCTTCCACAAATATTTGCCCTTCTTTCTCTTCTCCTTTTTGATCTGGAGCTCCTTAACAACAAACAGGAGTTTTGTGACATTTCTTTTCTAGAAATGTGCTGTAGGCAACTGATGATCGCTTGTAATTCATGACTATATGCTTGGATGTCAATCAAGCCAAATCAAAAATCTTAAAATTTATATTCTTTTCTTAATATAGTTCGCGCTGAAGTGTAAATTTAATGAGATATTACAATAATTTCAGGTACAGAGTTGTTTCAAGACCATTGTATGTACGTAAATTGTGCACTCACAAAATGTTCACAAATAATTATTTTTTACAGTTATTTCACTTTACTGGAGTTTTTGGCTATTCTCTAAAGCTATCAAAATTGACTATTTTCAGCAGTCCATATGAATTTAAATATGGGGTAGTGTTATAGTAGTGGTCATTAGGTTTCATCAAACACCTGCCAAATTTCCATTACAGTATTAGTCTAACAGATATAGTTATTAAACTTTTAGATTAGAGGGAAACAAAGGAAGGGAAAGGTGAAGGTCGAACACAACAAGAACGTCGCTCTAGGGACCATCGGAGTAACAGTTGTAAATTGTTGTAGCTGTGTTGGTAAAGTACCAGAGCTCCAAGCGCTAATAGAAAGCACAGACGCTCAAATCGTTATAAACACTGAAAGCTGGCTAAAGCTGGTGATAAGTTCAGCCCACATTTTTGCGAATGACACAACGGCGTTCAGGAAGGATACATGCTGTTGACAGTGGCGTGTTTCTTGCTGTTAGATGTAGTTCATCTTGTAGCGAAATTGAAGTAGACAGTTCCTGTGAGTTAGTATGGCTAGAGGTCATTCTTGAGAAGCTAAATAAAATAATAACTGTGCCCTTTTACCGACCTCCCAGCTGAGATGATGCAATTGCTGAAAGGTTCAAAGAAAACTCGTGTCTAATTTTGAACATGTACCTGACTCATACAATTACAGTTGGTGGGGACTTCTATTTACCCTCCATATGTTGGCAAAAATACATGTTTAAATGCGGAGGTAAGCATAAAACATCATCCTAAATTGTGCAAAACTCATTCTCTGAAATTTATTTCGAGCAGTTAGTTCACGAGCCCACTCGAATAGCAAACGGAGTGAAAACTCACTTGACTTCTTAGCAACAAATAATCTTGAGATAATAACGAGGTTCAAAACAGATACAGAGATTAGTGAGCACAGGGTTGTCGTAGCGAGACTGAGTACCGTAACTGACAAATCCACCAAAGATAAATGAAAAATATATCTGTTCAAAAAAGCAGATAAAAACTCGTTTGATGCCTTCCTGAAAGACAATCTCCACTCTTTTCGAATTAACAATGTAAGTGTGAACCAGATGTGTCTGTAATTCAAAGAGATAGTGTCGACAGCAATTGAGAGATTAATACCAAATAAATTAACAAACAACGGAGTTGGTCTCCAATGGTACACAAAACATGTCCTAATACTGTTGCAGAAACAACGAAAAAAGAATGCCAAATTTAAACGAATGCAAAACCCCAAAGATCGGCGAACTTTAATTTAGTGTGGACTTCAATGTGACATATGTATAATAGTTTCCACAACGAAACTTTGTCTCGAAATCTGGCAGAAAAATCCAAAGAGACTCTGGTGTTATGCTGCTGCTGCTGAACTCATCACAGAGTCATGCGAGCAGTTAGAGTCATATTATTTGCTAAAGTAGAGAGCAGTGAAACGGTTAAAATAATTTTGTTATCGTTTACAAATGATGTGCTATTTCTTGTTAGTTAGATCAAATAACCTATGGTTAGATATAAATATTATACGAAAGCCATTACGGCACAGGATTATCAGTCTTATTATTTAACCCTTTTGACAACACGATGAATAAATGAACGCAAGAGGCCAAAGAAGTGTGCAGTCTAATCATCAGAGCTTAAGCACATTCACTTCTTGCATCATAGATTTACGAAAGAATTGAATTCAGTTAGCTCACGACCTTTCATTGCGTACATAGTTTCGCCAGTAATCATTGCACTGAGGAGACCAGATGCCGAAGTATGTATTAAACATAAAAGTGTAATGACTATCTTTGATGTTAATTTGTTTGATATGAAAATAGGTGTATGTGGCTAATAAGTTGACAGAGGGTGATTTGTTGAGTTTTGGATTTGTTTACGTTCAGGAAAGACGTCAAAATTTGTGATTTAAAATGATTTGTAGGTAGCTACTGCTTAATACAAAAGGTCAACAATAGCAGCTAGCACATGCCATTCGTTCAATGGCGTGGTTTAAAGATTTAGCTGGAAAAGCTGAAGACCTATTGAATCAAATAGACCAAAATGCTGCGGTTGCTTTCCAAAATGAAAAGAAAGAGAAGATGAACTCACCATCTCCAACGTGGGAGTCATTTCAGTCTGGGTACAAACAACCTCATTTAGTCCATGACAACGTTACCATCGTGAAATATGTCATTTTGTAATTGAATTTTTTTCAGCAGTTTGAGTTGTGAACTGGCAGAAACAAAGGATTCGTATCAGGAAACCGATGCACTTGCAATCGTTGTTGACTCCGGTTCCACGACTTCAGAACAGATTCTTACCACAGAACCGTATGAAAATGGATTCGAGGTATATCAGTGTCTATATTAATCTCAGTAGCTATTATTTCCATTCCAGTGTCCAAAGTAATCGATGAAAAATGTAGCTACGTGATAAGTGGGACGTAAAAAACACAGTTTGAATGACCAGAGTACTCTTGTTTTTAAGAACTGTGAAATCGTGGCTCCAGTGATATTACCATACAGCAAATGAATCCCCCACCACTAGCCGAATCATGTGCTGCGATGTCAAGATACTAAATGTCATCACTTAAAGTCCCACTCTGGACCCCCAGATTTATGTTTTATAAGATTTCCGTAAACTGGTTAAGGTGAGTTCTTGGATGATTCCTTTGAAAAGGCAAGACTGGTTTCCTTCCGTATCCTTTCCCAATCTGATCTTTTGCTCCATCTCAAAAGACCTTTTTGTTGATGGGAGTTTAAACACTGGCCTTCCACCCCCCTCCCAGATGAGACTTTCATTTTCCCACAGAATAGCATGGAAACGATTTATTTGCCTGTAAACAATAAATTGACTGTAGGTTAATGGAAAAGTCATTACTATTGATTACTGCCTGGACCGTACTCACTGCAGCTGGGCAACAGTGGTTGAAATATAGAAGCGCGTAGGATAGGTAACAGTTGATTCAGTAACCTTTTTTTATGTAGAATATCTCTTGCATTTATCAGTTTCTATTCATGGTGATTTTTATTACTGTACATTATTTCTATACAATCACCTATTGTGCACTACGTATGCTATATTTTTCATAGGTTACTAGGAAAACATAACTGAAAGGGGTCAATGTTATCCCATGACTTGGGGTTACATTGACCATTCATTTTTTTGTATATAAACACATGCACAGTGGTCCAATGATAAATAATAGTGCAATGCAGTATGAGTATGACCCTGCAAAGAGATCTCAATGATCTCCATTGGAAACTGAATGTTTTATAAAATATTAAGATAGATATTGGTGAAAAACACATGTCTATGAATATGAGTATCAATCCTTTATTTGAAACACACTACAAAAACTTCTATTGACAAAATACATTGTTGTTGTTGTGGTCTTCAGTCCTGAGACTGGTTTGATGCAGCTCTCCATGCTACTCTATCCTGTGCAAGCCTCTTCATCTCCCAGTACCCACTGCAACCTACATCCTTCTGAATCTGCATGGTGTAGTCATCTCTTGGTCTCCCTCTACGATTTTTACCCTCCACGCTGCCCTCCAATACTAAATTGGTGATCCCTTGATGCCTCAGAACATGTCCTACCAATCGATCCCTTCTTCTGGTCAAGTTGTGCCACAAACATCTTTTCTCCCCAATCCTATTCAATTCTTCCTCATTAGTTATGTGATCTACCCATCTAATCTTAAGCATTCTTCTGTAGCACCACATTTTGAAAGCTTCTATTCGCTTCTTGTCCAAACTATTTATCGTCCATGTTTCACTTCCATACATGGCTACACTCCATACAAATACTTTCAGAAATGTCTTCCTAACACTTTAATCTATACTCGGAACACTTCCTTGCCATTGCCAGTCTACATTTTATATTCTCTCTACTTCGACCATCATCAGTTATTTTGCTCCCCAAATAGCAAAACTCCTTTACTACTTCAAGTGTCTCATTTCCTAATCTAATTCCCTCAACGCCACCCGACTTAATTCGACTACATTCCATTACCCTAGTTTTGCTTTTGTTGATGTTCATCTTATATCCTCCTTTCAAGACACTATCCATTCCTTTTAACTGCTCTTCCAAGTCCTTTGCTGTCTCTGAAAGTAAACTTATTAATTGTTAAAATCCTCCCTGGAAATTTATACAGAATTCTGTACTCATCAGCCTGTAGCTCCAGTGGAGGCAGCTTCCCAATTGCATCACAGAATGGGACAGTGAATACACTGATGAGCCAAAACATTATGACCACTTGCGTAATAGCGTGTTTGCCCACGTTTGGAATGAAATACATATGTCTATGCAGAGTGCATGTAATTTGCATAATTAATGGGCCGCTAATTTGCGTGCATGCTGATGGCCTTCAATAGTGATCCAGATGGGCTCCATAGGATTTACATCAGGTGAATTTGATTGCTGGGACGACGACTTGAGTTCATTATAATGCTCCTCAGGCCACTGTAGCATGGTTCTGGCTCCAAGACATACAGTTATACTGCTGAAAGATGACATCGCCACTGGGGAAGACATCAAGCATGTAGGGGTGTGGGTGGTTCACAGCTGTCAGTGTGTCTTCGATTACTATCACAGGTCCCATGCACGTACAGGAAAATGTCTCCCATAGCATAATATTGCTCCCACCAGCCTGCGTTCATGGCACACTGCACATTTTCAGCTGACGTGCAGTGATTTCTCTCGCTACTTTTTGTAATTCACACAGCCCTTTTTTTGTAGCTTAAAGACTGTTTGTCTGTTCTGCTCATTTGTTCCCCAGAACATTATCCCATTACTCATCACAGAATGAACATACGCAAAATATGTTGTTCTGGTACATGAACTACTACATGCAGAATTTATTATTTTAAATGCAAAGCATGTTGAAGCTATTTGTTTCTCTAGGACAGTAACATGTTCAGTCCATTTTAGTTATGTGTCAACAAGCACCCCTAAAAGTCTTGTTTGTGATACACGTTCTGTGAGCTCATCTTCCACTTTTTAAAAGTTGAGTTTAGGTTTTCTGCTTATTTGGAAACTAACACTGTGGGTTTTTTTTTACATTTAAAGTTCATTTGTCTACCCATCTGCATAAATATATGAGTTTCTTCAGCTTTGTCCTTTTGTATAATTGGTGATGTTTCACTGATTAGAATGTTACTGTCATCAGCAAACAATACTGCTACACCATGTTTGACGCTTGGGGGGAAATCGGGTCAACGGAAGCATCCGATTCCACCGGTCGTGTTTGACCCATGACGTAAGGCTGTTGTGGTGTGTGACGTCACTGTGGCGCGACGTTTAGTTTGTGTGTTTCGTGTGTTTGTAGGTATAATGTTGATGCGGTCGGTGATGCTCTCTGGTGGTGTGTTTGGAGTGTCGTGTTTGGTGGTGGTGTGGGTTTAGTTTGCACTTGCGGTGTGTTTGTAGGTGGTGTTTTGCTGGGGTCTGTGGTGCTCTCTGGTGGTGTTTGTGAGTTGCGTGTTGTGTGTAGTATTAGGTTCATTTGTCTGGTAGACGTTGACTAGTTTTGTCGTGGTGCTGATTGTGTGTGTGGAATATTTTGCATTGAGTTGATTGTGTAGTTTTTTTTATGTGTAAGTTACTGTAGTGTCATTTTCTGTTAGCCGTGTGTGAATTTTTAACATTAATGTTGTTATGTCTCTGTTAGGTATGGATATGACCCAGAAGATTAATAGTTTTCGGTTATGGAGGCTTATGTGTGACACTCCCTTGCTGCTTATAAATTTCCTGCAACTTTTCGGTCTTTTGGCTGAATTCATGTGGTGTTTGCTGTGTGGAGAACCTATGAGGCTTACCAAAGTTGCGGCATCTCGGACCAGGGACTGCTATATGTGGAGATGTCGGAGGGATAATGTATAGTGCTCTATACGTCAAGGTTCCTGGTTCGAGAAATCTAGGTTGGGCATGCTTGAGATTGTGTTGATGAGTTATCATCTGTGGACATGAGGTGGGTGTGAGTGAGCGAACAGTGCTTGACTGGTATTCTTTTTGTTGTGAAGTTTGTTCTGAATATATTAAATACAGGGCAATTTGGGTAGGCCTGGGATAGTTGTAGAGGTAGCTGATTGTGTGCTTTTACCAGGCCTGAATCCAAACTGTTCTTTACACAAAAGATTGTACTTTGTTAGGTACTCCATGAGTCTAATTTTCATTATGGTTTCCATTGCTTTTGAAAGTGATGACAGTAAAGAGATGGGCCTATAATTTTCTATATATTTGGGGTCATCTTTCTTATGTAGGGGCAGAACCTTTGCATGTTTTATGCCTCTGGGAAGCAACCTATGGTGAATGATTCATTTATGATGTGCACTAAAGGGTCTTTGCACTGTCTATATAGTGTTTCAGCAAGCTCACAGGCACTTGATTTATACCTGCTGAGATTTTATCTCTTAAGTTCTGAACAAACAACATTGCTCATTTCATATGAAGTGGTGAGTCGCAACATCATTGTGTAGAACATGTTCAGTGTTTGTACATTTATTGTGGTACCATTGTGCTGTAACTGTATGTTCAACTGTTTTGTCTTTTTTTTAATTATTTCTGTGTGTTTGGTGACATTCCAGGCTGCTTTTATTTTGTTTTCTGCCGTTTCTGCAATTTTATCAGTTTGATACCTTTTTACTGTTACTAAAATTTTTCTGCATATATTTTTGAAATTCAGGGTCATTTTGGTTTTTTTATGCTGCTGAGATATTTGAGTGCTACTGGTCACCCATTTACTTTTGTTTTGTGCTTTAGTGACTTGTAGTACTTTTGGAAATACATTTTCGAAACTGAATTTAAATTATGATAGAAACTTTGAAAACTTCCTATCTGTACTAGTCTTCGTGTACATTTTTTCCCCGTGTTCCATTGTTCACTCGCATGATAAGTTGACCCTTTTTTGCTTAGAGAAGACCCTTCTATACATGAATATTGTTGTTTTGTATGTAACAGCTATGTTTAATTTTGAGAGCTGACTGGAATGGTGTGAAAGGCACAGGTTACTTAGAACATCATCACAATTTTCTTTCTCCAAGTCAGTCAGTGATTTATGCTGAATGCTTATTTACCTTGTGGCTGTGTTAATCAATGGAGATATTCTATTGCTGTACATAATGTTCAGAAATGTGTTGCAGAATCCATCTGGGTTCAGTGTGTTGATGTTGAAGTCCCCCACAAATAATAATTTTACCCCAAGGCTTAGTAGTTCGGATTAACTTTGTTATGAGTGTATCTATGTCACCACTGAGAGAACACATAGTATTGTTATTCTTTGCTCGTAAATCACTTAATTGCAGGATGTCTGAACTGGCAGAAACTGGAAGAGTTAAAGGTGCCAATGTTTCCGGGCACTGCCACTAAAATTAATGATAATAATAATACTTGGATTAGGCATTTTCATTAGATATTTAAGCATATGTCATGTGTATGTCTCAGTTTTTTCTGCTTACTCCTCACGTTTTTTGCGTGTTTTGCTGCAACTGCAGCTTCTACCTTCTTTTGAGGTGTTTTTTGTTGTTCCTGTTGGGTCTGGTGATGGCATTGTGACTGTGGGTTTGGTTTTGAAGATTTTAAGGTGGTTTTTATTTTTTTGCCTGATATTCTTTTCCCAAGCCCTTAAAGTGTAGTCCATGTTGTGTGCTAAATCTATACCCTATATTACTCATGTCACTGGATTTAACGTTTTAATATGTTTGCACATTTTACCAAACTGATTATTGGCAATTTGTATCTCTTTATTAACACACGATTGCCTCATAAGATCGTGGTGATGTGTAATATTCACAATTATAACATTTATATGTGTGATACTTTTCAGACACTAAGATCACACGTAGCACTCACTGTTTTGTTTTTGTATACGTCGTTAGAACCTCCCAAAGGTATGACAAAGTCTTTATCTTGTAGTGTGTTCAGTTCATATTTCTCAAGCTGTAATTTCGTGGTATCTGTTTTGAAAGTACTGACAATAAACTGTAAACTGATTGTGTGTTCATTCAGTTTGCTAATTTTGTCCTTACAGCTTTCGCATGTGTTCTTTATCACAGCAAAATCAGTGTTCTCTCTCTCTCTCTCTCTCTCTCTCTCTCTCTCTCTCTCTCTCTCTCTCTCTCTCTCTCTCTCTCTCATGTAAAAAAAGGCATTTTTTTAATTGAGAAGAGTTATAAGAAAATCAAAATGCTTTTTTGTCATGTTAGTGATTAAAAGGTTTGAAAATAAAATCAAAACAGTGTGAAGTGTAGTTAGAAAGGAAAGAGGAATCTAGCAGGGAACAAGATAATCTAGTAATTAACAATAATAACTAATGATACATGCCATCAAACATGTAGCAAACCTCTTTAACCTGTCAGTGGTCACTCCTAAAAATGTTACAATAGGTTGTGTGGATGATAGTTGTCATCCATTGAATTTTTCAATGTTATATGTTTACACAGTCTATTTTTATTAAAACGTATTATGCCATAATATGTATTTAAAAACAAATTACACCTTAAAGTAGCTTTCAATTATGAAACATAAAGTATGCAAACTTAGTAAACCATTGCAGTATATTTTGTAAAGGTAAATTTGACAATATAAAAGTTGAATCTGATAAAACTAATAAACAGTCATTAACCTCTTAAACAGTTATCTGAGCATACCCAATTTAGACACTTTTAGCAGAACCTTCTGGTAATTTATTTTTTGCTCGGCCACATGTGGCACCTTCACCTTGAATCTACAGCACCTTGAACCTACAGGCCAGTATTCAGGATGACTGGATTTAGATACTTCCGTATTGACTAAAACAACATCTCTGTTCCTAATTTTGACTGGCACCAAAGGATTTTCAACTTGCTTCTGTATTTGCTGTGAAATCGGCTCCCAGCAAAATGATTTTGAAGAATCATCTCATTTGACTGTTGTATAGCTGTTATTCACTGAGTATATGCAGTGTGTTTATCCCAGACAAGTTCAGAAGATCAAAGAAAATAATGGCATGCCATCTCCTGTTCCTTGCCACTGAATAGTTTGCACAAAGCTGGTCCCACTACATCAATTCCAACTTTTGCCTAATTGTAAAAAGTGGCTATTACAGGTTTTCTTTTATCTCCAGAAGACGCACTGACTGAACCATCATCGTCTATTGAATATATCTACATCTATTTGATTGCTCTGCACCACAGTTAAGTGCCTGCCACTGCCTTTCGAGCTATTTCTCTACTGTTTCATTCTCAAACAACATGCGAGAAAAATGAACAATGTGATTTCTGATTTCTCTTATTTTATTATGATCATCATTTTTACCTATGTATTTGGATGCCAACAGAATATTTTTGCAATCAGATGATAGAAGTTTCACAAGAACATCCTGCCACAATGAGAAACACATTTGTTTATATTATTGCCACCCTAATTCATGTATAACTTCTGTGGCACGCCCTCTCCTATTTCGTGATAATAGAAAATGAGCTGTCCTTCTTTGAACTTCTTCAGTGTCCTCTGTCAGTACAATCAGATGTGAACTAAATACGGCACAGCAATACTCCTGAAGAGGGCAAACAAACATAGTGTAAGCAGTCTCTTTAGTAGACCTGTTGCACTTTCTAAATGTTGTACCAATAAATCACAACCTTTGGTTTGCTTTCCTCAAAATATTGTCTCCGTGATTGTTCCAATTTAGGTTATTCATAATTCGAATCCGTAAGTATTTAGTTGAATTTACAGCCTCTAGATTTGTGTGAATCATCATGTAGATAACTTCACACTTTTCATTATTTAGAGTTGATTACCACTTTTTGCACCACATAAATATCTTGTGTAAATCATTTTGCAATTGATTTTAATCATCTGATGACTTTACAAAACAGTAAATGCCAGTGTCATCTGCAGACAAACTAAGTGGGCTGCCCAATATTGTCTCCTGTTTCATATATGTAGATCAGGAACAGCAGAGGGCCTATAACAATTCCTTGGGGAACACCAGATATTACTCTGTTTTACTGGGTGACGTTCCATCAATTACTATGAATTACAACCTTTCAGACAGGAACTCGTGAATCTGGTCACACAATTGAGGCAATTTGGTTAGAAGACACTTGTGAGGAATGATGTTGAAAACCTGGAAATATAAAAAAATATGGAAATAATTTGACATTCTCTTGTGATAGCACCATTTACTTTCTCAGAATAGAGAGCTGGTTATGTTTCACGAGAACAATATTTTCTGAATCTGTGCTGACGATTTGTCAGTAAATCATTTTCTTTGAGGTAGTTCATAATGTTCAAACAGAGTATATGTTCCAAAATCTTATTGCAAATTGCGTTTGTGATATGGGTCTGTAATTCAGAATTACTCATATCTCCTTCCTTGGATATTGGTGTGACTTGTGCAGTTTTCCAGTGTTTAGGTATGGATCTTTTGAGCAGCAAGTGGTGGTATATGATTGCTAAGTACAGAGCCTATTTTATCAGCTTACTCTGAAAGGAACCTGACTGATATAAAATCTGGACTGGAGGCCTTGCTTTTATTAAGTGATATAAGCTACTTTGCTACTCTAAGGATATCTACTTGTAACCCAACATAAATAATATTTTTTTAAGTGATGCTTCCAGTAGAGGAATGCTGTAAAAACCAATTATAATTAGTAATGTTCCTATTAGAACTATAAATTGGTCTGGCAAGGCGAAAGAAATCACTCCCTTCATTGCTGACTAAATAAGGCCCTGGTTCCTGTTTTCCACAATAAACTTCTAAATTCATCATGTTCATTATTCTACAATCTAAAAGTGCGAATACCTTTATACCATATTTGATATTATTATTATAATTATTGTCATTACTGCTATAAGAACCATCAAGAAATATCATTCCTGATCAAATGCGATAAAAAAACCTGTAATGGGATTAGAACACCCAGTCAAATCTTATGTTTGCTCAATGCTAAATGGCAGGCTTGTGTTCTACTCCCTTTGGAGTTGTCCTACACTGCTCTAGTACTTGTCCTGCTACAACGGCAAAAACCAATAAGGAAAATGATTCCAGTCAGAGTGCTAATTTCAGTTTCATCTGTGAAACAACCATCCTTGTAATGTTACTTAAAAACCGTCTTGATTGCAAATTTTTTTATTCATATGACGGTTTCGGTTCATTCAGAACCATCTTCAGATCTGATATTTCAGTTACAGGAGTAACATGACGTGACGTGACGTAGCATGTGAAAATTGCTGGATTTAGACGGGTTACTGCTGTAACTGAAATATGAGATCTGAAGATGGTTCTGAATGAACCGAAACCGTCATATGAATAAAAAAATTTGCAATCAAGACAGTTTTTAATTAACATTATAAAATCACTGATTGCTGTTATCCCATAAGACATTATGTTTGTTTTTTCAAACCATCCTTGTCTTTGGAGAAATTATTCTTCATTCATGTCAGAGCTCACTGCATTCGAACATGGGCAGATTGTCATTGCTTGTATGGTAAATAAGATAGCTGCAGTGTTTGGTGTTTCAATGTGCACTGTCTTGAAGATTTAGACTGCATACACGGAAGGTGGAAAAACGTCGTTCACAAAGTCACAATGCAGATGAAAGTGTCTATTGAGTGATCGTGACAGACTGTCATTGGAGAGACAAAAAATAAGAGGATTAAAGCTGCAAAAGTCACAGCAGAAATGAATGTCGCACTCAAAACCCTGTTAATACCAAAACAAGATGAAGGAAGCACCATGAACAGGAAATTGCAGGGCAAGCTGGAATTCCAAAACAACTATCAGTGAGGCATGTGCGTGTAACAAGAAAGTATGGTGCCTTAACCATAAAACATGGACTGTGGAGCAATGGAAGAATGTTGTTTGGTCAAATGAATTTTGTTTCACATGGTTTACATCTTCTTGCTGAGGTTATGTCCCAAAGTGAAACATGGCGGGGGTTCAGTAATAATTTGGGCACCCATATCGTGGTATTCCATGGTTACTCTACTAGATTACATTACTGCCAAGGGGAATGTGACCATTGTGGCTGATCAGGTCCATCCCATCGTACAATGTTTATTCCCCAACGGTGATGCTGTGTCCCAAGCTGACAGAGCTCCTATTTTCACAGCTTACACAGTACACGACTGGTTTTGTGAGCATGAGGATGAACTGTTGCATCTCTCCTGGCTAACTCAGCCACCAGATCTCAATATTATTGAGTCGTTGTGGTCTAATTTGGAAGGAAGGGTGCGTGGTCACTATCCACTGCCATCATCATTTCCTGAATTTGTCACTATTTTGCAGGAAGAATGGTATAAGATACTCTTGAAAACCATATGGGACCAGTATTTATACTTCTGAGACAACTGAAAGCTGTTTAGAATGCCAATGAATTTCCTACACGATATTAGGCATGGCAATGTGTTTTGTAGTTTCTGTATACGACCATATTTTTAATGCATCAATTTAACAAGGTGTCTCTCTAGACATAACTAATATGTGTCGTTAGATCACTCTTTAAGAAATTACCACTAATAGGTTTCACTATTAAGCTCCTTCTCAAAAGTTTTGGCAAAGTTAACAATGGTTTTGCATGTCTAGCAGTATAGATTTGGAATTGTTCACAATTTGTATTCCATAAAAGCTTCGTTACTGAGTATACCATCTACAACTTCATTGCCATCTGTGTCAGAATGACAAGATAGTTCGTAACAAGTTTTTTTTATTGGATGTCCAAGGCATTTAACTGTGCAAGTCGCAGCATTCATTTGGAGAAATTTAATGTTTATGGCTTTAAAGGTACAATGGTTTTTGTGATTCACTTCACATTTAACTGGTAGGAAGCAAAAGCTACTGCAGCTGTTATGATGAATTAATTGATTATTTTACTATTTCAAACCTGAATCTTTTCTGTACGAAGGACATTTTTTCTTTATGCTGTAATGCTCTTAGGTGATTTTTTTTATGACTTTAGATGCAAGATTTATACAAAAATACACTCCTGGAAATAGAAATAAGAACACCGTGAATTCATTGTCCCAGGAAGGGGAAACTTTATTGACACATTCCTGGGGTCAGATACATCACATGATCACACTGACAGAACCACAGGCAACAGAGCATGCACAATGTCAGCACTAGTACAGTGTATATCCACCTTTCGCAGCAATGCAGGCTGCTATTCTCCCATGGAGACGATCGTAGAGATGCTGGATATAGTCCTGTGGAACGGCTTGCCATGCCATTTCCACCTGGCGCCTCAGTTGGACCAGCGTTCGTGCTGGATGTGCAGACCGCATGAGACGACGTTTCATCCAGCCCCAAACATGCTCAATGGGGGACAGATCCGGAGATCTTGCTGGCCAGGGTAGTTGACTTACACCTTCTAGAGCACGTTGGGTGGCACAGGATACATGCGCACGTGCGTTGTCCTGTTGGAACAGCACGTTCCCTTGCCGGTCTAGGAATGGTAGAACGATGGGTTCGATGATGGTTTGGATGTACCGTGCACTATTCAGTGTCCCCTCGACGATCACCAGAGGTGTACGGCCATTGTAGGAGATCACTCCCCATACCATGATGCCGGGTGTTGGCCCTGTGTGTCTCGGTCGTATGCAGTCCTGATTCTGGCGCTCACCTGCACGGCGCCAAACACGCATACGACCATCATTGGCACCAAGGCAGAAGCGACTCTCATCGCTGAAGACGACACATCTCCATTCGTCCCTCCATTCACGTCCGTCGCGACATCACTGGAGGCGGGCTGCATGATGTTGGGGCGTGAGCGGAAGACGGCCTAACGGTGTGTGGGACGGTAGCCCAGCTTCATGGAGACAGTTGTGAATGGTCCTCGCCGATACCCCAGGAGCAAAAGTGTCCCTAATTTGCTGGGAAGTGGCGTTGCGGTCCCCTACGGCACTGCGTAGGATCCTACGGTCTTGGCATGCATCTGTGCGTCGCTGCGGTCCGGTCCCAGGTCGACGGGCACGTGCACCTTCCGCCGACCACTGGCGACAACATCGATGTACTGTGGAGACCTCACGCCCCACGTGTTGAGCAATTCGGCGGTACGTCCACCCGGCCTCCCGCATGCCCACTATACGTCCTCGCTCAAAGTCCGTCAACTGCACATACGGTTCACGTCCACGCTGTCGCGGCATGCTACCAGTGTTAAAGACTGCGATGGAGCTCCGTATGCCACGGCAAACTGGCTGACACTGACGGCGGCGGTGCACAAATGGTGCGCAGCTAGCGCCATTCGACGGCCAACACCGCAGTTCCTGGTGTGTCCGCTGTGCCGTGCGTGTGATCATTCCTTGGACAGCCCTCTCGCAGTGTCCGGAGCAAGTATGGTGGGTCTGACACACCGGTGTCAATGTGTTCTTTTTTCCATTTCCAGGAGTGTATGTATCCATTTTCAGAGTAATAGTTTCTACACCTCACATCTTTTTATTTACCAAAGTAACTAATTTTGAAATATTCACTGTTGTAATAAATTAACTGTTAATTCACTGTAACACAAAATAACAATAATAATAATAAGAATATTCAGTTATACAGTGGACTACAACCAACCAACCAACAACTTTCGTGTATTCTGGCGCTCACAAGTTGCTGTGTGCTGCTAGATTGACTTGTTGATATGTTTTGATAGTGATGCCCAACAGTTGGCAGCACTTGTGTGTGACGTTAAGATTGAACACACTTAATTGAGTAAATGAAGTTTCCATTGGGGAAAAATATTTCTGTTGCAGCTAAGACACATTAAAAGATAATGTTGTACAAAGCCTTTAAACTATGCAGACCTTTCCCTAATGGTCCATAAATTAGAAAGTGCTTTGAAATGATTCAGCTTGTATTTAACATAGAGAGACAAAAATAAGGATTAGAGTTTCACGTCCCATCAACGACGAGGTCGTTAGAGATGGAGCATAAACTCTTATTGTGAACATATGGGGAAGGAAATTGTCCATGCACTTTTGAAAGAACCATCCCAGTATTTGCCTTAGGAGATTTAGGGAAATCACAGTGAACCTAAATCTGGATGGCGGGACAGGTATTTGAACTACCATTGTCCCAAATGCAACTCCGGTGTGCTAATGACTGCACCAGCTCACTTGGTAACAGAGAGAAAGCAACGGGTATTTGTAGTGTCAAGTACCACCTATTGTTTCTCAGACTGGAACATTATTTCAGGGACACCCACAAGACTTTGCGCATTAAGCCAAAACAGACGGGAATCGGAAGTTGCGAGGTCTGTACTGACATGGGGTTTGAGGAAGAACAGTCCAGTGAAGTTTTGTGAGCTCCTCTCAGGTGCACAGATTTGGGTGACGCCTTGCATTTTCATGGAGAAGGAGAAGTGCATTTGCATTTTTCTGGTGACAAACACACTGAAGCAGTTTATTCAATTTTCGGAGGAGTTGCTCATTGCAATATGAGGGAGGACATCAAACAGTATAACGCCTTCAGAGTCCCAGAAGAGTGTTTCCATGGCTTTACCAGCCAATGAAACTATAATGGCTGAAGTGGGAATATTCCACTATATCACACAACACATTTCTCATATTATCAACCAAAATAGCCTGAGGGAAAAAAAAAAAAAAAAAAAAAACATTACATTTGTTATTGAATGCCCCTTTTATTTATAGGAAACCATTTCCAACTTATGTAGGTAATACTAGAAACAGAGAAAATTTCATGTTGCTAGCTCATGGATTAAAACTTTATTCCTAGCAGCATTCCCAGGCTGTTAATTTATAATAAATTAAAAGGTAAAAACATTTTCATATGCAACCAGGTTAATCGGAAAGAAAATTATATTTTATCCTTATGTATAAATATCGTTATTCAGTCACAGGATTTTCAAATGCTGATCAAGCTGTTGTTATAAAGCAATAAACATGTACTTATGGTTGTAAATGATAAAGGATTTAGGTTTTATGACACTCTGTGTGTGTCTGAATGATATTCTATATATTAAAAGATCACCAGTATGTTAAATCAGTGATTTATGCAACTAAGTGATGAGAGATTTAAATTTTGATTCTGATGTACCTTTGAATGGGCACAAATTACGATGAGTGCCCTACAGGGCTCAGTTCTGGACCTCTCTTGTCCTTGCTATATATTAATGACCTACCATTTGATGCTGATAAAGCAAATCTTTGTTGATGAAGCAATTAACATAATCAAGGTCAACGGAGCTGCATCAACAAAATGAGAGAGAAATGAAATATTCAGAAGTATTATTGATTAGTCCTCAGTAAAAGGTATGTAACTTAGAAAAAACACAGTTCATTCGATTTTGTACATATGAGATGTATCACCGTTAATAACAATAGAGCATGGGGGAAATGAAATATATAAAACACATTGATCAAAATTCCTAGGTGTGCATATTGGTCAAAATTGGCATTGGAAATAACATTTTATAGATTTTCTTCAAACACTCAAGTTCAGCACCAGTTTCCTTTTGTGTAATTGCTGATTTAGTTGATGAAACTATTAGAAAATTAGTTTACTGTGCAGTTTCCATTAACTGGCATCACACAGAATAATTTTATGGGGCAATTGCACACATATACACAAAGTATTCATTACACAGAAAAGTGCTGTCAGGATAACATATGGTACGTACCCTAAAATTTCATGTAGGTAACTGTCTGAAAAACTGGCATACTAACAATTTCATGTATGCAACTGTTTGAAAAAATTGCCATCCTAACAAAGCTTCACAATAAATTTGATCCTGTATGAAATTTGTTGTGAAGAATCAGATTCAGTTTGAATATAATAGTAGCATTCATCAATATTTCACTTTGAACAAAAATAGCATGCACTATCCACAACTTAACCGTAGTCTTGTTCAGAAAGGAACAAGGTAAGTAGACATGAAAATATTGGACTACCACCTCCCTTGTGAGTTAAAGATGCTAGCAGATAATGAGAGCTTTTTTAAAAAAATTGAAATAATTATATGTCCAATCCCACTCTATAGATGAATTTCTGAGTAAGTATAAACAAACAAAAAAACATTTATTTTAATGACCAACATGTAGTGTGCAGCCATATTTTCACAAAGAAAAGTTTTTAATTTGATGTTCCACACCTTGATGAATTGTTGTGAATGTGCCCTTTGGAACCTGTAAAAAAACTTAACTGAAATAAAAAGTTTTGAAGTTGTGAAAGGAAAATAACACCAAACGTAGTCGGACAAATCTAAAATTTATGGGTAATCAACCACAGCCAGGATACTTTTTGTTTGCTGTTCTCATTGTTGTTTTGTTATTTTTTAGGTGCCCAATGTGCCAGAAATTATTACTGTTGCAACAAATGATGCATTAGAATATTCCACATCAGTAAGAAACATTGATAAAGAAATGTTTGATGATGCCATTAGTGTGAAGAAGGTACCAACTGATCTACCCCAAGATGAACAGAATGATCAGTTAACTGAAGCGCTTGTGACAACAATGCACGTATGGCAGCAGGCTGAAACCGAAAAGACTGAAAGTGAAAAACATGAAAATAGTTCTGCTAAATCCAAATCATCATTAATGGCAGATCATGCTATTTCTATGAGAGAACTGCAAAATGCAAAGACAGATAACGAACTTTTGCAACAAAGACTGACAGCTGTTGAGACAGGTGAGAATAGCTACTGAATCCTCTTTTCTCTTGCCCATGTATTATCACTTGCCTGGAGAGCTATAGTAATGACTTATTTTTCTTTTTAAAACTCCCGTTGAGTGCATATCAGTGTTGTGGCAGGAGTATACATGAAGTTGACAGTTATTATACAGTTTTGTCATGCCCATAGGCACCACCTACTAGACATATTCAAAATTCACAGTGCAAAACTTTGTGTGATGCTTGTGGCTGTGGAAGAGAGAATTCATGATGGGAAAGAGTTTTCTCATCTGTTCAGAGTCCCCATAACTACCCATAAAACAACCCAAATTTTAATCAGAAGAGAGGAAGATTTAGATCATTCCCTTCTCTTTTTAGAAAGGTACAGGAATTAAGTAGCATTCTACTGCATACTGGTGCACTTGAGAATCCAGAGGAATGAAGAAACTGGCACAGTGACAAAGGAAACTTTCAAGGGACACCATATGAAAACTGTGTTGTATGCTTTAGGGAAGGGTTTTAGTGTGGTATTCATGACATTCTGACATGGGTGCAGTAAATGAAAAAAATGTGAACTATGGTGTCATTATTACCTAATGCGTCCAAAAAGGATCAACGCGCTGTTATATTTTCTTGGCTGCCGAAGGACAAACACTGGTAGATATAAACTGGAGAATGAAAAATGTGTGTAGGGCAGCATGTATGTCAAAAACCAGCATTGTGCATGATGCGCCAAGTTCTGTACTGGTTGGTATTCAACACAAGACACCATCAATCTGGGAGGCCAGCCTCATCTATTATGAACAAGAACAGGCAGCCAGTTGACGATGCAGTCAGGTTGAACCAGCACATAACCATTTGTGAGCTAGGAAAGTATCTTGACTTCAGTTTTGGTAGTGTGCATAACATTACCTGGCAGGAGCTAGGCTTCACATTATTTGGTAGGAGTTAATCTACCAAAAAGTTTACAGCTAGTGGGTGCCTGCATGTAAACCGAGAACAAAGAGTGAAGTGAATGTCTGTTTACCTGAAGTATCTGGTGTGCTTCAATGTTGAAGGCAACATGTTTCTTGAGCGTGTTATTGCAGGCGATGAAAGCTGGTTACACCACTAGGAAGTGGAGCCAGAAACATTGCTGGTGCAATGCTGTCACCCAGTGTCCCCTTCTCCTCAGACATTAAAGAGCCAGCCATATGCTGGAAAGGTGACGCTCACGCTGTTCTTTATCAGGGTGCATTGGTTATTGATTTTGAGGAATATGGTGTTTACATCTGTAGGGAAGAGTACTGTGCAATGCTGGAGAAATTATGGCATGCAATTAACGCAAAATGTCCATGAAAACTGCAAAAAGGGGCGCTGCTGCCTCATGATAACGCACATCCCCACAACACAGATGTTGTAATGCTCAGTTGGGAGACACTCAAACACCTGCTTTGTAGTCCTGATCTCTCCCCATGCGATTATCATGCCTTCGGTCTCCTAAAGAAGGGTTTGAATTGTCGATTATGTCTATCAGATGAGGATGTGCAACAGGCAGTTACATACTTCACACAGCAGGACATGATGTATTATCGTCACCCTGGTTCACCGGTGAGATGATCGCCTTAGTGCACATGAACATTTGACCTGACAGGCGTACCAACTCAGGATTGTATAGCCTTCAACTTCTTGATCGCTTCTTATATATCACATTTAGCTGCATTGTGTGCAATTCTACAGCAGTGACCAGTTGGCACCTCCATAAGGATACATTAAAGCAGTATGAATAGTAATAGTTCATTGTGGGTACTATTGACTGATGTAACCAATAGGAGAGTACTAAAGACTTGTTTAAAAAGTTATTTCAATTGTTTTCTTCTTTAATGTTTGTATTTTAGAGCAGCATGTCATCTCTGTGCAGGAGATTTTCATTTTATATGATTTGTTTACTTTTTCTTTATATACCAGAACTTTCGTAACATTACATTGCTGAATATTGTTTCGAATCGCTTTAAGAATGATACATAGAGATCAATATCGGATTTAAAACAAGTACCACAACAGGGAGGTCAGGCCATAGAGAATATTGTACTGTGACTGTGGCCTGATACTCTTTCAAGGTATATAATCACAGGTTAGGCAAGGCAACGAGTCCTAACAAGTATATTTGCTTTTCATAATATGACAACATGCTATACTGCTGGCTGTTTGACTATCACTGAGCACAGCAGGGTAAAATGTGTTCTACTCACACTTGCAGCTTGCGTGTTGTTTGACTGAGCCTTTCCCAAGGGGCGACTGATTTTTATTGTGGCAATGCTCTAAAGCTACATGACTTGTCAATCAACAAACACTTTTAATAATAATAATAATATTAATGGTCAGATGACAAGATATACTACTGATTTGTAATGAAAAAAAATCTGAAGTCTTTGTTTTGGGTGCATGTAATTGTTGAATGACTTGTGACAGAGGTTGTAAAAATAATTTTCGGACAACTCTGTTCAGTATATAAAATTAAGGACAGAAAACATTCTACATACCTGTCCAAATTATCATAATGTGCTAGCAACAAAAAGTCATGTCACATGTATTACTATTTTGTACAAAAACATGCACAAATCAGAGATGGCACTTGAACAAAAATCTTTCTCATAGTGCCCTTGGTATTTCACGGTGATTTCCATAAGCAGATCTTTGTGTGGAGCAGGTATTGGCACTTTGGTTATTAGATACTGTCAGTGTTGACATTTCACTTTATCACTTTGTGCTTTTTGTGCCATATGTCAAATTTTTGTGTTTAGTCTATCTGTATTCATTTTATCAGGCTTATACCATATAGAGTGACACTCATTTCAAAATTATGTTAGATGATTGCTGTCATATTCAAAAATTCATTAACATTTATGAGCTGCATAATCCACTCTTCAGTGGTGGGACTATAGTAAGAGTGATTTTTACTAGCAAATACGTACAGCATTCAATGGCTTGTGAATGCGCACATCATTCTCAGTTGTTTGATTATTCTAGACTAAGCTGTAGTTGATGAAATGGTAAACATTTTAGTATATGAAAAGGTGTTAGCAGTAAGAGTTTGATAGATGGGCCACACAATTACCAGTATTTCACAGACATTAAACATTTCATATGTGATGAGGACCATCAACAATTATCAAGAATTTTGAAGAGAACCAGAAAAAACTATGGGCTTAATATAAAATTAGAATGTAATGCAGGGTCAACTATAGATGCACCTCACAGCAACTTGAGATGTGCCTGATAGACATATTAGTTGTTGATTATCTTTGATAGAATACGGCAGCACACGACTCAATAGTGCCTGTGTTAAGCCTACAGCATAATAAGTAATGCCTTGCCTGGGCTTGTGAAGTAACTGTAACTAATTGGAAATACGACTTCGTCACATGAGTTGTTTTTACTAAAAAGATTCAATGGTTAAAGCAATGGAAGGATAGACTTTAAATTTGTCACACAATCTGTCATGTCCTGACACAGGTGGGAGAGGGAAAAAGGGGTTGCTGGTCAGTCTGCACTCCCGTGTGGTACAGAGCAGAAGGCAGAACAATAATTCACAGTGAAGGCATTTGATTGTTTTCTTCTATCTGACCCAACACTGGTACAGGCATTTACTAGAAATGCAGGTGGTGAGACTCGGTAGGAACTCGTTGTGGAGACTCTTGGACAAACAGGGTTTTGAAACATTTTTTTTATTCCAGACAGGACTAACTAATACACTGGAGGCTAGTTCTAGGGTTAGAAAAAGCATGAATAACACTGTTACAACAGAAGCCAGTGCAGAAGTCCCAGGAGTGGATGCTAACCACATTAGCAAACACTAGCAGCATCTTAAGGCAACAACTTACTTGCAAAACAAAACATACTGAAAGCGATACTGTTCACTGAGGCACTCAGAGAGAGAGAGAGAGAGAGAGAGAGAGAGAGAGAGAGAGAAAAGACTTACGCGGAGCTGGACTAAGGCTGGAGTCGACGAACATGGATTTGGCGTCCAGATCGTCTGACTGAGAACTCTGCCAAAATGCGGAATCTAGGGGCTTAGGGGTTTTGAAGAGTCGCATGGGGGCACTGTTTTTCCCACTTAAAGCCACCCATCCAATCCCGTAGGTCTCTAGCAGGTGCCTGCCAATCATGATTTAGTTAGGTCCCTTCTACCGCTCCTAAAGTGGGGATGTTAATGCAGTTGCACTAACTATGTCCTTATTTAGTATCAACATTGTTCAGCTGAAAGCTAAATGTAAAATCTCAGGGCTGGTATTAAGCTGGCTTTATACACTAGTATGTGCCTGTTGGTTACAAAGTTCTATGGTGACAACCTACTACAGCGTCTAGACGACATATGAAGTTATATGTTAATTCCTTGAAGAGTAACTAACGCCTTGGGACCGCATCTGGGGACGTCTGCATTTTTGCAAGGCTCTCCCCTTACTGTTTACTTCATGTTACTGTTTACTTCATGTAACAATATCTCTCCTAGCTTCGTCTGCCCTCAGCATTGTCTCTGCTTCCACGCCTTGGAACACCTGTCCTCCTTTCTCACAGCTTCAAAATAACTACCCCAAAGACATGTCAAGCTGTAGACAGGCACAGTTGAGACACTCGTATAGAGCTTTCAGCCACAGCCTTCATCAGTAAAACCACACACACACACACACACACACACACACACACACACACACACACACACACACACACACACACATTGTGTGTGTGTGTGTGTGTGTGAGTGTGAGAGAGAGAGAGACAAATGGCCAAAAGCTCTATGTGAGTGTCTTCTAATTGTATCTGTCTGCAAGTTGACGTATCATCTTAACAGTAAGTAGCAATGTGTCTTTTCCTACATTGTTGACACTCCTGCCTGGAGTTTCCATTGTTGCATTATTACTTAAGATTGATATTGGAATCATTCCTTCGGAGTGGCCACAGCTGATTTCCTACTCCTTCCTTGCCCAGTCTGAGCTTGTGCTGTCTCTGTTGACCTTGTTGTTGGTGCAGTGTTGAACTTTACTGTTACTTCATTCTTCTTTGAGATGTATTGATCTTATGGTGAAACTCATTAATGACACAGTTCATATAAATTAGATGTAAAGTGACAGTACTTACAAATATGAATTTGTAACTGCTTCTGCAAAATTTGTAAAATATTATATCGAGAAAGGTTGATTCAACTCCTCTCCTATCAGTGTAAGATGGCCAACATTTAGTGGAAATTAACTTTTGATGTAATATGTTCAACATAATTAAAAACTGTATTGAAGGAAATTGTGAGATTTGTTTTAATCACTTCTAGACAAAGGAAGGAGGGGAGGCATGCTTGCCTAGCTCAGAGATAATTTTCATTGCTCCTGTTAATTTCCATCTCTAATTATCTCATTGCCAATGGGGTGTTGAACCTTAATCTCTCTACCTTCCACCTTGCTCCTGTTAATTGTGCAGGGGCTCAGCATTTGTGAGATTCCTTGGCAGCTGTTGCTTTTATTATATTGACCATATATTTTTATAAATTTTCTTGTTGACAATGAACATAACCTTACTTGCTATAAGTCAACCTACAATGCCTCAAGTGCTTGCTGAGTGTGTTAGAAAATAGAAATTTCAGGTTATTTATTGGTTTGTACCCCTAATCAAAGCAAGCCTATTAGCTTCCTTACAGAAATTTCTGCGGCTTCATTGATTTTCAGTGTGCCTACATGTCCAAATAGCAAACATGGATTTCAGTTCCTTCCATCCATATCATATTCCATATGCCTGGTGATAATGCAGAGCAAGCTAGTTCAGTTTATCTTTCTCTCATTGAACTCTTGTTTCCTTAAAAAAAAAAAAAACAGATATTTTTACTATTTGCATGTATTGAGACAGTTTTCTTTCTGCCCATCTGTGGGCACCACTTTGCAGGGAAGATGCAGGAAACTGGTTATCTAAAGCCAGGGCCACCAGACTTTTTCTGTGTTATAGAAGTTGGTCTTTGTCTGAGAGTGGTTACTAGCTTCTCCTGGGCAAACACTCTGCGATGTACTTTCCTTTTGAAAATGTTTGTCTGCATTGTTGGCATGTATACGATATGCAGAGAGGAGTGTGCTCATCATTTCGCATTCCGCCTCGTGGGTGGTGCTAAATAATGGAACACATCAAGGAGCCCAGTCTTTGTTGACAAAGTTTGAACTTGGAAAACACAGGATTCCTGAACTACTGCTGGTCAGGTGCACCTGCCATCTATTACCCTAAACCTTGAGCACACTTCAGCAATAACTGGTAGGCATGAAAGTGGAATTTCATGTCTCGCAGAAAATGGGGGATCTTGGTTGAAGAGAGGGTCTCAACCTTAGGTATTCATAAAGTGATTTAGTGTACTTCGGGAATCTTTAAATTAGAATAGTGACTTAAGGGTGCGACATTGACTTCAGAAATATCTGTGAGGGCATCCTGAAAAGTAGTGCCACTGAATTTTTTTATTCTGTTAACAATGTTGGTCAAGGTATTACAAATGATGTATATTACTAGGTTGACTTTCCCACTTAGCTGATGCAAGTTGCAACCCTTTGCCACTAGAGAGCTTTGAATTGTAGCGGGTAACATGGCAGCGTGTAATGTGACTATGTCAATGTGAGAGAAACTGAAACCACACATTCGGAGAGTTCCTCCATACGTGGAACAATCCTCTCCTTCAGCATGGCAATGTGGGGCCACGCACAAGCACTGTGACACCTGCAGCAATCTGGTGCCTTGGGTTCACTGTCATTGATCATCCTCCATATAGTCCCAACTGGACCCCATCTGATTTTCATCCATTTCCGAAACACAAAGAACACCATCGATGGCATCACTTTGATAGTGATGAAGTTGTGCTGACAGAGGTGAGGTTGTGTTTGTGATAACAAAGTCAAACATTCCACAGTGATGGTATCAGCAAACTGATAGCTTGTTAGGAGAAATGTGTTTGTTGCCAGGGTGACTATGTTGGGAAATAAATATATAGAAATGAAAATAAGGATGTAGAATGTTCATACAGTTTTTTAATTTAAAAAGCTTAAGAGTTTTCACAAAAAAATTCAGAGGCATTACTTTCCAGCATGCCCTCGTATATCTCTGCAAGCCACACAACTACAGAAGGCAAAATTGCTCGCTGAATAACCAATACCTACTGAGCTTCACTGAATTTCATTAAGAGTGCAGAATCTTGCAGAGACTAATGGAAATGGATGTTATTGAGTATAAAGGTGAGTAGTAACAAGAAGATAGTGTTTATTGATGTAAGGAACACAATGAAGATAGTAAATGCTGATAGGTAAATAATGTAGAAGTGAAGCAGACAACTCACCGAATAATGTGTAGCTACATCATGCCAACTGAACACTAAAGTGTCAGGACTGTAGTTTGTCATGTAGAATGGAATGAGGGGCTGTATCAGGTATGGTGGATAAAGGGAGAAAGAGGTGGAAGTGGAGGACGGGTTGGGAGAGGGTAGCTGATGGCTTGGAAGGAGGCAGTAGGTGGTTTGCAGAATTGGAATATGGAAGGGAGAGGCAGCAGGTGCATGGCATAGGAATGCAACATTTAGGCGCCAGAGCCGGTGAGTTCGTGCGGCCCATGATGGGGAAACGGTGACGGGATAGGGGAGGAAACGTGGGGGCAGAGGGTGCGGGTGCAGTGATTTAGTGGAGACTGAGGCTGAGAAGATTATGGGAGTGAAGGATGTGCTGCAAGGAAAACTCCCATCGGCATAGTTAAGAAAAGCGGGGGGAGGGGTAATCCAGATGGCACGGCTTCTGAAGCAATCATTGGACTCTAGCACATAGCACTCAGCAGTGTGTTCTGTCACAGGGTGATCAACTCTGCTCTCGGCCACAGTCAGATGATAGCCAAGAGCAGAGTTGAGCACTCAGTGGCAGAACACGCTGCCAAGCTCAACATGCTCAAAGTTGGTGGCTGCTTCAAAACCTGTGTCATCTGGATTCTTACCCCCAGCACTAGCATTTCTGAACTATGCAGAAGGTAGTTCTTGCAACACATCCTTGGCTATCACAATTCTCTCAGTCTCATTCACTGTTGACCCTCTTCACCCACATCCTCTGCCCCCCAGTCTCCACTTCTCTGATCTATCCCTCTCTCCTAATCCAGTACTCCATGTCATCGTCATATTGTGCTGCACTAGTTCACCAGCTCCAGTGCCCGTATGTTACTTTCCTATCCCGTACAACTGCCTTTCTGTTTTGCTTTCCTATTCCGCACACCTGCTACCTTGCTGTGAGCTGTCAGCTACCCTTCCCTAACCCCTCCTCCTGCTTTTGCATGTTGTACTCTATATGAAGAAGATTTCTTGTTGCATATTTTCTTTCCTCAACATTACACATTTCTATTTTTATGCTTCTGTATTTCAATTTCAAGTGATTTCTACACCCTTCATCCACTTCTCACATCACTAATGTGATCATCTAGTTGTAACTCTCCATCATTACCTGACTGAATTAATGCATTCAGTATAGAGACATTTTTTAACTTACTTAGTGTTTTTTTGTTTTATATGTGCTGCATTACTGTGTCCACATCATGTTTTTTTCCTAAGTTTTTCAGAATGATCTAGCTCTTATCCTCATACTTCACTACTTGTCTTCACTTGCTGTTCCATAGTTTTTATTCATTAACTTTGTTTTAGATGAGTTGAGTCTCAAATTTCCTTCATCTGGCTATTTGTTCCACAGTCTATATGGTCACAATTTCATTGGAAGATGTGAGCACCTTGGTTGTGGAATAATATTGAAGGCTGTAGCTGTGGTTTCTCTCCTTGATGGCTGCTGCCTTTTTAAATGTTTACCGTCAATGTCATTCTGTTTTACTGACTGTCCAGTCACATTAATGTGACTGGCTGTCAAAAGCATGCATAACCACCTTTTGCAGTACAGACTGCTGTGAGGTGTGCAGGAAGAGTGTCAGTGAAGTTGTAGTGTCCTGTGGTTGGTAGGGAAACACTAACAGTCAATTTGAACACACTTTATTATAATTAAAGAAAAATACCTTCTTGGCATACACTAAGTGTTAAATGCAAGAACAAATAGAAAAAACCCCACAACTCTTGTGGTGGCAAATCAGATAACGTAACAAGACAATGGAAGAAAATACTGACCAAAATCTACTGTACAAAATACAATGTGCTACTACAATGCTACAGTGAGTGGATACAATGCTAGGGCCGGTGTAAGTACTGGCTGGAGCTGTTCCTAGCAGTTGGTAAACACTGCCGGTCTGATGGTTTAGGCGTGCTTATAAAGCCAGGTCGGCAGAGTGCTACATGAGTCACACGAGTTGCTATTGGTGGAACACTGTCACATGTTGTCTGGCAAACTAGTTCCATGTTTATTTGGAAAGTTTGTTATTGTTTCCGTCTGCTGGCGATGTTTCTCCTTGCACTCCTGAAAGGAGGTCGGCAACCCATCTTGTGTGTCAGTTGTGCGGGCCCTCTAACAGTAAGGGGCCACAACAACATTCCTCCCCCTGCGGAAAAAAATGCACAGCACCACAAATGTCCATAGGAGTAGGGGTGTCCTGGTTGACATCCATGGGTTTGTGGCTGGCAGGGGCGGGCGGCGATGACGCAGCACAGGCAGCTGGCGGCAGAGACAGCGACTGAGGTGGAGGCGGAAGCGGAGGTTCCATCATAGGGTGGTCGGCGATAGGCACTAGTGGGGTCCCGCCCCCCCCCCTGCACCCCCCCCCCCCTTCCGGGCGTTGTGGTCCACCAGACGGAGCTGGTTGTTGAGTTGCTGGCAGGCGGCAGAACTGTTGGCCCACCGGAGAGATGCCATCACCTGGCTGCAGAGTTCAGTGATGACAGCAGGCACCCAACACGCCCATGGATGAGAGAAGGTCCACGCCTAGACCATGTGCCCGATGTGAAAGGGGTGTGTCGGCAAGTGGGAGGGTGAGAAGCCTTGGGAACCAGGACAGATAAGGGAGAGAAGAAAGGTCGACCATGAAGTATCTCTGTTGGAATTTCACCGACATGGGGGTGGCACGGTATGTAGCCAAAAAAAAGCACTACCTCCTCTAGCGGGTGATGCTCACTAGCTTATTGAGTTGGGTCTTGGACGTCCGCATGAAACGTTCCGCCTGGTCATTTGATGCAGGGTGAAATGGGGCGATATGGGTGAGGGAAATTCCATTGGAAGTACAGAATTGCTTAAACTTGGTCGAAGTAAACTGTGGATCGTTATTTGTAACAATCGTTTTGGGGAGGCTCTCGACAGCAAAGAGGCACTGGAGAATTTTGATAGTCTCAGCAGAAGTGGTGTTCATCATGCGGGAGGCATAAGGGTATCCCGACCGACCCAGAGTCGATAAATATGAGCCACTGGGAACCATGAAATGGCCCTGTGAAATACAAATGGAGATGTTCCCATGGAGCAGCTGCATCCGTCCACAAAAATACTGGTGCGGGGATGCTGCCTGACATGTTTGGCACGTGATGCTGACTGACATGAGGGGGGTCAATGTCTTTATCCAAACCGAGCCAACTGGTTAGTGAGGACTATGCCCCAATGGCATCTGTGGAGGAGGTCGAGGACACGGTTGCGCAACGCATGCTGTATGACCACCTGGATAACGTAGGAATCACTATGAAAAAGGATGATCCCAAGAATGCTGGACCTTTGCATTGTGGAAACTACGACGGCTGGTTGGCCAACCTGCAGCAGTGTGGCAGCAGAGAACTTTGTAGTGTCTGATCCTGAGTGGTGGCCCACCAGACCGCATCAACATCCAATGGAAGCACATCCAGAGCTATGTCCATGCCCAGTTCCACATGGAAACAAACCAAGGGGAAGGTGTCAAACTCGTGCTCTGCCACGGTAAGCAGCCGGGACAGAAAATCGGCGTTTGTGTGCTGTTTAGAGATGCGGTAGACAGTATCAAAATTGAACATCACCAGGAAGAACGCCCAGTGCTGGAGGTGGCGTGCTCTCTGGATGGGCACAGCAGCACCCAGGTGAAACAAAGAAACCAAAGGTTTGTGGTCAGTCTGCAGCGTGAAATGACGACCATACACAAAATCGTAGAATTTCGTCAGGGCGGAAACCAGTGTCAAAGCTTCCTTTCTAGTTTGACTATATTTGGTTCGAGCATTGCTCAGTTTTTTGGATTCGAAAGCCACCAGCCTCTCAATGCCATCAGCCACTTGGGAGAGGACTGCACCCAGGCCGTAGTCCAAGGCATCGGCAGCGACGATGAGAGGCAAGGAAGGATTGTAAGCGACCAGATTAAGAGGGTGGAAGAAAGCTGACTATAGACGTGTGAAAGCCTGCTCACACGCTGTGTCCCAAACCCAATGCGCACCCTTGCGCAATAACCCAGTCAGGGGCACCGAAATCTTGGCAGCGTGGACTATAAAACACTGATAATATTTGATTTGATCAAGGACAGATTGCAGTTGCTTCACGTTGATGGGAGGAGGCAGGTTTTGAATCACCTTGACATAATCCTTAGAGGTGTAGGCCATGAGCATTCATGATGAACCCGAGATAGCTGACCTCCCACGCAAAAAAGTCACAGTTTTATTTCCGGCAGGTTAGCCTTGGAAAAAACCTGAAACAGCTGATCCAGCTTGTCTGCGAGGTCCACCGCGGCCATGCCACTGACTATGACATTGTCTAGATAATTGGACACCCTGGGAACAGAGTTTGTGAGGCATTCCAAATGTTGGAAAATGGCGGGGGTGCCGGTAAAGTCCACACAGAGTATTGATGACTAGGATCTGCTGCAGTTTCTTGTCCAATGGCAACGGCAAATAAGCATCATGCAAGCCAGTTTTGGCAAAAATGGTAGAGCCCGCAAGATGTGTGGGTACATCATCCACTGATGGAATAGGATAGGCGTCAGTGACGGACTGAGAATTGACTGTGACCTTAAAATAGCCACTGATGCATAAAGCACTGTTCGACTACTCAACTACCATGATAGGCATCGCCTAGTGACTGTGCGCAATGGGAGAAAGGATGTCATCATTTTGTCAGTGGCGAAGTTCCACTTGGGGCCTGTCTCAGAGAGCAAAGGGGACTGGGTGGGCCTTAAAAAATGAGGAACAGCAGAGGGAAGAAGCTGCACATGCATGGTGAAACCCTTCACCAGTGGTGTGGAGGATAAGAAGAGCATTTCATATTTGCTGAGCAACGGGGCAAGGAGAGTATCCGATGAGGGAATTGACACCGCCTGTGCCACATCCTTCACTGATAAACCCATACAACCAAAACTGTCAACACCCAGACGGTTAGTAGCACCAGGGGATCCAACCACCGAAACTGAGCAGTGAAGGAACGACTGTTGTAAGAGATTTGTGTGGGAAAAAATGCCATCGACTGATATAGAGTGATTACTGAATCTGCGCAACGTGCGAGTGTATGGGGATAATGCCGGTGAGCCCAAATGTTGGTATGTGGCACCATCCCCAATAGAAATGGATGATGCCGTGTCAATTTGGAAGACAACCGGAATATGTGCAACCTCCAAGGTAAGGAGAAAACGGGCACCCGATTGGGGAATGATGGAGAATACTTGCCCATCAATGGAATGCAAGGCTTCCAGGTCCAGAGATGATGATTCATGATGAACTTGTGCATCCGGAGGAAGTGTGGCATCTATGTGATGTGTTTGCAAAGCCTGACACACCACGGCAATATGGCCCACTGGGCTGCTCACCGGTGAGGGCACTCCAACCGTTGGTGAGTCTGGAAACAGTTCGGATAGGATGAAAGCCAGGTGAAAGACTTCCTCTCATGGAGTGGACCAATGGATCGACAAGGCTCCCACTCAGTGCTAGGCAACTGGTGACCCGTGTAAACAGCTGGATCAAGGCGTGGTGGTCGTAGCTGGTGAGACTGTTGAAACGCACGAGTGATCGGCAGACAGGTGTCGAGGGACAAGTCCTGTAACTTCAAAATATCAGCCCGAAGACCCTTCCTTGTTTGGTGTGTGAAACACCACCGTATCACGAATCAACAATGATGCATAAGGCGACTTGCAGGCAACGTTGGCGCACCAGAATTTACAATCGCCAGAGAAACACTGGAGCATCATAATCCATTCCTGATAAATCTGACCTGGTGACTTTCGACAAGAAAATAAAGTCTGATGGGCAGAGGCGACATGTATTTGGGCATCTAGGTACTCAAAAAGGCAGCCCTTGATGTGAGTAAATGAGAGATCTCGAGGAGACTGCTAGGGGTTCAATTGTTGAACTAAACGATGCACTTGTGGACCGACTGTTGCTCAGAAAAGCTCGACTTTGGTTTTTATCATGGATCCCATGTGCCAGTAAATGTTGTTCCAAGCATTTGAGATAATTTGACCATGGTTAGACAGACCTATCGAAAGTCGGAAATGCCGGTGGAGCCACATGCAAAGTGTTCAATTTACCTGCGATGGAATCAACTCTATGAGCTACCTCTTGCAACACTGACAAGTGAGAGTGAATTTCTGAATGTGTGAGCGTTGGCTGAATCTGCTGTAGAGTTTCCACCAAGGACTGAAGAAGCTCTTCGGAGGAGACCATTCCGTTTGAAAATGAAAGTTGTTTCCTCGTTGCCAATAACTGTAGTATACTGCAGTCGGCAGGAAAGGACTAACAGTCTATTTAAATGCACTTCATTGTAATTAAAGAAAGACACCTCCTTGGCATACACTAAGTGTTAAACACATGAAAAAACAGGGAAAACCCCACAATTCTTGTGGTGGCAAACCAGGTAAGGAAACAAAACAATGGAAGAAAATATTGACCAAAATCTAATCTAAAAAATACAGTGTACTACTACAGCGAGTGAATACGATGCTAGGGCCAGCATACGTACTGGCTGGAGATGTTCCTCTCGGTTGGTAAACACTGCCGGTCTGACAGTCTAGGCGTGCTTATAAACCCAGGTCGGCAAGAGTGCTACATGAGCCATATGAGTTCCTATTGGTGGAACACTGTCACATGTTGTCTGGTGAAGTAGTTCCATGTTTATTTGCAAAGTCTCCTGAAAGGAGGTCGGCAACCCATCTTGTGTCTATGTTGTGTGGGCCCTCTAACAATAACGGGCCGCTAAGAAAGAGGTTCTGTAAGGTATTGACAGGGAGACTGGAGCCATGTTGACTCCAGTGTTGTTGTCATCTGGGCTAGATTTCTTGAATGAGGATCTGTGGTATGAATAACCTAATAGAGGTGTCCAACAGATTCTCGATTGGGTATACACATCTGGAGTTTAATGGCAAGGGAGTATGCTAAATTCATCCCAGTGCTCTTTGGCCACACATGTACATTTCGAGCTGTGTGACACATTGCGTTGTCCTGCTGGTAGATACCATCATGCAGAGGTTAAAAAAAAAACTGTGTGTAAGGGTGGACGTGGTCTCCAAGGATACATGAATTGTTGTGTTGATCTGTTAGGCCTTCCAGAATGGCGAGATCAACCAAGGGAATGCCACGAAAGCGTTCCTCAGACTATAACATTCCCTCTTCAGCCTGGACCCTTCCAACAATTGTTGCAGGGTGTTTGTTTTCAGTCTGTCCAGTTGCAGAATTGACATGCAAATTCCAGCCTTCATTGCTGATGGATAGGAGCCAGTGTGGGTTCATGAACCAGGCACCTGCTGTGAGGTCCATACGCAGCAACAGTTGTTGAGGAAACTCTGAGAGTAGCCCTTGGTTGATCTGGGCTGTCAGTTGCTCAACAGTTGCAAGTGTATTTGCCTGTACACACCTCTGCAGCCATTGTTCATACCTGTCATCTGCGGCCCATAGTGCACCACAGTTGCCTCAGTTCCAGTTTTGGATAGTGCCATTTTGCCATGCTTGGTATACTTTAACTGTGGCAGCACACGAACAGTTCAAAACTTAGCCCTTTCAGAAATGCTTCCACCCTTGGCTCGAAAGCCAGTGATCATGCCCTTCTGGGCATCGGATAAATTACACTGTTTCTGCAGTATCATAATGACTGCATTGTTTTCCTCATTCCTTGACTTGCTTTATATATCTGAGAGTGGTTATTGCACATTGACATCGAACATAGGTGGTGGTCACATTAATGTGACTGGACTGTGTATTTTCATTCATGAACACAATTAGTGCTTTTATTGCCACTCACTTTATAAGAAAAGCGTTGTTGATAAATTATTCTGTTGGATCTGTGCCACTTAAAAATTAATTGTATTCTTTCAACAGAAATGTTCCTTTGGATAACTCTCTAAGTTGTGAAGTAACATTATGAAAACAAATACTTAATAGTCTGTCAAAACAATTCCTGTGACATTTGAGAGTTAAATTCTTTTTTCAGTTATGAATTGGAGTGCTTTTTCACTATGCCCCCTGGAGCTGTATTTAACAAAATAGAACTTCAGATATAGTTTTTTATCTGCACAGTTCCTCAGTAGTAAAAGATCATCCTACTGCTGGAGCCAGATGTGAAGTAATTACAATTTTTGTTCGTTTCTGGATCATGGTGGAGAACTTATTTTTAGTTAGCTACATAATGTCATTGTAAACAACTCATAATTGCTTGGGAAAAAATTAAATTTTGTCACACGTGACAGTTCATAAATAGACGTTTTTTAAGTACAGTCGTCATTGGTTTCTTTATTGGCTGTTTATATACTGATATTAAAGTTCACTTTTTTTAATTTTGCTCCATTTTTGTTGCTGTAGGTTTTATATAATAAATGACATTTACTTTCTGATACTTAAACTGTTTATTCTGTATGAACTTAGATTGTAATGAGTACAAAGACAGAGTTGCGTATCTTCAGCAACAGTGGAACACTATGACAAAAATGCAGACTCACTTGAGAGATGTTAATGAAAAGATGAGTTTTCTTGAAGAAATCCTTAAAAATACTCACGATATTGACTGGTAAGAATACTATCCTTCTTAATTTATATAAAAAAAATGAGAAATCTCCTGCTGTTATATTAAATACTCTGATATGGATGACTCTTTTTTTTCTCTTCCTAGGCATCACATCCAGGACAGTGACACAAAAAATGGTGTCATCGGAACAAATAAAACTGTTCAATTGCTTGAGGAGTTCATGCAAATTAAAAATGAGGACAAGGGGCCTAAGGAGGACCACAAACTTGTGAAACAGCTGTAAGAGCACCCTATTTCATTTCATAATTTGGTAACAAAAATGTAAGAGTCCAACATTAATGTACTCGTGAATGAGTATTTTACAACACTGATTCTGCTTAAAAACATTATCATATTTAGTGTTGATAGTGGAGAGAGCATTATTTGGCTTTTCCTTTATGCAAGCTAAGAAAGAAAGGTAAACTACAAGTATGTAGGAAAAAGACATGTGGAATGGTAATGATTGTATGAGCATGTGAAGAGAGTGAATAATAACTGCAGAAAAGTGTGAGAAAGATAAGAAAGTTAATAATGTAGGAGAAACTTCCCATTATTTAAGAAAATTATCTATATATATATATATTGTGGTATTGTGAGTAAAATACAAACAGCTTACAGAGTGATAGAAATGTCTGTTTTTAGTCATGTTGTCATACAGCTATAACAGAAATTTTTATTGTATGTGCACTGTTTCAGATAGAAGAAATATTCAGTAATATAACAACTAATACTGTAGATCATTTTAAAAGTGAAGTGATTTTATTGAATATTCTCTTGACTTTCATTTCTGAATAATGTGATGGACTATTCCTATTTTGTTTTTAAATATAAATAGGTAATGTTGTTTATATCAAGTGATAGCAGAAAGAAGATGTAAAATCCGGAGGAACGCGTATTTTGAATTTTCTGGCATTGCAGTTTCTCTAAACAGCCTCATGCAGCTTTCAGTGTTATCCATTAGCTCATATATATTTTTTGTGAGCAGTAAGAGTCCTACAACATTTCACTGGGTACATATGAAGCTTGTGTGCTTCACATCTTATGCTTTCTCATCATTAATAACAGCAGGTTTTGCTAAGTATGCTAAGAAGTCTTTTGTTCCATCACAAAACTGGTCCAGAATTCCATAAGCTTGTATGTACCCCAAGACAAACAGAGCGAGTAGAACTGAACACAATCACAGGCTTCCCATCAGATCACATTGTGTTTTGTCTGTTTAGCAATACTAGTTGACATGATTATGCCAAGGTAATCCCATTCCTGATGTCCAGGCGGAGCTTCAAGGAAACCTCAGAACCTTAGGCCCCCTACAAAACCTTTCACCTGACTCCATCAAACTCCTGACCCCACTGACACCTCGCACTCCTACCTTCTACCTACTTCCTAAAATTCACAAACCTAAACATCCCAGCCGTCCCATTGTAGCTGGTTACCAAGCCCCCACAGAACTTATCTCTGCCTACGTAGATCAACACCTTCAACCCATTACATGCAGTCTCCCATCCTTCATCAAAGACACCAACCACTTTCTCGAACGCCTGGAATCCTTACCCAGTCTGTTACCCCCGGAAACCATCCTTGTAACCATTGATGCCACTTCCCTATACACAAATATTCCGCACGTCCAGGGCCTCGCTGCAATGGAGCACTTCCTTTCACGCCGGTCACCTGCCACCCTACCTAAAACCTCTTACCTCATCACCTTAGCCAGCTTCATCCTGACCTACAACTTCTTCACTTTTGAAGGCCAGACATACCAACAATTAAAGGGAACAGCCATGGGTACCAGGATGGCCCCCTCGTATGCCAACCTATTTATGGGTCGCTTGGAGGAAGCCTTCTTGGTTACCCAAGCCTGCCAACCCAAAGTTTATTGATGACATCTTCATGATCTGGACTCACAGTGAAGAACAACTCCAGAATTTTCTCTCCAACCTCAACTCCTTTGGTTCCATCAGATTCACCTGGTCCTACTCCAAATCCCATGTCACTTTCCTTGACGTTGACCTCCATCTGTCCAATGGCCAGCTTCACACATCCGTCCACATCAAACCCACCAACAAGCAACAGTACCTCCATTATGACAGCTGCCACCCATTCCATATCAAACGGTCCCTTCCCTACAGCCTAGGCCTTCGTGACAAACGAATCTGCTCCAGTCCTGAATCCCTGAACCATTACACCAACAACCTGAAAACAGCTATCACATCCCGCAACTACCCTCCCGACCTGGTACAGAAGCAAATAACCAGAGCCACTTCCTCATCCCCTCAAACCCAGAACCTATCACAGAACCACCTGAAAAGTGCCCCACTTCTGACAGGATACTTCCTGGGACTGGATCAGACTCTGAATGTGGCTCTCCAGCAGGGATACGACTTCCTAAAATCCTGCCCCGAAATGAGATCCATCCTTCATGAAATCCTCCCCACTCCACCAAGAGTGTCTTTCCGCCGTCCACCTAACCTTCGTAACTTCTTGGTTCATCCCTATGAAATCCCCAAACCACCTTCCCTACCCTCGGCTCCTACCCTTGTAACCGCCCCCGGTGTAAAACCTGTCCTATGCACCCTCCCACCACCACCTACTCCAGTCCTGTAACCCGGAAGGTGTACACGATCAAAGGCAGAGCCACGTGTGAAAGCACCCACGTGATTTACCAACTGACCTGCCTACACCGTGACACTTTCTATGTGGGAATGACCAGCAACAAACTGTCCATTCGCATGAATGGACACAGGCAGACAGTGTTTGTTGGTAATGAGGATCACCCTGTGGCTAAACATGCCTTGGTGCACAGCCAGCACATCTTGGCACAGTGTTACACCGTCCGGGTTATCTGGATACTTCCCACCAACACCAACCTATCCGAACTCCGGAGATGGGAACTTGCCCTTCAATATATCCTCTCTTCTTGTTATCCACCAGGCCTCAATCTCCGCTAATTTCAAGTTGCCGCCACTCATACCTCACCTGTCATTCATCATCATCTTTGCCTCTGCACTTCCGCCTCGAGTGACATCTCTGCCCAAACTCTTTGCCTTTAAATGTGTCTGCATGTGTGTGTGTGTGTGTGTGTGTGTGCGTGTGTGTGTGTGTGTGTGTGCGTGTGTGTGTGTGCGTGTGCGTGCGTGCGCGTGCGTGCGTGCGTGCGCACGCTCGAGTATATACCTATAATTTTTTCCCCCTAAGGTAAGTCTTTCCGCTCCCGGGATTGGAATGACTCATTACCCTCTCCCTTAAAACCCTCATCCTTTCGTCTTTCCCTCTCCTTCCCTCTTTCCTGAAGAAACAACCGTTGGTTGCGAAAGCTAGTAGTTTTGTGTGTGTGTTATTTTATTGTGCCTGTCTACCGGCGCTTTCCCGCTTGGTAAGTCTTGGATTCTTTGTTTTTAATATATTTTTTCCCATGTGGAAGTTTCTTTCTATTTTATTTACACGATTATATATTATTATTTATTTCAGTATCAGTCCAGCATTCAGTTATAATAAAAGAAGAAACCACAGTACACTACTCTCATTGAAGCAGTTTAGGAAAATGGAATTCAGTATTTTGCTCTTCTGTGCTATTTTCTGCTTTGATCCCAGTATGATTGCTGAATGATTCAGTAAATGTCATTCGTCCATTTACTGACTTTATGAAAGACGAACACTTCTTAGGTTTTTTGTCATATCGGCAGACAAAATTGTACTCAAGAATTCATTGAACACATCTTGCATTGCTCTTATTACACTCAGTCTGTCTTCATTTGGTGGATATTTAGTAGATGTGTACCCTAAGAAGAGGAAGGGGTCAGTCTTTTTTTTTTCTTTGTTTTTTTTTCCTTTTTTCTTTTTTCCATGGCGATCATGACATGATTATAAGTGTCATTTGAATGTTACAAGAATTTTCCCAGTGGGTCTTGGCTGTGAAACAATAATTTTAAACGTGAACAGCCATCTGATGACATGTCAGTTCAAAAACAGTAAAGCTGCTGTTTGTTCTCAAAAAATTTCATTACTAACAGTGGCTTTTTTTGTACTTTATTGTAAGAATTAATGTGTAAAAGCATCTTGGTTTTAAAAGAGCTGTGCATATAACAAAAGCTGTGGAATTAGTCTGAAAGAGCCTTGCTGTGACTTGATAAAAGTATTTCCCATAGTACCATAGGCCTAAATAGTTTGATGGCTTTAAATTCATGCACTTTGGACAACAAGTTGACAGTCCTTGATGGGACTATGCATGAAGAACTAATTAATTTTTGAATGTCTGCTAGGTTATTGTACATATACTTAATATTGTCAATCTTATCAAGGAACAAGAGTGGCAAGATGTTTATAGCGCTGATACAGTAGACGATAAATATAATGCTTTTCTCAAAACTTTTCACGTGCTCTTTGAAAGTTGCTTTCCGTTAGAACGTTCAAAACATGGTACTAGCACAAACAGGCAGCCTGAGTGGCTGACTAGAGGGATAAGAATATCTTGTAGAACAAAGTGGCAATTATATCAAAACGTTAAAACCGACAAAATTTAAATTCAGCAGCCCATTACAAACAGTATTGTAAGGCGCTTAAAAATGTTATTAGGAAGGCAAAAAGTATGTGGTATGCAGATAGAATAGCTAAGTCTCAGGGTGAAATTAAAACCATATGGTCAGTCATAAAGGAAGTGGCTGGTCTGCAGAGACAGGTCGAGGATATAGAATCAGTGCGTAGTGGGAATGTCCATGTTACTGATAAGTCGCATATATGTACAGTATTTAATAATCACTTTCTGAATATAGCAGGTGAACTAAATAGAAACCTAGTCCCAACAGGGAATCATATAGCGCTCTTAGAAAAAAGTGTTCCAAGACTGTTACCAGAAATGCTCCTCCATGATACTGACAAGAGGGAGATTGAGTTAATAATTAAATCACTAAAGACCAAGAACTTTCATGGATATGGCGGGGTATCTAGCAGAATACTGAAGTATTGTTCTATGTATGTTAGCCCAGTACTTAGCCATATCTGTAACTTTTCCTTTAGGAGTGGTCGGTTTCCTGACCGATTAAAGTACTCGGTAGTGAAGCCACTTTATAAAAAGGGAGACAGTGATAATGTTGACAATTTTAGACCTATTTCTATGCCATCTGTGTTTGCTAAAGTTATCGAGAAGGTTGTATATACAAGGTTACTGGAGCATTTAAATTCACATAATTTGCTGTCAGATGTTCAGTTTGGTTTTAGAAATGGTTTAACAACTGAAAATGCTATATTTTCTTTTCTCTGTTAGGTTTTGGACGGATTAAATAAAACGTTGCAAATGCTAGGTGTTTTCTTTGATTTAACGAAGGCTTTTGACTGTGTTGACCACAAAATATTACTGCAGATGTTGGACCATTATGGAGTAAGGGGAGTAGCTTACAAGTGGTTCGCCTCTTACTTTAAGAACAGAAAGCGGAAGGTAATTCTCCGCAATATTGAGAGTGGTAGTGATGTTCAGTCCCAATGGGGCACTGTTAAGTGGGGCATTCCTCAAGGGTCGGTGCTGGGGCCATTGCTGTTTCTTATTTATATAAATGATATGCCTTCTAGTATTACAGGTGATTCCAAAATATTTCTATTTTCTGTTGACACCAGCTTGATAGTGAAGGATGTTGTGTGTAATATTGAAACAGTAACAAATAATGTAGTTCATGAAATAAGTTCGTGGCTTGTGGAAAATAATTTGATGCTAAATCACAATAAGACTCAGTTTTTACAGTTTCTAACTCACAATTCAACAAGAACCAATATTTTGATCAGACAGAATGGGCATATTATAAGCGAGACGGAACAGTTCAAGTTCCTAGGCGTTCGGATAGATAGTAAGCTGTTGTGGAAAGCCCATGTCCAGAATCTTGTTCAGAAACTAAATGCTGCTTTATTTACCATTAGAACAGTATCTGAAATAAGTGACACTTCAGCATGAAAAGTAGTCTACTTTGCATATTTTCATACGCTTATGTCGTATGGTATTATTTTTTGGGGTAATTCTTCTGATTCAAAAAGGGTATTTTTGGCTCAAAAACGGGCTGTTCGAGTTATATGTGGTGTAAGTTCGAGAACCTCTTGTCGACCCCTATTCAATAGTCTGGAAATTCTGACATTGCCCTCACAGTATATATTTTATTTAATATCATTTGTTGTTAGCGATATTAGCCTATTCCCAAGAGTTAGCAGCTTTCACTCAGTTAATACTAGGCAGAAATGAAATCTATGTTTAATGCACTTCCTTGACTCTTGTGCAGAAAGGAGTGCAGTATTCTGCTGCATCAATTTTCAATAAGCTACTACAAGAACTCAAAAATCTTAGCAGTAGCCCAAACTCTTTTAAGTCTAAACTGAAGAGTTTCCTCATGGCTCACTCCTTCTATTCTGTCGAGGAGCTCCTGGAAGAGCTAAAAAATTAAGCAAATTCCAGTGTTACACTGTTGATTTTCTTTATTTAAAATTACGACTTGTCACCTGAATATGTTTTTTTTTTTTTATATTTCATTTTATCTGTTTCTAATATCGTGTTATAATTTCGTGTATTGACTTGTTCCATGACCATGGAGACTTCTCCTTAAATTGGTCCCACGGAACAATAAATAAATAATTAAATAAACCATTTTGAAAGTAAACTGAAATATAAATGACATTTCCCCCAAATCATAGCTGTATAGCTTCCTTCTCCTCCCCCCTCCCATCATTCCCCACTCCCCTGCACCCCCATAGGCTTTGCACCACATTCATACACACTTTATCTATACACATGAAAAGTCTGTGTTAACCAGAATAGCCGTTTGAGTAGTATACTGCAGTATGTATACAATATTTTTAACACTGTCAACAGTATAGCAAATTAAGAATGTACCTTAAGATTTGAACCAAATTTTCATATTTTAAGGCTGAAAGAAGAGAGGTACACAAGGAGAAACTGTGGTAAAAGTGGAGAGGTGGTGTAATAAAGGATCATCACCCAATAACTTTACAATAATTGTTGTAGAGGAACACAAAGTGTTGCTTAGAAGTTTAGATTGGAATTCCGGTGTTGCTTACTGGATCGATTACCACAAAACATCCAATAAAGAATGCATTAATTTTCTGTGTACCCATGCACTTATCAGTATTATTGAATTTAACATGCTGTTTGCTAGAGCATTGTGTTTGTAGTGCTTAATAATTGTTTCACTTCACCTAAAGGTAAATCTCTTTATTGATCAGTAGAACAAGAAGATAAATAAGTACTATCACATACACTATAATCTTCCTGCGGGTTACTTCTTGCATTGCACATCAGACAACTGCACACACACCAGTAATAATTGTTCTGCAACAGGTAGTGGTCTTCTTTCTGTTGGAGAGTGTTGGTCATTCGCGACATTGCCAATGGGTAGATCAGGAGTGACCTACGAGCTGAGATCTCTACACCACCACCACTGCCATAAGACAAAAAGTACTAACTTGAACTATGAAATGACTACTGGATTGAAACAGAACCACATTTTTCATCCATAACAAGTTTCCATTGTGGCTGGATGCTGGTAGTTGTCTAGTGTTGCAAGGGGACTGCTGCATGTAGGTGGGTGGAGGCCAATCAGTTTCCAACTGAGTGTCACTGCTCTGGATGACATTGCAATGCTGGCATATGTGGCCTAAGGTGTGTTCTGCATCCTGTGGTGGACTGTATTCCAGTGGCATGTTGTGTACTTAAGTAAGGTGCTTTGCATCAGTTAGTGGACACTACTGTATCTAACTCTTTAATGTAGAGAGGGAATACCCTGTCTTTTTGTTCCATAAGTGTGTAAGGGCCCTTATTGTAGGGCAGCTACAATGATCTCTGCGGTGGACTTTGTCGTTGTTAGGTCTTTGAAAACAAAGGTAGAGTGTTTTCTGCATCATGTTGTTCCACTTGGACACACAGCCCCCATTTGCCTCCAAAAGCACCACAAGGAAATTTTTGCTAGAGTGTGAGAGAGGGTCTGGGTATGGTTTGAAAAACTCTACTGGTAGATGCAGAGGTTCTCCATACAGCAGCTCTGCAGGAGAGGCCTGCAGGTTTTCTTCTAATGTACTGTGCAGTCCCAGCAACAATACTGGTAGTGTATCAATCCACAACACCATTATATGACACCTTGTAACAGCATTCAAGAAATGGTGTAAGCACTCCATAGTGCTGTTTGTGGATGTATGATATGGTGAATTCCTTGTCCTGTGTATCCTGTACAGCTAGGCTATTGCAAGTAATTTTTCTGCCTCCCACTGCCTACTCTGGTTAGAACTAATTTTCTGGAAGCACTTTAAATGTGAAATCAAACAGCAAATGAACAAGCACAATTTGTGTTACCAGTATTACCTCTGGCCACCTGGTGTATCTGTTGATCACAAGGGAGACAGTACTGGTAGTTGAGTGCGACCGGATGTGGACCTACTAAGTCCAGGTGGATGTTTGAGAATCATCCCTGTGGAATGTCAGAACTTCAGCTCGGAGCTCATTGCCATGGTATTTTGTGCTTCTGGCAGGGAATGCAGGTCCAAATCCACATACAGCAGTCCTGTATACCAATCCACACAAAATGCTGCATTACTAGTGCCCTAGTAGCACAAATTCTTGGGTGACTGAGACCTTGCAGAGGGCAGGCACATACAGGTGTAGGTTCATCTTGTGTTTCAGCAGATCCCTTAATTACCCTTCATCATTTTCCTCTGTTGCTGGTCACAGAAATCCACAGTTGCAGAGCTACTGTCCACTCTAGACAAAGCATCGACGGTTGCTTTTTCAAATAACTTACATGCTAAATGTCTGTTGTAAATTGCAAAATAAAACAAATTTAGTTTATTTGCACAGAGGATAGTTATTTCAAGGTCGTGAACTAATGTCCTCTATAAATAGTGAAGGCATGCCACTCCACCATGAATTGGAAATACCTGAATGCTGCTTTGGCTGCTAAAAGTTCTGTATGAAGTGGTGATGAAGAGTGCTGCTGCTCTGTGATGTTCTTGGGAATAAATTGCAAAGGCTGCCAGAAACCATTCACATTCTGTTGTAGCACAGCAACAACAGTGTAGGACAAGGCATCCAAAAAAAATCATCAATGGGACACAAGCAGTCGGATGCACAATGAAGGTGGCTTATGTGGGACTTGGCTGGAAGGCTTCAAAGGCTGCGCCTCCAGTTCATCAGTCCAAGTGACAGGTGTGAAACTGTGCACTTTTGGGCCGACAAGAATGGCGTGGAGTGACAGATGGGTTGGCAGCTGAGGGTAAAAAAATCTTGGTAAAAGTGGATTTCAGGTACTGACGCACTTCACACAACATTTTCAGGGGCGGGTAAGCTGTAATTGCAGCAGTGTGCTCAGCTGCCAAATACATACCAGTTGTGGACACCCTGATTCCCTTGAACATCAATTTGTTAGCACCAGTGGCATGTTTAGCCAGATTTATTCAGATTCCATAGTTATCAAACATTTGTAAAATTGTGTGTAGATATATTACATGTTGTTCTATGGATAATACTGCCACCAATGTGTCATCAGTGTACGCAGAGCAGAAGTCCAATCCCTGCAAAACTTCATTGATAAAACACTAAAAAATCTGTGCCATATTCAGTAGAGCTTATAACATGTATGGGATTCTAATAGTCCACAGGGCATACTTACTGCAGGTTTTCTGAAGTCCTCTGTTGTCACAGGTGTTTGGTCGTAGGCTTTTACAGATCCAAACTTTAAGAAAATGGTGTGCTGCAGCAGTTGGTATACAAAATCATCTCCCATGTGGTGTACAGGGTACCGGTCAGAAATTGTCAGAATGTTATGCCTTTATAGTCACCAAAGGGTTGGCAGCCTCCTTTGTACCAGATGAACAGGAAAAGCACAGTTGATTTTTGATGGTTGTGCCCAGCACGCTTGGATCATTTAATCAAATTCTTCTCTTGCGATGCGGAGTTTGTTGGATGGCAACCATCTGACCATGAGAAAACAGGAAGATCAGGTCTTGATGTGATGCACTGCTGAGTGGATGGGCCATGACAGCACTCCAGGGGGTTGTATAATCAACAGGAACTGGTTTAGCAGACCCACCAGCATTGATGTCATGATGAGGAACTATACCAATGGTTCACTGTATTGTGTGGGCTGGCATGCTACCATAACTTATTTGACCCAGTCCATAATGGAAGCATTCCTCACATCAAGGTTGAGGTCAGAGTAGTAAAGGAAATCGAGCCTGATGATAGTGCAGGTTGCATCTTCTGTGATAAATTGCCACTCGAATAAGCCAGTATCCACCAACAACTGCATCTCAGTAGTCCTGTCCATTACCAACAGGGACTGATGACACTGTTGTTTGGTCCCTTTACTCTCCAAATCAACCATTACCACCAGCATCATGATGGATGCGGTCCCTTTACTCTCCAAATCAACCATTATCACCAGCATCATGATGGACGCTGACTGACTTGGCCTTTGGGTACTGGAGGCTACTGTTCATGTTTACCACCCAGGGGTGGGTTATCTGCACCTACATGCTCTCTTGCCAAAATCACAATGGTAAAGACACTCTTTCTGGTCTGATGAGCTTGAAGAGACCACACTGCATTGTCTTTGTGATGACATGCAATCTGGTTGGTTGTATGTGCTTAGGGCTGCAACCTGCAATTTGTCAACTTGTCAAGACACGAGGTGATGTCATCCAACCTCTCTCTGGCAGGTGTTGTAGTAAACAAATGCAGAGTAGCAGACTTCATTACTCTGTGCACAATCTTTGCATTATCAAGAACAGGGTGTGATGCATCTCAGGCAATTGAGACAGCCACGTGGACCATAGGAGTGAGTCTCGGACCTGCTGTGGGGCCAAGGTGCAGAGATGATGTATGAACTGTGACAGCTCCATGTTGCCAATTTCCTCCCTGTGCAACAATTTTCCTAAGCATTGCATGCTGGAGAGGGAAAGCGATGAATGAGCTTGCCTCTTTAGTAAGTCATGCTTTACGGAGGCAGGTGCATTTGTGATAATGTCACTAACCTCATTGGCACTGTCGCTGTCCAACAGCCCCATATCGTGTGCGTATTTGGTGGAGTCGTGCATTATCCTAGAGGTGATGAAATGGGTGTCCATGTGCATGAATCACAATAACAGACAATCCATCCAGAGGGCTGTTACCTTAAATGCCATGCCGTTTAACTGTGCTGTAGGCAGTGTAATGGCCAGGGAGGAGGCAGAGGTGGTGGTGACCAGTGGCAGGTGGATGGCAAGTGACACCACCTGGCTGCATGACTGCAGCAAATCCTTTAGATGCCCCGTAGGTGGTTTCTTTGTTTCTGACTTGAGTTCATAACCACTGTTGGTGTAGTTGTTGCAGCATGGGCATCTCTTCCATGTGTTGTCACTGCCTATCAGACAGTAGTTGTAGCTGCCATAACATCAGTTTTTGCTGATGCTATGTAACTGTTGCTGTAGCTGTTCCATGATACTTTCTTTTGTCACTACTTTGTAGGTACTTAATAAATGGTACACTTCACTGAAAAAAGTGCTTTTATTGGTCTGTTGAGCAACAAGATAAATAACTGAAGTGTAAACTATTATCATCCCTCTGGTTATTTCACACGTTGTGTGTCAAACAACCGCACACACTCCAGTGCTCATGCTACGGCAGGTAGTGGTCTCATGACTGTTTCAAAGTGCTGTGTTACCAGTGTTGGTCATTGACATCAGTGTTAATGGATAAGTGTGAAGTGGCCTGCGAGCCGAGGTCACTACATTTTCCTTGGTGCTTGGTTTACCACTGTTGTTTCAAAACCCCCAAAATGGGCACTGGGGCTCCCAATTTTCTGTATGTATTTGTGGTTACCATCAGAAATGAGATCATTTGTGTATCATGATTTTAAAAGCTTACAGGGTATAACAGGTAGGGGGGAGTATTTGCAATGAGTGGATAACACACAGTCTTAAAATAGGAATAGAGATTTAGTTATGATAATTCTAGTGAAAGATGCTTGATATGTTATATTCAACATCACAACTGCTGACAAAATGTGACTATCATGTGTTTGCAGCTTGCTGAATGGACCTTGAAAATAGTGTGAACTTTCTTTGCTAAAAGTGGACATATTGCCAAGATCAAAGGAAACAGATCCCTGCCAATAGATTGATATGTTGCACTAAGTAGTATTAAGCTTTTTGAATCCAAGCAAAGCATCTAAAAGGCGTGTCTCCTTGAGATCGTATTGAATCGCAGAAATACACCGGTTCTGAGGGTAGTCAAAATACAATAAGTGTTGTGGACTCCTGAGTCTTCTGCATTCAGCTTGCTGCCCAGGTCAGCTCCCATGTGATTCTTTTTACTGTTAGAATGTGGAAACTATGTATGTGCAAACTAAGCTTGTGTCTAAGTGTAAGGCCTTAAAGTTACAGATGCTTTATGAACTACTGTTTGACAGTTTGTAGTACCATATGACTCTTTGCTGTTTTTATAATATGAAAATTTAGAATACTAGTAAAATCATTTAACCTTGCTTGAATGTATTGTAGGTTTTGTTTTCTCCATGAACGAACTGAAATGGCTATTAAGTGCTGGGGAATTAATCTCTTTTTAAAACCCAGCTGAATATTTGTTCTATTGTGTAATAAAACTTAGCGAACTATGGGGCTGTTAAACAAAAATAGGGCCACTAATTTCTCATGTTGAATTTCAGAGAATTACTGCATCAGTTGTTGGAGCACTTTAGCCGCAAACTGGAAGTCTTATCTGTAGCAGTTAAGAAGAGTGAAACTGAACGGCAGGAGGCCTTGCAATTGGAAGAGATTGCACGCAGGGATGCTGTTGTAGCCCGACAAGACTTTGACCAGTACAAATTACGAGCGCAGCGCATTCTTCAAGACAAGGAACGCGCTCTTGCTCAACTACGTGGAGAAAGTTAGTAAAACAGCATTTATCTTACTTGTGTTTATAGCAACATTTTTATTATTTACAGAATAGCACAGTTTTGTGAGCACATCATTTTTAAAAAAAACAACTAGAGGAGGAGAAAATCCACCTGCTTTTAAGTTGAAGGAAATTCTAGCCTGTGACCCTCCCTTGCTAATAGTACGCACCACTGGCATTCCCCCCAGGGGGCCCACCACACTTTGGTGAATTTGTGCTTGATTACCACAGGACCCCGGCCTTTGCAGCGTCTCTACCATTTCCATGCTGCATGTCTATACTCTTGCCATTGTTTGTCCCCTCCCTTGGGGAACATGTCTTGGACAGTTTTGGTAATGTGGTCTGAAGTTTTGATAGCCCAGCATCGGAACAGCTCCTCATATTTTTCTTTCTTTCTTCATTCTCTATCTCCTCCGCTTCAGCATTTGAGCTCTCTTTTTGTTGCTTTATCCTCTCTGCACACTCCAGAAGGCCGGCACATGCATTTGATGCTTAACAGGTGACTGGGTAACTTGTAATTCCCAGCCCCAAGTTGACAGGTAGGGTTTGCATTTACCCCCTGGTACAGGCCAGGCTCAAGGAGGGGTGATTGTGTGAGCTGTTACCTTCCCAGTTGCCAATTGGCACCTCTGTCAGGAGTTTACGGGCTGTGACCTGAGGTGTGAATGGTCACCTAAGGCGGGTGAGCCCTCCCCTCTAGAGCCCCCCTCCCTCCAGTTGGAAGGAGTGCACCATTGGAGACTGACAAACACGGGTGAATTTTCCACAACGAGCTGATCCCCATATCAATCTATATTTACTAAACACAAATGGAATGAGGCTAAAGATTCAAAACAACTCCTAGCTTCATCCCAATTCTTTGTGGTATCATGTACCGGAGGATGTCAGTCCTTTGCTACAGTTAATCCACTTATTATTCAGAAAGGTGTTGATGCAGTTTCAGGCCCTATGAAATCCTGCTTTGCCTATGTAATGGGACTTTGCTTCTGGAGACCAATTGTGATTTTCAAGCCTAACAACTGCTCACAGCCTCACTCCTCCATGGCTATCCTGTTCATGTTGAGATCCATCGTATGCTGAATTCTTCTCATGGTGTTGTTTATACTCAGGTGCTTGATGGTCTGGCCAAGGGAGAAATTAAAACATATCTCCCTGATCAGGGCATCACTGCAGTCCATCGGGTAATGGAAAAGGTTGGTACAAACTTAGTGTCTAGACACTCTTTTTCTTGCATTTGATTGAGTAGTGCTTCCATCAAAGATTAAGGCAGGCAATGAAGTCATCGTCATCTGACTGTACATCCCAAACTCGATGTGTTGCTACCAGTGTCAACATTATAACCAGACACACGTCATGTCAAAACATGGCCGAATGTGTTTCTTGTGGTAGAGATGCTCATAAGAACAATTGCCCACCTCCTCCTTCCTGCTGTATGAGTTGTAATGGCAACTATGCCACCGTGTCCTGTGAATGTCCCACTTATCTCAATGAGCAAGCCATCCATGAGGTCTGGGTGAAAGAAAAACTACCCCACCCTATTGCTTGCAAGTTGTTGGTTAGTCGAAAGCCCTGCATTTTACCATCTGGCACTTAACAGTACTGTTCCTGCTATGCCTCGCTCCATGAAGGACACGGCCATGCAGACTTGCAACGTCGAATTCAGTACTGCAGTTGTGGAACAGCCAAATATCACCGTAGCATCAACAGCACCTTCTCCTACAGCTGCGCAACAAGCTACCATATCTTCACTCCTGGCAGTGAAATCACCTGCTACACAACTAGCAGGCCAGAAAGAACAAAAAGGATGCTCCCGTGAAGACTTTCTACACCCCTCCAGCCATCAAATATCTGAGTCTTTGTCTGCCACTTGTAAAGGCTCTAGGAAATCAAACAAAGGTAAACGGCCTTCCCCTTTCCCAACTCGGAGATCCTCTTCAATGGTGTCAGTGCTTGATACCTCAACCAGCCGACCTCCATTTCGCTGGTGTGCACCACCTACTGTTTTTCTGCCATGGATGATCCAGAGAGGATGCTGATGCCTCTGTAGATCTCATGAAACAGGATCCTCCAGCCCCTGCACCCCGTAGCAGTGAGTCTTCTAAGGCTGGGTGTTAAGACTTGTCTCCAATAGAACGTTTGAAGCATTAGATCTAACAAGGGAGAATTATGGCTGCTCTTGGAATTGCAGCATCTGCTTGTTTTCTGCCGCCAAGAAAAAAATTGCATACCTGCAAATGCTTTGACCTCTTGCGTTTCCTTCTGGTTTGCTTTCACTGCCCCGCCCCCCCCCCCCCCCCTCCCCAGTATTCCATCTCATGTGGGAGTCATCTGCTCATCTGGGATGAGGATCATAGGCACACCATCTCCTTGAACCCCTGGCTGGCTGCAAGCTGTTGCTGTTCACATTTTCCTTCCTCGTTTCACCTTTTCGCTTTGTAATGTCTATATCCCTCCATCACTCATTGTCACCTGCGCAGACTTACTCCAGTTTATTGGTCAGCTCCCTCAGACTGTTTTGCTGCCTGTTGACACCCATCATCCCCTATGGAGCTCTTCAAAAATCTGTTTGAGAGGTTCCCTCGTGGCTGACCTCAAAAAACACAACCTCATCTGTCGTAACACTTGAGCACCCATGTTCCTTTCAGACTCCACGCACGCTTGTTCCCGTTTGGACATCTAATTCTGCACTTCCTAGCTTGCCCATCATCTTGAGTGGTCCATTCTCTCTGACAAGTACTTGAGTGACCATTTTCCATGTACTATCCGTTTGCTGACTCCTACCCCATCTGAGTGTCAACCCAATTGGCATGTTTCTAAGGCCTACTGGAGGCTTTGCTCCTCCTTGACACACTTTGACAAACGACATTTCCCCAGTTATGATGACAAGGTAGAGTATCTTATGAACATTATCCTTACCACCACAGAACGTGGCATACCTCACAATTCATCTTTACTGCACTGTATACTGGTACCCTGGTGGACTGAGGCATGCCGCGATGCGATATGCATGCAGGGATGTGCCTCCACATTTTTAACCATCATTCTACAATGGCGAACTGTATTTGTTATAAACAGTTATGTGCACAGTTTTGTCACATTCTTTGGGATAGCAGAAAAGCTAACTGGATTTCATTTACTAGTTCTTTTAATAGTTTCATTCTCTTTTCCGGCATGTGGGGAAACCTCAGTCGACTCTTTGGGACCAAGGTTCGTATCCCAATTTCCAGTCTGACCATAGCAGATGATGTCATTGTGGGCCCTGTTGCTATCTCCATCATCTAGGGCTGTTATTTTACAAAGATGTTGAGCTCCACCCACTATCACCCCACATTCTTCCTTCAGAAATGAGTGGAGGAGGCTCAGGCGACATCCTTCTCCTCTCAGAATCATGAATGCTATGATACCACCCGTACTATGAGGCACCTAGACCATGCTCTTACTTCGTGCTGATCTTCTGCCATAGGGCGGGATGATGTTCATTTGGATGTTCCCGCAACTTTCTCTTGGGGGCAAGCATTTTCTCCTTCATGTGTATAGTTGTATTTGGGCAGATGTCAAATGTCCCAGACGCCGGCATAAAGCTGCTGCCATACCCATACATAAGCCCAGTAAGGACAAACACCTTCTTTCTAGCTACCACCTCATTTCTCTCACCAGGTGTGTTTGCAAGGTGATAGAATATACGATTCATGGCCAGCAGGTATTGTGGCTCCACTCTGACAATGTGGATTTTGAGCAAGCAGTTCTGCACTTGACCATCTCATCACTTTGTCAACCTATGTCATTAACAGTTTTCTGTGCAAGTACCATACTGTGGGCCATGTTTTTTGATTTGGAGAAAGCCTACGACACCTGCTGGAGGACTGGTGTCCTCCACACCCTGTACATGTGGGGCTTCTGAGGCCGCCTGCCCCATTTCCTTCAGGAATTTTCAAAAGACAGGGTTTTCAAGGTACATATGGGTTTGGCCTTGTTGAACCCCCTTTATCCAGGGGAACAGGGTGGTTCAAGGCTCCATCCTGAGTGTCGTCCTCTTTGCTATAGCCATTAACCATATTGTGGGCTGTCTCCCACCAGGCACCTCCGGCTCCATATATGACTCTGTGAGCTATTGCAGTTCTCCACAGACTTGTCTCCTTGAGTGACGTCTTCGATGTGTTTACTCATGCAGGGTGTATACTACCCGGGACAACCGGGAGATCCGGGAAAAACCCGGGAATTTTTTCATCTGGGAGAAAACTGGGAAAAACTCGGGAATTTTTCATTGTTTTAGTTTTCAGTTAAATTTTTGTAATTTTGACTGGTAAGAACAGATACTGCAACAAGGGATATTACTGTATCCCGCTACTGCAGAATAATACTGCAGCATCAAAACATGAACAAGAGAAAAAACGAAATTAAAACTTAAATTGCAATGGAAATGCACCATATAAAATAACACAGTGCTCATACAAGCGTCTACCAACAGCAAAATGTGTCAAAGGCTTTCGGAAGACTATGCAATACTTCATAACAACAAATTGCCTCCAATGAGTGTGACATCATGACTGTTTACATTAGACTCATTTGATCAGTTACGAGCAGCCTCATGCACACGCACAGTTGAGTCGCGTATGAGTAGTTCCTTCTCCCTCTTCTGGCTACAGAAATGTGGCTGTTGGCTGTGTAAGCAGCAACCAGCCACATGGTACCTGAAAAAATTTAACTGGCACGCCCAAGCTGCCATATTCACCCGTGCGCATCAGGTCTGGATCTATTGGGGGTTGGGGGCAAACCTGAGTATCTGAACCGGGCGGCAATTTTGGGGGGAGGGGCAAATTCATATTATTGAGGAAAAAAAACTTTGTTTCACAAAGCACCTAGCATCCAGCGCATGTTGGTCTATCGATTTTTCATGTGATTTTGAAATGCACCCCTGGTGGGGGTGGGGGGTGTATCTCCACGTGACCCGTGTTCACATTTACTGATTTTTCTTTTCCTCTTCATTTACTGCTCTCACATCAAATGAAACAAGGCGGATTTCTGTGGCTGAGAGGTATCAAGTGAATTAAAATACATTCACATAATTACGGAAGCCTAAAATGTGTTATTAGTTTCAGATTTTATTTTAGTTCCACCTTTCCAGTCAAGCATTAATCGCCTTGCAGAACAATAAAGTTATTTTTGTTGGTTTGCTAAAGAAATTTGGCTTTTATTAAGCTTTCCTGCTGAGGCATTCAATTTACTTGAAATGAAGTGTTTAATTCCACACTATTGGCTAGTTTCAACTGTTTGCTGCATTTCAAATGCATGTTTTCATCTTCTAGCATGTATGGCATTATGCCATAATGAAAAATTCACGTCCTGAAAACCACACCAAAAAGCTTAATATCAGGTGGAGGCCTACATCATTGGGAATCTGGACATATGAATGTGCACTTTAAGGCGAACTATGCATTTTAGTATGGTTCACGAGATTCCGACGCTCTTGGAGTATCCTCTGATGTCGTGTTTCTTTTATGACATAATGTAAGATCTTTTAATGTTTTACACGTATGAACATACGTAGCTGCACAAGCGCAGTGACGCTTCTTATCTGGCGCTCGCTGGCAACTGCTGAAATGAATCTATTTCTAACAGGATTCGGGAAAATATTGCGAATTGTTGTTCGAAAAGCGCTATTTTCAAAGTTAATATCCTGTCACACAAGATGAACTATGTGTGAGAATGTACGATGAATTTGTTAAATCACAGACCGTTTTCTCTCTTTAAAAAATCAATTCTTTGATGACGAGCCATTTAGAAGAATTTCGAGGCCAGAAGACATTTACGTTGGTATTTAAAATTTTACTGGCGTATTTGTGTGATGTATCTTAAAATGTAACATCTGCTAAACAGATCAACATTATATGTGAAAGATTAGCTTTTCTTGTAGCTTATTAATCTTAGAGACAAATATTATATGCGAAAGCTTTGCCTTTCTTGTAGCAACACTATGTATATTGATTTAAACCTTTGATTTTTCGTGTTGGTGGAATTCGAATTTATACTTTTATAATATGAAAATATGCACATCAAAGATCTTTCCAAAACATGTTTTTTCCCCTTGAGTTTCATTTTCTAAATCATCATCATCATCATCATTTAAGACTGATTATGCCTTTCAGCGTTCAGTCTGGAGCACAGCACCCTTATAAAATTCCTCCATGATCCCCTATTCAGTGCTAACATTGGTGCCTCTTCTGATGTTAAACCTATTACTTCAAAATCATTCTTAACCGAATACAGGTAACTTCTCCTTGGCCTGCCCCGACTCCTCCTACCCTCTACTTCTGAACCCATGAGTCTCTTGGGTAACCTTGCTTCTCCCATGCGTGTAATATGACCCCACCATCTAAGCCTGTTCGCCCTGACTGCTGCATCTATAGAGTTCATTCCCAGTTTTTCTTTGATTTCCTCATTGTGGACACCCTCCTGCCATTGTTCCCATATACTAGTACCTACAATCACCCTAGCTACTTTCATATCCGTAACCTCAACCTTGTTGATAAGGTAACCTGAATCCACCCAGCTTTCGCTCCCATACAACAAAGTTGGTCGAAAGATTGAACGGTGCACAGATAACTTAGTCTTGATACTGACTTCCTTCTTGCAAAAGAGAGTAGATTGTAGCTGATCGCTCACTGCATTAGCTTTGCTACACCTCGCTTCCAGTTTTTTCACCATGTTGCCATCCTGTGAGAATATGCATCCTAAGTACTTGAAACCATCCACCTGTTCTAACTTTGTTCCTCCCATTTGGCACTCAATCCCTTTTATATTTCTTTCCCACTGACATTACTTTCGTTTTGGAGATAATAATCTTCATACCATAGTCCTTACATTTCTGATCTAGCTCTGAAATATTACTTTGCAAACTTTCAATAAAAATCTGCCATCACACCTAAGTCATCCGCATATGCAAGACTGCTTATTTTGTGTTCACATATCTTAATTTCACCTAGCCAGTCTATTGTTTTCAACATATGATCCATAAATAATATGAACAACAGTGGAGACAGGTTGCAGCCTTGTCTTACCCCTGAAACTACTCTGAACCATGAACTCAATTTACCGTCAACTCTAACTGCTGCCTGACTATCCGTGTGAAGACCTTTAATTGCTTGCAAAAGTTTGCCTCCTATTCCATAATCTTGTAGAACATACAATAACTTCCTCCTAGGAACCTGGTCATATGCCTGTTCTAGATCTATAAAGCATAGATAAAATTCCCTGTTCCACTCATAACATTTCTCCATTATTTGCTGTAAGCTAAAGATCTGGTCCTGACAACCTCTAAGAGGCCTAAACCCACACTGATTTTCACCCAATTGGTCCTCAACTAATACTCGCACATTCCTTTCAACAATACCTGAGAAGATTTTACCCACAACGCTGATTAAAGAGATACCTCTGTAGTTGTTACAATCTTTTCTGTTTCCATGTTTAAAGATTGGTGTGATTACTGCTTTTGTCCAGTCTGATGGAACCTGTCCCGACTCCCAGCCCATTTCGATTATCCTGTGTAGCCATTTAAGACCTGACATTCCACTATATTTGATGAGTTCCGACTTAATTTCATCCACCCCAGCTGCTTTATTGCACTGCCAGCTATTGACCATTTTCTCCACTTCCTCAGATGTGATCCTATTTCCATCATCATTCCTATCCCATTCTACCTCGAAATCTGAAACATTACTGATAGTATTTTCACCTACATTGAGCAACTCTTCAAAATATTCCCTCCATCTGCCCAAGGCATCCACAGGATTCACCAGCAGTTTTCCTGACCTGTCCAAAATACTTGTCATTTCTTTCTTACCTCCCTTTCGAAGACTGCTAATTACACTCCAGAATGGTTTTCCAGCAGCTTGACCCATAGTCTCCAACCTGTTTCCAAACTCTTCCCAAGATTTCTTCTTGGATGCTGCAATTATTTCTTTCTTCAACATAACTTTCTCTGTCTACCTGAGTTCTAGTATGTAGCCATTTTTGATACGCCTTTTCTTTTCCTTTTACAGGCTGCCTTGACTGTGTCATTCCACCAAGCTGTTTGCTTCATCTTACTTTTACACACTACTGTTCCAAGACATTCTTTAGCCACTTCTAGTACTGTGTCCCTGTACCTTGTCCATTCCTTTTCCAATGACTGTAATTGACTACATTCAACTAACTGGTACCTTTCTGATATCGCTGTTATGTACTTGTGCCTGATTTCCTTATCCTGAAGTTTCTCCACTCTTATCCTCCTACATATGGACCCGACCTCCTGCACTTTCGGCCTCACAATCCCAATTTCACTGCAGATTAAATAATGGTCAGTGTCATCAAAGAATCCCCTGAATACACGCGTGTCCCTCACAGCCTTCCTGAATTCCTGATCTGTTATTACAGAGTCAATGACAGATCTGGTTCCCCTGCCTTCCCAAGTATACTGGTGAATGTTCTTATGTTTAAAAAAGGAGTTTGTGATTACTAAGCCGATACTGGCACAGAAATCCAAGAGTTGTTTCCCGTTTCTGTTGGCCTCCATATCCTCTCCAAATATACCCATAACCTTTTCATACCCTTCTGTTCGATTTCCAATCCTGGCGTTAAAATCACCCATGAGCAGAACACTGCCCTTGTCCTCTACTCTAACAACTACATCACTGAGTGCCTCATAAAAACTTTCCATCTTATCTTGATCTGTCCCTTCACAATGCGAATATACTGACACAATCCTAATTTTCTTGCTAGACACTGTCAAATCTATCCACATCAGTCGTTCGTTTACATACCTTATTGCAACTAAGCTGGGTTCAATTTCTTTCCTGATGTAAAGCCCTACACCCCATTGTGCTATTCCTGCTTTGACTCCTGACAGGTAGACCTTGTATTCTCCCACTTCCTCTTCTTTCTCACCCCTTACCCGAATGTCACTAACAGCTAAAACGTCCACCCCCATCTTACTCGCAGCCTCTGCCAGCTCTACCTTCTTCCCAGAGTAGCCCCCATTGATATTAATAGCTCCCCATCTCATTACCATTTGTTTGCCAAGTCGTATCTTAGGAGTCCCTGGTTTGTCAGTTAGAGGTGGGACTCCGTCACCTCCAAAGGTCCGAGGTATTTTGTTCTGATTGTTGCCAGCTTTATATTTAAAGTGCCAGGGAAGCAGGTTGCTAGCCTTACTTGCCCCGCGTCCCATTGCGTTTTAACCCTAACGGTTGAGGGACTAACCAGTGGATTTGGTAGTCTTTGCCGTAGGAGCACAAAGGTGACCACGACTCGAAATATGTCAGAGATGCGCAGCCTTATTCCAAAGTAACTGGTATCCCTACTGTCGGGACCACTTACTTGACCACTCATACGTTGCCCGTGGTTCATGAACTAGGACATGAGTACAGGAACCCACACCATGTGCCGGGAACTTCTACGCTGCTGTATAGAACCGTATCCATTCAAAGGATAATCTTTACAGTTCCAAGGGCAAGTATACTGTCACTTAACATGGAAAAAGTGTATTTTCATCGAGGAGAAAATGTATTTTTAACTGGGAGATCCGGGAATTTTGTTTCCTTGTCCACATATACACCCTGTCATGGAGTATCGGCAGTAACTTTCACTTTTCCACTGACAAAACTGTTTGTATGAATTTCTGCCAGCACAATGGCTTCTTCCACTGTCTTTACATCTTTGGCCTATTGCTTTTCCATTTGCTAAACCAAGAAATTCCTGGGGCATATGCTCGATAGGAAACTTTCTTGGTCTTCACATGTGTCTTACCTGGTTGCAAACTGTACTCAGTCCCTCAGTGTGCTACATGTCCTAAGCAGTACTCCCTGGGGAGCTGATCGGACCACCCCCCTCCATTTGTACGGATCCTTTGTCCATTCAAAACTAGATTTTGTGAGTTTCATTTGCTCCTCTGCACATCCTTCCATCTTTTGCCATCTTAACCTAATCAACCATCATGGAATGTGTTTGGCCACTGTTGACTTTTACATTTGCCCGGTTGAGAGAGACTATGCAGAAGCTGCCGAATTACCACAGTCATACCAGTGTGATGTCTTCTTCAGCAGATACATGTGTCGTTTGTCTGCCATACCTGGTCATCCATCCTATGCCATCTTTTTCGATTACTCCCTTGACCGTCAGTATGAAGCACACCCTTTGTCTCTGTTACCTCCCGGAATTTGCTTTCAGCTACTGCTCTAGCAGCTTAACTTCATGCTACATGCCACATTCCCAGTGGGTGTGAACCCTTCACAGCCTTGGCTTTGTGTGGCAGCCCATGATCATCTTGAGCTCCATTCACTTCCAGATTTGATCTATAACTGTTTCTCGACCCTCACCCACAACTTAGCAATAGCACCTTTGTGTACACTGATGGCTTTAAGACTCACTATGGTGTCAGGTGTGTCCTCATCGGCACAGACCATTTTGGTATCAACTTCCAGAACACTGCTAGAATTTTTACAGCAGAGGTCATCGCTCACTGTCATGTTACCCAGTACATCTAGGGATACAGGCTTTTTACTTATGCCACATGCTCTGATTCTCTCAGTGCCCTTCTGAGTCTCTGTGCTGTACACAGTCCACCCCTTAGTGCAATGGATCCAAGAAAGCTTCCACTTGCTTGCTGTTGAGGGAGCCACTGTGATGTTCAGGTGGGTTCATGGTCATGTCAGTCTGATGGGAAATGAGGCTGCTGACATTGCTGCCAAGGGTGCAGTCCTCCTACCTCGGCCTACTAGCTTTTCCAATCCTTTGGATGATCTTCATGTTGCTGTGTGTTGGGAGATGGTGTCACTTTGACATTACCACTGGTCTTCTCGGGATGGGCACAAGCTCCAGGGAATTAAACCTCTCCCAACAGCTGGCCGACCACCTCTTGTCCTTTTTGCTGCAAGGAGATCATTTTATGTTAGTTGCCTTTTGGTCACTGTCTTTTTAACCATTACCATTTGTTAAGCAGTGATCCGCCACCACTTTGTGCTCGCTGTCATCAACCTTTGACAGATGGCCATTTCCTGGCCTAATACCCCTTTTTGTAACCCCTTACATTCCAGTGTATGTTTGCCATCAGCATTATCAGCCGTTTTAGCGAAAGACACATGGGCTGTTGTTAGCAGTATGGTGTACGGCTTTTAATCTTTGGTTTGGGACCTCCACTGTCTCTACTACATACTTTGTGAACCTTTCTCTAAGGGGAGGTTGTCGATTTTAGCTCTCTTTCCTTCTGTTGATTGGGCTTAATGTGTAATCACTTTTAACTTTCACATATTTGTGTTCTAAGGTTATGATGGGGCACTTAGGACGTCAGTAGTTTTTTTTTTGGGGGGGGGGGGGGGGGGGGAAACGGCCCTGTTATTCACCAGAACAGTTGGTAAAATTTTGTTATTTATTTTATAAACCATGGATTCATTGTAAAGGCACCTCATAACGTATTGGCCTGACTAAGACTACTTATGTGAAAATGATTGTATAGGTGTATTTCTAAACTTTTATGTCTAAACGTCCCAGAATACAGTTAGAGTTGCAGTTTGGTCCCTTAAACCTCATTGGTCCAGTCCAGTATCTCCTTGACTGATGTGTTTCGGTTCGTGTGTGATATATTCCAAGACTTACCAAGCGGGAAAGCGCTGGTAGACAGGCACAATAAAATAACACACACAAAATTTCGAGCTTTCGCAACCGGCGGTTGCTTCGTCAGGAAAGAGGGAAGGAAAAGGAAAGATGAAAGGATGTGGGTTTTAAGGGAGAGGGTACGGAGTCATTCCAATCCCGGGAGTGGAAAGACTTACCTTAGGGGGAAAAAGGATAGGTATATACTCGTGCGCGCGCGCGCCCACACACACACACACACACACACACACACACACACACACACACACACACAATGTCTGCTTGTGTCTGTATATGTATGTGTGGATGGATTTGTGTGTGTGTACGAGTATATACCTATCATTTTTTCCCCCTAAGGTAAGTCTCCGCTCCCGGGGTTGGAATGACTCCTTACCGTCTCCCTTAAAACTCACATCCTTTCATCTTTCCTTCTCCTTCCCTCTTTCCTGACGAAGCAACCGCCGGATGCGAAAGCTCGAAATTTTGTGTGTGTGTTATTTTATTGTGCCTGTCTACCGGCGCTTTCCCGCTTGGTAAGTCTTGGAATCTTTGTTTTTAATATATTTTTCCCATGTGGAAGTTTACACACACACACACACACACACACACACACACACACACACACACACACAGTGTAACATGGCTGTGATCTTAAAGAGACTACCAAAATAGCTCTGCCATATAAACCTGAAAGTCGACTCTGGAAACCATCACAGGTGTTCTTTGTCCACTGACAAATGGTATATACTTTGTAATTAAGTTTTACAATAGGCAGAAAGGGTGCACATTTATGTTACTCGGGAACAGTTAGTGGAATCACACCAGAGTGTTGGAGTGGTTCTTTTCAGCAGCTCAATAAGGGCTGTGCAAGGAAATGACAGAGAAGAGATTGGAGTCTCTGTTTCATAAAGATTCATGTCCACTTTGATTGCAACACAGTGCCAAATCCACATGTGCACCATGGAAATGGTATACTTTCCCGTGAGCTGCATGCCAACGAAAAAATTCAAGTTACTCAGTGTTTGCTAAAGAGACAGAATTTTCTGTTGCACTCAGAAATCTTAAGTCTTAGGTTTATTAGAATCGCAGATAAATCACAGTGTGAGAATTTTGTAACGAATTTTAAAAAAATCTATACTTGGAGGTACGAGGAGGGGGCAAGTGCCCCATCTTGGTTGGTTGGTTGATTTGGAGGAAGAGACCAAACAGTGAGGTCATCGGTCACATCAGATTAGGAAAGGATGGGGAAAGAAGTCAGCCATGCCCTTTCAAAGGAACTTTCCGCGCATTTGCCTGTAGCGATTTAGGGAAAACACGAAAGCCTAAATCAGGATGGGTAGATATGGGTTTGAACAGTTGTCCTCCCAAATAAGAGTCCAGGATACTAATCACTGCACCGTCTCACTCGGTGCCCCTTCTTGGATGTCCCCTTTGGAAATTCCTGTGGCTCTACAGTTGCAGTGGTGCACAGAATTAATGTGCTGTATCCTGTGGGGGAAAAGTATATGCCTATGCATTTATGGAGTGTACATGTAAATAGGTGCAGGTGAGGTCACATCCACCACCCTTCCACCCATCACCTGACTCTGAAGTCTGTATCTATTCTACACTGAGGCCAAAAAGGCAGGTAAATCCCTAATTCTCTTTTATCTGTGTCATTGTTTACAGTAGCTTCGGAGAAGTCTGCCTAAAAGAATGACGTATCAATGCAGACAAAATTGTAAAGACAAACTTAAATACTGCTTGTTTAAATGCACTTATAAAACAGAACCTCTCAGTGAGTCATTGCAAATGCTAGAGAGTTCTACTGGGCAGAAGACTCTCAGCAGTTGGTGTAGCAAAGGTAAGAGAAATACAACAAACAGTGTGCTCCAACACAGATTCAATCACAATTTCAGGGAGGTGAAGCTAAAGAAAACCAATAGCAGAAAATTTAGGAAGCAAAGTGTTTTCAAGCACATCAGAAACCGCTGAGCTAGGTGGTACAGCGGTAAGTCACTTGACTCACATTGAGGATGGCAGTTCAAATTGCTATTCAGCCATTCAGGTTTATGTTATCCATGATTTCCCTAATAAAAAACTTAAAGGAAGTACAGGATGGTTTCTTTGAAAGGGCATGGCTGATTTTCTACCCTGTCTTTTGCCAGTCCCAGATTGTGCTCCATCTTTAATGACCTTGTTGACAATGGGAGATTATACACTAATCTTCCTTCCTTCCTTCACAACAGGAATCTCTATGATCATGTGTCCCACATCAGAGTTTAAGTGTGTTGAATGACCAACCAAGTGCTTTCAATTTACATTGTGTTTGACTTTGGTTTTCCATCTGTGAGGAGAGAAACAGCTAAGGGAAAAAAACCACAATAATGACAGTGCTCTTATTGTGGTGGATCATATATTGTAACAACATACATGCAAATATGAATAAACTGAAACTTAGAGTTTGGAGAAATTTCATGTTCTTCTGTTTTTGGGCAAGTAATTCTTAATCTAATAGTACCCTGTTTCCAAAAGAGGGCAGTTTTCACTGAAAGAATGAATGTACTAGACAAGAATGAAAGGTTGTATGTTGTATTTCTGATGAGCTACTAGAATCACTTCTCCACTGGAAAACCACTAATACTATCTCTCTTGTTGTTGTCGTCGTCGTCGTCGTCGTCGTCGTTATCGTTGTGTTTTGTCAGTGACTGATGTAAAATAGAGCATTGTAGAACAATCAGGCTTTTCTTCAAATGTGGGGAAAACTGCAGTGGAGATATTTGAATTGATGAAGAGGGTGGCATGTACTGCAACTAGTTTGTCACTGAATAATCAAATCTATGGGCCTCCAGGTAACAAAGCTAACGAAAGTAAGATTTACAAAAGAAAAGATGAAAGCAATGGTCATAGTGTTCTTCAGTGGTCATATTGTCTTTCAAGGACAGTTAATGCCTCCAGAACAAATGTTTACTGGTGACTTCTACAAAAGATACGATAGTTCGCTTACTCGAAAGTGCAATATGACGAATCAGTCTGAACCATTTCTAGGAGTGGTTTCTGCAGCTTGACAGTGCTTTTTGACATGTCATGATTATCATCAGCCAGTTTCTGGACAAAAATCAAGCAAATCTTCCTCCTCATCTTCTACCCACCCAATTTGGCACTGGTGACTATTTCTGTTTCCAAAAACTGGATGGTCCTTTGAAGGAAACATCATACAATTGCATTACTGCATTGGAAAGGCCATCTGAAGGGCATATAAAAAGAATACTTTTAAGATTTTTTCCAGAGACTTCTTGAAGGAAATGTGAATTGACAGAAGTGATGATTAAAAAAAGATGACATTCAAAACTGAAAATGTTTTCATCCAAAACCATTGATTCAGAATCCAGATCAATATTTTTATTTGATTATGAGAGATTGTAATAATTTATTAAGTGGGTTGCAAGTAAGAAATTCTGTTGCTGTTCATGTATTAGAATATCAAGAAACAACATAACCAGCTTTTAATCAGCTTTAGAACATGATGGCATTCAGACGAAACAAGAATGAAAATTAATCCAGAACGACATGTCTAACAAACAAAATAAATCATATTAAACTGACTGTAATTGTTATTGCAAGAATGAATTACAGTGGAAAGACCCGTTGTGGAAACAGTACCAACAGACGTCAGTAGATCACAGGACAAGCGAAAGTTTTAGAATAGGTCTGAATTGTGATTGCAATCTTTCATTTGTGTTGTAGTTGCAGTTGTTACACATGACCTGTGCACTCTAGATGATATTGCAGTCCGTGTTTCCCAGTTGCTCAAGCATAGCACTACAGGAGAACAGTGACACCAGCTTGGCTGAGAACGAGGAATCCCCTTCTAGACAGAACTGAACTGACTTTAAAAATACTCAATAACAGTATTCATTTTTTCAGATGATACAAGTCTAGACATGGGCCAGTGGGGTACTTTCATGTTTCATGGTGCAATGTTTGTCTCCATGGCATATGACTAGAACAAAAGGTGCTGTTTCAGCTGCTGGTTCTACACAATCAGTGAGAGAGCAGCGGACAGACAGTGTGTTTCTAAACAAGAAATATTATAATATCCTCATGTCAGGGTAGTTGTGAAATCTGAAATATATTTGGGGAAAAAAAGTTGGGTTCTCAGGCCCCATTGTAGCCACAACCTGAGAAATCACAACACATTTGGAAGAACCAACTAAATATATTTGACAGCAACAAAGATATAAAATCACAGCTGTGCTGTTCGGATGATGGCGGTGGTGATTAAAAATAGTGCTATCACAGACGACAGGGTTAGCAAGCAAAAAGGATAGAAAAGAAAATTCTCTGCATATTAATGTAAACCATTTCTTTTTGTTTATTTTATTTCTGCTTGTATTATCGAAATGTAGATGGTCAGTAAATGACATATGGGTAACTTTTTAAGCAGATGCTTGAAGTGGGTCATCTTATATTCAGGATTGTTGTGTACTCAGATAAATATGGTACTTTGATTTTGTATTTGATTTCCCTTGGGACAGATTACACTGTGGCAACAAAGTTCATGGGATAGCAATATGCACGTATATAGATGGCAGTAGTATTGCGTGCACAGTGTATAAAAGAACAGTGCATTGATGGGGCTGTCGTTTCTACTCAGGTGTCTCATGTGAAAAGGTTTCCGGCATGGTTATGGCTGCACAAAGGGAATTAAGACTTTGAATGTGGAATGGTAGTTGCAGCTAGATGCTTGAGACATTCCATTTCAGAAATCATAAGGGAATTCAATATTCTGAGATCTATAGTGTCAAGAGTATACCAAGAATACGAGACTTCAGGCATTACCTGTCAGCATGGACAATACAGTGGCCAACGGCCTTCACTTAACAATCGAGAGCAGCAATGTTTGCGTAGAATTGTCAGTTCTAACAGACAAGCAACACTGCATGATATAACCCCAGAAATCAATGTGCTACATACGATGAACGTATCCGTTAGGACAGTGTGGCAAAATTTGGCATTAATGGGCTATGATAGCAGACAGCTGACATGAGTGCCTTTGCTAACAGCATGACATCGTCTGCAGTACCTCTCCTGGTCTCGTGACCATATCGGTTGGACACTAGACAATTGGGAAACCATGGCCTGGTCAGATGAGTCCCGATTTCACTTGACAAGAGCTGATGGTAGGGTCTGAGTGTGACACAGATCCCACAAAGCCGTGGTCTCAAGTTGTTAACAAGGCACTATGCAGCCTGGCGGTTGTTCCATAATGGTATTGGCTGCATGTACTTGGAATAGACTGGGTCCTCTGGTCCACTTGAACTGATTATTGACGGGAAATGTTTCGGCTACCTGGAGACCAAGTGCAGCCATTCAAGGATTTCATGTTCCCCAACAATAATGGAATTTTTATGGGTGGTGATGCACCATGTCACTGTGCCACAATTGTTCGCGATTCATTTGAAGAACATTCTGGACAGTTCAAGGAAATGATCTGGCCACAAGAGGTAACTGTAACTGTGGTTCCATCAATAATAAAGAGTAAAACTGCTGAATTCTGCTTTGCCTGGGTATTGTACAATATTCCTTGAAGAATATCAAATTCAGTAGAGCATATTATAGCATTTAAGACATGTTGTGGAAGTAGTCCATTTAGCTTTATCATAAAATTTGCCTGGATGGAAGCATTCTATACCCTCGCTGAACACTTCTACATGAATGCAGAAGGGTCTGTTTTTTCTCAGTAGGTACCCAGCACTGCTGCTCTCTCTGGTTGTGGGGAAATGTACATGATTGCAAAAGTACTTAATATCTTACTTGAGTGGTAGACTCCAGGAAATAAGTGTGTTGCTATATACAGTAAGTAAGTTAATGAGGTACCAAGGCACTGTTGACATACTGCCCATGGATTTTGCTGAAGTGAGGTGCCTTACCTGCAGAAGGTTATCTGTGAGAGGCGGCCAGACAAACCTGTGGTTCTTGGAAGATAGGCAGCATCTGTCACAGTAGCAATGACGATAGGCAGCATCTGTCACAGTAGCAATGATGATAGGCAGCATCTGTCAGTAGCAACAGTCTGGATGGCTGACTGATCTGGCCTAATTTTAGCCAAAATGGCCTTTGCTATGTTTGTACTGTGAATGGCTGAAAGCATATGAAAACTACAGTTGTTATTTTTCCCAAGGATGTGCAGCATTACTGTAGTACTAAATGATGACAACTTCCTTGTGGGTAAAATATTTCAAAGGTAAAGTGTCCCCCATTCAGATTCTGGCCAGGGATTGCTCAGGAATTACAAAATTTTTGTTCTGTGGGCAGTGTGTTGCATGTTAGACCCCTTAATTGGGTAGGGAGGTCATGAGTGAATACTGTTAATTGCAGATGTATATCTATTGATCATTGTAGATTGTTTTCCTGTTTTTATGTTCTCTTCCAGCATTCCAGCTACTGCTCATCAAATGGAAGAGTTCAAATATTGTTTCTTTAAAAATACCTGATCGTGCTACAGAATTCTTTCCCTCCCAAATACTAATTTTTCCTTTTAAAATAGTGTGCATTTACCAAGCAGAGAAGAGAATCCAATATGGCACAAAAAAGGGTCCTCATGGCACATGTAAATTTTAGGAAATAATGCTTCAGGAAAAGCAGCTAAGTATTCCTGTATTGGAGATACTGTGACACAGTTTGTCGTTCTATTGAAAATACTGTCACCTTGCCATTAATGCATATGATTGCACCCCAATGGGAGAAAGAATGTTTACTATATACCCCTACACTCCTGTTACCAATATCTCAATTTGGAAAAAAAAGACATACTGTCTTGGACTTTAAGTGATTATGTTCTTCATTGTTATCTATTTTATGAGACAATCACTTGAGCACTTCACAATTTTGTAACTAGTTTCACCCAACCAGTGGTCATCTACAGACTAAAACCACAGGCTGCAAATGGTTTACAGTGTGTCAACAATACAATGCACAGAAACTGTTTGTGGCATGTGCCGTTAGTCTGCAGATGACCACTGGTTAGTCGGACATGGTTGCAGCATTGTGATATGCTCATGTGATAGTGTCGTAAAAAATACAGAAAAATAAAAGGACTATCTGATGTGTGTTTTCAATATGGTGAGCTCAACCTTCTATTTGATAATCAATGAGGCACGTTTTTATAACACGTTGGATTACCATGTGTTCTGTATGTGTAATTTCAGCACACTTACAGCTAGAGTTAGTAAAAATTTTGTTTGGGATTGATCTGTAAGTGAAAGTTAATGAGACTGGGGAAAAATAAGGTTTATCTTAATGAAGATTTTATGTAATTAGTGTTGATATTTTAATTACTTTAATCTTATTCACCTTGGATTGCTTTTGTAAGAGCATTAATAATTAGGCTATTGGGTATTTAAAATCAGTCCCAATCATTTTCAGCATTGCACAGAGGAAAATATTTTGCAGTTTTTTGCTCACATCATATAATGTGGAGGAAAAATATACAAAAACTAGCTGCCTCAGTCTGTGTCTGTGGCAAGGGAGGCTGAGGATGAGCTGTATGTTTTATACAGATGCTGCCAGGTAAATGATTTACCTTGCATGTTGACAATGAGACAGTACTCGGAGAAATGTAATTGGACATGATGATGCAGAGAGTTGACTGAACAATGCAGCTAATGTCATAAGAGCTCTAATTAAGATAGTTTTGCCATTTTTATTTTGTGTCTTTTTGGGCATATTAGCATCAATCAACAGACTTTGTGCTGTTGCAAAACTGAGTTGAAGAATTCTGAGAGAGAATGACCCTTGCCCCTTGACAAGAATTCAGTTGTGTGATATATTCACTCCCTCAGGAAGATATAAAGTCTACACTTTTAATATTTGCTTTCCTCTTATAGTGGCTCTGTTATTTGTCTAAGTCCTGTCACTTGCCCTGTTTTCATTCTTTGTCATAAATAATTCCATCTCTCTTATAACTCAACATTAGTATCAAGCTGCTACTACTATGTATGTTATTTCATGTGGCAGTTTAGTACCACCGGATTGCCACTGCTTATAAATTATGCTTACTCCATCACCATTTTAATTTCTGCAATCTACTAGAGTGCTTGATCTATTCTGGTGACTGCATGAGTAATGTGTCTGTTGGCTATATTTCCAGTGTTGTTTAACTTGGACTGGGAGCTGATTTTCTGGTAATAGATTCCAACCCATAATGTAGGTTACTGAAATGATTTAGCTACTGATTGTGTTCAGTTTTCTTCAACTTATTCTTTTATTGTCTGTGTGAGACCTAGCTGGATTTTCACCTGGGATAGGCTGTCCCAAGTCTGCCCCATGGAGCATGAGCACAAGGGAGTGCCCATCATCTCGCTCGCCGGCAGGCATTGCTGGTATAGGATACGTGCCAGTTTACACCATTGCATGCATTCTGTGCACATGGCCTCTCCTGCTTTGGGTGCGAGACTAGGGCAGTACAGTCATGTACACTGAAGTTCAGCCATCTGACTGCCCATACATCAGCTATTTGCCCATCCCTGCCCACAGACACCCATGTGTTGGCAGGTAGGCACGGGAACGGTAATAGATCAACCTAGCATGTTCTCAAAAGTACATTTGTGAGTAAGCATATGCTAAGTACAGCTTCAATATCTTTTCTCGCTGTGGTGGGGGAACTGACTTCCAATACAATACTTACATTTAGTCCCTTGGCAGAACTCCATGATGAATAAAATATAAATTTTGCTGGCAGTGTGTCTAATGACAACACGTGTTTATCAATTACGTAACTTTTAAAGAACTGTCAGCATTACTTGTATTGGCATCTGGTCAATTATTAGTTTCAGATATCAATTCAGGAGTCACCCCGACAGATGACACACACTATCTGGAACTGCAGGCTCTGCGACACGAACACGAAGTAGTGTGTGAAGAAGTTTTGCAATTGGAAGCACGCTTGCAAGGTATGAGAGAAGAATTATGTGAGGCAGAACGGCGCTTGGCTACTGCTCGTGACACAGAACGTAGGCTCCAGGAAGCTCTAGAAAGTGAACGACGAGCTCGTCAAGCAGCTGAGGATGATTGTCGAGCACACATAGAGGTATGTTGGATTCGTAAATGTTACTTGGCTGACTGTTCAGAGTTTCCTCATTGACTCACTATTGAACTGTGAATATTAAATTCATATTGATGAATATTAGGTGAAGACAGTGAATATTAGGTGAAGACAGTAAAACAGTAAGAGTTTCTCTTATGTCTCATCACTTTCAATAGGAATTAGAAAATTTGAATGTTAAAATATTCCATTCTATGCCATGTAATTTATTTAGTTCATATTGCTTTGTGCCACTGTCATTTTCAGACCAGTTCAGTTGTTTAGCGACTCTTAAATGACACTAGGAATATTTTAAATTGTGAAGCAATTTTTAAAATGTAGAATACATAACAATTTGCATGCAAACCTGACCATATTTATGTCAGGAAATATTTAATCTTAGGTAATCAAGTAAAAAATGTCCTTTTATCATAATGTATTTTTAATTGTATCAAGTTTTTTGCATTACCAATTATTTTGTCATATTAAAAGATATTGATTTGACTCTTTGAAAACTCCGTTTTTAGGAACTTCGAGCGGTAAGAGAGGATTTGTTTGTGCAGCAGAGCACATTAACTACTAAAGTCCGTGATCGTGAAATTGAACTCAATAAACTACGTAAACAACTGTCCCAAAGACCAGTTTTGCCTTCATCTAATGATATTGAATCTCGGTTGCATAGTCTTACTCATGCACTTGTTCAAAAACAGAGTGCAGTGGAGACTCTTACAGCAGAAAGAAATGCTGCACAGTTGCAGCTAGAAAAATTAGAGGTAAATATTTCATGGAGAAAAAAAAAAAAATAGTTGTACTGTAAACTGTGTTTTGATGAAATTTTATTTGTTTGATTTGCAACATTGGGTCGTTCAGTAACAGTAGTTATTGACTGACTTGTGAAGCTGTCCTTTATGGTGGTTTCTTTCTTTCCTTTTCAGCACAAACATCAAGAGCTACTCACTCACATCCATCGTTCTCCGGCTGGCTTTGTCAATCTGAATGATACAGATGATGGTAAGATGAACTTACTTTTATTTTATTACATGATCTTTTCAGTATTCAGTACTATTTTTTCCCCCACATTGAAGCTGTGTTATAGATTATAAACTGAAACTAAATGTTTGTTTCTGAGTGGACAAGGAATTTTAATAGAATATAGATGTCTAACACTTTGGCTGCCTTACTGTTAACAACCATTTCTTGGCAGTCTTACACAGATCTATTGCAGCTATCATATTATACAATAAGAACATTTCAGAGATGTAATTCATTGGCTGTTGTTTCAATTTAGCTTCTTGCTACTGCGTCCCTCTTGGCCAACCATCTGACATAGAGGGTGAGATTTAGGAAACAAAACAAAGAATCAAAATTTTGGAACAATGTTCCATACATGAAGTGAACTAGGTGTTTCTAGCAGCAAGTTTGGACAAAAAGCTTACTTTGTTCCACTATATTTCAGTCTATAACAATTGAATGAGAGTAATCATAAAGTTTTAATAATAGCTTCAAAAATCAAGCTGTGACCATGAAATTTGCTGATGGTGTTAGCCGTTCTGTGCATTTTCACCCTTCTGTGTGACAAATTTTTCCCAATAGTGGATGACTTAGTGGCTACCTCGGCTGTAGAAGTCTGCATTTTGGATGTTTAGGAAACATTCCACCTCAAAAATCACCTCTTCATTTTTCTGGGCATGGCAATCGGGCAGTGGTTTGTCATATGAGGAAAGAGGAAGAAGTAACTGGCTGCTATGTCAAGAAAATATGGGTGATCCAAATTTGACAGCCTGTAGAAGCAGCATTTGTGCCTTTGTGAGTGAACTGGGGCATTGGGTGAAGCAAAATCATCCCCTTCATACATTGCTTCATCTTGACAAGTCTCAGGAGATTTTGGTAGTGTGTTCCTGTTAGCTCCACTCCATGACAGTCTTAAAAACCACTCATCACTACCTTGTCCATTGATGGTTGAGTCTTCACCTATTTTAGTGGTGGAGAAACTGTGTGTGGCCACTGCTTGCTTTGCTCCCTTATCTTGTGGTCATAGTGACACACTCAATACTCATCTGCCATGATTAAGTAGCTAAAGAAGTCATCAGGCTTGGCCTAACACAGCTGCAGCATTTTCTGGAAGCTTAGTTTTAAGTGGACTCTTTGAATCAATGAGAACAGTCACAGAAACTAGCAGGTGTTACCTTTGCCATCTTCAAAATGTTGTGCAAGATGTTGAAAACTAATCAGTGACTCATATTCACTTTTTTTCCTCTATCGTCTATGTCGTGATTCCTTGTTCTTCACAGAGAGTGAGTGTGCCACATTTTTCTTGACGCTGGAAATATCTGCGCCACCTAGCAACTTAGTGCATTGTTGCCATACACTTTCATCCACTCTGCATGGATTGTTGCAGTGTTGTTTCCTTTGAAATGCAGAAAATGAATTGCCATCCAGTACTCAACTTTGCTCAGTGGGCTATCGTCAGGAAAATGCGGGGATGGTTCCTTTGAAAGGGCACGGCTGACTTCCTAACCTAATCTGATAAGACCAGTGACCTTGCTGTTTGGTCCCCTCCCCCAAATTAACCAACCAATCAATACAATACTGTGCCACAGGGATTTCAGTGTGTTCCAGAATTGCATAGGTCTCTGGAAATTAGTGAAAATGATTTTGGAAAAATCAGAGTTTTTCTGAGCGAATTTACTGATAGGAGTACATGAACCATACAGAGTTCTTCTATTGTCTCACAAGGGAAGCCAGAATGTCAGTACACAGAGACTTGGGGCCTGGATAACCTTGTATAGCGACAGATTGTGATGTGAAGATGCAACGATTCATGTAGATTTTTAGTTAAAAGTTAAAGAGCTCGCCAACAAAGTGGGCATTGTTATGCCTTGCAATCGAGACATTAAACAGTACATGCACTGCATTATTGAAATATTTGTTTGAATGGATGGAAAGAGAATTGCTTTGTCATTCATCAAGAGAGGTTTCAAAATGGAGGTAGTGATGAAGACTTCAGGAAAAGTGTTGTGACAAAAGATGAGATATGGCTCTACCAAAATAATCATGCACTTTGTTGGATCGCCACACCAGAGAAAGTGTACAAGAGCCACAATTTTAAGTTACAATGATACCTCTCTACTTCATACTAATTGGGGTGAGTCCTAGTCCAAATCACTGGAACATCGAAGTATATAAATTTTTTAAGATCATTATCTGAAGTTATAATTTGGAATACAGTTTATGTATTGGTTAAATGAAAACTGAATGAACTGTAAGGTCATGTTAAGTACTGTACAGTATATTTAAATATAAAATCAACTAATGTGATAATATCACAGTTTATGTATTGGTTAAATGAAAACTGAATGAACTGTAAGGTCATGTTAAGTACTGTACAGTATATTTAAATATAAAATCAAGTAATGTGATAATATCACAATAATGAAGAATAGGATTACACAAATTAAAGCTAAAATAAATATTCAAAGGATACATTAAACAAGCTTGTTATGTACACTACTGCATGTATATATTACTCTATACTTTCAAAAATGAAAGTCTGCAGTCTGCTGGAAATTGATGCACTACATTCACTGTAAAGTTGCGCCCCCCCCCCCCCCCCTTCCTCCAAGGGGCTCGCCACTCTTTGGTGGGTTCGTGCTTGGCTACAACGGTGCCCCAGGCTCCAGCCTTTAGAGCATTTTTTCCCTTCCGTGCTGCATGTCTATCTTCTTGCTATTCTTTTTTGTTGGAGAACATGTCTCAGGAATTATTGGGAATGTTATGCATTCTGTCGCTGATGTAAGAACGGTCTCACCTTTGTTTTTTGCTCCCATTTCCTTTCTTTGTTTCCCTTTTCCTCTCGTTCCTCCGCTTCAGCGTTTGAGGATCCTCTTTTTTTTCTTCCTCCTCCCTGTACACTACTGATGGCCAGCCCACGCGTTTGATGCGTAACAGGTGACTGGGTAACCACTTAATTCCCAGCCCCGGGTCGACAGTTAGTGTTTGCACATACCCCCAGTACAGGCCAGGCCCAGGGAGGGGTCATTGCCTGAGCTGTAACCTTCCCCAAAATTGCCGATTGATTCCTCTGTCAGGTGTTCGGGAGGTGTGCCCAAGGTGTGAACAATCAACTAAGGTGGGTGCACCCCCTTGTGAAGGGGGCCCCCAGGTGGAAGGTGTGCTCCATCAGAGACACTGGCAATCAAGGGGGATTTCCTTGCGATGAGTCAATCATCTTCCCACTCATCATCGACAAAACGTAAGTGTTACGAGGCTAATGATTCAATGATCCTTCCCACTGCACCACAGTTCCTTGTGGTCTCACATACTAAAGATGGTCAGTCCTTTGCCACAGTGAATCTGTTTATTATTCAGGAAGGTGTAGATGCAATTGCTGGCCCTGTGAAATCCTGCTCTCATGTATGGAATGGCACTTTGCTTTTGGAGGCCATTTCTGATTCTCAAGTACAACAACTGTTGCTGCCTCGCTGCTCCTCAGTCGCCCTGTTCGTGTCGAGGCCCATAGAACTTCGAATTCTTCCCATAGTGTAGTTTACACCAGGCTGCTCGACGGTCTAACCAAGGCTGAAATCCATTCTTACCTCTCTGATCAGGGTGTCATTGCTGTCCATTGTATAATGAAAAAGATAGATTCCTTCTTAGTGCCCACCCGCACTCTTTCTCACGTTTGATTGAGTGGTGCTTCTGTCCAAGCTGAAATCAGGCTATGAAATTATCACCGCCTGGCCGCACGTTCCAAACCCAAAGCGCTGCTGCCAGTGTCATCATTTCAACCACACTAGAACATCTGGTCGACACCCAGCCAAATATGTCACTTTTGGTAGGGATGCACACAAGGACGTGTGTCCTTCTCCTTCTCCTTCTGCCTGCTGCATCAACTGCAATGGTGGCTATGCCGCCGCCTCTCAGGATTATCCAGTGTATATTAATGAGCAGGCTGTTCAAGAAATCTGGGTAAAGGGGAAGGTACCGTATCCAGTCGCTTGCAACTTACTGGCTAGTTGCAAACCCTGTGTTCTCCGATCTGGTACCTATGGTTCTGTTCTTGTTACTCCTTGCTCCATGAAGGACATGGCCACAGAGACATGCGACATCCAATTCAGCTCCGAGATTGTGAAATCGCCCTGTGTCAAGATAGCATTGCAGCTGTGCAACAAGCCTTCAAGCTCTCGCCTCAAGGGGCGAAGCCACCAGCTACACAACCAGGAGGCCGCAAAAGACAGGAGTACTCCAGTGAAGACATCCTCCATCCCTCCAGCCGTACATCACTCGAGTCTTCATCTAACTGTAAAGGCTTGAAGAAGTCTACCAAAGGCAAACGGTCTTCTCCTTCGCCACCTCAAAAGTCTTCTTCAATGGTGTCACCATGTGATACCTTAGCCCGGCCAGCCTCCATGTCGCCAGTGCACACCAACAACTGTTCTTCAGCATTTGACTCTACAGATTGATCACACAAGCAAGCTGGTGCTTCTGTGGACCCCATGGAGCAAGATCCTCATGCTTCTGTGTCCTGTAGTAGCGGCTCTTCCCCAGCTGTCACTCGACAGATGCCGAGGTGACACCCTTACATCTCTTCCTCATCGTGGCTCTCCTCCAATGGAATGTTCATGGCCTTTGTTCCCACAAAGAGGATTTACGGCTGCTTTTAGTGTTGTAGCAACCCCTTGTACTCTGCCTTCAGGAAACAAAATTGAGCCCTCATGACCACTTTGAGCTTTCACATTTCTTACCGATTCATTTTGACATTCCCCATGAGGTCGGCAGTCCATCTCATGGGGGCGTCATGCTGCTTATACGGGATGACATTCATAGTCAACCCATCTCCGTAACTACTAGTCTTCAAGCTGTTGCAGTTCGTCTTTTCCTTCCCCACCTGACTTTTTTCCTCTGTACCATGTATGTCCTTCCGTCATTTGATGTCACCAGGTCAGACTTCCTTCAGCTTATTGAGCAGGTCCCTGCCCCATTTTTGCTTCTCAGGGACTTTAATGCACATCATCCCCTTTGGTGTTCTTCCAGGACCTGTCAGAGGTGTCCTCTTGGCTGACCTTCTTAACCAACTTCACCTCTTCTGCCCTAACACTGGAGCACCCACTTTCCTTTTCGACTCCTTGCACATTTATTCCCATTTGGACCTCTCCTTGTGCACTGCCTAGTTTGCCCCCCATCTTGAGTGGTCCGTTCTTTCTGACACTTACTCGAGCGACCACTTCCTGTGTGCTATCTGCCTAAATGGCAGCTTCCTAAGGCTGACTGGCAGCTTTACTCCTCCCTGGCGGCCTTCGAAGAACAACATTTCCCCAATTGTGATAACCAGGTCGAATATTTCACAAACATTATGCTTACTGTTGCAGAATGTTCCATCCCCCAGTTCTTTTTTACTACATCATGTTCGAGTCCCTTGGTGGACTGAGTCACAGCTGCGACGCAATTTGTGCATGGAGATGTGCTCTCAAAGAGCTAGCTGAATTTCATTCACTAGTTCTTTTAACAGTTCCACACCTTCCTCTGTTATGTTGGCCAACCTCCGACAGCTCCCTGGCACCAAGATCCATTTTCCAATTTCCGGCCTGACAGTAGCTGATGATGTCATTGTGGACCCTGTAGCTGTCTCCAACGCATTGGGCTGCCATTTTGCAGAAGTTTCAAGCTTTTCCCAGTATCACCTTGCCTTTCTTCATCGGAAACGTGCGGAGGAGGCTCGGGTGATACCGTTATCTTTTTTGAATCGTGTGTGCTACAATGCCCACCTTTACTAGGAAGGAGCTAGATAATACTCTCAGTTCATCCCGATCCTCTGCCCCAAGGCCAGACGCCATCCTCATTCAGATGTTGCAGCACCTCTCACTTGCGGGCAAGAACTTTCTGCTTAACATGTACAGCTGCATCTGGGCAGAGGGCACATATCCTGGATGCTGGCGTGAAGCCACCGTCATACCCACACCTAAGCCCAGTAAGGACAAAAACCTTTCTTCTAGCTACTGCCCCATCTCTCTTACCAGCAGTGTTTGCAAGGTGATGTAACGTATGATTCATGCCGTGCTGGTGTGGTGGCTCGAGTCTCGCCATTTACTAACATATGCACAGTGTAGATTTTGATTGGGACATTGTGCAGTTGACCATCTTGTTACTTTGTCCACACATGTCGTGAATGGTTTTCTGCGGAAATCCCAGACTGTGGCCATGTTTTTTTGATTTGTAGAAGTCCTACAACACCAGCTGGAGAACTGATATCCTCTGTACTCTTTACACGTGGGGCTTCCATTGGTGCCTGCCCTGTTTTCTTTGGGCATTTTTACAAGACCGAGTTTTCAAGGTGCATGTGGGTTCTGCCTTGTCAGACACCTTTACCCAGGAAAATTGTGTGCCTCAGGGTTCCGTCCTGAGCGCCATCCTCTTTGCTATTGCCATTAACCCTATAATGGCCTGTCACCCACCATGGATCTCACCACTGTCTTGATTGTCTTCACTCCTGGAGCATTGACAGTGGCTTTCACTTTTCCACTGACAAAACCGTCTGTATGAATTTCTGGCGGCGCAAATGGTTTCTCCCACCATTTCTACATCTTGGGCCTGTTGCCCTTCTGTTCATTGAAACTACGAAATTCCTGGGGCTCATGCTTGATAAGAAACTCTCTTGGTCCTCCCATGTATCTTACCTGGCAGCCCACTGTACGCAGTCCCTCAATGTTGTACATGTCCTCAATGGTACTTTCTGGGGTGCTGATCAATCCAAACTCCTCCGTTTGTACTGGTCCATTGCCCATTGGAAACTCGACTATGGGTGCTTTGTTTATGCACCTCATGCCCTTCCCTCGCACGCCGTCTCAACACTGTCCGCCATCATGGCATTCTTTCAGCCAAGGGCGCCTTTTAAACCTGCCCAGTTGGGAGTCTGTATGCTGAAGTCGCCGAACTACCACGTCGTACTCTCATGACTTTCTCCTCAGCAGGGATGCATGCTACTTGTCTGCCATGCGTGGCCACCCCTCCTATGCCTCCTTGTTTGATGACTCCTTTGATTTTCAGTATGGGGCTCTTCCCTCTTCTCTGTTACCTCCTGGAGTCCACTTTCATCACTTGCTATGGCTGCTAAACTTCAAACTACCTGCAACTTTCCTGGTGATTGTGAACCCTTCACCACCTTGGCTTCGTGAAGCAGCCCACGTTAACCTTGGCCTTCATTCGCTTCCTAAGGATACTACTCCAGCCTCGTCTGTCACCTTCAGTTTCACGAGCTTTGCAATAGTACCTTTGTATACACTGATGGCTCTCGGACTGACCATGGGGTCGGTTGTGCCTTCATCATTGGCACCCATGTCCTTCGATATTAGCTTCCGGCACACTCCTTAATATTTGCAGCCAAGCTCATTGCCTTGTATCAGGCCACAGAGTACATCCTGCAACACAGCTTTTTCAATTGTGTTCTCTGCCCAGACTCGCTCTGTGCCCTTCAAAGTCTGTGGGTGTTGTACACTATCCATCCCTTAGTGCAGCAGTTCCAGGAAAACTGTCACTTGCTCACTCTTGGTGGATCTTATGTCATGTATCTGTGAGTTGGTTCCTGGTCATGTCAGTCTGCCAGGAAGCGAGGCTGCTGATGCTGCTGCCAAGGCTGCAGTCCTCGTACCTCAGCCTGCCATTACCTATATCCCTCCGATGATCTCTGCCGTTTGTCAGGAGGTGGTGTCCCTTTGGTATTGCCAATGGTCCTCCCTTCACGGAAATAAGCTTTGACTTACTAAGCCTCTCCCAGCGCCTTGGACGACCTCCTCTTGGCCCTCCTGCCGGGAGGAGATTATTTTAACTTGGCTGCACATTGAGCACTGCCTTTTTAGCTGCTGTCATTTGCTAAGTGGTGCTACCCCACCACTTTGTTTGCATTACACCCAAATATTAACTGTCTGCCACTTCCTGACGGAATGCCCTTTTTTAGCCATTTATGTTCCAGCTGGGGCTTGCCGTCCGATTTATCAGCCGTGTTAGTGAATGACACGCGGGCTGTCAGTGCATTTTACTTTTTATTCACCGAAGCAATATGGCGAACGCCATTTAATTTTTAGTTTTGGACCACTGTTTCTATATGGTACCTTTTTTAGTCCTTTTTCCATGTGCCTGTTTTTAGCTGTCTTCTATTCTGTCAGTTTGGACTGACGTATAGTCATTTAACTCCTCTCTGTGTTCGTGTTCTATAGTTTTGACTTGGGTGCATATGACCCGAGTTGTTTTTTGCACCCTAAAGCAAAACAAAACAAACAAACTGTAAAGTGGCATGTACTTTGCCTGTTAATTGCTGCTGTCATCTAGATCTACAAAATGATCCACGGCAGCCAAGGACAACCTTGTACCTGATGTTGATGCAATGGCAATATTTTCATCCCAAAATATATATTGATAGCTGCTTAAAGAAGGAACTTATTTTTGGTCAACACCCTTGTGTGCACTATTCTTTTAGTACTTGTTGTGACATCTCTTTTAGTGTAAAATAGTACTCTCAGTTATCTGGATTAATGTCAGTGAAGTTGATTAGTGTGTCCCAAGTTTCCCCTTACATTTTACAGTTTATTCATTTGTCTGTTACTTGTACATTCACTGATGTCACTGACTCCCTCTTCAGTGGAAACTCCATGTGCTTGGCCCAGTCAGGATTTGGTTGCCAAAATCTTCATCTTTATCCAGCTTGTCACAAACTTCCTTCGTGATTGGAGCTCCGAATGCATCCTACAAATCTGAATTTACTTTTCATTCAAAACCAAACTCTGTTCTTTGTTGCATAAAAGATTATTCCAATCATTTTGAAAAGTGATAGTTTTAACTTCATTCAAGTTGCTGACATTTTATCTTCTAAACTTAACAATTTTCTGTTTTCTCCTAACACTTGTCTTAGTTACTGTTTTGTATTGTACAACACTTTAATATACTTCTAAGTGGTCATGGAAATGGAATTTAACATAACTCATCGTGTGGTTTTCAGCAAGTGAACTTGGAAGGCTTTGACTTGGTTGCATGCTCATGAACAAAAATGATACATTTGTTACTCAGTATTGACCACAAGTGAAGGAAGTGCTAAACGAGGGGATGCTTTCAACATTTTACAATAACTGAGCAAGGCGCAAATGTCTTTCAGTACCATAAGGCAGTGTTTCTATCTTCATGACAAAAGACCAGTTTGAATTACTGCGAATTCAAAATTAATGAAGTCCAAATTTGTGAGTTTACTTTATTACAAGAATACTGAAAAATGTGTAAGTACAAATAATGTTATTGTACTCAAAATATTTGCTTTAAAACTTTATTCATTTTTTTGCACGAGTCCAAACCAATTCTGGCAATGTTTTTCCCATTGATATTTTTACCTGATAGAGCATGGTTCTCTAAGGATCCAACAGATTCTTAATGTGATGAAAATTACTCTCTAGACATTTTTTGTTTGGCATGAGGATGAAAAATAGTTGTTAGGCAATAAATCACAAGAATACAGAAAATGAGACATTAATTCAGTTTTTTATATCCATCACACAATCAATTGTTTGATGTGTTGTTTGTCAGCTGGCATTATGCTGAATAATGTCACAACATTTTTGTTTGTTTTCCTGATTTTGTCGATAACTTGTGGCAAACAAAATGTCGTACGCCATTCAGCATCAGCTGTTCTTCAATCATGATTACTTGTCCAGTGTAACCAAAGAAACAAGCTATCATTTTATTTGCAAACAAATGACATTTGTCAGTTTTGGTTCATCTTTGAACTCCCAAACTTTGGACTTCTGCTTAGTTTCTGGCTTGTACGAATATGTCCAAGTTTAATCTCTGTTATGAAGTTATATATGGATTTTGTTCTTTGGGAATCAAATTTTTTGAGCATTTCTTTGCACCAGTTGATGTGAGTTTGTTTTTGAGGTTTGGTGAAATTGTGCAGAGTCCAGATTTTTTTCACAGCTAAAAGTTTGTGCAAAATAAAATTACTACAGTTTTCAATATTTCAGTATGTTTAAAAATGCTTTTATCTTGTATTTTCTGAAAGTGATTGAGTACCAAAAGTTGTAAGAAGTGAATAGATACAGTGTTTAGAGTTAGGCCTTTATGAAAACTGTAAAAAAAGTCTTCCAGCAGCAAAAACATTCATATAAAATTTCCATTTTTTCACTACACTGTTTCTTTAAAGGTTTACAGCAAAAAAGCTACTCAACCAGTTTCTAAGCTGCACGTTCTTAATCATAGCAAATGGCATATTTTAAAACAATAATGATGTCACATCTCATTGTGCCCTTTAGTGAGCATCTGTAAAAATATGAAAGGCCACCCTCATGTGAGTTATGGTAGCTATGTTCGTTGAACAGAAAGGCAATATATATCACAGGTTCATACACTGAGGCCACGTTGTAAACAAAAACTAACAGCAATGGTATTTGACACTCCTGTGAGAAGTTGTGTACAGGGAGAGCCCCAAATATTGGGAAAGCCAGTTGTATGCAAGGTGCCGTGATAATGCATCAGCTCTCACATTTCATCTTAAAGGCACTCATCTGACACAACGTTGGACAACTTTTGTGCCTCACCCACTCTATTTTCCTAACTGGCTTTCAGAGAATTCTTCCTGTTTCATAAACTTAAAACCATGCTGCAAGAACACAATTACCTAATTGTATACAAGATCCAAAAATACTTAATGAGAACTTCAAATCATCCTGTTAATCTTGAGCAGGGTTAAGCAGTAATCAGCATCTGCAGTACTTAGTTTTTACATAATATTAATTTAGTTTTTATTACAAATTTATGTCTGAAAGTGCAAACAGTAAGTGTTTCTTTTTGTCTGTGTTTAGTAGCAATTTTATTTTATTTACTTGTTTGTGTGTTCAATATTAGTAGTCCACAATAATTCACCCATCTGTAGACATATTTATCATGCCTCATTTCTTCTAACTGTCAAGTCATGTAGCTCTGTAGGTCTTTTCAATTATTTCACATGCTTAATTAATTCTGTATAATGGTGCATGATGTTGAGGGACTCTGTCTCTTGTGTGTGGGTCCTAGAGGAATTAGTCACAGTCTACTAAGTTAGGAACTGTGGTGGCCGAGGTCAACAGTCTTTGGTTACTGCCTTGAGCTGTGGCCATGAGGGGTGGGGGGTCTCTGGGGTAAAGGATGTAGCATCTGTTGTTCAATCAGTGTTGCCTGGAATCGCTGATATTCTGATGATTTTGCACCTTACAATTCACTTGGTGTAGTCAGTTCATCCTCACCTGAGCCTGAATGACAAATAGTGATGACGTTGTGGTCTCAAGGTGGAGCATGAAAAATGCAATACCGGTTCATGGCACTGCATTGTTGCAGGCTTCTGTACATTTGGTTAGCTTCATGTGCAAGGGGTGGAGGTAGGGACAAGGAAAGTTTGAAGAGATTAATTGGATAAGTTTGCAGGAGAGGAAAGCAGAAGGTTTGATACTTTTTAAGGTAATGGTGGATAGTCAGTTATTGTGAGCTTTAGTGAGTATGGTGGATGAGTTTTATCAATGGAACAATTTGGGGGGCAGGTTAGAGAGAGAGAATATAAATTAGAAATTAAATGCAGATGGACTATAACAGCACTGTCATATGTTCTATTTTCCCTGACATGAAACATGGCAGTTATTTCATTGTACATGGGAATAAGAATATTATGTTGTTAGTTTATGCTTAAAATTATTTTTGAGAAATGTTCTTATAGATGATAATGTCTACCAATTTGTTTATGTCATCTGGTGTCAGAAAACTCTTTAAGATATTGAGCACTTGTGAGAGCATTCATCACACTGTTTGTGCTGATATTTATCTCTGCAACAATGACTCATTATTACTTAAGTGTCTTTGGGTAAATTTGTATTATACTTCTCCTTTTCACCCTTCCCTTGAAATTGTAATGTGATACTGTCTGTGATAGTCTTTGTCTTCAGTGCCACCCCACTAGCGCACATTTGCTGAACCATGACTCACTACTGCTCTAGTAGCAGTTAGTTTGCTTGTACCAAATATGTAATGTTTCTGTGTCATAACTTCCTTTTCAGACTTGTCATCCGATATCTGTGACATTTCTTTGGCTACTGTAAGCTTGCCTATTACTGTGACATTTCTTTGGCTACTATATGGCTGAAGTTTGTTGTAAGCCTGCATAGTCTCCGATTATTGTTGAAGGGTGACAGAAACTTCAGATCGTATCTTGACACTTTCTTCAGGGGAAGCTGTCAGTATACTGCTGTGTTTAAGGAGACTGTCTTCCAGTTTTTGTATCATTTTGCGTATAGCCATCAAACATGAAACTAAAATACCATAACACTTTTTTTTCCGTGGGAGTAATCCACAGATTCAGCAGTAGAACCAGAAAATGTTATAAACTGTTTTATGTCCTCAAACTCGGTGTCTTGTATTAAAATTTAAAAATTGAGAACTCTGTGTAACTGCATAGATCAGTTAAATATGTTTCAAAGCTCCAACCAGGTAGCCATGTGTTTAAAAGTACTGCTTCCAGGACAGGGGGCTCACCAACCCTGGATCAAGTCCGCCCAGTGGATTAACAATAAGGGCCAGTGTGCTGGGTGTGAGCCAGCCAGGATGTGGTTTTTAGGTGGTTTCCAACATTCTACTAGGTGAATACTGGGCTGGTACCGAAGTCCTGTCTCAGTTACACAATTCACAGACATTTAGATAACTTTCGTTTTCTTTCACATGAATAACACTACACTCCCGACAGGTGGGGTACACACATTCCATCCTGGAGGGAGGGGAGGGGGAGGGAGGAGACACCCTGATGCAACCAGAAGGGCATCCAGTCAATTAATTGCAAATTAACCATGCAAAATCTGTTAATAACCAAGCTGACACTGTGCCCATGCCGGAGAGAGGCACAGCAAAAATAAGAAATAAATTTGTTCCATTACACCATACACACTTCTCCTTCTTGTGACTCCAGGTCCTCTCGAATTTTGTCCTTAAACATGTTCAATATATAGGGTGCAGAAAAACTTCCACTACCAGTGACTGCAAAAGATTATGTATTTGTCACATGACCGGTTTTGGGCTTATGCCCATCCTCAGGTGTTTATACATTCGTATACATGTTTATATTGCTGGAGATTACTGTCTAAATAGAAAGCAAAATATTTGCTTGTGACTAAACAGATATAAGTGGGACAATTGTAAATGGCAAGGCCGCATTTTTAGAAAATATGTCAGTACTTACATAAAGATGAAGCATCCTTATTATAATCATGCTGTGGTGGGAGTTTTTTCACTCAGTTGCACATTGGTTATCATTTTTACACATCCACAGCTTGTGGTCTAGTGCCTAGCATTACTGCCCCTGGATCAAAGGGTCCCGGGTCCGATTCCTAGGTGGGATGGGGTTTTCTCTGCTCGGGGACTGGGTGTTTGTTGTCCTTATCATTTCATCATCATTTGTGATAGTGGTTAGATTGGACTGAGTAAAAAATTGAGTCTGAAAAAATTGGGACTTTATATGGGCGCTGATGCTGATGATGGCGCAGTTGAGCACCCCACAAACCAATCATCGTCATGATCATCATTATTTTCATGTCCTGCCCCCCCCCCCCCCCCCCCCTCGTTTTTAGCTGCATATTTCAGTACTGTGTCATGCACTTGTGATATACACTGTGTTTACATACAGATATGTAGGCTATGATCAAAGAATTTAAACACAGGAGCTGCAAAGATGTTTCTCATACAGAAACAGGTAGGTTATGGTCAGAGAACTTAGCCACAGGAAGTGCAAGGATGTTGCACACATACAAACGTAAAAAGCTGTTACATATTGCGAAATTTTTTTGATCCACATTATGAAATTTTTTATTCTTATTTTTGTTGGAGAACTTAGACCTAGGAAGTACAATGATGCTGTACATATGAAATTACTGAAAGCTATTACAAATTACAAAAATGACAGAACTGTTTTAAGCCCCACTGTTCTCAGAGAACTTAGATCTAAGAAGTACAATGATGTTACACACATGAAATTTTCAAAGCTATTACAAATTATGAAAATGACAGTTAAAGCATGTGTTTACAATATGACTTTTAGAAATTACGATATGGCACTTAAACTGTTGTATGATTGCTACATCGGAGTTCCATAGCATGTTACTTTGTTATTAGATATCAGAGGATAATGAGTTTTTGTTTTTGACTATTTCATGAAATATATGGAGATAAGATTTGTTCGCAAGCTCCACATGTTTGCTGAGAATAAGGTGTGGTGAGTTAGAGCTATGGATGTAAATTTCTAGCTCTTCGAGCAAATCCATTTTCTTTCCTTTGTTGACAATGTGTAGTGTTTGTAGGTTGTCTGTAATGGCTGTGGCTGAGTGACAATGGTCTTTTAGATGCACTGCAAAGGTGGATTTGTCAAAGTTATTTAGCCGGAAGGCATCCATATGCTTACGGCATCTTGTAGCGAAACTCCTTCCAGTTTGGCCTATGTATAACTGTGCGCAGTTGTCATGTAAAAGTTTATAAATACCTGATTCGTGGTGGCATTGGTTATTTGTCTTATTGTTGAGGATGATGTGCTGTTGTAGCTTGTTGTTAGTGCTAAAATAAATTTGAATAGCAGTTTTCCAAAAGAGGTTTGCGATTTGGTATGAAATTTTACCCATAAAGGGTATGCGGGCGAATATGTTTTTTCCTTCTAACAAATCTGATTTAGGAGGAGTGAATTGTGTCTTTTGATTTTGTTGTTAAGTTTATCAATTACATCTGGGTTGTCTCCATTTCTATGTACAGTTTCTTTGATAAAATTAATTTCTTTTTGTTCGTCATGTCGGCTGAGTGGGATTTTATGTGTGCGGTTAAGTGTAGATCTGAAGAATGCCATTTTGTGTTGTACTGGATGACATGGGGAATTGTTAATGACAACATCACTAGTGGTGGGTTTTCTGTAAATCTGGAAGGCATGTTTGCTGTTTACATTAGATATTCTAAGGTCAAGAAAATTGATTCCCTTATCTACTTGATGTTCTACAGTGAAGTTGTTGTTGTGCATGCTGCTGAGACCATTAACAAGTTTCTCTGTCTCCTTAGTTGTATCTTTGTACAAGATAATAGTATCATCCACATACCTTTAGCAGTATATTACTTTATTTTCAAGTGAGCAATCTGATCGGAAAAATTTATTTTCTAAGTGGTTAATGTAAGTATTCCTGCCAAACTACTGCCCATTGGAAGAACATCATCTTGTTTATGTATTTTGTTATTAAAAATAAAATAATCGTGTGATAGGATTAGTTTTAGCAGTTCAGTGAGTTCATATATTTCAGTCTTAGATAACATTTGGGTTTTAATTGGTTGTTTTTAATTATCTGAATAGTGGCATGTATAGGAATGTTGGTGTAAAGGTCTACTATGTCCATTGAAGCAAATTTGGCACTTCCTGGTATTGGTAAGTCTTTGATATGTTCAATAAGTTCATAGCTATTCTTGATTGAAAAATTTTCGTAGGTATAAAAGTTACTGGGAATGTCTTTGTTTCTTGCTGATAAAATATGCTGGACTGTTTCTTGGGTTGGCATATAGGACAATTGTATTTATGATTCTTTGGCTGCAAATATAGTTTTGGTGTCGATGGATTCATGACAAGGCATTTTAGAACATCAGAGTCAGATGCAGGAAGTCAGAAGATTTCAGTAGTTCCTTAAGCTGGATGTGGGGTCACTGTGTATTTCATGCATGATGTTATTATGGAAACATTCTAGAGGTTGTTAATATATTCAAATTCACACATAACAACAGCTGAGTTCCTCTTGTCAGTTTGCCTACCAGAGCTTTGTTTTCAGATAGTTTTCTATTAATATCCCTGAGCAGTTTGGAATCATAGTTACATGATTTTTGGTTTTGTAAGTTTTTGTGTATAATATTCTTAACTTGCAGCCCAATACTAATGTTTTCATTATTGTTTATTTTAGCTGAGCCACATGCCATTTTAGAGCAGTCAATTAATTCTTTCATATTATTGTCAGTGAGTATTGGTGGGATATTATGTTTGAGACCCTTCTCAAGTAATTCGGTTTTGTTTTTGTCAAGTTTGATAGTGGTTGAATTAACCACCCTGCCATAAAACCTTTGTTCTGATGTGGTAGGAGATTTTACTCTTTGTAGTTTGTTAGGATTGACAGCTAGTAATTTGCTAGTAATTTCTGATTATGCCTAGTTGACACAACTAGTTGTTCTTCGCACACAATTTTTAATGTTATCTAAAATACGCACAAATTGCTTTGGAGTCAAGGAGTTGCTTAGAGCCAAGTGGAGTTTGAGCATTTGTTTAAGGGCATCTTCGTGTCTGTATAATGATTTGATTTCAGTTTTTAACCAATCAGTTCACACTTTGACTTTACTGTTTTGGCTGACTTAGTGAGGCTCCTAACATTAAAATTAATTTTGCGTGGTATTACTTTAGACAAAAGGCAGTTTTGGTTGAATTTGGTTGCTTGAATGGTCATCATCTTGATTTAACATGTTCTTAATGCATTGACAGTTCGTAATACCTGACTAAATAACATTAAGTAAATTTTATCCATAGTATAGAACTCTGTGACTGTTTCTCTATAGGGTGCAGAAAAATTTCCAGCACCAGTTACAATAAAAGGTTATTTATTGTAAACACAAGCTTTAACTGTCAATTTCATAAATTTCATGTGTACTTCTTAAATCTCAGTTCTCTGACAACTATAGCAGTGTCATCTTATTATTGATAATTTTTCACCGTGAACGTAAATGTCAGTGATAAGATTTGCTGATGACTTTCCTAATATCAGTGAAAGTGAAGAATTGTAGGATCTGTTGATTGGTATGGACAGGCAAATGAAGACTCACTATGTATTGACATTGAAAGACAGAAGTAATCAGGAGTAGCAGGAATAAGATCAGCAGTAAACTTAGAATCAAAATTGGGGACCATGAAGTAGACAGAGTAGTAGTCTGCTATCAGCAAAATAAGATATGACACAGGAAGCATGGAAGACACAATACGTAGACTACCGTAGGCAAAGAGGGCATTTCTAGGCAAAAGGAGTCATCTAGTACCCACCATTGAACTGAATTTGAGAAGAAAGTTCATAGAAATTACGTTTAGAGCTATAACTACCTTGTATATAATGTTCATACATAACAAAGAATTCAACTTTGTGTGTGTACACTGTTGTAACTATACAATAGTTTTGACAACGTTTAAATTATATTAAATTTGCTGATAAATATTACTTATCCTGCTAAGTCATGTCGGTGTCTGGGTTGGCTTCTTTGCTCCTATATAAACTTTTGGAATATTTGGTCCAGGTGTTTTTTGAAATAACGAGTTGCTGGAATATTATGTGACCTTTAAACACAGACTTCGTGTGTTACTATGTTTTTGACATTCTTTTTACAACAGCACATCTTAAATATGCATTGTGCAACGTTCTTGAGCTAAACAAAGAGCTTCGTTGATCAGAGAATAACATGTGCCAAACTCAAGAGCTCCTGAACCCACTCTCCTCTGAACCTTTCTAAAGCAACTCTACACAGTTCATGCCAAAATTCTCAATAAATATTACAAACCCAGTTTCCAGTACCTTCTAGAGCAGGCTGTAGGCCAGATAAGTACTAACTGAAATTCTTTCTCCTATTTAATTTATAAAATGTTTCCTGGAAATCATTATTTATGCGAAGATTTATATGACTCACTAAATGGTTTATAACAAAAGTTGCAGATTTTGACAGTACAAAAAATTGCAGCTTCCTGTTGTCGTATAAGATTTATTTTATAATCCGTAATAAAATTAAAAGAATTATAAATGGAGGTAGAAATTTTGTATGCATAAAATCTGAAGCATCACATTATTATTTTCAGTGTAAAGTGGTTTTCTGATCATTTAAGTTGACAGTTGTGATTATTAATTTTTGTGGTTCAAGATCGATATTACGAAATGGATCTATAATAATAATAATAATAATAATAATAATAATAATAATAATAATAATATATTACATAAATATAGACAACATTGTCCTTGGAGCACAGTGATCTGGTACTAAATTTGATTAGAACAACAGTCGAGATCACAATAACATTTGCTTATTATGATCGGTTTCAGCTTCTGTTACAGCCATCCTCATATTTTTTGGCCTGGTATGGCAAGTGCTGATGGCTCTTCAGTTTTGTCACAATACCACACTCTTACACAGTATACGATAATGGTATCACATGAAAAAACTGAGGTGGTGTCAGCACCAGTCATAGAGAGCCAAAAAATCTGAGGATGGCTTTAATATAAGCCAAAACCAGTCATAATAAGCAAATGTTATAGCGGTCTTGACTGTTGATTTAATCAAAAATATATTTCCAGAACAATAGTCCTTTAGCAGTCAGATGTGTTAAAAATATCTTTAGATGTGGAATATTTAATTTAAGTATAAAATTTAACTCAAATCTAACCAAAATTTATACAGAATTGAACATTTCAGTTGAAGTGAGAAAGCTCCAAGGAATATATCTCACATGAAAATTAGGTGTTTTATAAAAACTTTTATCAAAAGTTGAGAGTTATGGAACCCTTGATTTTGAAAGACCTTTTTCATAATTTCGTGTATATCTAGCAATTGGACAGTTATAGGAGAAAGTTTACAATGGCTTTCTGTGTCGTAAGTCTGTCTTAGCTCACTGGAGCACTGAAGTGGCTCCATAGAATCCTCAAAACCATAAAATTATTTTAATAGTCATACAATAAAGAAAATTTACATGTTCATAAAATGTCTACATAGTGATATTCAATTATTTCAATTTCTTTTACTCAATTGTACACTGGCAAATGGCACAAATATAGTTTCATAGCACATGGAAATAACATTTTTAGTAGAATCGAAAAAAATAACTGATTGTAAGACATAATTTGATCCTCCACTACATACTAGATACAAGGATTGTATGAAGAGAAATACAAGAAAAATTAATGTCCTGGAAAACATTTCCCTGAGAATTACAGTACAATACAATTGGATTGTACTAATGTGATTCTGGACCACTTTCCAAAACTGGATGAAGTGTTCTTGAACTGATGTTTAGTAAAAGACATTTTGAATAACTTTCTTATGATTTTACAGATAAGATTTCGTAACTACAAATACAGTCACCCAGCTAGGGATTGTACTACTTGCTTAGCACTGAAATCTATCAGTTGTATGTAACCATAGAGGTAAAAACGTAAAATAGTAATCCACAGGACAACAAGCCATTGGATAAAGTAGTAAACATCAAAGAATTAAGATCATTAAGCTTTTTAAATTTCAAATAAATTTTTGAGTTTTGCTGTGGTACCACAGTTGTAAAATATTGATGTAAAGCAGTAAGAACACATTTCATAAAAAAATATTATACACAGTAATAATCCTCTAAAATCTCAAGGAATATTCTCATCAGGCAGTTGCCTTGGTCCAAATAATCTCACATTTTAGTAAAACAAGTCACATGTGGTAGGTATTTTCACCATAATAATTCACCAATTTATTTTACACTGTACAATCCCCCAAGCTGTACTTTCACAAAGTCAGATGGCATTGAAAATTTTCATATAGTTGGCAACAACATATTTAGCTCTTCATATAAGCCATTTCATACCAAGGCTAACTCTTTCTCACACCAATGCTGTGTAATCGTACAGTCGTTAATTAAAATTCAGATATTACCAACAAATCACATCCAGCTCAAACTTCATAAACATCAAGAATATAACTATATACCAATGTTCATAATCATCATCATCTAAGTTTTGTGTGTGTGTGTGTGTGTGGGGGGGGGGGGGGGGGGGGGGAAGGTCTGTTCTTGATGAAGGCCTTACTGGCCATCTTAGAATATTATACGGCACACCATCATAAGCAAAAGCACAGTGCATTACCAAACAGAATACCATTAAGTCCCTAACATTTCAGTTCCATAATGTCTGCACAACTGCAGAATCATTACACATATTGTGGAATAAACCTCATCACAGTATCATAAACCTGAAACATCGAAGAATCGCTGTACTTCACAATACTATGAATCATCTCTCAAAAATTCAGTTCAACATAAACTTCATTAGCTTTACAGAACATTTCACAAAACTTCTTCATAATATCATAAATATACCTGAAATAGAAAAATTGCTCTGAATTATAATTTCTACATTCCATTCATAATTGTACAACATTAGTTTTAAACCAAGAAATATATATTTTGCATCATAACTGATTTTTATGTACTTCATATAACCATTAGCTTTGCTTTTTTCTGAAAAACACCACTCTCTATTATCTTTTTCTCACAAAAACACCACAGTAATACTGAAATGACAGAGTTTACAAAATTTTTCATTTTTCTTTAGACAGTTTTCATTCACGAAAGATATTTTTGTATTACTAACACTGGATAGATATAGTAACATTATCTCAGTATAACATTTCTTTATGTAAAAATTTAAACTTTCTTTTCAAAATATATGTTAAGCTTCCCAACATGACAGTAATTTCAAATATTTTTTTTTTTCAGTTAATTCCAAATAACAGTAGTACATAGTAGTAGATTATAGCTTAAGTAATTATAGCTTAAGTAATCCGTGACAAAAAAATTTCCCATTTCTTATTTGGGTTCACAAATTAGATACATAAACAATGAAAAAATCCAGAAATACTTAGAATGTTTTACATATTGGAGGTTTCCTAATATAAACTGCAAATAAATCGTATTTTTCTGCTTTCCAGTTTCCCCAAATATATTTTTAATTCATCATATTTAATAATTGTGTATTATTAGACTGTTACAGAAAGCATCTGGTTTTTTATACTAAGAAAGTAGAAGATAAATGTATAGTGTAATGTGATTATAAAAAGATGAACAGATGAGTAAGAGAAAAACATTGCATCAAGGAAATCCAAATTGGTGAAGTAATATTCACAAACAAAAATAAATTATATAGTCTATGGTGGCATCGAGTAAAAAGATACAAATATTACGTACAAATTTCCTTAGCATACAGACAGAATGGACGTACAAAGTACACTTAAGATTATGTTATATAAAAAATATTTTTCATCAGTAACAAAGTAAATGTATTGTTTTTAGTAAGGAATCTTTTTCCAACTACAACTCACATTTTTGTTTTTGAATTACATTTTCCACATCCTCTAATTACCATCTCAGTGTATATTAGAATTTTTTTCCTATATTATTGGGTTTCTACTTTGATTCTATGTCATTCTATCTTAACATCGATGGGAATCATAATTTTTCATTTCAGTTACTAGTGTAGTTAAATCATTATTATTTTACATTGCTCTGTACTTTCATATTTGCAAATCTCAGCCTTTTTTCCCCCCACTCTTGTATGAGACTCTTTCTTGACAACTTTCTTCAGATACAAATACTTAGGCATAACTACTTACATGATTTCCTGAATGTAAATTACTACCATTCATGCCACTAAGTTCCTAATCCATTGCTTTATTAACATTATATTTCCATACTCTACATCATCATCATCATCATATTAATCTAAAGACCTAATGCATTTCCATTAATCATCACTCCTCACAAAATATTCTCTTCACTTCACAGTTCACCACTAATCATCATCAACAGCAATAACCCTACCATATAGAAACAACATGATAGTAGCATAATATTCATTTCCTCCTTACCATGTTACCAATACTAAATCCAGCATAATTATCAATATCACACACCTCAGGATAAAGTCTTAACTTTTTACATACCAGTTGTTTTTTTTTACATTGACTGAAATACTTCACATTATATGTGAATTAACTGAAAATAGCTGATACTTGTGATAAAAATTTATAGTCATGTCTCTGCTTATCATATTACTTTTATTTAACTTACATTATCTCTCATGTATTAATTTTACTTTTACCATAGTATACCAGCAGAAATAAAAAAATATTTTATATAGTCCACTTGGCAGTGGCAGGAATAGTACTCCTCAAAGAGAAGCAAACAGTTCAGGTGACTATGAACCTCCACCAGAAGAAAATAAGTCCAATACTGTCAATATTTTAACAAAATTTTCAGAATAATGTCCTAAATGTATTTATGATAATTACCATACACCTCCATGTAAAGTTGCAGCGTACAGCTTATTATTGAAGAAATATCCATGTATAAAAAGCACACTAAACATCAAAGCAACATTTGATTACCTGCAAAAAACAAAAAAAAACAAAAAAGACATAATGAATATTCTTTTAGAGGAAACAAGACAGTCAAAGAAATGGAGATGAAACAACCCATTCTATCCTAATTTGAACTAACAAGGAATGAAGGAAATTTTGGGCAATTCAAAAAGCAAGAGAAACTGGGCGCACAAGTTTTAAATACTGTGCAGCTTTCATAGTATGCCTCAATGAAGAATACAGAATTTTCTGTAGACACAGCTGTACTTTCATGACAGCCAGAGAACAAGAGGAAGACCAAAATATTTGCCAGTTTAGGGCCCGGTTTGTCAAAGAATTAAACCAGAAAACTGGAGGTTTCCAGATACAGTCATACTGCATTTGGAAAACTGATCCAAATGGATTTGATGAATGTAACTCCATGTTCTGTCTGGAGTATCCAATTAAACAATGCCAACTGCCGTTATTTAGGTTTTATTTTTAGGCCACCAGTTTCGACGATCCACTACGTCATCTTCAGGCCTGCTTTAATTCAGCAACCTTCATGTTACAAAATACGGCAGCACTTTTAAATGGTCCTGTAATGATTATTACAGGCATGTGTGCTCTTTGGACAACTGTCAGCAGCTTTGACAGTTGTCCAAGGAGCACGCATTCCCCTTAATAATCATTCTGAGACGAATTAAAAGTGCTGTTGTATTTTGTAACAGGAAGGTTACTCGATTGAAGCAGGGCTGAAGATGACGTAGTGTATCGTCGAAACTAGTAGCCTAAAAATAGAACCTAAAAAATGGCGACTGGTATTGTTTTATTCCAAATGGATTTAGTTATGAACTGACTTCTGAAAATGGAGAAAAATCAACAATTGGCTTAGTCTGTTCTTCATCCAGTAAAAGACATGGCTATAAAATAGATGTTGGACAAATGATTCATTTGCAGGTAGAGACATGGAATAGATGACCATTCCACCAAAAACAACAAAATACGTATAGCCTCTGGATTTACTTGTCTTATATATAAGACACTCTGAGGCACAAAAGAAATTGGTATAGGCATGCTTATTCAGATATGGAGGTATATAGTTCAGGCAGAATACCGTGCTGTGGTCGGCAATGCCTATATAAGATTACAAGTGTCTGGTGCAGTTGTTAGATTGGTTACTGTAGCTACAATGGCAGGTTATCAAGATTTAAGTGAGTTTGAACGTGGTATTATAGTCAGCGCATGAGCAATGGGGCACAGCATCTCCAAGGTAGTGATGAAGTGGAGATTACAAGTGTCTGGTGCAGTTGTTAGATTGGTTACTGTAGCTACAATGGCAGGTTATCAAGATTTAAGTGAGTTTGAACGTGGTATTATAGTCGGCGCATGAGCAATGGGGCACAGCATCTCCAAGGTAGTGATGAAGTGGAGATTTTCCCGTACCACCATTTCACAAGAGTACTTTGAATATGAGGAATCCACTAAGACATCAAATCTCCGACATCGCTGCAGCTGGAAAAAGATCATGCAAGAACAGGACCAACGATGACTGAAGAGAATCATTCAGCGTTACAGAAGTAAAACCCTTCTGCAAATTGCTGCAGATTTCAATTCTGGGCCATCAATGAAACATCATTGATATAGGCTTTCGGAGCCGAACACCCATTCGTGTACCCTTGATTACTGCATGACACAAAGCTTTATGCCTTGCCTGGGTTCATCAACACTGATGTTGGACTGTTGATGACTGGAAACATGTTGCGTGCTTGAACAAGTGTCGTTCCAAATTTTATTGAGTGGATGTACGTGTACGGGTATGGACACAACCTCTTAACTCCATGGACCCTGGATGTCAGCAGAGGACTCTTGAAGCTGTTGGAGGCTCTGTAATGGTGTGGGGTGTTTGCAGTTGAAGTGATATGGGACCCCTGATACATCTAGATACGACTCTGACATCCTGTCTGATCACCTGAATCCATCCATGTCCATTGTGCATTCCAATGGACTTGGTCAATTCCAGCAGGACAATGCACCACCCCACATGTCTAGAATTGCTACAGAGTGGCTCCAAGAACACTCTTCAGAATTTAAACACTTCTGCTGGTCACCAAACTCCCCAGACATGAACATAATTGAGCAATCTGAGACGCCTTACAACATGCTGTTCAAAAGAGGTCTCCACTCCCTCATACTCTTACGGATTTATGGGCAGCCCTGTAGGATTTACAGTGTCAGTTCCCTCCAGTACTACTTCAGACATTAGTAGAGTCCATGGCATGTCCTGTTGCGGCACTTGCGCGTGCTTGCAGGGGCCCTACTCAATAGTAGGTGAGTGTACCAGTTTCTTTGGCTCTTCGGTGTGTATGGAAGAAGGATAAAATACTCTATAAGGACTTTCTGCAGTGACTCTGACACTAAATTAGGAAACAGAATATTCATTATGAAATGCATTTTATTATTGATAACCACCTGCCTGCTCAGTGTATCAGCCTATGCTTCAGAATTCCTTGTAAACAGCTGGCTACAACACTCCTGCACATGTTGCTGAACTCAAGAATGTGATTAAAGTAGCATTTGATTTTGCAGGTCAATAATATGATTCTGAGAATTGTCCAGATTGCTTTCGACAATAGTGCCTATCCTGAGTATGCATTTTGTTTCATGAATTTTCTCAAAGAACCTTATGTACGTTTTTACCGTCAGACAGTAGGCAATCTAAGAGTAACACAATTGAATGCTTTCATAGTTCTAATCGCCATTGTACGTAAAGCTTCTAAATACTATTGGAACACCAAATTCCTGTTTAAGCTTAGAGACTTCCCTTGTTAGTATCATTATTTCACAAATTGTTCTGCGAAATGAAAACACTGTTAATATTCTAGCTAATATTGTCTTTATTCTATCTGACACCCCCACATACAATGTAACTCCCTTCCACTTAATGCTTCTATATAATGAAGAATTTAACTTTGCGTGCATACGTGGTTGTACCTATATGATAGTTCTGACAATGCTTAAATTAGTATGTAAGAGAAAGTATATTATATTTATAGATAAATATTACTTACCTTGCTAAGTTGGTCTCATTGTCTAGGCAGCCTTATTTGCACCTATATAAAATTTCGGAATGTTTGGTCCAGTTTTTTTTTTAAATGACAAGTTGCTGGAACATTCTGTGGCTTTTAAACACAATCTTCATTTGCTGCTATGTTCTTGATGTACTTTTTACAACAGCACTTCTTAAGTATACATTGTGCTAAATTCTTGAGCTAAACAAAGACTGAGTTGATCAGAGAGTAACATGTGCCAAACTCAACAGATGCTAAACCCTCTTTCCTCTGAACCTTTTTAAAACAACTCTAAAGAGTTCATGACAAAATTATCTATAAGTATTACAAACAAAGTTTCCAGTACCTTCCTGAACAGGATGTAGTCCAAACAAGTATTAACATGACTGTCTTAAGTGAAGTTGTTTCTCATATTTAATTTATATAATGTTTTATGAAAATTATTATTTATGTGAAGATTCATGGGCCTAATGGTTAATAAAATAAAGTTGTAAATTTTGACAATGTGAAAGATAGCAGCTTCCTGTCATTGTATAAGTTTTATTTTGTAATCAATAATTAAACTTAGAAAAATTACAAAAGGAGTCAAATTTTGCTTGCATAAAACCTGAAGCATATAATAGTATTATTTTTGCTGTAAACTGGTTCTTTGATCATTTAAGTTGACAATTGTGATTACTGCTTTTCACGGTTCAAGATAGATATTATGAAATGGATTGGTATGAATAATAAAAATATATTACCAGAAAATTAGTCTTCTGCCAATTAGATAGGTTCAAAAATATCTTCAGATGTGAGATATATAATTTAAATATGAAAATTAACCAGAGTCTGGCCAAAATTTATATGGAATCAAACATTTCAATTGTACGAAAGTTCCGAAGAGGCAAGATTCATTGCAGAACACAGCATTGTATGGAAGTTAATCATGATCTGTGGGAAAACCAGAAAAGAAGAGAATCAAAGTGGTTGATATTTAGTGCTTTAGAAGGTTACAGAAAATTAAGTGGACTGATAAGATCAGAAATGTGGTAGTTCTGTGCAGGAAAATAACATATGGATAATACTAACAAGGAGAAGGGGCAGGACGATAGTACATGTGTTAAGACATCAGGAGAGAAAAGAGCATTTGAATAATTAAATAACTGCAACAACTGCCATGCCGTGCAGTTGGATGGTGGTGGGTTTATACAGCTGTGGCTGTCCCACTCTCCAAGTGATTATGGGGGGGAGGGAGGACCAGTCCTACAGAAAGGCTGTCAAGCTATAGGAAGAAACTCTGCCTATGCACATCACAGTACCAATCGATAAATAAAAAAAGAAAATGTGGTGGTAGGCTACTTTATTCATTAGTCACATGATGAAAAATAACACGTGCATTCGCAGAGAGAAGTAATCACGTTATTCGCAAATAAAATTTTTTTAGTTATCTATTTATTTATATAATTATCTAGATAGAAATTTATTCAAATTCTGTCCATCTCTGCCTTATACTCTGCATTAAATGATTATTCCATCATATCTTGTGTTCCATGTACTGTAAAATGACACCATTTTATATACTTTTATTTTGTAACTAATCAAGATTCAGAAATAAAACAACTAAATAGCATCATAAACTTAAATTGCCATTTTTGTATGTGTTAACTCTGCTTCTATTTGGTGCATTAAGAAGGTGAATGTGTGTTTACAGCCAAGGCTCAAGTCCCCAGCCTTTTTGTCGAATCACCATTTGACACGGGAGTGACACGCAGAGTAAAAAGGGCTTATACAACACTTGATGCTGTCAGTATTAGGACTGGTGTCTTTTTAAGGAGGTACCCATTGGCCCGAGTATTAGTATTTTCTTACATGGTAAGCAAATAACACCCAAAATTATGGAAAAGAATCTTTCAGTGTAGGTAGATTCTTGATCTTGTATTGTACTTACCATTTCTTTTCTTAATTTTTACAGATTCTTCTTCACATTTGGGTGATGGTTGTATTGTTCACATACACTCCTTCTGCTCAAGGAGGACAGTGAAACTAGAGAATCTGCAGAAATTATCTTAAAAATTGGTCCAACAGTACATATCCTGTTGTGATTAATCTCTAGTTCATATTTATTTATCTAGAAATGGAATACTTTGGAACTAGAGTGAAACCATCAGTAATTGCATTGTATTCCAGTTTGTTATTATCTGTGTATAGTTATTACTATATTAGTCTAAGCTAATTATGTTAATATGAATGTAAGTTTCTTAAAAATCGAGGAATAATATCAACAAGATGTGATGAGCAAAGTTTTTGAGTACATCGAGATTAAGGTCATGGTGAAATACCATTTTCTGAGTGTTGATCTATGAATACAGTCTATTACTGGTTGTAAATTTTATTTTATATGCTAGAAGAGAACTGTGTATGCAGGGAATACTTTTATACTGCTGATGTATCCATTTATTTTGCTTTATGTGCTCTTTCCTGTGTTGCTTAATCTGTCATCAGTGTCAAATGTAATTTTTTTGGTGTTGCTAATCCTGTCATCAATTTCAAATGTGACTAAACTATGTCACTACAACTTTTGAATCTGAAAATAAAGGTGTTCAAGGTATCTTAACATTGAGTGTCTGCTGCTTCTGTTACTGTGATTAAATCACAAATTTACAACAGTCTAATTTGGTATTGAATAGCAAGTAATGTGTCTGAATTGATACAGTGCTCAGAATCAGTGTATACTGATACTGGATTTCCCATGTGATTTTATGCAGTAAAGAATAGCAGTGTTAGTGTTGCTGTATGTTACTGTGATAAGTTTCTCAATACAAAAAGTTTACTAATACATAGTCCAGGTAATAGTCTCTCTATGTAACACTGCTCACACAGGTATAGATGTTTGTCAGTTGACATTAAAGTGGGGTTTATGCTAGAAATAGCATAGCTGTGTGTGTCATAAATTGAACGCAGAATGGCAGTTGGAACTAGATACATGGGAAATTCTATTTTGGAAATAATTAGGGAATTCATTACTCTGATATTCACAGTGTCAAGAATGTACCAAAAATACCAAATTTCAGGCATTACCACTCACCGTGGGCAATGCAGTGGCTGGTGGCTTTCACTTAAAAGACTGAGAGCAGCAGCGTTTGCGTAGACTTGTCAGTTTTTACACACAAACAACACTGCATGAAATCAATGTAGGATGAATGACAACCGTATCCATTAGGCCAATGCAGTGAAATTTGGTGTTAAAGGGCTATGGCAGCAGATGACCAGTGTAAGTGCCATTGCTATCAGCATGGCATTGCCTGCAGCACCACTCCTGAGCTTTTGACCATATTGGTTGGACCCTAGACAACTGGAAAACCATGGTCTGTCCAGATGAGCCTCTGTGTCATCTGGTAAGAGCTGATGGTAGGTTTCGAGTGTGGCACAGACCCCACGAACCCATGTACTCAAGTTGTTAATGAGGCACTCTGCAGCCTGATGGTGGCTCGGTAATGGTGTAGGCTGTTTACATGGAATGGACTGGGTCCTTTGGTCCAGCTGAACCTATCATTGACTGGAAATCGTTATGTTCGGGTGCTTGGAGACCATTTGCAGCCAGTCACGTTCCCGAACAATGTTGGAATTTTTATGGATGACAGTGCACCATGTCACTGGGCCACAATCTTTGTGATTGGTTTGAAGAATTACAAACCACCTTGAACTATAGCAAGGGCATTGTGTCATGCAGGGCTCTTGTAGATATTCCCAGAGAGGAAATGGGAGAGTATCACTGAGATGCTGAAAGAAATGCACTAGTCAAATCAGACTCATTTATTCTTACTTTCAGTAGCACAAAACTCCCAGAGCATGTCGAGGCAGTTTACCTCCGCTAAAGTTTGCGACCCCATGTCCATAATCCAATATGCTTTGGGCACACCACTTTAAGATGTAAGGGTGAAGCCACTGGTGGCAAATGGGGTAGGGCCATCCACAAAAGCATCATTTGTTCATCTCCTCTGAAGTATGCGAACTGCTCTGGGGCTCATTCTGTCTGGAGTAGGAACTGCAGCATATGTCTTGAAGAATGGAAGATACCAGAGTACATCTACATATGGCTCATTCCAAGTGAAGTGTCCTATGGCTCCCAGCTCAATCATCTTCAATTTTGATGAATTTTGTACTGTATGAACCTGAGGGCCCAACATGCATTTATGCAAAGTTTTAGGCTCACCTGTAACTTGGTTGAGGTGCTAGAGCCACTTTTGTGAAGACCACTTTCTCCGAGATTGAAAAGTCGCGAAGAAATCTTCAAGTTTGGGATTCCACTGTTTCTAATGTAAAAGAACTAGGCTCTTGTTCCTGGGTGTAGTGGTACAACTTTTGTGCTCTACACACAAATGATGGAAGTAGAGTTCAGAAGCAATGCATTTGGCATAATCGCAGTTCAAAGTGGGAAACAAATCATGTTGTGAGTAATTTGTCGCATACTTTAACAAGGCATAAGTAGTGGAGAAAGTGCACTATGGACGTGGTCTTTTGCCAAACTACTGTCTGTGTAGGTGTGTGTTTAATTACTGTGCTACCATTCTGTGAATTAGCTAAAAAACATGAATGTATCAAAATAAACCCGTGTTCAAAGCCATGTGTCACAAAATGGGCACCTACCACATTACATTCATTAATACCATTCTGTTAGAAAAAATTATTTTCAGTTTGGTGTCTCTTTGGATAATGTGGAAAAATTGCACCTAAGCTATTGAAATTTTTTGTAATTCGAGAAAAATCCTTGCATTGGTCCATGGTGGTTATGCCACTACTAATCACAGTGACTGGTAGCTCCATTGCCCAGGGGCCCGATAGCCATTCAACGTCAGCCATTGGTAGGTTTCTTTACTGCAGGTTCCCAAGACTGAAGGTGGGAGTCTAGCAGGTTCCCAAGCCTGAATGTGGGTACCCAACAGGTTCCCAAGCCTCGTCTGGGTATCTTCATGGTTCCCAAGCCGTAACGCGGAATTTTTAAGTTAAATGATTTAAATTTGTTGCTGATGTCCAAAACTATTGCTTCCAGCTAAAACTGTATTGCCACCCCATCATTGAAGCAGCTGAAACTGGTATGACTGCAGTTATCTTTTGTTCTGGAATCCTGCATATGTCTCTTCTAGTTGGCCAGTGAAATGATTGAGCAGCTCCATGAGGAGGCATGGAATTAATCAACGCATCTTTTTCTTCACATGAAAGTTCACAGATATTTCCTGTCCACCATTTTCCGTCATAAATGCAATCCACATACTGGCTAGGCTGTAGTTCAGTAATGGCAACATGTTTAGTAGCAACTTTAGCATATCGGTTAACATTTGCTATAAAGGACAATGTATGACTTAATACTCTATGAATCTGAAGTCGTTTTTCATCAATTACCACAAAATGGTGAGGGACTCTTGTACCAGACACTGTACATCCATCCTTAAAACGTTTTTCGTGTTCAATTTTTGCATCTTCAACAATTTATTTTTTAATATAAATAAACTCAATGTCATGCACATTTTTTGACAATATTCAAACAGATCAGTTGGTGTTGAGATTTTGTTGTCAATTTGGCACTGAAGGCTAGCTCTTGCTGCTAAATGCTTAACTGTGCCTCTAATTCCATCACATGGTGATTTCCCATGGCTTGTTCCAAAAAAATTCCATTCTGCAGTAATGCCAAAATCTTTTTTATGGTAGCAAAGATTTAGGAAGCTCTTAAAATTTTTGTACTCTGTGGCAGAATCATCACTAAAATAATGAATATGCTTAATTTCTTTAAAAATACACTTCAGGGATTTGATCCAGTTCGTTAAAAACACATGCACTGCAACTGTGTCATGTCGGAGGAAATCAGTGATTATGCAGTAGCTGACACTTTTTAGGTCTTCATTATCTTTGTAGCAAATGACAAAGGGCTGTATTGTAGCTTGGCTATTTTCCCTGTGAACTGCATCTTGGACAATAAAGGGGTAATTTTCAGCGAAATCCATTAATATAATCAGTTCTCCTGGTTTGAGACCTTTAGTGAACTGCAAATGCTTCCCCTGATGCTTTGCAATGTAGTGGTGAATAGAAAGGGCAAAAAGCTTCATAACTAATAGTTCAATGAATTCTTCCACTGTAACTTTCCTGGTTCCAAGTGTATCTCCGTCAGTGTGTGTCCATTGTTTCAACTGAATTGTATCCTCAGGATCGGTATCTGCAAAAGTGCTTTCCAAGTATTCCTTTAGAGCTTTTGTTCCTGGATGTACTTTACAGTGATGAAGCATGCAATCCTTTGTTTCCAAATTCCAGACAGTTTTGCTCAGTAACATTTTGTAATCTTCTTTTATGTAATCTTCTATGTGCCAACATTAGTTTCACATCTTGATGTATTGCGCAGACACAAACTGAATGTGAACCAGCTGTGCCTCCAGTCACACACCACTTTGGCCTTAATACATGAAATTTGAAAAATCCAATTTTTGGTCCATTTTTACTGCGGTATGCAACAAACATTTCTTTTAGGTTGCTCAGTAATAAGTATTTTTGTTTTTTGAATATTTTCTCCATCAATCCAAACAGTAATACAGGCATTTTTTCCTGGACAAATCTGACTAAACTCTTCAGCATAAAAATGTTCTAGGACTCTTGCCTTCACAGCCTCGTAAATTTTTTTCCCACATTTACCTTTGGGCTGTGCCAATATTCCCTGTTCAGCTTTTAACTTTCTAGCCTTTCTTACCATTCTTTCTGAAACACAAAACTCTTATATAGTCTTTTTGATAGACCAGCTTTGGGGATCTAAGGTCAAAATTTGAATTTTCTCCTTATGATCTGATGTATGTCATTTCTTTCAATTCTTGGATCAGCTGACTGTAATCTGAACAAGCCAAGCATTGCTTGCTTGTGGATCGTTGCTCCAGTTCACTGGAATCAAGTCCTCCCACTTCCGCAATTTTCTTAATAATTGCACCTTCAATTTGATGTATTTTGTGGTTTGCATATCCTTTTGTACGCCTTGCACCAATTCATTGAAATTTTGATGCTGATATTCCAACAACTTTTAAGCTTGTATACAAATTGTGAGCAATATTAGTCTCATCATCTTCATCTGACTGCTATGTAACTTCCATTTGTGAATATTTCAGTGTATCAAATTCTTTTCTACTGGAAGGACAAATTTTTTTGGCCTCGTTTAATATCACACACAGTGATCCTTTGTAGCAAGTCAGCTGTTTCTGTGTTGACTGAGGTCAAACTCTTGCGTGCAGTATGGTTTTTCTCACCAAATGGGTTGCAGCATAATCTTTGCAAAAATTCAAATCTGTGTAGTACTTTACAGTGCTTAATCATTTTAAGGCGCTGTATGTCGTTAAATGTCATGGGGAATCAGTATTTCCAAGACTGCTAACATTAACTTGATCTTTTTTTCCATTTCAGCAGCAACTAGATGCGGTTCAGGCACTAAAATCAAATTTTCGAGTCCTAATAAAGAAAAGAAATAAAATTAATAAGCACTCATCTTCGCAAAAACTGTGTAGCAGTCTTTAGTATAGTTAAATGGTTAAATTTAGCAATGAACTTGTCAAAACCAGGTTTAAAATCACCAAAAAAACAGCAAAATGAATATTTAAATGCTGCAGACATAATCAACAAAATTTCAAATTTAAGGTGCAATTTGCATCTTACCCAAAGAGACACAAAATGAAAATAAGTTTTTCTAATAGAATGAAATGTGCTCTGTTGAATGGTGTTAATGAATGTAATGTGGTAGGTGTCCATTTTGAGACACATGACTTTGAACACTGGTATATTTTGATACATTCATGTTTTTTAGCTAATTTACAGAATGGTAGCACAGTAATTAAACACACAAGCCAGGCCCAAATTTGTGGTGTACTAAACACCCAGACAGACAGTAGTTTGGCAGCATACCAGGTCTATAGCGCACTTTCTCCACTACTTATGCCTCGTAAAGTATGGGACAAATTTCTTGTGACATGATTTGTTGCTCACTTTGAACTGAGATTATGCCAAATGCATTGCTTTCTGAACTCTACTTCCATCATTTGTATGCAGAAGACAAAATGTTGTACCAGTATACCCAGAACCAAGAGTCTAGCTTTTTTACATTAGAAACACTGGAATGCCAAACTTGACGATTTCTTTGCGACTTTTCGGTCTCAGTAAAAGTAGTCTGCACAAAAGTGGTTCTAGCACCTGAACCAATTTACAGGTTAAGTCTGAAACTTTGCATAAGTTCATGTAGGGCCCTCAGGTACATACTGTACAAATTTCATCAAAATTGAAGATGGTTGAGCTGGGAGTGTCTTCTAAACTGGGACACTTGACATGGAATGACCCATATACATCTACATCTACACTCTGCAAACCACTGTGAAGTGCATGGCAGAGGGTACGTCCCATTGTACTAGTTATTAGGGTTTCTTACTGTTCAGTTCACATATGGAGTGCAGGATGAATGATCGTCTAAATGCCTGTGTGTGTGTCGTAATTATGCTAATCTTATCCTCGCAATCCCTATGTGAGCCATACATAAAGTGTTGTACATTTATGGAGTTATCGTTTAAAGCTGGTTCTTGAAATTTTGTTAATAAACTTTCTTGGGATAGTTTGTGTGTATCTTCAAAAGTCTGCCAGTTCAGTTCTTTCATCATTTCAGTGACATTCTCTCATGGGTCACACAAACCTGTGACCATTCCTGCTGCCCTTCTCTGTATGTGTTCAATACCCATTGTTAGTCCTACTTGGTATGGGTCCCACACACTTCAGCAATATTCTAGAACTGATCGCATGAGTAATTCGTAAACCATCTCCTTTCTAGACTGACTGCACTTCCCCAGTATTCTACCAATAAACCGAACTCTAGCACCTGCTTTACCCACAACTGAGTCTATGTGATGATTCCATTTCATATCCCTACAAAGTGTTACAGCAAGTATTTGTATGAGTTGGCCGATCCAGCAGTGACTCATTATACAGGGTGATTCAAAAAGAATACCACAACTTTAAAAATGTGTATTTAATGAAAGAAACATAATATAACCTTCTGTTATACATCATTACAAAGAGTATTTAAAAAGGTTTTTTTTTTTTTTACTCAAAAACAAGTTCAGAGATGTTCAATATGGCCCCCTCCAGACACTCGAGCAATATCAACGCGATACTCCAACTCATTCCACACTCTCTGTAGCATATCAGGCGTAACAGTTTGGATAGCTGCTGTTATTTCTCATTTCAAATCATCAGTGGTGGCTGGGAGAGGTGGCCGAAACACCATATCCTTAACATACCCCCATAAGAAAAAATAGCAGGGCGTAAGATCAGGGCTTCTTGGAGGCCAGTGATGAAGTGCTCTGTCAAGGGGCTGCCTGGCGGCCGATTCATCGCCTCGGGTAGTTGCCGTTCAGGTAGCTACCGACAGATAAGTGCCAATGTGGTGGCGCTCCATCCTGCTGAAATATGAATTGTTGTGCTTCTTGTTCGAGCTGAGGGAACAGCCAATTCTCTAACATCTCCAGATACTGTAGTCCAGTTACAGTAGCGCCTTCGAAGAAAAAGGGACCAAAAACTTTATTGGCTGAAATGGCACAATCAACAGCGCCTCAAGCGAACAAATGTACAACTAAATGAAACTTTATAGCTCTCTTAATTCGCCGACAGATAGTGCTTAGCTCTGCCTTTTGTCGTTGCATAGTTTTAAATTCCTAAAGTTGTGGTATTCTTTTTGAATCACCCTGTATTATAGCCATAAGATATCATGTTTTTTCATATTGAGAAGTGCACAATTTTGCATTTTTGAACATTTGAAGCAAGTTGCCAGTCTTTGCACCACTTTGGAATCTTATCAAGATCTGACTGAATATTTATGCAGCTTCTTTCAGACAATACTTCGTCACAGATAACTGCATCATCTGCAAAATACTTCCCTGGGCACATCCAAAGTTACTTCTATATCTGTTGATAACTCTCCATCCAAGATAACATGCTGCAGCCTTTCTACCAAACAGTCCTCAATCTAGTCACAGATTCCCCCTACATTCACTACTTCCTTTGCTTCCGCTCTTAAAAAGCCTGTTCAGAAAGCTGATGCCGCTATACAAACAGAGGTTGCTAATGTCTCCACTAGTACCTGCATTTATCAATGTACTTGGGCTGCTGCAGTTATTTTGAAACCCGTACATCCCCCCAGAACATCAGAAAAGGTCATGGTTGCCGATGTTGTGGAGTTTCCTGCCTCTCCAAAAGTTCAGTTTGGTCCACTGTCCAGTTGTGCCACTACCACTTCTGTGGTTGTAGCTCTGAAACTGCACCAAGCCAAAAGAAACAAAGCTGAATGTCAACTACTGACAGAGACAAGAAATAAACAGATGATGTTGACATCACTCTGTCTGAAATCTCCCATTATTGACCTTCAGAGCCAATGGACATTGACATTGGCCTGGGGCATTCATTTCTCCCCAAGACTGAGCCTCTACCCATTGTGAGCTCCCCTCCACCCCTGAAAGACAGGGTATATGTGCTACCCCAACGATAAATGGCTCCCACACATCTGTAGAGCATTAATGGTTTCAGGATGTGTAGTGCTAAAGTATCAACTGAACAACGACCAGCGCAGCGTCACAAAATGGCATCAAGAAGGTGCTGATCCACACGTATATGGAAAGAGTGGGCAACACCACATCTCCAGGAGGACAGAGTTCAGAGCTCCCTGTCAATGCTGACTTAGCCAGGTGCCCATCACTGGTCAGGTCCAGATCGGTCACAGACTTTGAGAGTATCAGTACATAGTAATAGAAAGACGATACACAGCCTGCTTTCTGTGAGTAGTAACAATGTGTCAATTGCATATAGGAGTCACAGTAAGCACATCAAGCCACATCAGAATGAAGTTAAGTTATCTTTCTTTCCTTTTTAAAAATAAAGTGTTCCGTTAATCAGCAAGTGTTTCATATGATCATTTTGGATTCATGGCACAAGCAATCACAAGTTCTCTCCTTCCGTGTTTGTGTCAGTGCTGATTCCCATAGCAGCCTACACAAGAAAGGACACATGTGAAGGAACTGAAACTGCTAGCACAGGAATGCCTCGTGTGCTTGTGTTTGCAGGAAACACATTTTAAAGCATCTGATATCCCTGTGCTACAGGGCTGTAGCCTCCAACACAAGGATGATCTGACTGGAGAAAGGGCCAAAGGCAGCGTTGCTGTGTCTGTCAGTAACACACACCACTCCTCCCTTGTGTGTGTCAGAGGATCACTGTTTGCCCACTGTACTTACCTCCACAAGAGAGACTCTCACAGGTCTTATAGAATAACTCCCCTGACCATTTCTCCTACTTGTAGACTGCAATGCCCATTGTGTATTGTGAGCCTTGACTTCTACTTGCCTTCGGGACCAGGGTTTGGAAGCCTCGTGACGTCTCACAGACTGTGCATCTTCAGCACAGGCACTCCCACTCGTTACTGTGTGCTGCTACTAGGTCATCCTCAGCCATCAACCTCTCTTTCTGCTCTCCAGCTCTCATGGATTCTGTTCAGTGAGAAGTCACTGACGATCTTCATTCCATAGACTACTCTGCACTCTGGATTCACCTACTCGATGGAGCTCTTCCTGAACAGACACAGCCACGACGAATTGTCAGCAGAGCTAAATAGATGCTGTTCAGCTAACTGGCTGTGTTTGAATGCTGCAACAGCATCCAGGAGTGGGTGGACCACATCATGTAATGCTCCACTGTGCCATTTACTTCTCCATCCTGAAGTCCTCTCATCATCCTCGGACACAACCTATCTATAGGTGGACTGATGAATGCCATTTAGTACTCTGGGTCAGACGTGTGGCTCTGAGACAGTTTAAGTGCCACCCGATGGTGGAAAACCTCGCATCATTTCACTTACCGAAGGATGAGACTCGCCATATCACTTAGGAGAGCGAGAAAAGGTCATGGCAAGCATTCCTAGACTCTGTCAACCTTTCCACTTGTTCTGATACAGTATGGGAAGCCATTAGGAGGATTTCTGGTAAAGGCAGTCAGTTACTTGTAATGGGGTTGTTGAAACAGGGGTGTCTCCAAACGAGACCTGGAGACATTGCGCAGACAATGGCCGAGCATTTTGCAATGACTACTGCCACTGCCAGCCAAGATCTAGGGTTCCAGCATTACCGTGCTACCACGTAAATGGGTGAGTGGGACTTCAGGTCCAACTATTTGGAGTCCTACAACTGCCCTCCTTATGGGAGCAGTATTCAGCATGTCTCCTGCTCTCAATACTGCACCCACTCACGACTACGTCTGATACAGCATGCTGCGGAACTTGAAATTAGCATCAAAGGAAGTCGTCCCTCAATGTTTTAATTCTGAATGGCAGACAGACCACTTACCCAACCTGTGGAGGGAGACTCCCCAAACCAGGAAAAGACCGAACGTGTCCCAGTAGCTACTGGAGCATTGCTCTAACAAGCTGTGTAGGAAAGACTGATGTACCTTCATCCATGATGCGCGCTATTTCAGAGGTCACGCATCCGTACAGTTAACAGGCCCGCTTACATGGGCCACCTGGGTCGGTCCCCTGATGTGCTCTGGTGAGTCACCAAAGAAACAGCGTTATTTAAGCGATCGCAAATGGGTGCTCTGCCCATTCTTTACCCTGTGCTACTATTGACCAGTCAGTGTGTTCAGTGTTACGCACAACCTGTACTACAGTGTATTGTATGTGTTGCTCTATACATATTGTTCCATAAATCATGTTTGCTCTTGCTACAGCAAACTTGGTAATGAGTGAGCGTTGGGTTTTCTCCGTGTGTTAGTGTCAGTGCTATATCACCCGACAAACATCTTGGGGGAAGTAATACTCATTGCCCAGCAGCAAGATTTTGCGGAACAACAGCAGGCTCTCATGACTGCTCTCAATCGGGTGGCATCTGCATGTTTGCAGCAGGTTACTCTCCCGTCAGTGCAACCGTCACCCTCTCAAGCATATGATGAACTGGATGAAGATTGGGACTCGTAAGAGATATGGTTTCCTCAACATTTCCAGGTTTTTCACATGGGTGTGTAGCATAGCACTTTTTTTTCTTTCCTGGCTTTCACCACACATTTATCAGTCGTTGTGCCAACTTGTACCTTTGCGAGAACCTGCCAGTTTATCATTTGATGAAATGTGCAAGCTTCTCCCAACCTATTTCTGTGACAGAGCGCATGTCACTGCAACACATGTAGAATTTTACCATTGTCAGAAACATCCAAACCAATCTTACAAAGCCTCAGCTGAGAATTGCATGGATTGAGCTGTCATTGGAAATTTGTCACTAGTATCTGTCTCAAATCCTACACCGATCACATGGTGCATGATGTCATTATTCGTATGGCCCTGGATAGGTAGGTCCACGAAAAAACGTTTCAGTGTGAGAATGCGAGACTTACGGATGTGCTCAATACAGCACGGTTCTTCGAAGTGTCATGGTCCACAGGCGATCAGATTGCTGCATGGGGGGAGGTATGATAAGTTGCTCAGTCAATTGCTGTTGGACGCACTACAAGTGTTCAGAATGACAGGGAAGCCATTGCAGTTGCATAAACTTCGACTTAGTGTCATGTGGGGCAGTGTAGGGTTATGGCAATAGCAGCAACGGGCCATGTCACGATGGCAGCCACATGCCCCCCTATTGTCTCGTCTGTACTGCTTCACCTGACATGAGCATGCTGCGTGCCCTAAATGGCAGACTGTTCATGACTAGTGTCAAAAGAAAGGCCACACTGCATTGGTGTTACTTCTCTTCAAACGTGGTGGATACAGTAGTACCAATGGACATAAACAGTTCATCTATAATGACTGTCTCCCAGACAAATTGTTTATTGACTTGCATTTTTAATAAACTGCTAAAAATGCAAGTGGACACAGAAGCAGCAGTGAGTTTACTAAATGCACAAATGTATGTAGACCTGGAGAATATACATAGACTTGGGCTCCCCTCCCCTCACACAGGTTTGGCAGAAGTCGGTTGGCTACAATAAACAGAAGATTCCAACCCTAGGTCAGTTCTTCACTCGTGTCTCTTACAAATCTGCTGTTCGCCCTCTCACCTTCCTTGTCACGGATCATTCCTATACTGCAGACCTTTTTGGGTTAGATGCATTTAGTGCTTTCAGTTTATCTATTAGCGATGAGGTAAGTTCAGTGTCAGATTGAGTCCCGTAGCAGCAACTGGAGTCCCTATGCTCTGAGTCTTCATCTCTGTTTTCCCCTATGCACCTGGTTTTCAGGTCCACATTACCATGAAAGAGTGCACTTGCTTTCATTCTTCTCGGGTGCGGCAGGTGCCTATCCAGTTCCGTGACTCTGTCTAGGCTGAATTAGCCTGTTTGACATCGCTCAGTGTTATTTGACCTATTTCTTCCAATGAGTGGACTACACCATTGGTCATCGTTAAGAAGCCGATGGGTAAGCTTTCCCGCTATGACGACTTCAGTGTCACGATTGATGCACAGCCTGTCATAGATAAGTATCCTTTGCCTCACCCTGATGATTTGTTTGCAAAATTATCGGGCAACCACTACTTCCCTTTGTTGGAAGCATACCTCCAGCTCCCTTCGGATGAGGCTACTAGTCACCTACTCCCTGTCAGTACACCTTTTGGCTTATACCAGTATCAACACTTGTCTACTGGCATCACTAACACACCCGCAATTTTTCAGCATTTTTTAAAACAGCTGATAGCCTCTGTGGCCAGCTTCAACAATTACCTCGATGATATCGTTGTTTTGGGTTCTTCCACCAAAGACCACCTTAGAAATATCCAGCCATGTTTTCTATTTTACATCCTGTGGGTATCCAGTACAGTCTTGCCAAATCACAATTTGGGTGAACTGTGCACTCTGTGGTGTCAGTGGCGTACAGATCACTGTGCGCCATATTTTACAGACTGTTTTTAACTTTCAGACCAGAGGCCAGCGGCAGATCTTCTAGTAGATATGCCCCCATTTTAAGTGACATTCAAACAAATGTGGTTAGAGTTTCAAAGTTTTTTGATTTTTTTCACCTTGTTTTGCAAGATTTTGAGGAGATGCTCTTAATGTGTCAACAGGTTGACTGGCTTACGCATGTTTTTTGTAAGTGGTCAGCCAGTCACATTTCCATGTGCTGTCATTTTACTTCCTTTGTCATTTTCTTTATGTTTCAATCCCTGATATTGCACCTTTCACCATTTCTCCACTGTCTTAGTGCATGTGAGATGGAGTGGTTGTGTGAGTCAATGTGCGTGAGGTAGGAGAGATTGTCATTTTGATTTGCAGTTGAATTTGCTGGTGACTAAATATTAAACTTTTAAAAGATAGACAGTGTTAGACAAATAATGCTATATCAGAAGTACAATAGATAAAGAAAGGGATTAAAATATAAAGAAAATGACAAAGTAAGTAAAGTGACAGCACATGGAAACACACAGTAGCAAGAACTGCCCAAGATGAAAGAGATTTATGTAACAAAGAAACAACTGTTAACAGTAAAAAATATGAACTATAAGACCAGAAAGAAGATTAATGAAAAGCAATTTTTGAAGCAGAACTCTCCATGGCTGTGAAATGTGACGAATGGTAACACAGAACTGAAAAAATTAGAAGCTTTTGTAATGTAGGTTTGTAGACAACTATTGAAAAATAATGGTCTGCCTGAGTATGGAATGAGGATGTCCCACAGTGAGCTTATGAGAAAAAAAAGTCTAATACCAAACATAACAAATTTAAGAGAAATAATGGTTGGGCACATATTACGACTTGAGTTCTTGTTGAAAACAATGATTGAAGGGATGAAGAACAGAAAACATCATAGAGACAGGGTTTAGAAATGAGTGTTTAATCCAAATTATTTATTCAGAATGCAGCAATATTGCTGGAATGAAGAGGATACCAGACAAGAGAGAGTAATGGAAACTGCATCATACCAACTTACAGTGCTGGTGACTGGAACAACAACAATGAAGTTCCATGAGATGGAGAAGCTTCTGCCTGCAAATCAGCACAGTTTTAGAAAGCATCACTCATGTGAAACTTAACTTGTCCTTCTTTCATATGATATCCTGTGAATTATGGATAGAAGGCAGCAGGCGGATTCTATATTCTTAGATTTCTGAAAAGCATTTGACACCATGCCCCAGGGTAGAGTGTTAATGAAAGTATGAGCATATGTAGTAGATTCTCAGATATGTGAGTGGCTCAAAGACTCCCTAATTAACAGAGCCCAGTGTGTTGTCCTTGACAGCTAGTGTGCATCAGAGACAAGTTTATTGTTCGTTGTGCCCCAGGGAAGTGTGATAAGGCTGCTCCTATTCCCTGTGTATATAAATGATCTGATGGACAGGGTGAACAGCAATCTGCAGCTGTTTGCTGGGGATACTGTGGTGTACAGGAAGATGTCATTGTTGAGTAACTGTAGGAGGGTACAACAAGTTTTGGACAAAATTTCTAGTTCGTGTGATGAATAACAGCTTGCTCTAAATGTAGAAAAATATAAGTTGATGCAGATAAGTAGGAAAAACAACCCCACAATGTTTGACTGCAGCATTAACAGTGTGCTACTTGACACAGTCAGGTCCATTAAATATCTAGGTGTAACATAGCAAAGTGATATGAAATAGAACGAGCATTACATGATTCTAGTGGGGAAGGTGAGTGATTGACTTCAGTTTATTGGGAGAGTTTTAGGAAAGTGCAATTCATCAGTAAAGGAGACTGAACATAGAACACTACTGCAATTGATTCTTGGTACTGCTTGAGTGTCTGGGATTCCCACCAGGTAGGACCGAAAGAAGACACCGAAGAAATTCGGAGGCAGGGTGCTACATTTGTTTACAGTATGTTTGATCAACACTAAGTATTATGGAGATGCTTCAAGAACTCAAATAGGGAATCCCTGGAGGGAAGGCGATGCTCTTTTCAAGAATGGCTATTGAGAAAATTTTGAGAACCAACATTCGAAGCTGATTGCAGAATGATCCTACTGCTGCCAATGTACTCTTCACATAAGGACCATGAACATAAGGTAAGAGAAATTACGACTTATATGGAGGTATACAGACAGTCTTTCTCTCATTCTGTTTGTGAGTGGAACAGGAAGGAAAGTGATTGGTAGTGGTGCAGCATGCAGAGTATGGTGGCTTGCAGAGTATGTATGTAGATGTAAGATACTAATTTTACTGTATTTTAGTCATATAGAAATGATCCCTGACCTGTTACAGAGCCCTGATGGAAATTTATTGCAGCCATGGGTAAGAATTTTCATATCCATGCCCTTTACCTCTAAAGGTTTTCTTCTGCCCAAATGCATGTTGTGCTACTATCTGCATTGCATGCATGTCACACCACACAATACTACTTCCTGGTGACAAGTGGTAACTCAAGAGACTCTGCAGAGATGTTGTAAGGACTAAGCCTTTAGAAGGCTCCAATGGGAAGTCTAAACTCTCATGTTGAACTTCATTTGTTGTGTCTGAGGTATAAGGGCCATGTTGCTAAGGCTTCTGAAGTGTCTTTCTTATGCAACTTGTGAGTACAGCAGTTTGATAACCACTGAGGAAAGTATGATGTTTTCTGTCAGCAGTAAATTTACAGTTAATCAGCATGATATATTTTCTAATCCTCTCATAGAGAAAGGGAAAAACTCTAGTTTTAGTCTCTCTCTCTCTTTCTCTCTCTCATTGGAACATGATGAAAGTTGGTGGATGTGATGGACATGTACAGACAAACAAATGATCACAATTTCAGAAAAATTGGAAGATTTATTCAAGAGAAAGAGTTTCACAAACTGAACAAGACAATAATATGTTCATCCACCTGTGGCCCTTATGTAAGCACTTATTAAGCTTGGCATTGATTGACAGAGTTGTTGGAAGTCCTTCTGAGGGATACCATATCAAATTCTGTCCAATTGGCCCATTAGATCATCAAAATCCCAAGCTGGTTGGAGGGTTCTGCCCATAATGCTCCAAACTTTCTCAGTTGAGGAGAGATCTGGTGACCTTTATGGCCAATGTATGGTTTGGCAAGCACAGAGAAATGGAGCAGAAATTCTTGCTGGGCAAGCATTATCTTACTGAAATGTAAAGCCCAGGATGGCTTACCATGAAGGGCAACAAAACAGGGTGTAGAATATCATCAACATACTGCTGTGCTGTAAAGGTGCCATGGATAATGACCAAAGGGGTCCTGCTATGAAATGAAATGGCATTCCAGACCATAACTCTTGTTTGTCAGATTGTATGGTTTTTGACAGTCAGGTTGGTATCCCACCACTCTCTGAGGTATTGCCAGATATGTCTTCACTGGTCATCGGGGCTCAGTTCAAAGTGGGAATCATTACTTAAGCCAATTCTACTCCAGCCAATGTGATTCCAGGCTGAATGTGCCTGTCACCACTGCAAATGGACTAGTTGGTGTCCTGAGGTCAATGATATTCAGTGCAAGTGGTGCTGTGAGCTGAACCCTCTTTCTGTGTGTACCTGTTAATAGTCCTCGTGGTCACTGCTGGGGCAGTCCAGCTAGAGTAGAGTGGCCAGATAGCGGTTGTGTGTGTGAGGTGCACCTGCTTGTGCAAATATCTGTGTGTGTGTGCGTGTGTGTTTTCTCCTTTCTTTTCTGAAGAATGCTTTGGCCAAAAGCTTAGTGTGTAACAGTCTTCTTATTCTGCCTGTCTGCAACCCAATCTGACATCTTTATGGTGAGCAGCAATCTGTCCTATTCATAATTGTTGGTATTCCAACCTGGACTTTCTGTTGTTTGAAACCAATAAGATACGTATTTAGTATGCAAGTATGGTTGAAATAATGAAACTTTACATATTCTTTTCTTATTTTTCCCCCTCTGGTTTCCCTAGATATCAGCTGGACATGTTCAGCAGACCTACTTATTTTAGTCACCATTCATTATATTTTGACAGTACCTTTCTGATGAGGTTATTTTAATAATTCAAACAATTTTTTTTTTTTTTTTTTTTTTTTTTTGTTTGAAGGTGAATGAATGTGGTTATATGAGAGAGAGTTGTATAAATTGAGTGTGATTTTTAACTAAGGTTTGGCTTTATCAATGGTTGCGTTTTAGGTATTTTAATGACACATGTGTCAGAATGTTTTAGCAAGGTTGCTGGTAACTGCGATGAGTACCCCAAACTGCTAATTTTCATCAAAAAAACTGTGAAGCTAATTGCAGATGATGAGCTTCTGGAGCTACTTAGTATGATCAATATCCCCAGTTTTGCCAAACTGCACTTTTTTTGTCAGCAATAGACTGTCTCTTTTTATGTCTCCTGACTTGCTTTGCCAAGAATATTCTGGGAATAATGCATCAGCAGCTTAGCAAATTCTGTTGATGATGTCATCCACCAATTCTCATGTAGTCTCTGTTATCAATAACAGAAAACTGGTAGCCTCACTCTACAAGCACCATGTTGATCATCTGTTTCTGTTGCACTGTTTTAGGTAATCCTCTAACTGGCAGTTAAATACTGTGCAGAAAAACGCTGTCTGAGTGCAAGTCATCAGTTATGCAACATGTACAGTGACTTGCTACTATCAGTTGAAGGCAGAGTCCCACCAAACATGATATACAAAAGACAATAATTTTGTATCAACAGTGGGAGAATAATAGTGAAATATTCAGACACATTCAAGATGATGAACATCTTAGCCTCAGTTACACAACAAAGATGATTATACACTTCTATAAGGAAAAATTTTACAGAGGGTTCCAGTTTGATGCAGCTCTCCGAGTTACTGTATCCTGTGCAAGCCTCATCATCTCCAAATGACTCTGGCAACCCACATCCATTTCAGCCTGGTTACTGTACTTGTCTCTTGGTCTCCCTCTGCAATTCGGCCCCCCCTCCCCCCATCCACCCCCTATTCTCTCTCTCTCTCTCCCTCTCCCTCTCTCTTTCTCTCTCTCCCTCTCTCTTTCTCTCTCTCCCTCCCTCCCATAGTACTAAATTGATGATTCCGTGATTTCTCAGAATGTTTCCTATTGCCCGATCCATTCTTTTAGTCAAGTTATACCACAAATTTCTTTTCTCTCCAATACTATTCAGTACCACCTCATTAATTATTCTGTCTACTCATCAAATCTTCAGAATTATTCTGTAGCACCACATTTCAAAGCTTCTATTCTCTTTCTGTCTGAAATGCTTACTGTACATGTATCCCTTCCATACAAGGCTACACTCCTGACAAGTACCTTCAGAAAAGATTTCTTAATACTTAAATTTAAAAGAATGAATTAAGGACGGGTCCACCTTTTTGCAAGGACACAAATTATTGTTTTGTTTTATCACTCAAACATGTTTCACCTCAGTTGTGGCATCCTTAGTGTTTTTTTTTTATTATTTTCCTCAAAGACATACATACACCCATTTTTGGGTTAAGAAATATGATACATCAGATTTTGTTGTCAGTAAAATTGTACGTGCAGTTTACCGTTTATTTCACATTCTGTGTGTCCAGTGGCTGCCAACCAGAATCAGCCACAGATCTAAATTTCTATACCATGTCATCTACAAACACGACTGATGATATAAAATCATCTGCATTGATTTTTTTTTAATCCAATCTTTAAAAACTTATGCTACACAAACCATGTTACATAAAAACTAATTGTCACAGCTAACAACTACCAAAGTACTACAATGGTAAGGCCAAAAATGGGCATATGCCATGAATTTTACCGTAACATAAATTTTAAAGGTGGTACACTGTGCAAAATTCAATGCACATGATTATCTAACATTCCTCATGTTTTCAGATGACATAGTGTACTGATTTAGAACTGTGGCTGCTTTGCTTGGCAGCCACAGGACATTCACAATGTAAAATAAAATATGAAGTGTACATACCATTTAAATGACAACAGAATCTGATATATCATATCCCTTAACCTAAAAGAGATGTATATGTATTTCAGGAAAATAATAAAAGAAAACTGCTAAGAATGCCACAATTGTGGTGAAACATGTTTGGATGATAAAACAAAAAAGTAATTTGTGTACTAGCAAAGAGGTGTACCCATCTTTAATTCATTATTATATTTCTGCAAGCATGGGATCTGAGCTCAAAGCTCTAATATGATACTTAAATTTATATTTGATCTTAACAAAGATTTTTTTGTGGTTGCCATGCTTTGTTTTATATTCCTTCCAGTTCGGCCATCGTAAGCTATTTTATGGGCCAAACAGCAAAACTCATGTACTACTATTAGTACCTCATTTACTAATATTAATTTGACTACATTCCATTACCCTTGATTTGATTTTCTTAATGTTCTTCTTAGATTCTCCTTTCAAGATACCATCCATTCCATTCAACTGCATTTTCAAGTCGTTTGCTGTCTCTGACAGAATTACAAATTCACTGGCAAACTGCAAAGTTTTTATTTCTTCTCCCTGAACCTTAATTTCCTTTCCAAAGTTCTCCTTGCTTTCCTTCACAGCTTGCTCAATGTGAAGAGTGAATAGCACTGGAAATAGATAACAAACCTTTCTCACTTCCTTCTGAGCCACTGCTTCCCTTTCATGCCCTTTGTCTTTTATAACTACCATCTGATTTCTGAAAAGTTGTAAATAATCTTTCCCTCCCTCTGTTTTAGCCCTACTGCCTTAAGAATTTCAATGAGTGTATTTCAGTACATATTGTCAAAAGCTTTCTCTAAGTCTGCAAAAGCTGTAAACATAATTTGCCTTTTCCTAGCCTATCTTCTAAGGGAAATCATAGAGTCAGTATTGCCTCCCATGGTGCAATGTTTCTCCAGAACCAAAACTGATCTTCCCTGAAGTCAGCTTTTACCAGTTTTTCCATTCTTCTGTAAATAATTTGTGTTAGTATTTTGCAGTCATGACTTATGAAACTGATAGTACGCTAATGTTTACACCTGTCAGCACTTGCTTTCATTGGAATCAGCATTATTAAATTCCTCTTTAAGTCTGAGAGTATTTCCTCCATCTCATATATCTTAGACACCTGGTGGAATAGTTTAGTCTTGGCCAGTTCTCTCAAGGACATCAGCAGTTCTGAGCGAATGTTGTCTGCTCCAAGGGTCTTGTTTCGACTTAGGTCTTTCAGTGCTCTGTCAAATTCTTCTCTGCTCCCTCACCTCTTTCTATAATATTTTCTTCAAGTTCATTTCCCATGTATAGCCAAACTATATATTCCTTCCACTTTTCAGCTTTCCCTTCTTTGCTTAGTATTGGTTTTCCATCTCAGCCCTTGACATTCATACAGCTGTTTGTCTTTTCTCAAAAGACTTCTTTAATTTTCCTGTAGATGGTATCGATCATTTCGCCCTAGGTAGACATGCTCCAATAGACCTACATTTGTCCTGTAGCCATTCCTACTATAGACCTACATTTGTCCTGTAGCCATTCCTGCTTAGCCATTTTGCACTTCCTGTCAATCTCGTTTCTAAAAATTTGTGTTCTCTTTCACTTGCTTCAATTTTATATGTTCTCTTTTCATCAGTTAAATTCAACATCACCTATGATATTCATAGATTTCTACTAGGTCTTATCTTTTTACTTATTTGAGCCTTTGCTATCTTCACTATTTCATCTCTCGAAGCTACCCATTCGCCCTCTACTGTATTCCTTTCTCCTGTTTCTGTCAGTCATTGCCTAAGGCTCCCTTTGAAATTCTCAAAAAGCTCTGGTTCTTCCTATCTGGGTCCCAGCTCCTTAATTTCCTACCTTTTTGCAGATTCTTCGGTTTTAATTTACAGTTCATAACCGTTAAATTGTGACCGGATGTAACGCAGCAAGTTATTACAAGATAACATTCGCTGCAGCAAGGCACGCAGCCGTCAAGAACGGTGGCTGCAGGATGGGTATGTTTATTTTTCGCTCTGCTCACAGCAAAGCTGACGCTGCCTGCCGTGAGAACTGCATAGCGTAACATTCAGTCGATACGAAGATTTATATCATGCCCTCCACGAATCTAAATAATCCATATGAGTTGTTATCTGATTTTGTTCAAATTTGGTACACAGTCTTCTGTTATTAATGGAATGATACTGTCAAAATTTCAGATTTTTCTTTATTATACTTTATATATAGTACGTAAAAGTCCTAAGACCTACGCTTGTTTTTAAAACTAAGTTGGGAACAATAACAAATTGACTTTTATTATGATTTGAAGACATAGCAAAGTTGTCTGCGCATAAAAATCAACTAATTAGAATTTCCTTATTAAAACTGGAGTCACTTTGCATTAAGTAATACAAAAATTGGTCAAAATTATTAACTGATTATATTTTGTTGTGTAAGTGCGTGAGAACGATTGAGAGAGTGTATGTTGGACATACGTTAAAATTTAATATTTCATTTTTAGTAAAACCTTGTACAAACGAACCGTGGGAAAGTTATGTTGCCACCCCGATTCAGGTGACGTGCTTTTGTATAAACGCAGCCAGATTGAAAGTAGAGGCGGAAAAGTTTGTTTATTAATTTGAAGAATATTTCGCACTTTGCTTATTTTGATTAAACATAATACAAGAAATTGAAGTTTTGCTGGCATTAATTACTATCAAATTAATGACTTGATAAGGCAAGATTTGCCACGAGAATGATCAGGAAGGAACGTTCTGATTGGCCGTTTAGATCAACAGCCAGAGTTAAGCTGTTCCCGTGCGAATAGAAGAGTGTGCAGAAAGGGGAGTACCTCAAGAAAGTCGCTTGCTAGCCGGCCTACGGACAACATGATGTTAGATCGCTCCTTAAAAACACTCTTTAAGATGGGAAAATAGTGAGCTAATTTCGGTTCTAACATATCGTGACTGAAGCGACTGGAGTTAGGAACACTTTCATGGAAGTTTGGTGTTTCGAAGTTAAATAGTTTGAGAAATACGAGCATGTGAACTTTCTGGTCGTAGTAACAACTCCGCGTGGCGTGTTTCGTGCTCTGTACGGAATGTTTTGGCGAGCGCTTCTTATGAAGAAGACCACCACTGAAACGACCGAATGTTTAACTCGCAAATACTTGTGGGTCTGTGACTGGTAGAACGTGAAAATTAGTTAGGTTGGACCTGCTAAAATTCTGGGTGCTTTTCGAGTGAATATTTGTTATACAGACAGTGAACTTTCAATGATAACGTTTCACCATATTAAATATGGACTTGATAGCCATTACATGTGTTTCAGTATAAATAAAAAACAAAGTTAATATAATTTTAAACGCTTTTATGCAAGTAGACTGAATATCCGGAACGCCCGATTTTTTAATCATGAATGTTCAGGAACTGACTTTCGACTAGAGTTAACGCAGCATCTTTGTGGTAGGTATTAGGTAATGGTTTCATCAACGCTGCTTTACACTGCCTAGCACGTATCTGCTACCACAGACTGAAGGGACATCGGCAAGAATCCTATCGAGGTAGGTGGATTGAACGATAGTATTAACAACAACACAGACGACCGACCCTGCGCTGCCGCACAGAGTTAACACATCTGCTCCTAGAAAGTATGTATGCAAAATTCTACTGGGTGGCTCTCAATCCATTCCCCCAGCCCATATTATCCTACTATTTTTCCTTTTCCTATCACTGAATTCGATTTATCCATCACAATTAAGTTTTCCTCTCTGTCTGAACAATTTCTTTTATCACGTCACACATTCTTTCAATCTCTTCATCATCTGAAAACCTAAATGGCGTATTAACTTATAGTGGGCATTGGCTTTGTGTATGTCTTGGCTATGGTAATCCATTCACTATGTTGCTCATAGTAGCTTACTCGCACTCCTCTTTCCTTATTCATTATTATACCTACTACTGCGACACCTCTATCTTATTTTGTATTTATAAACCTGTACTCTCCTTATCACAAGTCCTGTTCCTCCTGCCTCTGAACTTCACTAATCCCCATTATATCTAACTTAAATCTATCCATTTCCTTTGCAAATTTTTTACCCATTTAAGGGAGCTGATATTCAACTGTCATATGAATATGGAATTTACGGATTGAGGAGGAATGTCACTGACATCATCCAGGATTGTAGGTAGCTAGTTAGAGGACAGATGTATTGCTCAAATGAATGCGAAGCCATTATAGAGGTGACAGGTCTTTGTGCTTGAATATGGAATTTACGGATTCAAGAGGAATGTCACTGACATCATCCAGGATTGTAGGTACCTAGTGAGAGGATAGATGTATTGCTCAAATGTATGCCAAGCCATTATAGAGGTGACAGGTCTTTGTGCTAAATTTTGCACACGGTATATCCCAAATCATCTGTAAAATATGATATTTTGGTGATAATGGCCAGTAGTTTAGGTAATCTATAGCACAACTATCAACACAGCAAAATGGCAGATGTTTCAGACTGTATCTCCCATAGCCATTTTTAATGATCTCTGTAGTAGCCAACATTATTGTGATTCCTTGATGATGTTACAGTTGATACAAAAATGTGCTACATCAGAGGAGTGATACTTTGTATTACATCAAATCAGGCTTATTTCAGGAAACTTTCTTCCTTTGAGAGAATCTCTGCTGAGCACATACATCTGGTGTGTATCATTACTGTTTTATTCTATTACTGACATTTCATTCAGTACCCTTGGAATGTCTATTAGTTACAGAAACTACTATGAATTTATGTGTGAACGTTGTTGATCACTTGTATCCCTTAATTGACAATGTCTTCTCCACTAGAAATGGCATTTTCCAGTAAGATAATTTTCCATGTCACTAAGTCAGAGTGCTACAGTGGTTCGGGTGTATAATGAAACATTCCATTTCATGTCTTTTCATCAAACTATGCCAGATGCCCCGACACCACTACCTATCACATATACGATGTCACTGACTGCCAGCTCAGAGGTCTTATCATCTACAGAAATCACAATACTAAGACACGAAGATTTGGTGTTGTCTGTATGACATTGCATACTGAGAACAACCAGTCCTTCACGATGGAAGCATAGCTGATTTGCATACTGAAAGTAGAACTGCAGAGTGTGTGCTCCTACAACAACTGCTTGGAAACATGTTGGACAAAGAGCTGAGGTAAAGTGATATTGCTCTGTAACAGTTACTATCACTTACAGGCATATCACAGTGTTCATCCTTTTTGAGCCAGTAATGGGTCAACTCAGGACAGTCAGATAGCTTAATATTCTTCTCTTGGAACCACACTGAAATAGAGCTTCCCAATGTTAGAAGTGTCAGATCCTCCATACAAATCCTAAATACAGTGAAGCTTCACTGGACTAAGGATGTTGTTTATTGCTCAGGTTCTACTACTCTCACGTTGCTTCGTTTTTGTAGAGTTTTAAGGGGCACAGACTATTAACTAAAAGGGCTAGTCTGTTATTTTTCATATAAATCTACACTCCTGGAAATGGAAAAAAGAACACATTGACACCGGTGTGTCAGACCCACCATACTTGCTCCGGACACTGCGAGAGGGCTGTACAAGCAATGATCACACGCACGGCACAGCGGACACACCAGGAACCGCGCTGTTGGCCGTCGAATGGCGCTAGCTGCGCAGCCTTTGTGTACCGCCGCCGTCAGTGTCAGCAAGTTTGCCGTTGCATACGGAGCTCCATCGGAGTCTTTAACACTGGTAGCATGCCGCGACAGCGTGGACGTGAACCGTATGTGCAGTTGACGGACTTTGAGCAAGGGCGTATAGTGGGCATGCATGAGGCCGGGTGGACGTACCGCCAAATTGCTCAACACGTGGGGCGTGAGGTCTCCACAGTACATCGATGTTGTCGCCAGTGGTCGGCGGAAGGTGCACGTGCCCGTCGACCTGGGACCGGACCACAGTGACGCACGGATGCACACCAAGACCGTAGGATCCTACGCAGTGCTGTAGGGGACCGCACCGCCACTTCCCAGCAAATTAGGAACACTGTTGCTCCTGGGGTATCGGCGAGGACCACTCGCAACCGTCTCCATGAAGCTGGGCTACGGTCCCGCACACCGTTAGGCCGTCTTCCGCTCACGCCCCAACATCGTGCAGCCCGCCTCCAGTGGTGTCGCGACAGGCGTGAATGGAGGGACGAATGGAGACGTGTCGTCTTCAGCGATGAGAGTCGCTTCTGCCTTGGTGCCAATGATGGTCGTATGCGTGTTTGGCGCCGTGCAGGTGAGCGCCACAATCAGGACTGCATACGACCAAGGCACACGCACACAGGGCCAACACCCGGCATCATGGTGTGGGGAGCGATCTCCTACACTGGCCGTACAACTCTGGTGATCGTCGAGGGGACACTGAATAGTGCACGGTACATCCAAACCGTCATCGAACCCATCGTTGTACCATTCCTAGACCGGCAAGGGAACTTGCTGTTCCAATAGGACAATGCACGTCCGCATGTATCCCGTGCCACCCAACGTGCTCTAGAAGGTGTAAGTCAACTACCCTGGGCAGCAAGATCTCCGGATCTGTCCCCCATTGAGCATGTTTGGGACTGGATGAAGCGTCGTCTCACGCGGTCTGCACGTCCAGCACGAACGCTGGTCCAACTGAAGCGCCAGGTGGAAATGGCATGGCAAGCCGTTCCACAGGACTACATCCAGCATCTCTACGATCGTCTCCATGGGAGAATAGCAGCCTGCATTGCTGCGAAAGGTGGATATACACTGTACTAGTGCCGACATTGTGCATGCTCTGTTGCCTGTGTCTATGTGCCTGTGGTTCTGTCAGTGTGATCATGTGATGTATCTGACCCCAGGAATGTGCCAATAAAATTTCCCCTTCCTGGGACAATGAATTCACGGTGTTCTTATTTCAATTTCCAGGAGTGTATATTGCTAATGGAGTCAACCACTTTGAAATTTCTGTACTGGTGGTCCACCCATTTTACCTCCAACGTCACCAGTATATCTATTACTTTATCTATCTATGAGAAAAAGTTATAAATTACACTACTGGCAATTGCTCCACCAAGAAGAAATGCAGATGATAAATGGCTATTCATTGGACAAATACGCTTCATCCAGTCCCAAACATGCTCAATGGGGGACAGATCCGGAGATCTTGCTGGCCAGGGTAGTTGCCTTACACCTTCTAGAGCACGTTGGGTGGCGCGGGATACATGCGGATGCGGATGCATTGTCCTTGCCGGTCTAGGAATGGTACAACGATGGGTTCGATGACGGTTTGGATGTACCGTGCACTATTCAGTGTCCCTTCGACGATCACCAGAGGTGTACGGCCAGTGTAGGAGATCACTCCCCACACCATGATGCCGGGTGTTGGCCCTGTGTGCGTGTGCCTCGGTCGTATGCAGTCCTGATTGTGGCGCTCACCTGCACGGCGCCAAACACGCATACGACCATCATTGGCACCAAGGCAGAAGCGACTCTCATCGCTGAAGACGACACGTCTCCATTCGTCCCTCCATTCACGCCTGTCGCGACACCACTGGAGGCGGGCTGCACGATGTTGGGGGGGCGTGAGCGGAAGACGGCCTAACGGTGTGCGGGACCGTAGCCCAGCTTCATGGAGACGGTTGCGAATGGTCCTCGCCGATACCCCAGGAGCAACAGTGTCCCTTATTTGCTGGGAAGTGGCGGTGCGGTCCCCTACAGCACTGCGTAGGATCCTACGGTCTTGGCGTGCATCCGTGCGTCGCTGCGGTCCGGTCCCAGGTCGACGGGCACGTGCACCTTCCGCCGACCACTGGCGACAACATCGATGTACTGTGGAGACCTCACGCCCCACGTGTTGAGCAATTCGGCGGTACGTCCACCCGGCCTCCCGCATGCCTACTATATGCCCTCGCTCAAAGTCCGTCAACTGCACATACGGTTCACGTCCACGCTGTCGCGGCATGCTACCAGTGATAAAGACTGCGATGGAGCTCCGTATGCCACGGCAAACTGGCTGACACTGACGGCGGCGGTGCACAAATGCTGCGCAGCTAGCGCCATTCGACGGCCAACAGCGCGGTTCCTGGTGTGTCCGCTGTGCCGTGCGTGTGATCATTGCTTGTACAGCCCTCTCGCAGCGTCCGGAGCAAGTATGGTGGGTCTGACACACCGGTGTCAATGTGTTCTTTTTTCCATTTCCAGGTGTGTATATTATACTAGAACTGACATGTTATACATTTTCATGGAATTTGGGTGCACAGATTCTGAGAAATCTGTACCCAAAACAACCACCTCTGGCCATAATAACGGCATTGATACGCCTGGGCACTGAGTCAAACAGAACTTGGATGGTGTGTACAGGTACAGCTTCCCATGCTCCTTGATCACGATACTACAGTTCATCAGGAGTAGTGACTGGCATATTGTGACGAGCCAGTTGCTCGGCCACCATTGACCAGACGTTTTCAATTGGTGAGAGGTCTGGAGAATGTGCTGGCCAGGGCAGCAGTCGAACATTTTCTGTATCCAGAAAGGTCCGTGCAGGACCTGCAACATGCGGTCGTGCATTATCTTGCTGAAATGTAGGGTTTTGCAGGGATAGAGTGAAGGGTAGAGCCAGAGGTCGTAACACATCTGAAATGTAACATTCACTGTTCAAAGTGCCATCAATGCGAACAAGAGGTGACCGAGACATGTAACCAATGGCACCCTATACCATCACGCCGGGTGATACGCCAGTATGGCGATGACGAATACACGCTTCCAATGTGCATTCACCGCGATGACGCCAAACACGGATGCGACCATCATGATGCTGTAAACAAAACCTGGATTCATCCGAAAAAATGACGTTTTGCCATTTGTGCACCCAGGTTCGTCGTTGAGTACACCATCGCAGGTGCTCCTGTCTGTGATGCAGCGTCAAGGGTAACTACAGCCATGGTCTGCGAGCTGATAGTCCATGCCGCTGCAAACGTCGTCGAAGTGTTCGTGCAGATGGTTGTTGTCTTGCAAACATCCCCATCTGTTGACTCGTGGTTGCTCGATCCGTTACAGCCATGTGGATAAGATGCCTGTCATCTCGACTGATAGTGATACGAGGCCGTTGGGATCCAGCACGGCGGTCCGTATTACCCTCCTGAACCCACCGATTCCATATCCTGCTAACAGTCATTTGATCTCGACCAACGCGAGCAGCAATGTCGCGATACGATGAACCGCAATCGCGATAGGCTACAATTCGACCTTTATCAAAGGCTGAAACGTGATGGTACGCATTTCTCCTACTTACACGAGGCATCACAACAACGTTTCAGCAGGAAACGCTGGTCAGCTGCTGTTTGTGTATGAGAAATCGGTTGGAAACTTTCCTCATGTCAGCACGTTGTAGGTGTCGCCACCGGCGCCAACCTTGTGTGAATGCTCTGAAAAGCTAATCATTTGCATATCACAGCATCTTCTTCTTGTCGGTTAAATTTCGCGTCTGTAGCACGTCATCTTTGTGGTGTAGCAATTTTAATGGCCAACAGTGTGTTCAGATGAAGCTGGTGCTTTTATTCTTGAAAATGTTACTTTTATTGAGGTGAAGAGGTTTAAAATTAGGAACATGTACCACTACTAGTTTGAAGATGATGTGTTGTCTTGGAGATTCACCTTTATATGTCTTCCGACATATACAGGACCCATAAATGACGTTATCATGGATTTTATGACTACTAAATCTAGAAAACTATATTTTATGTAAAAAATTGTCATGTAAAAGACGGTGTAATTAGATGAACGACGAACACTAACTTCCCTTAACGAAGGTTTATTCAGCAGTTGCACATACAAGAGCGTAGAGCGAACTGCCTTCTGCCAGAACACATACAGTGTGTACACAGCTACAGAACATTCCAGTACAATGATTCTTGACATTTGTAGATACTTCTAGAATGTACTCGAACCGAATATAGAAATTAAAATTGTATAGTACAGGTAAGTTTTGAACTCACGACCACCCATGCAACAGTTTAGCATCAAGATCACTACACCACGAAGCTGCTCAGCTTCTTCTCCGACATTGCTCCGTCCTTACGAGAACACCGTCTTGGTGTTACGTTCACCTAGTCCGGGAATGAGTCATTGGCACTTCATACTCTGACTCCTGATGACTCATTCTCGCCCTGGCGGTGATCTTCTTAGAACTTCTTTTGCCGCTACGCTCTTCGTCACGTTTCCGCTTGTTGCCTGTCACTGGAGCTTCGAATTTGTCCTGGGTTGAGGGATCCTTATAGGGCTTCATTCGAAGGACATGGACCCTATCTCTGATATTTCGTCTTCTTGAAATCTTTAACTTAATAAGTAACATCAGATAACTGTTTTACAACCTTACAAGGTCCAAACTAGCGCCTGAGGAGCTTCTCAGAGAGATCAACAATCCGAACATGAGTGAAGATCCAGTTGAGGTCACCAGGCTGGTAGACAACAGGATGGTGGCTCACGTCATACCTTTGGAGATCGCATTCTTGAGCCTGCAGCGTGCGGGACTTAACTGCTATGGTCGTCAGTCCTCTAGAACTTAGAACTACTTAAACCTAACTAACCTAAGGACAACACACACATCCATGCCCGATGCAGGATTCGAACCTGCGACCGTAGCGGTCGCGCACTTCCAGACTGTAGCGCCTAGGACCGCTTGGCCTCTCGAACCGGCTGCCAAGCTTCCTCAGCTCTGGTTAACACCTGGCAGATGTAGTCATCGTCCATGTCATCAAGATGTAACGGAAAGACAGTGTCCATCGTTGTAGTCGCCTCACGCCCACGCACCAGGAAAAATGGGGTAAATCCTGAGGTATCTTGCTTGGTGGTGTTGTAGGCAAACGTCACCAAAGGTAGCACCTCATCCCAGTTGCTCTGCTCAACATTGACGAACATTGATGGCATGTGACCCAAGGTCTTATTAAGGTGTTCAGTAAGTCCATAAGTTTGCAGGTGGTAGGCAGTCGTCATGTGATGAGTAATGTTGCACTGACGGTTTATCTCTGTCACAAGATTTGTTTGAAAACATTTCCCTCGATCTGTAATTAACTACCTTGGGGCACCGTGTTTTAATAGAAAGTCTCCCATGAAGAATATGGCTTCGTGTTTTAATACAATGTCTTCCACGATAAATTTGTTACCTCGGATGCTTTGGCTGCTTTTACGGCTTTTGTAATGGCATAGCGGGTCAGATAATCGTTGGAAACAATAATCCATCTATTGCGACTAGCAGATGTTGGAAATCGTCCGAGGACGTCAGTCCCAACACCCTGGAAAGGCGTTTCGGCTGGTGGAATTGGTGTGAGTCGGCCAGCTGGTTTCTGAGGAAATTGCCTTTCTCCTCTGGCACTCTGGATAGTGTGACACATAGTAACGGGCACTCTTAAATAAACCTGGCCAGAAAAATTTATTTCTGATTCTATCGTATGCCTTAATAAATCCTAGATGTCCCACCTCAGGTATGTCATGGAATTTCTGTAGAATATCTAAGTGCATGTGTTTAGGAATCACGTAGCCACCTCTTTTCAAACGGATCAAAGTTTCTCTTGCAAAAGTAATCCATTAACTACCTTAAATTGTCCTTTCACATCCTCTGACCGATTTAAGGAAAGCATAATTTGAGATATCTTGGCGGCCTTCTTCTACTCAGCAGAGAGATCCTGGAGTGTAGCGAGACAGTCACTATCTTCATCAAATTCTTGATGGTCTTGCACAGGGTTTCTTGAGATACAGTCGGTATCTCGGTGTTTTCTTCCACTTTTGTACACTGTGGTAATGTCATATTCTTGAAGACGTAGTGCCCACCTGGCGAGTCGTCCTGTTGGGTCCTTAAGTCCTGTCAACCAACAAAGTGAATGATGGTCTGTAACAATTGTGAATGGCCTTCCATAGAGATACTGTCGAAATTTGCGCCTGGTCCAGATCACAGCAAGACAGTCTCTTTCTGTAGTTGAGTAGTTTCTCTCGGCTTTTGTAAGTGTCCTCTTTCCCGTCCGAAATTTGCACCAGAACAGCACCGATCCCATACCCGCTGGCATCTGCGTGTAGTTCTGTAGGTGCTCTGTCATCATACAGACGAACTACATGGTCAGTCGTCAGAGCTTTTTGCAGCACATAGAAAGAATCTTGTTGAGCACCACCCCAGATAAATTTAGCATCAGCTCTTAACAACTCTTGGAGTGGCCTGGCTTTGATACAACACGACGGTAATAAGAACAAAATCCAAGGAAGCTTCTCACATCTCTAATACTTTTAAGAATAGGAAATTCTGTTATAGATCTCACCTTTCTCGGTCTGGGCACACACCTTCGTTTGACGCAAGGTGGCCAAATATTTTGATTTCATTTGCTCCAAAGAGACACTTTCTTGGATTAAGTTTCAGTCTGACTTGTTGATGGTCTCCAGTGTTAATCTGGTGCTTCACCATCGATTTGTTTAGTTTGTTCTTAACCTCTGGATTGAAGCATCCAGAGAACTCTTGAAGAATGGCAAGTAGCTTCTTCTGTTGTTCCTAAGAACGGCCGTCAGTCTTTTTATATGTTCATTCAATGTCTCTGAGAACACTATATTGTCATCTAAATGACAAAGACACGTCGTCCACTTCAGGTGACATAAAAGATTATCCATCATCGGTTCAAAAGTAGCTGGTGCATTACACAAACCATTACCTTAAACTCATACAGGCTCTCAGGATCAATCTCATCTACTTCGATCTGCCAATATCCCAAGTACATGTCCAAGGCTGAGAAAAACTTAGCCCCTTTCACACAATCTAGTGTATCATCAATTCGTGGAAGGGTGGTAAATGTCCTTTTTAGTTGTCTTATTAAGCTTACTGTAATCAAAACAAAAGCACCAACTGCCATCCTTCTTCCTGACGAGGACCACTGGTGACGACCATGGGCTCTGCGAAGGCTGAATGATGTCATTCTTCATCATTTTCTCTACCTGGTCGCGAATTATTTGACGTTCTGTTGCTGACACATGGTATGCTCTCTGGCTTATATGTTGATTGTCTCCAGTGCTAATCTGGTGCTTCACCATCGATTTGTCTAGTTTGTTCTTAACCTCTGGATTGAGGCATTCAGAGAACTCTTGAAGAATGGCAAGTAGCTTCTTCTGTTGTTCCTTAGTGAGAGCTGGTGATAGTCGAGCTAGAAGATCTTGTCTCGTAGTGGCAGCGCTGATTTCGCCCACAGACTCGGCGTGGGAGGTTTCTGGTTTCTATGATGCTCAGCTGTTCTATAATTAACGGCTCAGTGTTCGCTACTCACATGTGTCTTGGAAGGATATGCGGTTCTTGGCGACAGTTAACTATCCACTAGTCACTGAATCCGTTCTTAAACGAGACGACAGAGGCTAGGGTGACCACAGTATTCTTCAGTGGTATCCTTCTGTTACATTCCACTACAAGATCCATGGGTTGATGCGTGGCACGGCACATGACAGCTACCTTTCTAGCACTGACTGCAGGAATGATCACTTCATCCAGCACATAGTCTCCACACACTTCGATGCACATCTTCCTGTTTACAATATCTCATCTTGTCTAGCATAATCTTGGACCAACCACAATCTATAATTGCTTCAGAAGCTTTCAAAAAGTCCCATCCGTGAATGACATCATGACTACACTCTTGTAAGATGATGAATTATAAGGGGTGTGTATGGCGACTTATACCCACATGAATGACACATCTTCCTTTAGGTTTTACATATTTCCAATTAGCCACCTTCAGCAGAGATGTTTTGTTGATCGCCAATTTGGTTTTCTGCAACTGGCTACGGCACTTCTCCAAAATGACTGAATATGATGCCCCAGAGTCCAGAAGAGCTTGATCTGGTCGGCCATCTATGAGGATATCGACGTAGTTTCCTATCATTTTTGTAGTGATCGATGGCGGAGGTTTTTTCTCTTCAGCGGCCTCACCTCCAAGGAAGGTCGCACCCTGTAGTTTTCTAGGTTGCAGCGGCTAGGTGATCGGCTGGAGCTTCTAAGCGGTGATGGAGACCTTGATCAGTGTGTTGGGGAGCGTCCTCTCCTGCAGCTAGCTTGCGGCGATGGTGACCTATATCGTCCAGCACTCACCTCTCCTTGTTCATCTTTGTCGTCCCGGAGTTGGTGTCGTCTAAGATCAATCTGCTGTGTTCTGACGTGGGCGTAATCAAATATCCGCCGCCTTTATCGAAAATAGCACACCTAATGTCCCAGTCGTCGGCAGTGGACACATACTGGTTGGTTATCTTGGGCCCTTTAATTTATCTTCAGCCTTGCACTTCTGTCATTGTGTGTCGCCGAAATACTTGCACAGTTCCGCCTGGAATACTTCCCAGTTTGTGAACTTCTCCTCGTTGTTCTCATACCGTTGCTTGGCAGTGCCCTCCAAGTAGAAAAATACGTTAGCCAAACACACGGTGTCATCCCATTTGTTAAATTTGGCTATACGCTCTTATACCTTCAGCCATTTGTTTGGATCTTGGCCATCGTCATCAGAGAACCCGGAAGGATGTCTCATGTGGTGGCGCACAGTTGCTGTCATCGTAACGTCCTCTTCTTCTTCTGTCTTAGATAGATTGCAATCTGTTGAATATGGCTCAAACTCGGGTTTCTCGCCACGTGAACGGCGGCTCTGTCGTGGCCTGATGGGAGCCACTGTGTCGTCGATAACGAGTGCTATCACAAGTTCCAATACCCGGCTCCTCCACCAGAATAATTTCATGTAGAAGAAGGTGTAATTATATGAATGTCGAACACTAACTTCACTTAACGAAGGTTTATTCCGCACTTGCACATACAAGAGCATGGAGCGAACTGCCTCCAGCCAGAACACACACAGTATACAGGGTGAGTCACCTAACGATACCACTCGATATATTTCGTAAACCACATCAAATACTGACGAACCGATTCCACAGACCGAACGTGAGGAGAGGGGCTAGTGTAATTGTTTAATACAAACCATACAAAAATGCACGGAAGTATGTTTCTTAACACAAACCTACGTTTTTTAAATGGAACCACGTTAGTTTTGTTAGCACATCTGAATATATAAACAAATACGTAATCAGTGCTGTTTGTTGCATTGTAAAATGTTAATTACATCCGGAGATATTGTAACCTAAAGTTGACGCTTGAAACCTCCGACGTTCAGTTGCGTGTTGTAACAAACACGGGCCACGGTCGGTGAGCAGTGTCATGCGCATACTGCATCGTCACCGCTTTCACCCGTTTCATGTGTCGCTACATCAGCAATTACATGGTGATGACTTTAATCATCGAGTGCAATTCTGTCAATGGGCATTAACAGAGAATGCGTTGCAGTTCTACCTGTTTACTCATGAAGTGGGTTTCACAAACCACGGGGCAGTGAATCTACGGAATATGCATTACTGGTCCGTGGGCAATCCTCGTTGGCTCTGACAGGTAGAGCGACAGCGACCGTGGGCTGTAAATGTATGGTGCGGAATCATTGGCGACCACCTCATTGGTCCTCACTTCATTGCAGGGGCCCAAACAGCTGCAACATACATCGCGTTTCTACAGAATGATCTGCCAACGTTGCTCGAAAATGTCCCACTGGAAACGCGTCGCCGTATGTGGTATCAGCATGATGGTGCACCTGCACATTCCGCAATTAACACTAGGCTGACCCTTGACAGGATGTTCGACAGGCGTTTCATAGGACGTGGAGGACGCATAAATTGGCCAGCCCGTTCTCCTGATCTTACACCTCTGGACTTCTTTCTGCGGGGTACGTTAAAGGAGAATGTGTACCGTGATGTGCCTACAACCCCAGAGGATATGAAACAACGTATTGTGGCAACCTGCGGCGACATTACACCAGATGTACTGCGGCGTGTACGACATTCATTACGCCAGAGATTGCAATTGTGTGCAGCAAATGATCGCCACCACATTGAACATCTATTGGCGTGACATGTCGGGACACACTCTATTCCAGTACGTAATTGAAAACGGAAACCACGTGTGTACGTGTTCCTCACCCCTCATGGTAATGTACATGTGCGTCAGTGAAAAAGACCAATAAAAAGGTGTTAGCATTTGGACGTAATGTGTTGTTCCAGTCTCTTCTATACCTAAGGTCCATCACCGTTCCCTTTGGATCCCTACGAAATTCGGTGCTCTCCGATACACACGATCGAACAGCGGAGGAGTGGTACTCAAGCGTCAACTTTAAGTTACAATATCTCCGGATGTAATTAACATTTTACAACGCAACAAACGGCACTGATTACGTATTTGTTTATATGTTCATATGTGCTGACAAAACTAACGGGGTTCCATTTTAAAAAAACGTAGGTTTGTGTTAAAAAACACACTTCCGTGCATTTTTGTAAGGTTTGTATTAAACAATTACACTAGCCCCTCTCCTCACGTTCGGTCTGTGGAAGCGATTCGTCAGTATTTGAGGTGGTTTACGAAATATATCCAGCGGTAATGTTAGGTGACTCACCCTGTATATACAGCTACAGAACATTACAGTACAATGATTCTTTACATTTGTGGATGCTTCTAGAATGTACTTGAGCCAAATATAGAAATTAAAATTGTACAGTCCAGGTTAGTTTTCAACTACCAACCCTCCATGCAACATTTTAGTATCATAACCACTACACCATAGAGCTACTCAGTTTCTTTTGTGACAATATTGTTGTTATTTTTGAATCTGAATAACTGATTATATGTTTTACTGTTGTGCGTGTGGTATTAAATGATGATGGTAAAACACGTATTGTCTAAATGCTGAAACGAAATTAATGTCTCAACACATTTTTTAACCTATCTTCAACATCAGTGGGGGCACTAAGCCTCCCTGTTGCCCATGGCAGCTGATTCGGATGCTAGTGGCAGTTTCCCAAGATGCTAGGTGTTCATGGTACAACCCTGACACAGTGGCATGTGAAAACTTAATGCTTATATAACTTCTGAGATGAAGTGCTCTATACATCGGGTGCCATCAAATGAACATCCTGTATTCAGCAGTCACCTCAAATACTAGTCCTCCATAATGTGCCCAACCACGATTTGTGGGAAAAATTATTCCATGAATGTTCTCTGAGCATCTCTGTTAAAATTTTGAATTTACTATACTGATCTATTATGAAATAGTAAGGTGTGATAAGAAAGTTTCCATCTGCAGGCGTTTCTGCAGCGTATATGCAACATATTGCAACTCTGATGCTGGTGTATAGGCACTGACATGTAGGCAAGAGATTAGTGTAACATTTGTGGTTTTCTGATGTGTGGATGGTAAATGTGGAAGTGTGAATTATGGCAACATTATTACCAAATGTGTCCAAACAGGACCAACGTATTGTTGTTATTGTCTTGATTGCTGAAGAGCAAATGCTAGTAGACACTGACTGGAGAATGAAGAATGTTTATGGGCAGCACATCTGTCGAAAACCGTCATTGTGGAACGGTGTGCCAAGTTCCGTACTGCTACTTCATGATAATATATGTCCCCATGTCACAAATCTCGCAATGCGGAAGTTACACCAACTCAAGTGAGAGACACTCAAGAATTCTCCTTATAGTCCTGATCCCTCTCCATTCTCAATGAAGGTTATTGTATGAGAGTAATATCGCATTTACAAGCAGGTTCAGTGTGCAATCAACCGTGCAAGATAAGAAACATTGTGCATGTGATAAAACTAACTTCGGAGCTGATAAGAAACTACAAATACGCGGAGTGATACATCCAAAAGAATGCCTAACAATTCAACTACTGTTACGAAAGGAAATGAAACTGAAAGACCTGAACACTTGCGTGACCCAAATATCAAGTATTTGTCCAGCGCTAATACTAAATTGTTTGGCCCTAACGACGGTGGACCTTCTAAACATACAGAGAAACCTAACCGAAGAAAAGTAGTTTTGATGGCAGACAGTTATGGTCGTGGATTTGCTCGCTTTCTGAACGGTCAGTCCAGTTTACAAACAATTGCTTACATAAAGCCTGGTGCTTCTATGTCGGAAGTTTGCAATCGTGTTCGATTAACAGACGTTGCTGACTTATCCTCTGAAGACTTTGTTGTGCTAATTGGTGGGTCAAATGACGTATATAAAAACGAAACCCACAAAGCAAAACAAGAACTAAAAAGGTGCTTAGGACAGTTGACACACACAAATGTTTTAGTGGTGAACATTCCACATCGGCATGACTTACCGTCTTGGTCATGCGTAAATAAAGAAATAATCAATGCCAACCAACAAATTTCATTACTTTGCAAACATTTCAGAAATGTAGAACTCGTAAATGTTAATAATATGGGGCGCAGATTCCACACATTACATGGATTGCACGTTACAACATGGTGAAAAAATTGCTCGTCGGAAAAATTGACGAAATTATCATCAAGAGGCATCAAACACTCAAAAGCAAAATCATCCAGGATTGGCCCCCCAAATATTCGAAGGAAACAACGCCAGCAAGACCTCACTCACCAACATCAACAACAAAAGAAGGAACTAGGTGCCTCCAATATTCAGGCACAGCAACAACAATGAATGCAGTAACAGCTCTACTAATTGCAGACCCAGCTCTAACACCAGCAGCAATATTATCAGCAGTAGGAGCAGCAGCTGAACAACTACCAGGGGAGCCAGACACAGAAGAAAATTCTGCTGCAGATGATAATAGAAGAATAGGTGCAGCCGGGAAAAGAAAAGCAGTACTTCCAGCACACCTGAATGATTTTTTATTGACAAGGTAAAGGTAAGTGATCAATTAAATATGCCAAAGTCTAACAATATGCCAAAGCCTAACAAACCCTTTATTTTCACGCTGATTCATCAAAATGTCCAATCATTGCTAAACAAATTAAGTGAAGTTAAAATTTTATGTACTGATGAGCTAAAAAACGTTTCTGTAATGTGTATAACTGAACACTGACTGCCTAAAGATGTAATGTCAGTCACAAAACATGTAGACTTCAATCTTTCATCATCATTTTGTAAAATTACATCCAGTCATGGAGGTTCGTGTATATTTGTTAAAAATGGCATTGTCTATTGTAACATAAAACCCATTGAACTGTTAGCTGAAGAAAAATTTTTTAAAGTATCCACAGTTGAACTCTCTGCATTAAAATTAATAATCATCTGTGTATATAGGAGCCCTGATGGGAACTTAAATGATTTCTGTCATCAACTAGAAGCAGCTTTAAATACTATAAAAAAAATTCAACAAAACAGTGATCATATGTGGAGATTTTAATATTGATTTTCAAGAAATCTCAAAAGACCAGCAAAGCTTGATGACCCTACTGGAAACATATAACATAAAAGCCACCATAGACTCTCCTATAAGAGTTACACCAACAACTAGCTCAACAATTGATCAGATATTAATAAACACAAATGTAAATCACAATTTCTGTGCTGCAAATCTTAATACTTGCTTCAGTGATTACTATGCACAGTTTATTGCTTTGCACACCCCAAGTGAAACAACTGAGAAAGAGGAACTTGTAAAAGAAGCAAGGAAATCCACTAACAAACAAATAAACCTTTTGATACACAAAAAACAACCGAAAATTTAAGTTCCTAGCTTTCGGAATAAATGTTCCTTCATCAGGGAGGAGAGAGGGGAAAGAAAGGGAAGAAAGGAAAGTGGATTTAGTTACTCACAACCCAGGTTATGAAGCAACAGGGAAAGGAAAACAGGGAGGGTAGCAAGGATGGAGGCATGGTTGTCAGGCTTCCCTTTCTTTCCCCTCTCTCCCCCCTGATGAAGGAACATTTATTCCGAAAGCTAGGAACTTAAATTTTCGGTTGTTTTTTGTGTATCTATCGGCTATACTGAGCTGAGGTAAGTACTGGTCAGCCCCTCTATCTCTTTGTTAGTATTTGTTTCACATCTTTATATAAGATTTTCCATTAATTATTTAAATAAACCTTTTGTACAGAGACTAAGTGAAAATACTGACAAAAAGTTTGAAAAATTTATGGAAATCTAAATGTCATACTTTGAAGCTGCATTTCCATTAAAAAAGCAAAAATGTCAACCTAACTTCAAAAAGTACAAATGGATTACAACAGGTATTAAAATATCTTGTGTAGAGAAAAGAAGATTACACGATATAGCAAAGACACACAACATGCCTCATGAATTTCATTTGTACCTGAAGAATTACAAGAGGATCCTCAAAAACGTTGTAAGGAAAGCTAAAACAATGGCAAATGACAAATACATTGAAAATTCAGAAAACAAATCTAAAGCTATATGGGAAGTTATAAAAAGTCAAACAACAAGTGAAACTAAACAATATAAAAATATGAACTTATGTTATGAAGGACAAATGATTTCTTGCCCAACAGAAATTGCAGGGACCTTCAACTAATATTTTGTAAATATAGGTTAACAGGTGGTGAGTGGACTGGAAGAACACAACAAAATATCACCTCCATCATGCAATAGTGTGAGAAATGTGTCTACATCTTTGTTCCTTTCACCCACAAATTCTGAAGAAATTTAATCAGTTATAAAAACTTTGAAAACAGGGTACTTATGTGGAATTGATGGAATACCAGATGCAATTATTAAAAAATGCTGTCTTGCCTTAGCTGAACCCTTGACACATTTGTGCAACAGCTCACTGGCATCAGGAACCTTCCCTTCATGTTTAAAAACAGCAAAGCTGAAACCACTGTTCAAAAAAGGAAATCCAGAATGTGTTTCAAATTATAGACCAATAGCCCTACTGCCTGTATTTTCTAAAATTTCAGAAAAAGTTTTTATAAGAGATTGTCTAATTTCCTAAATAAAAATAAAATTCTCTCTCCTTCACAGCATGGCTTCAGGAAAGGCTATTCAACTGAAAGTGCAATATTTGAATTTCTTAATGAAATCTATACTAAACTGGATGCAAGTGAGTTTGTGACAGGCATATGTCTTGATTTATCTAAAGCTTTTGATGTCATTGACCATAATGCCCTACTGCAGAAGCTTGACCAGTTAGGAATTAAAGGTATATCCAATGATTGGCTCAAGACATACCTATGTGGTCACAAACAGGTGGTTGAAGTGCAATATACTGACCATAACAAAATCAGCTACTACTATTCAGGATATGAAAATGAGAAATATGGTGTCCATCAAGGATCAGTATTAGGACCCATTCTGTTTCTCCTCTATGTCAATGATCTTATGTACAACAAGTATTGCCAAACTACCCTCCAGTTTGCAGACGATACAAGCTTCCTTATTAGTGGCAAAACGGAAGAAAAACTAAAAGACTCTGCTATCCAAACAATGAACAGTGTAGAACAGTGGTTCAGCTACAACAAGCTAATTATAAACAAAGAAAAGATAGTAGCAGTGAACTTCTATAATGTAAAAGGAAGACACCACCCAAACATAGAAATAGAACTTAGGGACAGAGTTCTTGAAAGTGTTGACAGTACTAAATTTCTGGGACTCTGGCTCCAGAACAACACAAAATGGGAGGTACACATTGAATATTTACAAAGAAAACTAAGCAAAACCTGTTACATGATACGGATCTTAAAAACTTGTTGCAGCAAAGCCAGCCTGTTAAATGTATACTACTCCTATGTGCATTCTGTAATTAAATATGGCATAATCTTCTGGGGCAATACAACAACAAATATTAAACTTTTCAGGATGCAAAAGAGAATACTAAGAATTATTGAAGGGGTAAACAATACGAAATCGTGCAGACTCATATTCAAAAAACTGTCAGTTATTCCTCTTCCTTGCATTTTTATCTACGAACCATCAGTTTTCATCAAACAATATATTGATAGACACCCAGATATCTAATTAAAAAATGAAGATATACATGCACACAATACAAGGCAAAAATCTAACCTTCATATGAAACAGGTGAGAACATCATTGTGCCAAAAAGGCACAGTACATACTGGGATAAAGATTTTCAATAATCTACCTAAACATATTAAATCAATTGGTAAACTCTGTAGTTTTAAGGCTGAAGTAAAGGCATATTTAATTGATCATTGCTTTTAAAGTTTGACAGAATATATAAAAGCCAAACAACAAAAATAAAGATGCATTATTAATATTCTACTTTGTATGTTGCCTGTAATGTTTGTTGTATTTATGAATCTGTGCTAAATTACTTCAATATCTAGTCCTTAGGATTGCAATACAAACTGTATTTTATCTTGTAAATACCTAACCATGTCCAATATCCTTGTATATATTCTATACATATAGTATTTGAAGGATTAAATAAATAAATAAATATCATTCATTTAGTTGCTTAAAAAAGGCCTTTAGAGGACAACAATTCCTACTTGGTAAGGCCTCTAAACACTGGAATACTCTACAAAAGATGACAGTATTGTCTTTTATGTGATTTGCTTAACAGTTACACTGTATTTTTGGTCAAATGCTCGAACGGCATGAAAACCAGACTCCCTTGTTAGGATCGATTAACAATTTCATGATAGCGTAAGTTTATGTTTATTCTTAAAAAACTTGTGCATTTCAGTTTTCTTTCATTTTATGTCATCTCCTACCTAAAACTTGCATTCAGTGAATATCTGTGCCATGTTTACATTCTCGTGTTTTACATCCATCTGCCAACTTGAAGTTAGCTGCACAGGTCATCAGAAGGTAAGTTTTCACTAATTCTTGCTTTATTGCAGTTTAAGTATGTTTTAGTGCTTTTTAGTTTATGGTAAAAGTGTAGTCATGAGTGACAAATATCAGAGTTGCTGTAGGTCAGTTGGTATGGCACAAATTTATCAGGACTGTCGGTTGGTATTTCACTGGGGTGATTGTACAGGAAACCAGCAGAGTATCACATGAGGCTCTCCCATGGAGTTGTGGATTGTGTAGTCAAGACAAGACAATTGTTGAGCCAGGTGGAATTAGAAATGGTATATTCTGAATTAGATAGGATGAAGGGGAAAGAGATAGTAACAGCTGAGAAATGCTCATAAGTAATAAGCAAAAGAAGAAAACATCAAAAATCATTAATATTCTCTTTAGCATTCAGTTTGCCTTATTACCTGGAACAGGAGAAGACTCTCAATCAGTTTTTGATCAAAGCAGAGTGTAGCAGACTTGAAGGAACAACTTTAAGGTTAAGTTGATACAAAAGTCCAGTAGAAAGAAGGGAATTGAATTGAAATGATCATATAGCATTGATGGTAAGGAGTTGGGAAAGTTCGGCCACCAAGGTGCAGTTCTCTTCAGGTGACACCACAATACGTGACTTCTGTGTCGATGATGATGAAATGATGATGGGACAATGCAACACCCAGTCCCTGAGCGGAGAAAATCACTAACTCAGCAAGGAATCTAAGCCAGAGCCACTGCATGGCTGTCAGATGCACTGAGCACCCAGCTAATGGGACAGACAGAAAGAATTGCTAGCTAACAATCATAAGAGGTGTGGAGGCCAAATGCTACAGGGAAAACTAGGTGCAGAATACCAGGTCACAAGCATCGTGAAACCTGGTGCCAAGCTTAGCCAGGTGACAAAGAACATGGAGGCTATGTGCAGAGATACTGATGAAGAGGATCAGGTGCTTATAGTAGTAGCTTCAGGAAAAAGCCTGGATAGCAACTTAAAGTATAGTATTAAATGTGAGTGCAGTATCAGCACACACTTGTGTGGGACTTTGTGGAAGTTTTACTATGAAATGACCAGTCATGGATTAATACAGCTGTCAACCACATAAACAAATAGTTAAGTGGGTAGCTTTTGACTAAAAAAGTCTCATATTTCTGTTGTACCTGGTGCAGGAATTGGGAGATCGGTATACACAAATCATGCCCTGCAGGGGAAAGAACAGGTAAGCTGACAATTTTGAAGCAAATGTAAGGGGGGGCACAAGCACACAAGACAAAATCTCTGTGATTACTGTACTCAGAGGGGGCACACTTCCTATGTTAGGGTCAGGTTACAGAGAGTCTTAAAAGAAATTAAAGTAGGACAGGGCCATAACATATGTAATGTTTTCCAGAAGAGTAAAATTAAATTGTTTCATCAGAACATCAGGGGGCTGAATATCAAGATAGATGAGGCTCTTGTAAGTCTAGAAGATGTGGAAAATTCTTAAGTGATAGATGTTCTGTGCCTCTGTGAACACCATGTAACCACAGTTACGTAGAAACTGAATATAAGGGTCATAGACTAGCATCATTTACATGTGGGGTTAATATGGAAAAGGGAGTTGCCACATATGTAAGAGTTGGACACAAAATCAAAAATACTGAAACAAACTGTTTTTGTGTAGATCAGAACCCTGGTAATTCCAGTAGACTACAGATAGCCCTAGGAACTTTCAGCTTTTTGTGTGAAATACAGGTGAATTATTTATCTATCTGTCAGTTAAGATTAAACAGTTAGCAGTTTGCTGAGATTTCAATGTAGATTTCTTTAATGATATAGATAGGAAAAAAGTTGTTATTATGTAGGTATTAAAATCTAAATTCAGTAGTCAGTTTTTCAACTCCTATGGAACAAGAGATAGAACCCTGATAACAATTTTATTGACAGTGATCAAGCTAAAACAATTAATGTTTACTCAGTTGTTAATGGGCTCCCTGATAATGATGCACAGTTAATGGAAATTAACAATATCACACATTACAAACCTAGGCAAGATCATAAAGAGCAGTGTGGCTTATTAATGACAACATTGTTCTACGGGTAACTTAAGAGAGGTGGTATGGGATGAGGTATGAATAGAAAGAGATGCTTCTATTAAGTATGTGAATTTGTGTCAATATTTGAAAGTAGCTTTCCTAAAATGTTGTCCAGAAATTCCATGAGAAATGTAAGGCCAAGGATAACTAAGGGAACTAAAATCCCAGATAAGAGGAAGAGAGAAATGTATATAAGCCCAGAATAAGTCATGATCTGATGTTACTCGTAAACTAGAAAAATACAGTATCATTTCAAGGAAAGTCATTAAAATGTCCAGAAGTATGCACACCATGACAGAAATAAATAATGAGGATAACAAGATTAAAACTACATGGGATATTGTTAATTGGGAGACAGGATAGCCAGGGAGTTTACAAGATACAATAACAATTAGACTAAGTGACAATGTTGTGACAGATAATTCATAAGTTATGAGCACTTTCAACCATCATTATCTAAATGTAGCAGCAAAAATATGTCTGAGTGTTTCAAGAAACTTCTAATAGCCAAGATCACATTCAGTAATATTTATTCCTGATGACAGGTTTCAGCAATAAAACTATCATCTTCTGGTCTTCAAAAATTCTTGTTTATATAAAGTCCTCTTCCAGTATGACTGCATCACATATGCCATGTTGACATTTCTGTAGCATATTCCACATAGGTGTGTTAAAAATAAAAACAGATTTGTCTCAAATGAAAATAATTAAAAAGCACCTTGTGTAGAAATGAATGCAGTTCAGCTGTGTACTTCGAGGAATGTGGATCCATTATGTATTTAATTCGTCATGATAATGTAAACAAGTGCACAAATGTGTCTGTTATGCAATTCGACATCTAATAAGCATTGGTGGAGTAAGGGTGCATGTTGACATCCATAGTTAAACAAGGTGTTTTGTAACTGTATTGTTTTTATTTTTAGCAAACCTGTTTGGAATGTGCTATATATTATCCACTATAATGTCAGTATGGCATAGGTGGTGGTGGTGGTGGTGGTGGTTAGTGTGTAACGTCTCGTCGACAACGAAGTCATTAGAGACGGAGCACAAGCTCGGGTTAGGGAAGGATTGGGAAGGAAGGCGGCCGTGCCCTTTCAAAGGAACCATCCCGGCATTTGCCTGAAAAGATTTAGGGAAATCACGGAAAACCTAAATCAGGATGGCCGGAGATGGGCTTGAACCATCGTCCTTTTGAATGCGAGTCCAGTGTGCTAACCACTGTGCCATCTCGCTCGGTGTGTGATACACTCCTAATGGAACAGAATGTATAACCAGAAGACATTTTTGGAGATCAGAAGACTGAAACCAGTCAACAGGAATAAATAGTACAGTACTGATCGTGGAATTAAATGTTTCTTCAAAGCAAATACAGATAGCTCCCTCTCATGTCTAATTATGAGAAATTTCGGTTAAATGGCTCCATTAAAGAAGTAACAGAATATATTAAACATGTCATTCCACAGAACTTCAAGCAACTAGACGTATCACAGACAGCTTTCACTCAAATTAGTAGAATGATAAAAATTCTTAAAAAAAAAAGACTCATGTGGTGTTGATGGAATTTCAGACAGAATTCTGAAAAGGTGCTATAGCTTAATAAGAAACGTCCTTTGTGATATATATTATGCATCTACATCTAAATGTACGTGATTACTCTGCTATTCACAATAAAGTGGCTGACAGGTTTCAATTAACCACCTTCCAGCTGTCCACTCTCGAACCGTTCCACTCTCGAACGGCGCACGGGAAAAACGAACATTAAGTTTTTCTGTGCGAGCCCTGATTTCTCTATTTTATCGTAGTGATCATTTCTCCCTGTGTAGGTGGGTGGCAACAAAATGTTTTCGCAATCGGAGGAGAAAACTGGTGATTGAAATTTTATGAGAAGGTCCCGTCGCAACGAAAAACGCCTTAGTTTTAATGATTGCCACACAAATTCACGTATCTTGACTGTGGCACTGTCTCCCCTATTTCGCGATAGTAAAAACGAGCTACCTTTTTTTTTTTTTTAACTTTTTCGATGTTATCCGTCAGTCCCACCTGATGCGCGCATCCCACACTGCACAGCGATACTCCAGAATAGGGCGGACAAGCGTGGAGTAAGCAGTCTCTTTAGTAGACCCGTTGTACCTCCTAAGTGTTCTGCCAATTAATCGCAGTCTTTGGTTTGCTCTATCCACAACATTACTTATGTGATCGTTACAATTTAGGTTATTTGTAATAGTAATCCCTAAATATTTAGTTGAATTTACAGCCTTCCGATTTGTGTGACTTATCGCGTAATCGAAATTTAACGGATTTATTTCAGTACTCGTGAGTAACTTACCACTTTTCTTTATTCAGAGTCAATTGCCACTTTTCGCACCATACAGAAATCTTATCTAAATCATTTTGCAATTCGTTTTGCTCGTCTGATGACTTCACAAGACGGTAAATGACAGCAACATCTGCAAACAATCTAAGATGGCTACACAGATTGTTTCCTATGTCGTTAATATAGATCAGGAACAATAGATAGCCTGTAACACTTCCTTGTGGAACGCCGGATATTAATTCTGTTTTACTCGCTGACTTTCCGTCTATTACTACGAACTACGACCTTTCTGACAGGAAATCACGAATCCAGTCAGACAACTGAGGCGATATTCCATAGACACGCAATTTGGTTAGAAGACGCTTGTTAGGAAAGGTGTCGAAAGCCTTCTGGAAATCTAAAAATGTGAACTCAATTTGACATCACCTGTCGACAGCACTCATTACTTCATCAGTATAAAGAGCTAGTTGTGTTCGCAAGAAAGATATTTTCTGAATCCGTGCTGACTGTGTGCCAATAAATCGTTTTCTTTGAGGTAATTCATAATGTTCGAACATAGTACATGTTTCAAAACCCTTCTGCAAATCGACGTTAGTGATATGAGCCTGTAATACAACGAATTACTCCTATTTCCCTTTTTGGGTATCGGTGTGACTTGAGCTCCGTGAGCGAGCGGTTGTATATAATTGCTAAATATGGAGCTATTGTATCAGCATACTCTGAAAGGAACCTGAGTGGTGTACAATCTGGACTGGAGGCCTTGCCTTTGTTAAATGAGTTAAGCTGCTTTGCTACACTGATGATATCTACTTCTATGTTTCTCATCTTGGCAATTGTTCTTGATTGGAATTCAATAATATTTACTTCGTCTTCTTTGGTGAAGGAGTTTCGGAAAAACATGTTTTAACTCTGCTTCCGTGGCACTGTCATCAGTGACATCACTGTTGTTATCGCGCAGTGAAGATATTGATTGCGTCTTTCTCTTTGTGTGTATTATGTATGACGAGAATCTCTTTGGGTTTCCTGCTGGATTCCGAGATAGAGTTTCGTTGTGAAAATGATTAAAAACATCTCGCATTGAACTACGAGCTATATTGCAAACTTCTGCAAAACGTTTCCAATCTTGGGGATTTTGCGTTCTTTTAAACTTCGTATTCTTTTTTCGTTGCTTCTGCAAAGCGATGTGACCCGTTTTGTGTACTATGGGGGATCAGTACCATCACTTACTAATTTATGTGGTATATATATCTCTCAATTTCTGTCGATACTATGTCTTTGAAAATATTCCACAACTTTTCTACACTTACATGATCAGATCAGAAGGAGTGAAGACTGTCTCTTAAAAAGGCGTTAAGAGCATTTTTATTAGGTTTTTAAAATAGATGCACTTCGTGTTTTTTATGGTTGTGGGTGTTATGGTATTCAGACTAGCAGCAACTGCCTTGTGGTCGCTAATCCCTGTATTCGTCATGATACTCCCTGTTTGTCCAGGATTATTTGTTGCTAAGCGGTCAAGTATGCTTTCGCAACACTTCGAGTGGGCTCTTGAACTACACTCGTGCTCGTAAATTAAGAATAATTGCAGAATGTGGTGCCACACAACGTGGCACTATACATATCTGGCGCTAATAGCATAGGCACATAGCGAACATGGTATTAGTGATAAGTTGAGAAAACTGTCCCGAAACACATGTGCTACAAAACGCTACTGTTTCCTGCTCACGTACCCCAACATCAATACGGGATATGATCACCATGCATACGTACACAGGCCACACAACGGGTTGGCATACTCTGGATCAGGTGGTCGAGCAGCTGCTGGGGTATAGCCTCCCATTCTTGCACCAATGCCTGTCAGAGCTCCTGAAGTGTCCTTGGGGTTTGAAGACGTGCAGCAATACGACGACCGAGAGCATCCCAGATGTGCTCTATGGGCAGGCAGGTCACTCCATTCACCTGATATCTTCTGTTTCAAGGTACTGCTCCACAATGGCAGCTCGGTGGAGCCGTGCATTACCATTCATCAGGAGGAAGGTGGGACCCACTGCACCCCTGAAAAGGTGGACATACTGGTGCAAAATGACGTCCCGATACACCTGACCTGTTACATTTCCTCTGTGAAAGACATGCAGGTGTGTACGTGCACCAATCATAATACCACGCCACACCATCAAACCACGACCTCCATGCAGGCCCCTTTCAAGACCACTGGTATCTGGTTCCTGGTTCACGCCAGATGAAAAGCCGGCGAGAATCACCGTTCAGACTATACCTGGACTCATCCCTAACCGCCGTCTGCTTCACGTCTGCTGTGTAGCGAGCTACCTTAATTGAAGTATTAACTGTATTTTTCTTACTTGTCACTTCTTCTTCGGTGTGTTTTTGCTTTTAGGAAGCTTTAATTGTCGAGTGCTAGTAATAGTGTTCCATAGAATTCGTGTTTGTTTTGAATACAGTCAGAGAGAGTCCGTTTAGTCAGTCATAGTGCTAGTAGTGTCAGTGTTTGTTTTGAATACAGTCCAGAGACAGGTAGTGCCATTTTCATTGTTTTCTACATGAAGTGGTTAGCAATCACAGTTTAGTCAATAATCAGCCGCCTTTAGTGAATTAGCAGTCTAGTCAAAAGTTGATTAAGTCTCTTCAGTAAATTGATTCCTTAGGATGGATAGGATGTGTGACTGCTGTGTACGGACGCAGGAGGAGCTGGCCACTTTTTGCGAACAGCTGAGCGTGTTGATGGCCGCGGTCAGCCGTCTTCTGGCTGCTGCATCGGAGTGTAGCGGCAGTGGGGAGTCTGGTGCGTCGCAAGGTACACCCCAGGTGTTACATGCTTCACCCACTGTCCCTGCTGTCGAGACATCTTCGCGGATACCGGGCGCGGTTGGGCCACCCTCTCCCCAAGGGCAGTGGAGGGTTCAGCGGCGTTCGCGGCGCACGAGGCGGAGGGTCAATGTGGAGGCTGGCCGTGTGGCATCGCCCGCTCTGCCTGTGAGTGGACATGTGGCTGCTCCTTCAGCAAGGTCATAGCAGGCACACGGGGGGATGGGTTTATTAGTTATTGGGAGCTCCAACGTTAGGCGGGTGATGGAGCCCCTTAGGGAAATAGCGGAAAGGTCGGGGAAGAAGGCCAGTGTTCACTCTGTCTGCTTGCTGGGGGGTCTCATCCGAGATGTGGAGGAGGCCCTACCGGCGGCGATAGACAGCACTGGGTGCACCCGACTGCAAATTGTTGCTCATGTCGGCACCAATGACTCCTGCCGTCTGGGTTCAGAGGTCATCCTCAGTTCGTACAGGCGGTTGGCGGAGTTGGTGAAGGCGGAAAGCCTCGATCGGCGGGGTGGAATCAGAGCTAACTATTTGTAGTATCGTTCCCAGAACCGATCGCGGTCCTCTGGTTTGGAGCCGAGTGGAAGGCTTAAACCAGAGGTTCAGACGATTCTGCGGAGAGCTGGGGTGCAAATTTCTCGACCTCCACTATCGGGTGGAGAAATGTAGGGTCCCCCTGAATAGGTCAGGCGTGCACTACACGCCGGAAGCGGCTACGAGGGTAGCGGAGAAAGTTGGCTGAAACAACATGTAAACAGTAATGAAATCCTAAACTCAGATTGGAATGTATACCGCAGAGACAGGCTGGACAGTGAAGGGGGAGGGGTGTTTATAGCGATAAGAAGTGCAATAGTATCAAAGGAAATTGACGGAGATTCGAACTGTGAAATGATTTGGGTGAAGGTCACGGTTAAAGCAGGCTCAGACATGGTAATTGGATGTCTCTATAGGCCCTCGGGCTCAGCAGCTGTTGTGGCTCAGCACCTGAAGAATAATTTGGAAAATACACTCCTGGAAATTGAAGTAAGAACACCGTGAATTCATTGTCCCAGGAAGGGGAAACTTTATTGACACATTCCTGGGGTCAGATACATCACATGATCACACTGACAGAACCACAGGCACATAGACACAGGCAACAGAGCATGCACAATGTCGGCACTAGTAAAGTGTATATCCACCTTTCGCAGCAATGCAGGCTGCTATTCTCCCATGGAGACGATCGTAGAGATGCTGGATGTAGTCCTGTGGAACGGCTTGCCATGCCATTTCCACCTGGCGCCTCAGTTGGACCAGCGTTCGTGTTGGACGTGCAGACCGCATGAGACGACGCTTCATCCAGTCCCAAACATGCTCAATGGGGGACAGATCCGGAGATCTTGCTGGCCAGGGTAGTTGACTTACACCTTCAAGAGCACGTTGGGTGGCACGGGATACATGCGGACGTGCATTGTCCTGTTGGAACAGCAAGTTCTCTTGCCGGTGTAGGAATGGTAGAACGATGGGTTCGATGACGGTTTGGATGTACCGTCAACTGCACATACGGTTCACGTCCACACTGTCGCGGCATGCTACTAGTGTTAAAGACTCCGATGGAGCTCTGTATGCCACGGCAAACTGGCTGACACTGACGGCGGCGGTGCACAAATGCTGCGCAGCTAGCGCCATTCGACGGCCAACCCCGCGGTTCCTGGTGTGTCCGCTGTGCCGTGCGTGTGATCATTGCTTGTACAGCCCTCTCGCAGTGTCCGGAGCAAGTATGGTGGGTCTGACACACCGGTGTCAATGTGTTCTTTTTTCCATTTCCAGGAGTGTATTTCGAGTAGATTTCGCCACCATGTTATAGTTCTGGGTGGAGATTTTAATTTGCCGGATATAGATTGGGAGACTCAAACGTTCATAACGGGTGGCAGGGACAAAGAATCCAGTGAAATATTTTTAAGTGCTTTATCTAAAAACTACCTTGAGCATTTAAACAGAGAACCGACTCGTGGCGATAGCATATTAGACCTTCTGGTGACAAACAGACCCGAACTATTTGAATCAGTTAATGCAGAACAGGGAATCAGCGATCATAAAGCGGTTACTGCATCGATGATTTCAGCCTTAAATAGAAATATTAAAAAAGGTAGGAAGAGCTTTCTGTTTAGCAAAAGTGACAAAAAGCAGATTACAGTGTACCTGACGGCTCAACACAAAAGTTTTGTCTCAAGTACAGATAGTGTTAAGGATCAGTGGACAAAGTTCAAAACCATCGTACAATATGCGTTAGATGAGTATGTGCCAAGCAAGATCGTAAGAGATGAGAAAGAGCCACGTGGTACAACAACCGAGTTAGAAAACTGCTGCGGAAGCAAAGGGAACTTCACAGCAAACATAAACATAGCCAAAGCCTTGCAGACAAACAAAAATTACGCGAAGCGAAATGTAGTGTGAGGAGGGCTGTGCGAGAGGCTTTCAATGAATTCGAAAGTAAAGTTCTATCTACTGACTTGGCAGAAAATCCTAAGAAATTTTGGTCCTATGTCAAAGCGGTAGGTGAATCAAAACAAAATGTCCAGACACTCTGTGACCAAAATGGTACTGAAACAGAGGATGGCAGACTAAAGGCCGAAATACTAAATGTCTTTTTCCATAGCTGTTTCACAGAGGAAGACTGCACTGTGCTTCCTTCTCCAGATTGTCGCACAGTTGACAAAATGGTAGATATCGAAATAGACGACAGAGGGATAGAGAAACAATTAAAATCGCTCAAAAGAGGAAAGGCCGCTGGTCCTGATGGGATACTAGTTCGATTTTACACAGAGTACGCGAAGGAACTTGCCCCCCTTCTTGCAGCGGTGTACCGTAGGTCTCTAGAAGAGCGAAGCGTTCCAAAGGATTGGAAAAGGGCACAGGTCATCCCCGTGTTTCTTGACTTCCGCAAGGCGTTTGACACAGTTCCCCACAGTCGTTTAATGAACAAAGTAAGAGCATACGGACTATCAGATCAATTGTGTGATTGGATTGAGGAGTTCCTAGATAACAGAACGCAGCATGTCATTCTCAATGGAGAGAAGTCTTCCGAAGTAAGAGTGATTTCAGGTGTGCCACAGGGGAGTGTCATAGGGCCATTGCTATTCACAATATACATAAATGACCTGGTGGATGACATCGGAAGTTCACTGAGGCTTTTTGCAGATGATGCTCTGGTGTATCGAGAGGTTGCAACAATGGAAAATTGTACTGAAATGCAGGAGGATCTGCAGCGAATTGACGCATGGTGCACGGAATGGCTATTGAATCTCAATGTAGACAAGTGTAATGTGATGCGAATACATAGTAAGATAGGTCCCTTATCATATAGCTACAAAATAGCAGGTCAGCAACTGGAAGCAGTTAATTCCATAAATTATCTGGGAGTACGCATTAGGAGTGATTTAAAATGGAATGATCATATAAAGTTGATCGTCGGTAAAGCAGATGCCAGACTCAGATTCATTGGAAGAATCCTAAGGAAATGCAATCCGACAACAAAGGAAGTAGGTTACAGTACGCTTGTTCGCCCACTGCTTGAATACTGCTCAGCAGTGTGGGATCCGCACCAGATAGGGTTGATAGAAGAGATAGAGAAGATCCAACGGGGAGCAGCGCGCTTCGTTACAGGATCATTTAGTAATCGCGAAAGTGTTACGGAGATGATAGATAAACTCCAGTGGAAGACTCTGCAGGAGAGGCGCTCAGTAGCTCGGTACGGGCTTTTGTTGAAGTTTCGAGAACATACTTCACCGAAGAGTGAAGCAGTATATTGCTCCCTCCTACGTATATCTCGCGAAGAGACCATGAGGATAAAATCAGAGAGATTAGAGCCCACTCAGAAGCATACCGACAATCCTTCTTTCCACGTACAATACGAGACTGGAATAGAAGGGAGAACCGATAGAGGTACTCAGGGTACCCTCCGCCACACACCGTCAGGTGGCTTGTGGAGTATGGATGTAGACGTAGAACCTGGGACCACTGTTCCAATGACCATGCACCATGTTCTTGACACCAGTCTTTATGGGCTCTCCTGTGACCAGGGGTCAGTGGAATGAACCTTGCAGGTCTCTGGGCGAACAAATCATGTCTGTTCAGTCGTCTGTAAACTGTGTGTCTGGAGACAACTGTTCCAGTAGCTGCAGTAAGGTCCCAAGCGAGGCTTCCTGCAGCACTCCGTGGCCGTCTGTGGGCACTGATGGTGAGATGTGGGTCTTCGTGTTGTGTTTTACACTGTGGACGTCCCGTACTGTAGCGCCTGGACACGTTTCTTGTCTGCTGGAATCGTTGCCATAATCTTGAGATTACACTTTGTGGCACACGGAGGGCCCGTGCTACGACCTGCTGTGTTTGACCAGCCTCGAGTCACCCTAGTATTCTACTCCTCATAACGTCATCAATACGTGTTCTTCGAGTCATTTTCAACACACAGTTACCATTAGCACGTCTGAAAACTTCTGCACACTTACTCGCTGCACCGTACTCTGACATTCACCAACACACCCCTGCATATATGGACTGCTGCCAGCGCCACCGTGCGTATACTGCATGGTCATACCCAGAGGTGATTTAAACCCGCAAACCGCCCACCAGAGCGTTGTCTCACCTTGTATCAGCATTATCCTTAATTTATGAGGATGAGTGTAATTGTTCAAAATAATTTGCTGAGAAACCATTCAGTACAATTTCGGATGACGTTTTATGCCTGCCGCTGGGTTTAAACATACAATACTTCCAGCATGTCAAGGGTAGATTGAAGTCACCACCGACTATAATTGTATGAGTGGGGTACCTATTTGAAATGAGACTCAAGTTTTCTTTGAACTGCTCCGCAACTGCATCTTCTGAGTCAGGGGGGATCGATAAAACAATTCAATTAATAATTTAGTCCAATTGTCAAGTATAGCCTCTACTCATACTACTTCGACGGAAATACCTATTCCAATTTCACTACAAGATAAACTACTTCTGACAATAATAAATACTCACCACCAACTGTATTTAATCCATTCTTTCTGAACACTGTTCGGTCATTTGAAAACTTTTCGGACGTAATTATTTCCAGTTTTAGCCAGCTTTCTGTACCTGTAACTATTTGAGCTTCAGTGCTTTCTATTAGAGCTTGGAGCTCTGGTTCTTTCCCAACATAGCTACGACAATTTACAACAACAATACCGATCGTTTCTACAACTACCTTACTATATTTTACCTGTTCCCTTTTAGACGGACGCCCTTTCTGTGGTTTCCTGAGACCCCATAACCTAAAAAACCGCACAGTCCCTTCCACCACAGTCTAATATACTGTATATTAGACCGTGCTTACACACAACCCCCGCTACCCATATAGCTGCTTCTTGTGTGTAGTGTACTCCTGATGACACATGGAATATTCCCAGACAGATTATAAAATATGCAATTGTCAAACTCCTTTATGAGAATGGTCACAAAAAACTTAAATAATTACCATCCAGTTTCCTAACTGATATTTTTTCCCCAAAATATTTGAAAAAGTAATTTACCCAAGAGTAGTTTTACATTGAAGTTTGCATACAGCATTAGTAGCGTGCAGCTTGACACAGTCACTTAGATTAAGTATCTAGGCATAATGTTGCAAAGCGATGTGGGATTGAATGAGCATGTCAGGTTGGTACTGGAGAAGGTGAACAATCAACTTCATTTAATGAGGGAATTTTGGGAAAATGTAGCTCTCTGTAAAGTAGACCGAATATATGACGCATTCTTGAGTACTGTTCAAGTGTTTGCGATTGCCACCAGGTTGGATTAAAGGAAATCATCGAAACAATTCAGTTGTATGCTGCTAGATTTGTTAATGATAGGTGCAATCGGCATGCAATTATTACAGAAGTGCTTTAGTAATTCAAATGGGAATCCCTGGATGGAAAACAATGCTCTTTCCACAAGGCACTTTTGTGTTAATTTAGAGAACCTGCATTCGAGGTCGACTGCAGAATGATCCTACTGCTGCCAAGGTACATTTTGCATAAGAACCATGAAGATAAGATGGGAGAAATTAGGACTGATATGGAGACTTTTAGACAGTCGATTTTCCCTTGCTCTGTTTGTGAATGGAACAGGAAAGGAAATGACTATTAGTGGTACCAGGTACCCTCCCACATGCATCGTATGTTGGTTTGCGGAGTATATGTATAGATGTAGATGTAAGCAGCCACAGTTACTTACCATATCATAATTTGGATTCCAGAAGGGTTGTTGGACTGAGAATGCTATTTGTACAGTCACCCACCAAATTTCCAAGCCTAATTAATAAAATATTACAGTTGCTATTTTTGTGATCTTTCCAGGTGTTTGATTACGTAGTTCACTCTTAGAAAAACTTAAGCTGATAATTTTTACAGATGATACTAGTGTTATACTAAAACAATGAAAACTCTAGGTAGGAAAATCAACAATGTAGGAAAAAGACAAATTAGTACTTATTGTAAAGAAGATGCGTTACGCTGCAGACAGGCACAATGAAAAGATACTTACATACAGTAAGTGTCTTTTAATTGTGCCTGTCTGCAACTTACTGTGTCTTCTTTATGGTAGGTAACAGTCCGTCTTTACCTATATTGTTAGTGTCATAATAAATTGCATTAGAGATAAAACAACAGAAGAGATTGTTAATGATATTTTTCAAAGAATTAAGTGGTTTTCTGCACATGAGTTCTCCCTTGTTTTGAAAAATACACACTTTTATACCAAGAATTGATATAGCACATACTGTAACAAAATAGGGTAGAATGCTCCAAATTTGTGGGTGTATATATCGTGGAAACATGAACGGAAGAAGATATTACTGAGTTGCTCAGACAATTAAGTTCAGCTACTTTTGGTCTTCATGCAAGTGCTAGTCTTAAAAACAAGCGAATCAACCTACTGACCTATTTGGCATATTTCCACTCAATAATGTCTAATGAAATAATTGTGTGCCATAACTCATCACCTAAATAAAAAGTATTGGTTGCACAAATAAAAGCAATAATAATAATAATAATAATAATAATAATAATAATAATGAGTAGTGTTCATCTGCGTTTGTCATGTGTGTACCTGTTCAAGGAGTCAGGCATTTTAACTGCACTACTAGAATACATACATTTACGTATGAAATTTGTCATAAATAATCCATCACAATTTGAGAAGAAGTGTTGTGTTCACACCTACAACACTAGAAGAAAAATTACCCTTATTACCCATTATTAAAACCGACAGTGGCTCAGGAATGAGTTCCGTATACAGTAACAAAAATTTTTGATCATTTGTACAATAACATAAAACATCTGACAGGTAGCAAAACAAGTTTCAAATCTAACCTAAAGCCATTTACTCCAGATGACTACTCCTACCCTACAGACAAATTTCTGTTTAAATATATGTAGCCTGTGGTTTTTAGGTTTCATTACATAACAGTAATAAGAGTAATGAAGAAACATTTAATCAGTGACTTGAGGGAAAAATGAAATATTTCACGACGAGCGGCTGCCAGCCATGTAAATGACATTTCAAAAAGTTCCTCTTCATGGCCTAAGTATTTTGCGCATACAAAGTTACATTGTTGTAGAAACGATGGAAGCATTTCTTTCATGTTGAAAAAATAAAATGAATACTAAATTACAGTGTAAACTGAAACTACTCGGCTTGCTCTTAATAATGATAATAAAATAACAGTCGGTACTTACGTACATATTTCATGCTTTCTGAACAAAATTAGAATATAATTATAAAAACAGACTAAAGTTTTACAAAATTATTTATCTAAAAGTTGAAAATAAAACAGATTAGAGAAACATTTGAAGTGCTTTTGAATGACACTAGAAATCATGTACAGCAAATAAGCTGTGTCCAATGTTTCTCTAATCTGTTTTTTTCTTACTTTTAGACAAATCGTTTCATATAGTACTTGACCTTTTTTCAAGAATTTGGTACAGAATCTTCCAAAAAAATCTAAATATTAAATTTGTTTTAAGAATTCATGTATTGGGCGTAATCATTGGCTGTCAGGCATCACTGGCTGCGGATACAGACGGGCCTGCAATCAGCACACCACTCTCCTGGTAGTTGACAGTGTCATTCAAGTAGCTCCTCAGTTGGCCTCACAAGGGCTGAGTGCACACTGCTTACCAACAGCACTCGGCAGACCTGGGCAGTCACCTATCCGAGTGCTAGCCAAACCTCCCAGAACTTAACATCGGCGATCTGATGGGAACTGTTGGCCGCAAATTGCTCTCTAGGCCAATATAAAAATCTTTGGCAACAACACAGTGTTTTAGAATGACAATCGAATATCAGAAATATTGGCCCATGTTACGACGACTTTGTTCACTGTCAGCTTTTACAACTACGTCTACATCAATGCTCTTCAAACTACCAGAAGTTCATGGCAGAGGGTACTTCCTATTGTACCGCACATTAAAGTTAGGGCGTCTTCCCGTTCCAATGGTGTACGAAGCTCGGGGAGAATGACTACTTAAGTACTGCTGTGACTGCAAATTTACTTAGAGCCACGTGGATGGCCGCAATTTAGTGTGGTGTCACGCAAACAGAGAGTGGGAGCCCAAAAACATGCAAGCAACCATCAAACATGGAGGCGGCAGTGTGATGGTGTGGGGATGCAGATCTTCCAGCGGTGTTGGCGAGCTTGTCTTTATTGAAGGCACCATGGACAAATTTGTCTATCTTGATATACTCAAAAAAGTCTGACGAAAAGTGCTACGAAGTTGGATTTTGGAGGTGACTTTTATTTCCAACAAGACAATGATCCTAAGCATACAGTGGAAATTCTCAAACTGTGGATCCCATAAAACAGGACTCATCGCCTCATTACCCACTGCAGTCTCCGGACCTCTGCCCCATCGAAAACATCTGAAATGAACAGAAACAAGACTACTCAAACGATATGTGAGCAGTTTGACACATTTGCGTGCACTGATAGAAGAATAATGGGTGAATATCGGTTCAGGTATAACGAAAAAGGTTGTTTACTCTATGTCACAAAGACTGAGGGCTGTAATACAGAGAAAGGGACGCGTTATCAATAATGACTGATGAGTGACTGAGTACTTTTGTCCATCGTATATTTCGATTTTTTTTTTTACATAAGGCGTGTTTAGTCAGGGTGTTTCAAAGATGACCGGTATATTTGAAACGGCAATACAAACTGAACGAGCAGCGATAGAAATACACCGTTTGTTGCAATATGCTTGGGACAACAGTACATTTTCAGGCAGACAAACTTTCGAAATTACAGTAGTTACAATTGTCAACAACAGATGGCGCTGCGGTCTGGGAAACTCTATAGTACGATATTTTCCACATATCCACCATGCGTAGCAATAATATGGCGTAGTCTCTTAATGAAATTACCCGAAACCTTTGACAACGTGTCTGGCGTAATGGCTTCACATGCAGATGAGATGTACTGCTTCAGCTGTTCAATTGTTTCTGGATTCTGGCGGTACACCTGGTCTTTCAAGTGTCCCCACAGAAAGAAGTCACAAGGGTTCATGTCTGGCGAATAGGGAGGCCAATCCACGCCGCCTCCTGTATGTTTCGGATTGCCCAAAGCAATCACACGATCATCGAAATATTCATTCAGGAAATTAAAGACGTCGGCCGTGCGATGTGACCGGGCACCATCTTGCATAAACCACGAGGTGTTCGCAGTGTCGTCTAAGGCAGTTTGTACCGCCACAAATTCACGAAGAATGTCCAGATAGCGTGATGCAGTAATCGTTTCGGATATGAAAAATGCGCCAGTGATTCCTTTGGAAGAAATGGCCGCCCAAACCAGTACTTTTTGAGGATGCAGGGACGATGGGACTGCAACATGGGGCTTTTCGGTTCCCCATATGCGCCAGTTCTGTTTATTGACGAAGCCGTCCAGGTAAAAATAAGCTTCGTCAGTAAACCAAATGCTGCCCACATGCATATCGCCGTCATCAATCCTGTGCACTATATCGTTAGCGAATGTCTCTCGTGCAGCAATGGTAGCAGCGCTGAGGGGTTGCTGCGTTTGAATTTGTATGGATAGAGGTGTAAACTCTGGCGCATGAGACGATACGTGGACGTTGGCGTCATTTGGACCGCAGCTGCAACATGGCGAACGGAAACCCGAAGCCGCTGTTGGATCACCTGCTGCACTAGCTGCGCGCTGCCCTCTGTGGTTTCCGTACGCGGTCGCCCTACCTTTCCAGCACATTCATCCGTCACGTTCCCAGTCCGTTGAAATTTTTCAAACAGATCCTTTATTGTATCGCTTTTCGGTCCTTTGGTTACATTAAACCTCCGTTGAAAACTTCATCTTGTTGCAACAACACTGTGTTCTAGGCAGTGGAATTCCAACACCAGAAAAATCCTCTGTTCTAAGGAATAAACCATGTTGTCCACAGCACACTTGCACGTTGTGAACAGCACACGCTTACAGCAGAAAGACGACGTACAGAATGTCGCACCCACAGACTGCGTTGTCTTCTATATCTTTCACATCACTTGCAGCGCCATCTGTTGTTGAAAATTGTAACTACTGTAATTTCGAAAGTTTGTCCGCCTGAAAATGTACTGTTGGCCCAAGCATATTGCAACAAACGGTGTATTTCTATCGCTGCTCGTTTAGTTTTTATTGCCGTTTCAAATATACCGGTCATTTTTGAAACACCCTGTATGTTCAGATTGACATACGTGTATGTATTACACATTTGTAAAGAATAAAGCATATGTTTTGAGTTAAAAACACATTTAAGGTTTACTTCCCTGATTACTTCCAGTGTCTGAATACTTTTGTGCGCCTCTGTATGTAATGCTAAGGAAGTGTTGTGTTCCTGCCTGCAAAAGCAATTACGAGTCAGGACTTAAAGTTAGTGTATTCAGTTTCCCAGCTGACAAAATATTACGTGGGAAGTGGACACGCTGGTACAAACAGAAAATTTTATTCCAACGGGACGATCTCTAGTGAGTTCCAGTATGCCATAAATTTGTTCTTCCTCCATCCCTAAACATATTACTAAAGAAAACACTATCTTGTGTGACATGCTGAAAAACGTACTGTAAACTACCAAAAAGTCTAGTGGTTGTTCAAATTCATGCTTAGAATACGATTTCTAATCTCTTCCTCCTTTTGTTCACAGATCTGTGAACAACATTTTTAGCCACACGATATAGAAAGAATTGAAACTGTCACCGACACCAATGCAGTAGAAACTTACTCTGCTCGTTTATATAGTCCTCGTCTGAAGAAGGTTAGTTGCTTAAACTGTATGAAAGCTACATTATATTCGCAATTGCGAGCTTTATATGGAGCCCATCGACCATCTGCTTTCATTGTCGGAAATATTTACCATTGTATACCATAAAAACACTTCAATTAGTTATTAATTGTAGGCAGCTTTCATAATATTCGTGATTTTTCAGATGCAGTTCGCACTCAGATACCTTGCTGCCGTACATACCTATCTACACCAACACGGAGCTGGGAACATCCAGAAGATCGTAGGATACAGTACGTTTGGAGAACTCGCAGCTTAAAAGTGCTCTATATTAGCCGTCAGGCAGAGTATTTAAAAAGTCCCTACATGAACTGAAAGGAACGATAAATAAATGTGAAACGAATAGTTAGTCGCTACTTCAAAATACTGAAAATGCTATTCGGCTCTTGCTTGTGAAAGACATTCCATACTCAAAAATTTTGTGTCATGTAGTCATTGGTAATGACTGAATTCTTTGTGTTAAAATTACTGATGTGCAGGCGAAGAAAGTGGGTAGAACAGATTTTCCAGTTAGGATTGACAATTTGAGAAGCTTAGGTTCAATACCTGAAGAAACACATCAGAAGTTTACTTGTGCAGATGGTTGTAATACTGAAGAAGATAGCTGTGTTGTTAATACATTACTACAAAACATTTCACTCCAGCTGTCAGGTCAGACAGAAAGCATAAAATTCTTGTCAGAGCAAGTTGGCATGTTGAATACTACGAAAACAAGAGCGAGATACACTTGTGAAGCAGAAATCTTGTGTTCACTGCTTCATTCAATATCACCGCACTCATACAAATTTCTACGGTGTACGGGTGTGTTAACGTTGGCAACTCCTGTTACATTGTCTCACATGTGCAATAATTTTTCCACAAGTGTCATAACAGAGCAGAATCCAAGACATTTTCTTGGTTATTTGTCTAGAAAGGTATAAATCCTGAACACAGAAGATACATTGTACTGCTTCTCATTGATGAAATACACTGAAGCGCCAAAGAAACTGGTATAGGAATGCGTATTCAAATACAGAGATACGTAAACAGGCAGAATACGGCGCTGTTTTCGGTAACGCCTATATAAGACAACAAGTGACTGGCGCAATTGTTAGATAGATTACTTCTGCTACAATGGCCGTTATCAAAATTTAAATGAGTCTGAACGCGGTGTAATAGTCGGCGCACGAGTGATGAGACACAGCATCTCCGAGGTAGCGATGAAGTGGGTATTTGCCCCTATGACCATTTCACAAGTGTACCGTGAATATCAGGAATCCGCTAAAACATCAAATCTCCGACGTCGCAGCGGTCCGAAAAAAGATCCTGCAAGAAGGGGACCAATGACGATTGAGGACAATCATTCAACGTGACACAAGCGCAACCCTTCCGCAAATTTCTGCACATTTCAATGCTGGGTTCTTCAAAAAGTGTCAGTGTGCGAACTATTCAATGCATCATCATCGATATGGGCTTTTGGGGCCAAAGGCCCTATTGTGTACCCTTGATGACTGCGCGACACAAAGCTTTACGCCTCGTCTGGGCCCGTCAACACCGACATTGGACTGTTGATGACTGGAAACATGTTGCCTAGTTGGACGAGTATCGTTTCAAATTGTATCGAGCGCCCTGGCGGTGATCTTCTTTTGCCGCTACGCTCTTCGTCACCTTTACGCTTGCTGCCTGTCTCAGGAGCTTCGAATTTATCCTGGGTTGAGGGATCCTTATAGGGCTTCATTCGAAGGACGTGGACCATATCTCTTAATTTTCGTCGTCTAGTGTCGGGGTCGAAATCTTCAACTTAATAAGTAACATCAGGCAACTGTTTTACAACCTTACAAGGTCCAAAGTAGCGCCTGAGGAGCTTCTCAGAGAGACCAACCTGCTGAACAGGACTGAAGATCCAGACGAGGTCACCAGGCTGGTAGACATCAGGGCGGTGGCTCGCGTCTTACCTTCACCGTTGGTTTCTTTGAGCCTGCAGCGTGAGGAGTCGAGCTATCTGCCGAGCTTTCTCAGCTCTGGTTAACACGTGGCCGATGAAGTCGTCGTCCACGTCATCAGGATGTAACGGAAACACACTGTCCATCGTCGTAGTCACCTCACACCCATGCACCAGGAAAAATGGCGTATTTTCTGTGGTGTCTTGTATGGCAGTGTTATAGGCTAACGTCACGAAAGGTAGCACCTCATCCCAGTTGCTCTGCTCAAAACTGACGAACACTGATAGCATGTCGGCCAAGGTCTTATGAGGCGTTTAGTAATCCCGTTAGTTTGCGGATGGTAGGCAGTCGTCTTGTGATGAGTAATGTTACACCGACAGTTTATCTCTGTCACAAGAATCGATTGAAAAACGACCTTGGGGCACCGTGTTTTAATACGATGTCTTCCACGATAAATTTGGCCACCTCGGATGCTACGGCTGTTTTCACTGCTTTTGTAATGGCATAGCGTGTCAGATAATCAGTGCAAGCAATAATCCATCTATTGCCACTAGCAGACGTTGGAAATCGTCCGAGGAGGTTAATCCCCACACCCTGGAAAGGCGTTTCGGCTGGTGGCATTGGTATGAGTCGCCCAGGTGGTTTCTGAGGAACTGCCTTTCTCCTCTGGCACTATCGACGGTGCGACACATAGTGACGGACACTCCAAAAAAATCTTTTGCGGATTCTATCGTATGTCTTAATAAAACCTAGATATCCAGCCTCAGGTGTGTCATGGAATTTTTGTAGAACATCTAAGCACATGTGTTTAGGAATCACTGGTAGCCGCCTCTTTCCAAACGGATCAAAGTTTTTCTTGCAAAGTAATCCATTAACTACCTTAAATTGTCTTTTCACATCCTGTGACTGATTTAAGGCAAGCATAATTTGAAATATCTTGGCGGCCTTCTTCTGCTCAGCAGAGATGTCCTGGAGTGTAGCGAGACTGTCACCATCTTCATCAAAGTCTTGATAGTCTTGCACAGGGTTTCATGAGAGACAGTCGGCATCTCGGTGTTTTCTTCCACTTTTGTACACTATGGTAATGTCATACTGTTGAATACGTAGTGCCCACCTGGCGAGTCATCCTGTTAGATCCTTAAGCCCTGTCAACCAACAAAGTGAATGATGGTCTGTAACGACTGTGAATGGCCTTCAATAGAAATACTGTCGAAATTTGCACATGGCCCAGATCACAGCAAGACATTCTCTTTCTGTAGTTAAGTAGTTTCTCTCGGATTTTTAAGTGTCCTAGAAGCATAGGCTATAAACTTCGCCTTTCCATCCGAAATTTGCACCAGTACAGCACTGATCCCTTACCCACTGGCATTTGTGTGTAGTTATTTAGGTGCTCTCTCATCATACAGACCAAGTATAGTGTAAGTCGTCAGATAAATTTAGCATCAGCTTTTAACATCTCTTGGAGTGGTCTGGCTTTGATAAAGAAGTCTTTGATAAAACGACGGTAATAAGAACATATTCTGAGGAAGCTTCTCACATCTCTAATACTTTTAGGAACAGGAAATTCCGTTATGGCTCCCACCTTTTCTGGATCTGGCCGCACATCTTCGTTTGAGACAAGGTGTCCAAGTATTTTGATTTCTTTTGCTCCAAGGGACGTTTTCTTGGATTAAGTTTCAGTCCGCCTTATTTGAGACACTTAAATACGGCCTATAGTCTTTTTATATGTTCATCAAATGTCTCTGAGAACATTATAATGCCATCTAAATAACAAAGACACATCGTCCACTTCAGCTGACGTAGAAGACTATCCATAATCTGTTCAAAAGTTGCTGGTGCATTACACAAACCATTACCTTAAACTCATACAGGCCCTCCGGGGTGATGGATACAGTTTTCTCACGATCAGCCTCTTCTACTTCGTTTTGCCAGTATCCCAAGTATATGTCCATGGTTGAGAAAAACTTAGCCCCCTTCAGACAATCTAGTGTATCGTCAGTTCGTGGAAGAGGGTAAATGTCCTTTTTAGTTATCTAATTAAGCTTACTGTAATCAACACAAAAGCAGGTGGACCATCCATGAGAATATTGACGTAGTTTCCTGTCATTTTTATAGTGATCGACGGCGGAGGATTTTTCTCTTCGGCAGCCTCACCTCCAAGGAAGGTCGCACCCTTCAGTTTTCCAGGTTGCGGCTGCTATGTGATAGGCTGGAGCTTCTAAACGGCGATGGAGACCTTGATCGGCGCGCTGGTGAGCGTCCTCTTCAGCTGCTAGCTTGTGGCGATGGTGACATACGTCGTCCTGCACCCAAATATCATCGTCGTCATCCCGGAGTTGGCGTCGGCTATGATCGGTCTGCTGTCTTCTGGCGCGGTGTTATCAAATATCCGCCGCCTTTCTCGAAAATAGCGCACCACATGTCCCAGTCGTCCGCAGTGGCAACATACTGGTTGGTTATCCTGAGTCCTCCAGACGTCAGTCTTCCTTGGTGCCCAAACAGGTTCCTCATGCGGCATTGTAGGAACATAACTCCGCCTGGGTCTCGACTTTTTCACCATTTTAAACGGAAACGAAGGACGATAGATTGGATTGAATGTATGGTCTACTTCCTCCCTTGTGACCTTTTGAAGCGTCTCGGGTTTTTGCTCGCCGTGCAGTCCAAGTGCCTTCTGAACTTCCTCTCTCACTATCTGTCGAAGCACACTTGTGAAATCAATTGCTGCTCTATCTCAGACATCGATACGACGTTTGGAAGCCGTTCAAACTTCTTGCCTGTATTTCTTTTTTGATGCATTGTCTCGATATACTGGCACCATTTTAAGAAGTCGTCTGCTGCCGAAACCTCCTTCAGGAGTAGGGCTCGATACATGTTATGAGCAACACCCTTCATGAGATAAGCAACCTTACTTTCCTCCTTCATTCTATGATCCACTATTTTACACAACTCCAAGACGTCTTAAATGTAGGATGCCGTGGTTTCTCCTGGACGCTGTGCCCTGCACTTTAATTCATCTTCAGACTGCACTTCTGTCGTTATGTGTCGCGGAAATACTTGCGCAGTACCAACTGGGATACTTCCCAGTTTCTGAACTTCTCCTCGTTGTTCTCATACCATTGCTTGGCAGTGCCCTCCAAGTAGAAAAATACGTTAGCCAAACACACGGTGTTATCCCATTTGTTAAATTTGGCTATACTCTCATATACCTTCATCCACTTTTTTGGATCTTGGCCATCGTCACCAGAGAACCCGGAAGGATGTCTCATGTGGTGGCACACAGTCGCTGTCATCGTAACGTCCTCTTCTTCTTCTATCTCCGGTAGATCGGCGGCTCTGTCGTGGCCTGATGGGAGCCACTGTGTCGTCGATAATGTGCGCTATCACTGGTTCCAATACCCAGCGTCTCCACCAGAATAATGTCACGTAGAAGAAGGTGTAAGTAGCTGAATGACGAACACTAACTTCACTTAAAGAAGGTTACTTCAGCACTTGCACATACAAGAGCGCGGAGCGAACTGCCTCCGGCCAGAACACATACAGAATATATACAGCTACAGAACTTTACAGTACAATGATTCTTTCCATTTGTGGATACTTCTAGAATGTACTCGAACCGAATATTGAAATTGAAATTGTACAGTCCAGGTCGGTTTTGAACTCACGACCCTCCGTGCAACACATTATTATCGTAACCACTACACCACGTCTCTACTCAGCTCTTCTGCGACAATATAAAAAAGTTACAATTGTGGTTCTCTTCCTTAAATGATGAATTCTATGCGCGTATTCTTCCTGGCAAATTGGTTAATTACATCGTCAATAGGACAATCAATGTCAGTTAGAGTGTTCAACAGAGCTTTGCCATTAAGTCGATCCTCCTTGAATTACAATGAATTACTATTATTAGTACTTCACAATCAATTGATCACTCTCACTCTCGACTAATCGTCACTCTTGTACATCTGAATGTGAACTATCTTTCTATTCGATGAATAGTCCGTATTTATAATGCTAGGTATTGAAGGTTCTCTGTACAAGAAAACAGTTGAATATTCGTGACTTTTCTCGAACAAATTCCAGATAAAATAACGTATCGAGATCACTAGAATGGCCGCGACTTTTCTCGTAGGTGTGTGTTAGCTACCTATGTGTCAGACAGAAACGTACGAGTGTAAAATACGGTGACGCGGACGCGCGTGCTAAATAGGAAAGTACAACTACTCGATAACTCCAGTCAGTCGAAGAAATGAACGAATAGCGCACGGACTGACTGGTGGGGGCGGCGCGGGTGGCAAGGCGGACGACTCTGCAACAAGTGATGGGACGCCCCCCCCCCCCCCTCCCGCATATCTCTGCCACTGAGCATACCAGGGTAGAATTTGGAATTTGTCACAGAATCAGCTACGAAAAAAAAAAAAAACGCGCAATGCACACATTTGTTTACATATATAAAAGCTGACTTCGAAATTTTCCTTTGTGTGAACTTCACGTGCCGATTTGAAATTTTTGAGATTCTAGATTCGCATATTTTACTGTTCGTGGCTCTTCTGCATTATATTTCATTGATTATATGAATACTCGTTATATTGTGATGTATTTTGAAATTTCGAGCATTTGCGAGTGCCACGATAAACTCGTACTGTTATTGTGAGTTACAGCATTAAAATATTTTTGATATTTTAGAATGCCTGTCTTTGTCCATGACAATCGTTCATTAATTTCATTGTATAAGTATGCGAGAGAGAGGTTATTTTTTAGAATTTTCGGACGCTTACAAATCTATATTTTAGAAAATTTTCATATTTACGAGTGTTGTGGATAACAAGTTCCTTAGCAAATCAGCGTTTGTGATTCACAGTTACTGCAAAAGAATAGATCATCACAGATCTCAGTGTATAACAACGCAAATAAACGTATATTTTTAAGAATTTTAGCAAGTTACGGTTGTCCTGTACATAAACTAATTCGTAGTAAATCGGCGTTTGTAATTTAGTTACTGTAGCACATATTATAACCAACATATTGTGCTACATCTAGTTCTCCCTTTCAGTGGGAGTATGTGTTATTTATATTTATCGTAAATTAGCTTTATTTTGGAGTTCGTTAGCGACTGTAATTAACCTCAAAAAGTTTAGGAAACTAATAATTGTTGTGAAAAGTTTTACTCTTGCCTTAACAGAAATCTCGTTTTGTGTTTTTGCTTCAATTCTTATAGTTAATTAGTAGTTTGTTAGTTCAACAGAGTAAAAGATAGTGAGCAGGCTTTGTTTAAAGTTAGTTGTTGACTGCCCTGTAAAACATTGCACAAGCCATAATGCAGACCCACTCTGAATGCTGTTCTCGAACACGGAATGAGTTACTTGACGTTCGCAAGCAGCTAGAAATCGCCCTATTGGCAGCTGCTGTGAATTAGTGTGTTGGAAGAGCTCCCTAGAGTCATGCGCTCTGTACCATATGTATCTGAAGTACTATCCTCTCCTGTGGATCCTGTCCCCTTTGTAGAAAGCATGAGATCTGTCATTACTGTTTCATTTGACTGCGAGTGGCGTGTCAATGGTAAATCTAGGTGTCCTGTACGGGGTAGGCAGATAACAGGGAGGACTCATGGTATTATGCCGACCCGCCTAAACAATAAGTTCGAGGTGCTGTCTTCCACTGAAACTGAAGCTGAGGCAGTGGAACCCAGTTCACCTGTTTTAGAAAACATTGCTTTTTTCTGTATCAAGTGAAGGCAAACGCAAAAGGGTAAGGTCTATTAATCGTCGGTAATTCAAGTATATGGCGAATAATGGTACCCTTTATGGAAATAGCATCAAAGGGACAGGAAGGAACACTAGTTGCAGCCAGTGTATAAGCCTGGGAACCTCATTCAGCATACTGAATAGGCTATAACGACAGCCATTAAGGGCACAGGGTGCAGCCAACAACTGGTTGTGGCAAACGTGGGAACAAACAAAGCTTGTTGTCTGGTCTCTGAGGTCATACTTCGATCAGTCCAGCGACTGCCAGAGAAGGGTGAGAAAACCGGCATTGTGCATGGAGTTTTAACGAAACTCACAATTTGCAGCGTTGTCCTCAGAACAGACAGTGGCCCCCTGGTTCTGAGTCGAGTGGAAGGACTGAAACAGTGACATTGAAAGTTCTGTGGCAAACTAGACTGTAACTTCCTGGACTTGCGCCAGGGTCCCTTTAAATACACTCCTGGAAATTGAAATAAGAACACCGTGAATTCATTGTCCCAGGAAAGGGGGAAACTTTATTGACACATTCCTGGGGTCAGATACATCACATGATCACACTGACAGAACCACAGGCACATAGACACAGGCAACAGAGCATGCACAATGTCGGCACTAGTACAGTGTATATCCACCTTTCGCAGCAATGCAGGCTGCTATTCTCCCATGGAGACGATCGTAGAGATGCTGGATGTAGTCCTGTGGAACGGCTTGCCAAGCCATTTCCACCTGGCGCCTCAGTTGGACCACCGAGCGAGGTGGCGCAGTGGTTAGCACACTGGACTCGCATTCGGGAGGACGACGGTTCAATCCCGTCTCCGACCATCCTGATTTAGGTTTTCCGTGATTTCCCTAAATCGTTTCAGGCAAATGCCGGGATGGTTCCCTTGAAAGGGCACGGCCGATTTCCTTCCCAATCCTTCCCTACCCCGAGCTTGCGCTCCGTCTCTAATGACCTCGTTGTCGACGGGACGTTAAACACTAACCACCACCACCACCACCTCAGTTGGACCAGAGTTCGTGTTGGACGTGCAGACCGCATGAGACGACGCTTCATCCAGTCCCAAACATGCTCAATGGGGGACAGATCCGGAGATCTTGCTGGCCAGGGTAGTTGACTTACACCTTCAAGAGCACGTTGGGTGGCACGGGATACATGCGGACGTGCATTGTCCTGTTGGAACAGCAAGTTCCCTTGCCGGTCTAGGAATGGTAGAACGATGGGTTCGATAACGGTTTGGATGTACCGTGCACTATTCATTGTCCCCTCGACGATCACCAGAGGTGTACGGCCAGTGTAGGAGATCGCTCCCCACACCATGATGCCGGGTGTTGGCCCTGTGTGCCTCGGTCGTATGCAGTCCTGATTGTGACGCTCACCTGCACGGCGCCAAACACGCATACGACCATCATTGGCACCAAGGCAGAAGCGACTCTCATCGCTGAAGACGACACGTCTCCATTCGTCCCTCCATTCACGCCTGTCGCGACACCACAGGAGGCGGGCTGCACGATGTTGGGGCGTGAGCGGAAGACGGCCTAACGGTATGCGGGACCGTAGCCCAGCTTCATGGAGACGGTTGCGAATGGTGCTCGCCGATACCCCAGGAGCAACAATGTCCCTAATTTGCTGGGAAGTGGCGGTGCGGTCCCCTACGGCACTGCGTAGGATCCTACGGTCTTGGTGTGCATCCGTGCGTCGCTGCGGTCCGGTCCCAGGTCGACGGGCACGTGCACCTTCCGCCGACCACTGGCGACAACATCGATGTACTGTGGAGACCTCACGCCCCACGTGTTGAGCAATTCGGCGGTACGTCCACCCGGCCTCCCGCATGCCCACTATACGCCCTCGCTCAAAGTCCGTCAACTGCACATACGGTTCACGTCCACGCTGTCGCGGCATGCTACTAGTGTTAAAGACTGCGATGGAGCTCCGTATGCCACGGCAAACTGGTTGACACTGACGGCGGCGGTGCACAAATGCTGCGCAGCTAGCGCCATTCGACGGCCAACACCTCGGTTCGTGGTGTGTCCGCTGTGCCGTGCGTGTGATCATTGCTTATACAGCGCTCTCGCAGTGTCCGGAGCAAGTATTGTGCGTCTGACACACCGGTGTCAATGTGTTCTTTTTTCCATTTCCAGGAGTGTAGTTTAGGTGCGCGCTATCCATCAGAGGCTGCTACTCAGGTAGCTGACTGTTTGTGGGATGCACACTAGGGTGTTTTACATTAGGCGTCTCTTAACACAGTCCAGATAGCGACAGCTGTAGTAGACCCCAAAGTATAAGTCTAAGATCCGAAAGGATCCCTCCCACAAGCGAGAGTATTAACCCTTCGGTGTTAGCCGAAGATTTAGTTTTCTGTTAGTATCACAGATAGCGTTACAGTTACGTCAACGTCGAGATACATATTTGTTGTTCTCAACGGATGTAACCACTTACTTCATTTGCGCTATTCATGCTTTCAGAAGTTTGGTCGCTATTGTTGTTAAAACGTGAGTGTTGTGTTTGCAGTGTGTTTGCCGCCACGCGCCTTGTGATGTAGATATTTTCTGTACTTGTATTTTTCTGTTGCCTCAAGGCAATCTTTCTTTTATATTAATATATAATGAATATTAGAATCGAATCAAAGTTTCCATAAGCAATTTTCATTACTTTTTACAGTCTTTGATATTGATTTGTTACAGTATATTACTTTTATAAAAACATGAGTTCCATTAGGTCTCATAAAAGCGTGGAAATGGAGAAAAAGAAGGCATTTGACAGGCACCGTTTAATTGTACGTCCTGAAGAATTGTCAGAAGAAGAATTACAAGAATTGTCAGATACATGTTAATCTGAGTCGGGAGAGGAAGTTACTGAAGAAGAAAACCACAACAGTGACTCCGAACAATCAGCAGAGGAAACAGATGACCACCTGGTTGAAGAGGGGAGACAACAAACAGAGGATTTTCGATTTTACGTAGGAAAAGATAAAGAAACTATTTCTATAAGTGAACCGCTTCCTTCTTCTCCTAAAACCAAGGCCAAGAACATCCTAAAAGTTTTGCCAGGTCCAAAAGCAAGTGCTGAAATTACGGAAAAAGAAATTGATGCATTTTACCTATTTATTACTGATGGGATGATTATTTTTCCTTGGGTTAAAAACGTAAAACTAATTGCGGTGCAAAAGCCGCAACGCGTCCACTCATGGAAGAACGGAAGCTGCGCCCACCGAAGGGTTAAAATCCTTGTAGTTAACTGCTGAGGCATTGCCAACAAAGTGTCAGAGTTTTAAGTGCTGCTGAAAAGCAGTGAGGTTCACATAATACTAGGTACAGAAAGTTGGTTGAAGCCTGAAACTGATAGCAGTCAGATTTTTGGGGAAAATTTAAGTGTATATGGAAAGGATAGGCTAATGGGAAATGGAGTGGCTACTTGTCGTAGTAGACAAGAAAATCCATCGAAACAGGAACTGAACCTGCACGTGAGAATGTTTGGGCAGTATTCATTATCAGGGTGATGATTGGGTCTTTCTATCGCCCACTAGATTCACCTCCTGATGTAATTGAAAACTTAAGAGAAAACCTCAGTTCACTTGTATGTAATTTCCCCAGTCAAACTGTAATCATCGGTGGAGAATTTAATCATCCATCAGTCAATTAGGAAAATTACAGTTTTGTTAATGGTGGGCACGGTGCTCACATCGAAACTGTTATCAGTGACCATGACGCAGTTGTGGCAGCAACGATTACAGAAGTACAAAGGAACCCTAAAACAATTATAATGTTACATACGTTCAGTAAACTAGATAGTACTGGTAGAGTCATATCGGGATGGGGAACATGACATTTCCAGCACAGGACAGGAGCGCGAAGGAGAACTGTGGCTCAGGTTTCAAAGATGTACCCAGTAGAACAATTAATGGTTGGAGGGAGTCTTCATGGTATACAATCACTGTAAAGAAATTAAGAAAAGGAGATTGCTTCACGGTACATGTAAAACAATGCATGGGGCTATACATAGAAAGATTCTGAATGAAACGCGTTTCTCTGACAAAGGAGCAATGCGTAAAGCCTTCAGTGACTACCGAAGCAGAATATTGTCAAACGATCTTTCACAAAATCCAAGGCATTCTGGTCGTATTTAAGTGCTGATAGTGGCATCAAAGTTAGTGTGCAGTGACTCGCAAGTGAGACAGGAACTGAAATCGAGGGTAGCAAAACAAAAGCAGAAATGATTAACTCCGTTTTCAAATGTTCCTTCACAAAGGAAAACCCAGGAAAACTGCCACACTTTAATTCTCATACCACTGAAAATATGAGTGAAAAAGGTATTAGTGCCAATGATATTGAGCAACTGCTGACATCGTTAAAACTTATTCGTATTTGGTTCCATACTGAATTTGCAGATGAGTTAGCCCCTCTTCTAATTGTAATGTATCGTAGATACATAGGTCAAAAAACCGTGCCCAGTAGTTGGAAGATCACACCGTGTACACGGCGGCTGGTAGAAGTGATCCACAAAACTGCCGTCTAACTTCCTTGACAGCGATTTGTTGTAGAATCTTAGATCATATTTTGAGCACAAACATAATGAGGTATCTCGAACAGAATGACCTTCTCCACGCCAACCAACATGGATTCCGAAAACATCATCATGCGAAACCAAACTCACACTTCTCTCACATGGCATACTGGAGGCTTGGATCAAGGTAGATGTAGTATTTCTTGAATTCCGAAAAGCATTTCACTCAGTACCAGATCTACAGTTATTGTCAAAAGTGCGATCATATGGGTATCAAGCGAAATTTGTACTCACTTGAGAAGTTTTTGGTAGGGAGGACGCAGCATGTTATTTAAGACGGAGAGTCATCGTCAGATGTAGAAGTAACTCAGGTGTGCTCCAGGAAAGTGTGTTGCGACCCTTGCTGTTCATGTTGTGTATTAATGACCTTGTAGACAATATTAACAGTAACCTCAGACTTTTTGCCGATTATACTATTGTCTATAAAGAAGTTCTGTCTGAAAGAAGCTCCACAAATATTGTCAGATCTTGATAAGATTTCAAAGTGGTGCGATGATTGACTACTTGCTTTAAATGCTCAGTAATATGAAGCTATGCACTTCACAAAAGGAAAAAAATCGTAGTATCGTACTACTATAATATCAATGAGGCACAGGTGGAATCAGGCATCTCATACCTTTGTACACAAACCTAGGTGTAACTATCTGTATGAATATGAAACGGAATGATCACATAGGCTTAGTCGTGGGTAAAGCAGATGGTAGACATCAGTTTATTGGTGGAATATCGGGGAAATGCAATCAGTCTACAAAGGAGATTACTTACAAAAAGTACTCGTGCCACCCATTCTAAAATACTGCTCAAGTATGTGGGACCCGTACTGAAAAGGACTAACAGGGGATACTGAATGTCTACAGAGAGGGGCAGCGCGAATGATCATAGATTTGGGAGAATGTCACGGAGATGCTGAAGAAACTGAACTGGTAGGCCTCTTGAAGATAGACCTAAACTATCCCAAGACAGACTAGTTACACAGTTTCGAGAATCGTCTTAAAATTATGTCTCTGAGAATATGCTACAACCTTCTATGTATCGCTAACTTAGGGATCGTGAAGACAAGATTAGATTACTTACAGCGAGCACAGAGTCACTTAAACTGCCATTCCTCGGCGCTCCATACGTTAATGGAACGGAAAGAAACCCTCCATAATAGCTGCTACAATGGGATATATCCTTTAGCATGCACTTCACAGTGGTTTACGGACTAGAGAAGTAGATGTAGAGTCATCTTTGCAGTGGTATGAGAATTAAAGTGGGGGTATTGCTCCTCGATCTTCCTCTGTAAAGGAACGTTTGAAAACGAAGCTTATAACTTCTGCTTTGGATTTGCAACGCACATTTTCGGTTTCTGTGTCACTCATAAGTGTCTAGATACTAATCTTTGCGCCACTGACAGCATGAACATATGGCCAGACGTTATCTGGGTTTCGTGAGGGGTCTTTAAATAAGATTCTACTACAGTAGTTGTCGCAGGCTACAGGCGAAGCCCTACTCACAGTGAAACGCGTTTAATTTAGCATCTCTACATCTATAGCGCTACGCTTAATTCTTCACATAGACTATACCATCAAGCATCCCTTCTATCACGAATGTTTTACTACGTACATAGCCGCGCGGGATTAGCCGAGCGGTCTAATTGGCACGCCAATCATGGACTGTGCGGCTGGCCCCGGCGGAGGTTCGAGTCCTCCCTCGGGCATGGGTATGTGTGTTTGTTCTTAGGATAATTTGGGTTAAGTAGTGTGTAAGCTAAGGGACTGATGACCTTCGCAGTTAAGTCCCTTCAGATTTCACACACACACTACGTACATATCTATCCAGTGATTTGTCAACTCTTCCTCTAATACTTAAGCCGCAACTAAAGAGCTAAATGTTTCGAGCTGCTTCTGAGTAATGACAGTACTGACCAAAACTTCCTGGCAGCTTAAAACCGTGTCCCATACTGGAACTCCAATAACTTACACTAATACGACGTAACTCTAGGAAGTTTCAACTCAACTTGCCACACTACCTTTAAAGCCTCTGGTTCAAGCGTTTACTCATCTCAGATCCGGGGACCACAATCAGTTCTGTGGACAATGCTACAGGTTGTGAGCTTCCATGATCAAGGTTGGTCTTCCCAACCCTGTCTGCCAGTCGCTAGGGTCATCCATTTATGACCTCTGAGTCAAAGCCACAGGCATCGTTGGTTCAAACGTGGGTCAAAATCTTCAGCTATTTCTACCCTGTTTCCACAGTGGTTGCCAAAACATCCTTTTCAGCATGTTGACTGAGGTCTCCAGGCACACATACTGAGTGCCAAGGCGATCTTTCCCATCCCTTGCTCCCTTGCTACAATTCGTCTAAGGGGTATTATTGTGCGTTTCAACTGTCGATTAACAGACACCTACCCTTTTGTGCTTACTTCTTGCTGACCCGGAACACAGCAGACTTCCCAACAAGTGAAGTGTGTCGCACTGGCTCATTTTCAGTTTCAGTGGGAGTCAGCACCTAGTACTGGAATGAATTTATCACTCTGCAGCAGAGTGTGAACTGATATGAAACTGCCTGACTGATTAAAATTGCGTGGTGGACTGAGACTGGAATTTTGGGTCAGCCGGCACAGTAGCTCACCGTGTTCGGTCACAGGGTTAGCTGCCCTCTGTAATAAATAAAACTGAGTTAATCAATCAACAACGAACTTAAACTCATGTCTTACGAAGTCAGCCCCTAACAGATCCAACGAACTAAATGAGAATATTTTGTTTTAAACAAAAGTGGTCAGCGTGACAGAATGTCAATCCTAAGGACCCGGATTCGATTCCCGGCTGGGTCTAACCGACGGCAGGCCCTAGTTACACGACATTTAAATTTATTTTTAGCCTTTGATTTCATAGCGTAGCTTTCGATGTAGTTGATTAGTAGATTCAAATGGTTCTGAGCACTATGGGACTTAACATCTGTGGTCATCAGTCCCCTAGAACTTAGAACTACTTAAACCTAACTAACCTAAGGACATCACACACATCCATGCCCGAGGCAGGATTCGAACTTGCGACCGTAGCGGTCACGCGGTTCCAGACTGAAGCGCCTAGAACCGCATGGCCACACCGACCGGCGATTAGTGGAGAACCCGATACATCGATATGTTTTATACTTACGATTGTTATTCAATAGCTTGGCAATAAGTTATGATTATATGAGTGCATGATACCTGTTCTTTCGGACATGTCCTAGAGAACAGACACCATGTGGAATCCACATTTGTGGTACATATTATGTAAATTGAAGATGGAGGGGTGAGAAAGGAAAGGAACTAATGGTATCAGTGGCATTGGGACTTTCTGCGGAATTAGCACCGACGAGTGAAAACGTGTGCTGCACTGGGACTCGAACCTGGGATCTCCTGCTTACTAGGCACTTGCGTTTGGCAATGCGCCACCTGGACACAGTGTTCAGTGCAAATGCGCGGACAGCCCGGCACGCTACCAGCCAACTCACACTCCCACCTAGCGCCACCTATCCGCAGTCCCCGTCCATGTCCTCCACGCTCGCTCATTTTAGAATCCCGCTGGAAGTCGAATGTAAATGTGTATCTGTACTGAAGGCCGTGGATTCATTGACCATCGAGGCGAATCAATTATATGAGTGAAACCACGCATTCATATAACAGATTCGCCCTGATGGACTGACTCAACAACCTTCTTTTTTTTCTTCTTTATTGTTATTTTAAGCACCTTATACAAGGCGGGCTGTCAGCAGCATATTACGCTGCTTTTCAGCCGTGAGTGGTACAATAATATGACATACAGGTGGCACAGATAATACAATAAAAACGGCGGGCAAAAAACTGTAGATACGAAAAAAAATAAACATGAAGCCGTCCATGCTGGACAAGAAGAAAAAAGCACTAACACTTGTTGACACGGCGAACATAACACGGATGACTGCGACGGCACACGTGAACAGTGGTGGCGTGATGGCGAAAGAACACTTAACACAAAACGAAGGCACACAGACGAGACACTGATGGTGATGATCTCCGGCGCGCGAATGTCCACTGAGCCTGAGCGTGTACGAGTCCGGGGACCTGCCAAGAGAGGTGGAGGGGGTGGGGGGGTGGGAGAGGGGAGAGCAGAGATGCCACTGGCAGGGGAGATAGGGGGAAGTGAGGAAGGGGGAGGGGAAGCCCGGGGGAGGAGGGGTGGAGGAAGGGAGATGGAGGGAAAAGGAGAGAGAAGGTAGGGAGGGTGCCTAAAGGAAAAAAAACACAGGAAGTGGGGGGGGGAGGATCAGCGTTGATAGAAGGGGTAGATGGAGGGGAGGAGGACATCATCAGGGAGGGGGAGCTGGCGGAAGCAACCTTGGGAGAGGGTAAGGAGGGTGGAGAGATGGAGACCGGGTGGGACGTGGGAATACAGGCGCGGCAGTAGGCGGGGGTGGGAGAGGATGGGCGAGACAAGTGGGTGAGGAGGATCGAGTTTACGGGGGGTGTACTGGATCTGTATCCTTTCAAGGAAAAGGAGGAGGGTGGGGGAACGGAATGAGATCGTACAGGATCCGCGTGGGGGAGGGGAGACGGATGCGATAGGCAAGGCGGAGAGCATGGCATTCAAGGATTTGAAGGGATTTATAAAAGGTAGGGGAACTGAGATCCAGGCTGGATGGGTGTAACAAAGGATTGGGTGGATGAGGGATTTATAGGTGTGGAGTATGGTGGAGGGGTCCAGACCTCACGTACGACCAGAAAGGAGCTTGAAGAGACAGTCAGGAGGGTGCCTTATGCTTGGATTGTCCAGTGATGGGGGGTCCAGGAGAGGCGACGGTCAAGGGTGACACCAAGGTACTTAAGGGTGGGGGTGAGGGCCATAGGACGGCCATAGATGGTGAGACAGAAATCAAGGAAGCGGAAGGAGGGGGTGGTTTTGCCTACAATGAGCGCCTGGGTTTTGGAGGGATAGACCTTGAGCAACCACTGGTTGCACCAAGTGGTGAACTGGTCAAGATGGGATTGGAGAAGGTGTTGGGAGCGCTGCAGGGTGGGGGTAAGGGCAAGGAAGGCGGTGTCATTGGCAAACTGGGGAAGGTGGACGGGGGGTGACGGCGGCGGCATGTCCGCCGTATACAAAAGGTACAGAAGGGGCGAGAGGACAGAGCCTTGGGGCACACCGGCGAAGGGAAAAAAGGTGTAGGAATCAGTGGTATGGATGGTGACGTAGGAAGGACGCTGAGAAAGAAAGGAGTCGATCAGACGGACATAGTTAATGGGAAGGGCGAAGGTTTGGAGCTTGAAGAGGAGACCGGAATTCCATATGCGGTCATAAGCACGTTCAAGGTCAAGGGAGAAGAAGATTGTGGAGCTACGGGAATTAAGCTGTTCGGAGAGGAGATGAGTGAGGTGAAGGAGAAGGTCGTCGGAAGAGAAGGACGGCCGAAAGCCACAATGGGTAACAGCAAGGATGCGGTGCTGGCGAAGATGCTGGTGGATGCGGCGGGTGAGGATAGACTCCAGGACCTTGCTGAAGACCGCGGTAAGGCTGATGGGATGGTAGGAGGAGACGGCGGACGGCGGTTTACCAGGTTTAAGGAACATCAGGATATGGGAGGTTTTCCACAGGTTGGGGTAGTAACCGGTGGACAGGACTACATTGTAGAGCCTGGCCAGGGTGGGGAGGAAAGAGACAGGAGCTTCATGAAGGTGACGGTAGGTGACACAAGGAGCGGTGTTGCGTTTTGTGTGGAGTGTAGCAATGAGATCTTGTGTAGTGATAGGGGCAGTGAGTTCCGTGTGTGCAATGTTGTCCAAGTACTGGAAACCAGGTGCGAGGTGAGGGCAGAGGTGTCAGTTCGACCGCAGACATCTGGTAAGAGGGAGTAATCGAACTGGGATCATTGTGGACGGAAAAGACATTGGAGAGGTAGGAGGCAAAGTGATTGGCCTTACTAAGGGTGTCAGGGAAGGGGTTATCATCATGGAGAAGAGGATAGTAGGGGCAGGGTTTAGTTCCGATAAGGCGAAGGAAGGCAGACCAGAACTTGGACGAGTTTATAGGCAGGGTAGCACTTAAACAAGTGCCTGCCTGTCGCCAGTCCCGCCGTTTCTTAGCCGCGAGCAAATTTCTAATGTGTCACTGGAGTTGCTGGTGGCGTTGTAGAGTGTCTGGGTCACACATGTGGAGGAAGGCGCGGCAGAGACGGTAGGATTCACAGAGGAGGAGGCGGCCTGTGAGGGTAAGTTAGGACAGTGGGGGTGGATGGCGACAGTAGGGATGTGGGCCTCCACGGCCTCAGACAAGGTCTGCTGGAGAAAGGAGGCGGCATGGGTTGCATCTTCAGGGTGGTGGTAGGTGAAGGGGTGGCTATCGACCTGGGTGGAGAGGGTATCCAGGTAGACATTCCAGTTGGCACGGGAATAGTCATGGACGTACTTTGGGGGAGGGTCATTACGAGGGGTGGGGTGGGGGCGACGACTGTCTGAAATGGTGAGGAGGACAGGGAGATGGTCGCTACCAATAGGCTCCAGGACATCCACTGTTATGCAGCCACGGAGGTTAGGGGAGGGAAGGATAACATCGGGAGTGGAATTGGATTCGGGACGGGTGTGCTGGGGGATGGGGATGAGGTCGCTTTGAAGGGAGGAGAGGAACCGATGCCACCGCCGTAACTGGGCGGCGGAAGGACTATGGATGTTGATGTCGGCGGCGATCATGTAAGAGGAGAAGGTAGGGTCAATGTGGGAGAGGAAGTCGAAGGGAATAGGGGCGTTAGGGCGGACATAGATGGTGGCGCAGGTGACGGTAAGGCCGGGGAAGAAGAGACTAAGGATCAGGTGTTCAGTGGGGTTGGGAAGGAGAGGTTGGAGCCGAACTGGGATGGCGGTGGTGACCAATGGCAACTTCGCCACGTGCAATCGGGAGGGGATTATCGGAGCGGTGAAGGAGGTAGGGAGAAGTGTGGACGGTGTGGTGGGGTTGGAGGAAGGTTTCATTGAGGAGGAAGGCATCCACGCGATGGGTGGCAAAGGTATGCAGGAAGAGATTCTTGTTGGCGGGAAGGGAGCAGATGTTGTTGAAAAGGATACAGTGCTGTCGCTCCATGACAGGGATTTAGATGAGGGTGTCAAGACGGGAGAAGGTGAAATGGGCCTGGTTGTTGGAGTAGGTGGCATACATTTTTAGGTGGAAAACGGAACGGGCAGAGAGGGAGACCTGTTGGAGGGTGTGCAGGCGCTGAAAAGGGTGAACATTCTGAAGGATGATGGTGAGGAATTTGATGATGTCCTCAGCGGTAGGGGGTGGGTGAAAGGAATTGCCGGGAGGGGTGGGGGCGTCCAGAAGGCGGACAGGAACGGTGAGTTCCTGAATGGTAGGAGGGGGTCGGGCCTTACATTTCTGGGAGTAAGTAGGATGAGGGAAATTACAGGTATTACAGGAGGGGGGGGGGGGGGCTGGAGATTGGGGCACTGCCATAAGAAGTGGGCTTGCCTACAGTGAGGTCAGGTGGGGGCCTCGCGGCACTCAGATGTCGGGTGTGCATTATATCGCAAGTCCTCTGGCAGCGGAGGGATTGAGGAGGGGAATGGGAAGGGTCAACTTGATAGCATTGGTGAAAAAGAAGGGCACCCTCCTTCAGGAGACGGTCTATGGAGGGGGCGTGTTTGGAAAAGACGGGTCGGGCCGCCTGAGTTGTGGATGCGGCGAACCGCACGCACCTCCAGATGGGGCTGCGCCTTGAGCTCCGCCAACAGCTCTTCCTCCGTGATCGTAGGACTAAGCCGAGTGATCACGGCGGTGAGGGTCGGCGGGCGACGTGGGGGTTGGGGTTGGCGGGAGGGAGGCGGGGAAGGGGCAGGGGTGAGGGAGGCATTAGGAAGCAGCCTTAAATGTGGATGCTAATTTATATTTGACCTCTAGCGGGAATATGAAATCAGCGAGCACAGAGGACATGGACAGCGACTGCAGATAGATGGCGCTTGGTGGGAGTGGGAGTTTTCTGGGAGCGTGCTGAGGCAGTCCGCGCATTTGCGATGAGCACTGATTCCAGGTGGCGCATGGTTAACCCATTCATGGTCGATGGGACACACATGTCCCACTAAAATAACATGCAGTTTTGAGCGTTGGGACGTCTGTCTGTCTAGTGATAGCATGTAGCGAGAGGCTTTCAGAATCTGGAAAAAACTACTGGGGGCATTGGGGTGTTTATACAGAAGGCTGTGAGCAATCAAATGGGGCGGCATGTGTTAGTAGCGTGTCTGTTTCGCGAAAATAATATCGAATCGCCATCTTCTCCATTCCAAGAATGTCTGAAGTAAGTAATTGTGTTTCGTTATACATTACAGACATTGTTTTGAAACATTATTACACACATTAGTAATTCTGCTGGTTGGCACATAATTTGTATGAGGCGGGACATGTATGCCCCAGAAAGCTTCATAGAATGTAGAAAACATTGGTGTGTGACATGTAAAAGCCATTTTCAAATGTTACGTTGAAAACTTGTGTGCCATATCTCATGTTTTTCATTGTCAGAAGAATAAGTGTATTCTGGTACTGATTTATTATACTTTTTTCCATAATTGCATTCCTGATAAAATGATTCTAAAGTTAAATATTTAACTCTGAAAATCCTAGGTTCACATTAAAACAGGGGTCTAGTTAGGTTCCTGGGACGCAAATGTCCTACTTCACCGATTTTCAAAATCGGTCAGCTTAAATTTTTTTTAGTTGGGAAAGTGTATTATTGTCTCAAAGGAAGACAGGTTTTGATCTTCTATTTTCCAACATATAAGAAATTTTGACCACGAAATGGTTACTGCGCCTTCCTAGTGAACAAGAGATCCTGGCTTCAAGTCCCAGTCCGGTACACATTTTTGCTCGTCGCCGCTGATTCCGCATAAAGTCCCGAAGCAGCAGATATTATTAGTGCCTCCCTATTACTTTTCTTTCTCCCTCATCCACCTTCAATTTAGACAATAACTTACGATTTTGTATAGGTAACTGACATTTTCTATGGTTGGGTATTTTGTTTGTTCTTGATTTATAATGTAAATTCGTGCATAATTAACAATCAAGATTATTAATATGCGGGTGACAGGAATTTCATTGTTTTACGTCATGTGAAGATGGCAATTGTTGTATAAAATTTAGCTAACGTTCGTCGTGTGCATGAAGATAGCTAATCTTCATTTAGATTAATACAAGAATATGTGAAAATAGAATGAAAGATGAATTGTACGAGAAAAATGTACTATCTGTACTAAAAACCGTACTTTATAAATGAATTTATTAGTGCATTTAACAAAAATTGGGGACTTATTTGTCACATATTATCAGATAAAAATCATTCTTGTAGAAATATCTTATTGCGAAATGAAAACTAAAGAGGATGAAATTCTAGGGCTGGATGAAAACACTAAAACACCACGAGAAGTGCATGTTTGATCATAAAGTGCAGTTGGTAGTCAAGCCGGAAGGTTACACAGCGAACGGCATCTGTCCGATGTTCTCAATGCGTCGTGGTCAGAACGGTGTTCTGTGTTGTTGTGTGCATCATGTCGGAGCTCACTGCATTCGAACGTGTTCAAGTTCCTGGCGCTCGTGTGGTGGGTGCATGAGTAATCAATGCAGCCCAAGTGTTTGATGTTTCGAGAGGAACCGTTTCGACTCATACAGAAGAAGCGGAAGAACATCATCCCCTAGACGAGATAAGAATTCCACAATTTTTATTATAAGAACTAATCTGTAAATATTTGTTAATGCCCATAATAACAGTGTAGTTTGCTAAAGAGAGCTCAGGCTTAATATTAATATAGCAGTCGGGTAAAGTAATAAACAGCGCGTTATATTCTCTTGCCAAGCCAGCTTCCTGGATTTACGTATGTGTAGCCACGAACTAGTGGTGGGCATCTCAGCAAGTAGTCCACTTGTGAGAAATAGCAATTCTGTTAGAGGCTCGTTTTCAACGAATTATCAACCTGGTTCAAAACTTTAATTTGTCAGCAAGTTTCAGTACAGAGTACACTGCACTGCTGAACTGAGGATTCATTACGAATGGGAATTACTGTTCACATCAGCTATATATATATTTCGCCTTACAATATGTTATCCGTTATTCTCAGCATAAACTTTTTGTGGTACTGCATGCTACAAAAATTCTAAAAAATCAAATTGTCACTGCTCTAATATTCGTAAACTTTGTTTTATTATCGATCTGCATTACGAGATCTTCTTTCAGAGCGACAGGGGTGTGTTCGTTTCTGCATTGTTCCACATCAATAAATTATTATTCTTCACGTTCACCTAGCAATAACGTGTCAAAAGGCTTATGCGAAGGAAGCTTTCTAAAAGAGGTCCGCTTATAAGACTAGTATTATTCAGGATACTAATGAGCTAAATAGATCCGGTCCGCTCCTTCACACTCATCTGGTTCAAGTTACGTGCTTTAATAAACTTTCAAGAAACCTGTACCAACACCATGACAGTATGTACTGGAGTTTGTCAAACAGTCTATCGACGGTAGACAATGGAAACCTTGTAACTTTGTTGTTAAATTTTACAGGAAAAAGGAAAACAGTTTCTTAAAAAAAATATGAAGTGGTACAGATACAGTTGCGACACGTGTAACTATATAATAGAAAAATAGTTATTAGCAGATTACAGAAACACAAGCATTTTCAAATCTCTCTTTGATAATGGAGTCACTGGTTACTGGAATTAATAAGTTTTCTCAGACAGATGGAGTTATATGTTCTCATTGCCTATCATCGCTACATGGCCAAAGGCTCCGTATACCGTTCTGCATTCCCTGTCAAGTAGCAAACCCGTGAGGTCTCCTTATCCTACCATTACATCGTTTAACTTTGTGTGAAGCTTTGATACACTAAACACAGAGTTTTTCCTGAAACATCCCAATTAGTTGTAGCTGCGTTGTTGGACGAAGTTCAGGCCGGGACTTTGAGCACTCCAGTGCAACAGACTCACATTATTTCTTCGAATCACAATACGATGGACTTTGTGGCCAGGGCCACTATCATGATGATACAGAGAAAGTGTTATTCCCAGATATTTCCACTGTTGGGGAACAGTGTTTATGTCTAGTATTTTTTCGTAAACACCTGCGATCGTTTGCCGTCGGCTTAAAGTGGTCTGACGCCAAACTATGAAAAACTACAACAGAATAGAACAAAATCTTCACCGCTACAAAAACCATATTCGGGTAAATTCTGTTGACCACGCATCCAACAGATGCTTGCACGCCTATAGAAAAGCCACATTCTGTGTCATTGAACAACACTCCATAATACCTTCTTACGCTGCTCCACAGGCCAATTATGACGTTGTATGCTCTACTATAAGAGATGGCACGTAGTAATTCTTTAATCTTATTCTGGGAGGCAGCACGGTCATGAGAGACAACTCATACCGTTATCATCGACCTGTTGCTTACCTCTGCACCTGATACGCATCGAAGTACTCTGCAATAGCTGACCAAGGGCCACTGACAATTGGTTGGAAGAGTAAACTTAAGATTTCAGTTTATTTCTTCAGTGTAGCAGACCGACGAGCCTGTTTGGTGCTTCTCTGGTGTTTCCAATTAGCAACAAAAAATTATTAACAGTGGATCAAAATACCTGTAGCTAATATGTAATTTTTTCAGGGAAGTGTTCAAACTTCCGGACATTACAATCATGCACTGTTGAAATTCGGCGATTTTTTCTACGTATTCTGAGAGAAAATGCGTATTTGATGTGGATGTAGTACGTCTGTATTTGCGTGTCCTCAAATTTAGTTTTGTCATTTGGAGCACATTCTGTGGGCCATATAGTGGCAATCGCAACGTTACTTGCTACGAATACGTGAAGTTAACTTATTCAGACTCCTTTTCAAAAGTTGACTGGTCGTTACGTGTTGAACTTACGTGATATGAATCCACTCAGTGGCATAAGACTTTCCTCATCTTGAAATAACTGGAATTAAATGCTTTTATCTTACCGTAATGGTACAGACCAGTGATTGTCAAATTGCGGCCCCAGTCAAGTATTCGTGCCGCCCGCTGTTCACATTCGTGTTTTATAATGATGATATGCTTCTAGCAACTTGGGCTGTTGATAAAATGTCGATGTTTATACATATCGATATACATATTTTCTAAGGCACATCGGCGATACATTCTTTAACGATATATAGATATGGTAACACTGGGTGGCGAAATTTTTATTTTACATTATTTTTCCCAATTTTCGGTAAATATTTGAAATTGTAGTAGAGTATAGTTTTACTTTCGCTGAGTGAAGGAGTCTTACTACTTTTTGAGCTTTCATCTGTCAATTCTTTCTCTTTGACTGTGTGAAGCAAGTATAGATGGCACAAAGAAGAAGTCCAATTGCACTGGGGGGGGGGGGGGGGGAGGTATGAATAGAATAAATAACAAGAGTTCCGATGTGAAGAAGTATCACAAACAATTTTTAACTCAACTAGCTTGCTACTTTTTCACATCGGCATTCTTCAAGAACAGTTCTTGGAAACGATAAACAAAAACCTAAATGACAAGATTGGTCTTTGGGTGGGCGGAGCGGTGTGAGGTGAAATGCCGGCTTGCGTTTGCAGCAATGAAAAAAAAAAAAAAAAAAAAAAAACAGGGTTCGACATGAATTATTCCAGACAAATCTGATATGTGACGAAACAGAACGACGGACCCATCGGACACGTTTTACTGTGCACTTACATGCAGTTACCATTTTAGCAAAGTCGTTATCTCCAAGCGTTAACGTGCATCCTTTTCCTTTCATTATTGCTGTAAGGGAGACAAGCAGGCTGCTAGCTTGTTGATGTTCAGAATATCTAATGCTAAATCAATACTTAAATATACAGCTCTAAAACTGGCAGTACATTTACAATGTGCAGCTGGTGTTTTTATAGGTAGGTACGCCGATATTTTTCCGTCGATACATCGAATTTTATTTCGATATATCGGCTGCCAATAATATTTTGTTAAATATCAATCTACCGGATTCGCGATATTTTTAAAAATATCAACGGTCCTACTAGCAACTAGAGAGGAATCAAAAAATGTCAACTAACTTGAGCTTCCTAAGATTGTAGTGCTCCTGCTAATTATCAAAATAAAATACTTACAGAGACGGTAATATTTTAATATGTGCTTAATTTTAATTGACGGTGGTGAACTCGGCCGACAGTAGCGTGAAGTTGGTAGCTTAGCCCAGAAGCAGAGCGGCCACTGCGGGGTTGGGGGATGTGAGACAACTCACTCGCGTGGGCGACTTGTACCGATCAGCTGTTAACGGTATAAATTTTAACACAGAAATAACAGGGAGTCGTGTAAGAGCATTATAGAAACAGTCATCTTCAAATGCGGTATGCGTTTGTAGCAAAGAATATGAAATTAAATGAAGAATGTAATACAACGCAATAAGTAGAAAGAAATGGTATGCAAAGCACTTAGTAAACATTTGTAATAGTGTCTCTTACTGCATATTGCATTTAAATATAAATAAAATTCCCGATATTAATCAGTTAATCATCCACTCACAAAGACAAAACACCACCATTTTGTCAGGCAATTATAGCGTCTCAGCTTTGGGTTGGCTGAGGGTAGCAGCTGTCTCAAACTGGGAGCAATCGACACGAAGTGTTACGAACGGTGCTGACTTTGGTACTTGGAGGGCTAGCGACCTACTTATCGTGCCCTTACTGTAGCTAATCTATTGTGGCCTCGTAAAATACTAATTTATGTAGGTTCTTAGGTGGCGCGATGAGCCGCGTTATAATATCAGTATTGGCTCTTGGGCAAAGAAGTTCTACGAGCACTGGAGCGAACGAAAGAGGTATCGCCAGTTTTGCAACCGGTGTTCTCCTAGGACGTGTACAGTATAAGAATGTTAATCCAGTAGCCTCAAGTCAGAATCGCAGTAAGTACTGTATATGTAAATTCAATGACTACCACAGTAGAAACAGGAGATGTAGCCTGATCTAAACATCCCACACTGAAAGTCATTGGAGAACAAGAACTAGCTTCCTTTACCGGAAGTGAATTAGATAAACCGTGGGAAATCTAAATCAAAACAAACACACTGATTCTTAAATATGGCTTCCTTAGCGGGGGAACCCTCTGTTTAAACTCTGTATTATCTTGCTATGGCTTCTTCTCTAAAATTGATGTGGCGCTCACCTGGTTTGAAAGGACAGTATTACACATATTAAGAGGAGTCGAAGTATGAGGCTGCGGCACGTTACTTAATGTGACGTCACGTTCAGTGTCCAAAACGTTCCGGAATAGATAGAGTGTTAAAAATTCGCTCCGATTAATGAACGATCTAACTTTGCTATTACTCCAGACTCAACCGCTGCCTGTTTTATAGCGCTATGACTGTTGGACGCGATGAGCTGAACTTTGTGTTCGTGGTCAGACAGGAGATGAAAGTTTCTGTTTGATGTGCATTATGGAGGTACGTCATAAGAGCGTGGATAGTGGAAAGACGTCATCTGCAGCTAAAAATTGTGTTATACGAGCCATATTCGAAAGAAATAGCTATTCGATCGTTAAAAAAGTTATATTTGTTAGAAAAAGCATGTATTGGCAATTCTAGTTTCTTGCAGACTTACTTAACTTTTCCACGTAATCATCGTTCACTGCCAGGCACTGCTCGTAAAGTTGCTCTATTTTCTTAAAGCCCTCCGCATAAAAATTCACCTCGCGGGTAGCTGCGGGTGTTAACGCGACTGCTATCCGGACGGGGAGATATGGCGGTCCCGGATCAAATTCGCACGGGGGCTTGACGACGAGAGAACGGAGTGCCAGCCAGATTGGATGAGGTTTCTAGGTGGTTTCCCACATCCCAGTAGGTGAATATCGGGCTAATTACCATGTTCCGCCTCAGATACATGCTACGAAAACAGTTAGAACTCTTGCTCACAGAATTTACTTTGTACGCATACAGATTGAGTACACTACTTCTGTCCTGGCTGTTGAATAGGAGACTGATAACCTTAGCTGTTTGGTGTCTTAAATACTTGATTAGTATCAACATCTCCACCCTGAAATCGGCAACAGTGATCTTGAGCTCCTCCCCATTTTCAAACAATTACCAATAGACCAATTAACTAGGAACAGCTCCTGACGAATTTCAGTAGCTGTAGATCTTTTCGCCCACAAAAATCTAATTGCAACATACTTTTCGACACTGGTTAGAGCTACGATTTCTGAGGTAATTTTCGTTTGCTTTTACACACAAACGACTACTGAATGAAAACAATGTCTCCTATGGCTCCTTAATGATCAATATGTGGCACTGCATCCGCGCAAATTCGTTATAAGCTGTCAATGGTTATATACATTGTCCAGACGCATTAATCTGACCACCGCGATGTTCGACGTCAGCGTGCAGCAACCATTCACAGGCAGCAGGTGGCAGGGCTTGCGGTGGACGATATACAGGGAGGTCCACCTGAAGTGTCGAATGAGATTATCTCGAAATCTATACATCGGATAAAAGTAGTGGGTAAGACAAGTTCGCCAGCTCAAAGGGGGACATCAAATGATACTACACGTGACCTCCAGCCCTCGCCCCCTTGGGTGAGGCGAGCGTCAACTTTTAAATCTTAAATGGAAACACTCATTTTTATTGCAGATTCGGATTCTCCATAAAGTAATCAAGTTTTGAGAGAAACATTTTTTAAACAATTGACAGATAACGCCGAAATCGAGAAAAAAGTAAAATTGGGGAAGAACTCTGATTTATTTTGAATTATCCGAGAAAGACGCATCAAATTGATAAAAAATGTGCACCAATTCTTTCGTTACGCCAAATTAAGCTATTTTTGTACAATATGTACAGTATCCTACTTTTAATGTTAGCCAAGAACAACGACATGGACGTAGTAGAATGATGTTCCCATTGGATGATCCATCAGTGTGAGTCCCCTTGCCTCTTACATGTTGGGGTGCTTCATTAGTGTGAGTCCCCTTGCCTCTCACAATTTGGGGTGCTTACTTAATGAAATTAGCCACGAAGAAATTGTTCAAAAGTATCCCCATTTGTTTCAATGCATAAAGTCAATAGTCTGCGAAAGTTGTCCACAGTTTTGAGCAGCTCATCCCGTGGTATGGCTGCACACGCTCTTCTAATGCGTTGCTCCATATCGTTTCGGGCTGTGGGCTGTCTGTCATAAACAATATTTTTTAAATAACACCATAAGAAAAAATCGCAAGATGTTAGGTCTGGTGAACGTGGAGGCCACTGAATTTCTCCGCCGCGTCCTATCCACCGACCAGGGTACCGTAAATTTGAAATGTTCCGCAGGTTTTTAGCATAATAGAGAACTGCTCCGTCCAGTTGGAACCACATTCGTTGCTAGTTTCTAAATCAACATCTTCCATTAACTCCAACAAATCATCACGGAGAAGTTGTAAATAAGATTCCCCAGTAACATTTCGGTCAAAAAATACGGTCCTATCAAATAACCATTTGAAATTCCACACCAGACCATTAAAGTCCATTTGTGTTGATTGTCAGCTGGTCTGTGCCAGTGTGGAATGACAGGGGATCAATAATGACAATCGTGACGATTTAATTCGCCATTGTTTTTGAATGTGGCTTCATCGGTGAACATAATGTATCTAAGAAAATCATTTTCACCTCTTATCATTTCCAAGGCCCATTGGCAGAAATGCACGCGTACTTGCATATCTTTCGGCGTTAATGCCTGTGTCAGTGTGATATGATACGCGTGATATTTATGGGCCTTCAAAATCCATCCTCAAAACAGTTGATTTCAGTATTCCATTCCAGTTTGTCTCTGAATCGCACGACTACACATTTCGGGATCCAGTTGAACCCAAGCGAGAACGGTGAGGGTACGAGCGTCATTTTCACTGTATTCGCGATGACGAGGTGGACGGTGCACGTATCCATTTCGAGCTTGTTGAGTGCAGCTTCTAATAATGTTTTCGCTTGGATGTCGTCTGTTTGGGAAACGATCCGCATACAATTGCGCAGCTGCAGCGTAATTGTTATGGCATTCACCTAAAATTAACATCATACCAACAATCTATGTAGGAGGATAGTGAGCCATGTTTCGCTGAAGAATAATTCACTTTCGTCAGTTTATGTTTATGGTTCACAATATGAAAGTTAAGTGACGTCCGATCACATTGCAACGACCTTTATACTGAGCCATAGTTCGCAGTTTGGCTACGGTAGCGCCACTGTCGGGCGAGTAATGCAATTGTGAAGAGTTCCCGAACGAGATTTTAATACCATTCCGCCTCCCTCCGTCAAAAACTGTGGCGGGTGGAATAAATTTTTTTATGGAGAATCCGGATCTGCAATAAAAATGGGGGTTTCCATTTAAGATTTAAGAGTTGCCCCCCCCCCCTCCCCACCCAAGGGGGCGGGGACTGGAGGTCACGTGCAGTATCATTTGATGTCCGCCTTTGAGCTTACGAACTTGTCTTACTCACTATTTTTACCCGATGTATAGTTTTCGAGATACTCATCCGAAACTTCAGATGGACCACCCTGTATAAAGAATATCCGAGATGTGGAAAACTCCATAGGCTTCCCTGACGTAATAAGTCTTGAGAGTCTCCTCAGTTTTGCTGCCTGATTCTAAAATCTACGTGATTTAATATATCGGCGCTCCAACTGTCCGGCATCTTCAGGAGACGGTGCTGATGCTGCTGCCGAGCCCACTGAAAGCCGTTTTCAGTGGGACTAAGCAGCAGCAGCAGCGTCTCCTGAAGATGGCGGACAGTTGGATCACCGAAAAATTGAATCACGTTGGTTTTATAATCAGGCAGCAAACCCCGAAGACTTTCAATGCAGTCATTGTCGTAATGTGGAAGCGGAGCGATTTGTCTGACATCCAAAAGGGCATTATCATTGGCTTTCGGGCCGAGGATGGAAGCCTTTCCGAAACGGCTAAGTTTGTAAACTTTTTGCGTGCCGCCTCGCTTAAAATATACCAGGCATGGCAAAATGGCTCTATCGAAGACGGATGCTGAGCCAATTATCATACACCGTGGACCACAGATGACAGGGGTAAACGACGGCTGTGGAGGTGTTTACTGGTGAACAGACCTGCAACTGTTAGGCAGCTGACCGCCCAGTTGAACCAAGGGGCTACCAATAGTGTCTCCTCAACGACCTTTCAGCGAACGTTGGTCCTCTGCAGCAGGCGCCTATATAATCTACTGACTGTTATTCGCCGGCGACGACAGCTAGAATTTGAAAGCCAATAAGGCAACTGGACGTCCCCTGACTGGCGACAGGTGGGCTTTCCAGATGTATCACGTTTTATGCGCCATCAGACAGACGGCCGTTGGCGTGTACTGTGTGAAAGGTATGAAAACAAAGGATCCAAGCCACAGGAGGGAAGCGTTATGGTCTGAGGATAATTGTCGTGGCATTCCCTGGATGATCTCGTCATTCTGGAAGGTACAATAGATCATCACAAGTGTGGCTCTATCCTTGCCGACCATGTCCACCCCTGCGTGCAGTTTTATTTTCCTTGGCACGATGGCATCGACCAGTAGGACAATGCAACGCGTCACACAACTAACAGTGTAGATGTGTGGTTCGAAGAGCATCAGAATGAGCTTACCTACTCCCTGGCGACCAAACATCCCGGATTTATACTCTATCGACTATCTGTTGGACCAATGATATCCGGCTCTTCATGCCATGGACTCTCAGCGGAGAAACCTGGCGCAGCTGGCCTCGACACTGGATTCGTCATGGCTCCACATTTCTATCGGTACCTTTTAGAACCTCGCTGACTTTTTCTGCACGTTCGCGCTACGAAAAGTGGTTATTCAGGCTTTTGACAGGTGGGCACATTAATGTGACTGGACTGCGTATGATGATACCTTACGAATACCCCACGAAACATGTGCTTTTTTGCCATAAGGGGTCAGGAATGGAGAATGTTGCGTGACCAACAACTATGGCATCGCCTAGTACCTTCCCTGACATTTGCAGTCTACTGGTGGTGTGTGGTTACACATTTTGTCGAGAGGACTAGCAGCTCTCGTTGCTCTATATGGAAACGTTAGAAAAGTGTGTTGCAAGCGCTGCCTGTCTGCTTACTTGTCTACTTTCGAAGAAATGTTCAGAAATGAACTTGGCACGTATTAGTATGAAAGAACACTCAACAATACTGCGTGGTTTGCCACAAAGTAATTTCATGACAAAAAGTATCTGCTATAGACTGTTCTGCTCAGAATTATGAACTGAATCTGATTAAAAATTTTCAGGCTAGTTTGCAATTCCGACTTCGTACTGGAACAGAAAGACTTACACAGGTTTTATGAAATAAGATGAACACTCACTTAATGTGATGTAGGCCAATATTTGCCATTCAAATCATCCTGACTGTTCCTGGCGTTCGATGCATATTAATCCTGGATGGTCCTGAATGATATTTTTCATCGCAACAAGGGTTCGCAGCTCGTGGTCTAGTGGCGCCGACTCGGTATCTCAGCGTGTTCGGTCAGAGGGCTGCGTGCTCTCTGTAATAAAAAAATGAGTCAAGGAATCAACGCCTCTGTTTCATGGGATCCCGGGTTCGATTCCCGGCCGGGTTGGGGATTTTCTCTGGCCGGGGACTGGGTGTTTTTTTGTCCTCATAATTTCATCATCATTCGTGACAGAGGCTAGATTGGATTGTGAAAAAAAAACGGACTGTGTAATAATTGGGACTTTGTACGGGCGCTGATGACCGCGCAGTTGAGCGCCCCACAAACCAAACATCATCATCATCGCAGAAAAGGGGAAAATCACTTATCATTTCTTGGAAGATGCTGAAGGAGCGAATTGGATTCTTATCAGCACTGACAACAAGGGCACGATAAGCCGATAACACTGAAATCTGACCATTGTTAAAGTCAAAGCTACGTAATATTTCGTCAACATGCCGATAATTTACAACCTTGGTAAGTTATAGAATTACCATATTTGATGACGTAATTCCCTGTTTGTAACAATAGCTGTTCTGCTGAATGAACATGTGCACTTACAATGATTTCTACATCTACATCTACATCCATACTCGGTAAGCCACCTAACGGTGTGTGTTGAGTACCTCTATCGGTTCTCCCTTCTATTCCAGTCTCGTATTGTTCGTGGAAAGAAAGATGGTCGGTATGCCTCTGTGTGGGCACTAATCTCTTCAGAGAGCTCATGTGTTATTTTCTTCTGATACAAGGAAAACAACGATTTGACTGTCAAACCCATCACAAAAACTCGTCAGTTTTTGGCACGCGGAAGAAGACAGCCATTGTAGCACGTTTCCCAGGATGTACACACAGAAATATGTATTCTGCCGGAGCCAATGTAAAACTAGACTATCTAACCAATGACACGTTTCTGTTGGTCGCTAAGTTTTATGTTACTTTATGGTCTTTACTTTGACTTGCTTTATAAGATGTTCTATTTGTGCAAATCCTGTTGCAGCGGTTTGATTCTACTTTCTCCTCTGGACACATATTAAGGTGTCCAGTCATGTTAGTGGGTGTGGTTTCTTTTTAATACGCGAGCCAGTCCTCTTCGATGCTCTTATGGCCTGAATCAGCAGCTTAGTTTTATTTCCACTAACCTGCGTAGCAAATAAAATTTTTCCTTTTGTATGCTGTCACGATTAGCATTAGATATAAATGCCCTAGTAGCTTAGGAAATATTACGGAAGCAGCAAGAGGACAATGACAATATTCGCTCATTGGAAGTGCATGAAGTTGGACTTCAGATGGTTAATGAACAAGGCGTGACAACAGTTACTGATGTAGTGGCGGATCAATCTTCCAGGGATGTTGAAGTAGGGCAGAAAACAAGCCGCGAGAATGAGGTGGTTATACCAGTGTCTTTATACCGAACGATGTACGCTAGCATCAGCTGTTAGTGATTAATGGATTACCACTCCCCATAAAACCTATACACACCTGATCAAAGGGCCTGACAGACTGCAACCAGCCATAAAAAGAATGACACGATCATATAAGATGATCTAATGCATGGAATGAACAACGAGAAAATCCACCATCACAGTTTTATTTGGCTGTTCTTATGCATTTCACCGCATAGTTTCTCTTAAACACTGCCGACCAATGCACTGCCACACGCTTTTAATTAACACTGTGCTCCCATTGTATTTCTACGTATGTGACATTTTATTTTGTATTGACTTTTTTTTTTCAAATTGAAGGCAAATTCGTTATTTTTTACTTTACTTTGTGTAAAGTGGTTTTATCTAAAATATGTTTAAGAGATCTTAATCCATAGCCAACAGACTGATTCGTAATTGGTTTGTGTCACACTCCATCCAATTACTTACACACAGTTTTGTTTACGCGGACAGGTACATTTTTCAATGTTGACACTGGTAGTGAAAGAGCACACAGAGCAAACCTGGGACGGGGGTCCATGGTAAGTTAAATCTCGTGAAACAAACACATTTAACTGTAGTTATCTATATTACTAAATTACTGTCCACACTGATGAGCTACTGAAACACATTTCCTTTTCACAAAAATGTTCCTTAATGTCATATGGAAACATATTTTGGGGCAACTGAGTCCAAGAAAAAATAGTATTTCTAGCAAAAATGCAAATCATCCGGACCACTCGTTGTTTTAATTAACGAAACACTTTTCAGAGTTCTGTTCGAGTTACTGTGATTCTTAAGCATGCCGGCCGTTGTGGCCGAACGGTTCTAGGTGCTTCAGTCTGAAACCGCGCTGCTGCTACGGTCTCAGGTTCGAATCCTGCCTCGGACATAGATGTGTGTGCTGTCCTTAGGTTAGTTAGGTTTAAGTGGTTGTAAGTCTAGGGGACTGATGACCTCAGATGTTAAGTCCCATAGTGCTCAGAGCCATTCGAACCATTCATTCGACTCTAAATTATATCGCAAGTCACCCCTCGTTTGCGACTACTACTTATAAATCTCCAAAGTTAAGTATTGTCAATTGCTTTATAGAAATAAAACTACTAATGTTATTTGTTTGAATTATCATATAGCATTCCGAAAACGGTGCATCCAGTAGGCATCCTATTAGAGATGTGTGGCCAAGACCCCACAACTGGTGACGACTCTTCAAACGTAATACGAGCCGACGGCCACAGATTTTTCTTTTTTTACATTTGTGCCTTCCAACATTCCCATCAATCCTGTCCCGCCCCCCTGCTCCGGCGCCGCAGCCGCAAGCTTTAGATGCCACACAGCTAAGGTAGATTTTTCAGTTTCAAACGAATCAGATTTCTACCCAGATAGGTATCAATTCTTCAATTGCAAAAAATGGCCAGAACAAACTTATCGTGAGTGGGTAACAGACTTGCACACGGAAATGCAAATTCAAATGTGCTTGCTGTTCTTTACATTCAGATATTACGTCGCGTGATGCGATCGTCTACAATGTCCTTGACGTCAAAATCAGAGAACAAATTTTGAAGCAGGTAGTGGAAATGCTAGATCAGCATGATTTCGGTGCCTTGTCGGCTCATACATTTGAGCAGCCAGCTATTTGCCGGATTGAGTCCCTTAGTTGTGATCGCCCCATTCCACACCGGCGGCGTGCGCTAGCCACGTCAAGTAAACCACCTTCCACGCCGCAGAAGCAGTTCGTTAAACAGCTGGCTACACAGGCGAACAGAATTAAGTCTTACCCTCACTGTTGTACACAGCACAAACGCCAAGACTGCCCCTCCCGACAATCTCAGTGCTATGCTTGTGGTAGGAAAGGACATAGGCAGTCCGTATATTTGCAATGGAACAACCATTAGAATTCGGCCCACTCACACAAATCTCGTCACAAGTCCCAAGCCATTAATCCAGTATATTCCAAGTCTGCAACTAGCAAGCGAGCAGTTTCGTCAGTGATATGTCAGTCAAACAAACTTTTTGTTCATTTACTTCTCTGTGGGAAATTTCAGTTGGGCACGAGTCCTATGTCACGTTGTTAAATTGTCATACAGATGAACTGTTAGGCTCCCCACGCCTGTCTAAAACTGGCATGCAACTGATGGCTTATAATGGACAAGACATTCACGTTCTCGGAAAATGTACTTTGCCTGCCATGTATCCCTCACATACGTGAACAGTGAGTTTTACAGTGCTATTGTCACGCGAGTGTGAGAACATATTTGGTCTTGATTCTTTTGACTTGTTTGACTTTAACATTCAGGACAATGTACTGTCAGTGTGTGCATTCAATACAGAAGGCTGTGTAGCTAGCTTGCTAAAAGAATTCCCGGAACTCTTTTCTGAAGGTTTAGGCAAAGCTAACAAATTTGTTGCACGTATTACGCTGAAAGGCAATGCTCAGTCGAAATTTTGCCGGGCCCTAACCGTTTCCATTGCATTACGGGATAAAGTAGCTGTTGAACTTAAAGAATTGCAAGATAACGGAGTTATTGCGCCCATATCAGCAAGTCGATGGGCAAGCCCACTGCTTTTGCTCCCCAAACCTTCAAGTCGTATTCGCCTGTGTGTTGACTTCAAGTCTACAGTCAGCCCACAAGCTGTCATTGATACTTATCCATTGCCACGCCCAGAGGATGTTGTGAACAAATTAGGCGCTGTAAGCTACTATTCAAAACCTGATTTCCGCAATGCATGTCTTCAAATACCACTCGATGAAGAATCTCAAAAAGTGTGCCACTCGATGAAGAATCTCAAAAGGTGTGCAGTAAATACTCATTTGGCCTCGTTTGAAGATTTGCGTTTGCCTTTTGGCAATGCTTCTGCACCCGCCATTTTCCCATGGTGTTTGGAACAACTGACTGCACGAGTGCCAAACTGTTCAAATTAGCTGCCCACAGTGGCCGCACAGTTTGACGCGCCACTTCACGGATTGCGCGGTCCCTCCCGCCGGAGGTTTCGAGTCCTCCTTTGGGTATGAGCCTGTGTGTTGTTCTTAGGATAAATTAGTTTAAGTAGAGTGTAAGTCTAGGGGCCAATGACCTCAGCAGTTCGGTCCCTTAGGAATTCACACACATTTGAACATTTGTTCAAACTATTTGGACGATATTGTAGTAGCAGGTCGAACATCTCAAGAACGTATTGCAAATTTACGTGCTTTGTTTCGTGTGTTGTCTGATGCAGGACAAAAGTCTAGACTGGACAAGTGTGATTTTTTTAGAACTGAGTTTTCGGGCTTTCAAAAAATAAAATGAAAAGTTGGTGTGCGGCCCTCAACTACGTACCCTCGGACTCAAAGCTGAAACATTAAAAATTTTGGCTTGCTTCGTTGTCTAGGGGCTGGGATACGTAGCTGCCGCATTACAAGACAAATACTGCTGGCCGACCGGAGTGGCCGTGCGGTTCTAGGCGCTAGAGTCTGGAGCCGAACGCCCGCTACGGTCGCAGGTTCGAATCCTGCCTCGGGCATGGATGTGTGCGATGTCCTTAGGTTAGTTAGGTTTAATTAGTTCTAAGTTCTAGGCGACTGATGACCTCAGAAGTTAAGTCGCATAGTGCTCAGAGCCATTTGAACCAAATACTGCTAAGTCTACAGTATACAATATGAATATACACATCAATCGAGTGGTCGAAGGTTCCTAGCACTCGGGAATTGCGAATGTAACGTAGAAATTTATAAATCACAGATTTCAATTAAATAAAATCTGCAGGTACTATCTTAACGACTTTAAATGATGAATACGATAGTAGAAGTACTTTAGAGGATGGGATATATTTCTGCAAAACACTTATTGGTGTTGATGGTCCAGCAATTAAATAAAATATAAGTTCAGTAACAGGGTAACAATAGATTCCTACTTCACGTAATTAGTTATGAGCAACAACATAGCTCGCGAGATATTCACTTCTAAACACACGCTACGTCTTCACTGCAGAAGCCACGGAAATCTGACAAGTGCACAAGCTGGCACTCCAAAGTACTTCCATCTGCCGCGACCACGTGCAAACGGCTCCACACTGTGCAGGTCTCTGCCTCGACCGTGCGTCCGTCGCCACATCACGTCCAGCACCCCTGCTGCCCTGTGCGACTTTCCCGTCCCTCGCGCCGCAGTCTCTCATAGTCTTCCCCCACTTCCATCCAATCTGCCTATTCACGATCACTGTGATTGGCTAGAGCGCTCCTGCCATGTCTTCAAGCCACACACATTCACAGAAATATTGAAACACATTCGAAATACTGGACTTACATTTAACTAACTTGAAATTAAATAAATATTCCTACAACTGGACCATAAACACGCTTTAACACACATTATTAAATACATAAACAAATTAAATAGACATATATCGAAGATATAGCAAACAAAAGTAGGCCAGTAGCCTAATGTCTCTGTACTTTCTAAAACGCAGTAAATATTTAACCAATTTCTTCACGAATAGTGTATATCGGATATAAACAAAGACATAGATGAATAAATATATTTATAAGCTTGCTGCTACCGTTTTCGAGTAACTGTGGAGTACTTATGGCCTGACGCGATCTATAGTAATCGGTCACTTTGACCTCCAATAACTCATGTACTATTCAAGTTAGATACCTGTAATTGATACCAATGTAGGTTTACACTAATAGCTTTCTGAAGACGCGTCGATCGACAAAATCGGATGAACCGTTTAGATTTTGTAAATGCGTTGCTATGTGTTACTTGTATAATTTATCGGCAGATACTAAACTTTAAACTAATAAAGATATTGAAAATCTGATTACACCATGAGAACCATCGTGCAAATAATGATAATGTACATGTTTCTTTTTGAGATATCATGATCCCTCTGGCTGCTATTAATTTCTATATGAACTATGAAATGTCTGCCATTAAGGTTTCACAAAGTCCGCCATCTTTGGCACTCCCTGCATGTCTCCTTCATCGACGCAGCGTCTCCATGGAATTCCCAGTCCAGATGAGTGCCAAGTAGCTTTTCAAAATTTTAAAGATGCATTGCTCAGTGATCGATGCTTAGTTCACTTTGAGCCTGACAAGCCAGTTGTATTGCAAGTTGACGCTTCCTCTAATATAATCGATACTGTGCTTTCACACAGAATTGGTGATGAAGACAGGCCTGTTGCTTTCGCATCGAAAGTGTTGTCCAAAGCTCAGTGTAACTATTCACAAGTAGAGGAAGAGGCATTGACTATTGTGTATGGTGTCACCAAATTCCACCACAATTTGTATGGCAGAAAATTCTACTTAGTAACTGATCACAAGCCTTTACAGTCCTTGTTTCATCCGACGAAACCGGTTGATGTACAAACTGCCGAAATATTGTAAAGATGGGCTTTGTTTTTGTCTTAGTACCAGTACGAGATTGTGTATCGTCCGACAGCTCAATATGGTAATGCGGACACACTTTCACGTCTTCCGATTGACCCTGATACAGCCTTTGACGCTTCTGCTGCATCTTGTTGTCACATCGATCCTCAGGATTCCGACTTGCTTCAGTCTTTTCCGCTAAACTATAACAAAATTGTACAGGCCACGGAAGCTGATTCGGATCTCAACGTTTTACTCAAATACATTCGCCCCTCTTGACCTCATTCCTTGAATAGCATAAAGAATTCTGTAGTGCGCCGATACTTTGCACGTCGGCATAGCATCGCTATAGAGAAAGGAGTGATTCTCGTTCAAAACGACAGTGAACAGTCACGTGTGCTGATACCTAAAGCTTTGCAAAAAAAAGTGTTGCAGTTACTTCACCAAAGACACTGGTTGATTGTCCATACGGAACAGTTCGCGCGTCAACACTGTACTTGGCAGAGTGTGGACGCCCAAATAGAACAGATGACATCACAGCGTCACGCATGTGTGGAAAATCAGTCCGCTCCGCCATAAAAATTCTCTGCTTGGCCTAAGTCGTAATCGCCATGGCAACATGTGCACATAGACTTCGCAGGACCTTTTTGGAAAGCTGCTGGTTGATTGTGGTTGAGTCGTTTAGCAAGTTTCCTTTTGCTGTGCCCATGAACTATACAACTTCGTGTACCACAATTCAGGTGCTGTCATCGATTTTTTTTGCCTAGAAGGCCTACCTGAAGTAATAGTGTCAGACAACGGACCTAAGTTCACTTCACATGAATTTCAAACATTCTGTGAACGCAATGGCAACCAACATCTAACTAGTGCACAGTCAAACGGCGAAACGGAACGTTTTGACGTTTTATCAGAACATTCAAGCAGCAGATGACCAAACTTCACTCCACATACCAGGGATCCAGCATTGCAACTGTTTCTCGCCTCGTATCGTTTGCACCCACGAGATGAGCCATCGCCGGCGGAATTGCTTCACGGACGCCGCCATCGCGCACTGCTCTACCTGCTCCACCCTCCTCAGCATCCGCCGCGAGTATCGCTTCGCGCCGCATGATATTGTCTTTTACGGTTGTTTTTAGCGGTAGCAGACGGTGGGCACGAGGCGAGATCGTCCGTCGACTTTGCGCTTGCATGTATCTTGTTTTGGTCCAGATGGTTTGCAGCGCCGCCATCAAAATTAGCTTCGCCTCTGTCACGTACACCATGGTCGTTCGGTCTCTCTTCCTCCAGATTCACCGGTCCAGAGGACTGCGCGGCCGCAGCTGCCGCCAGAGGATGTCATCACGGCACTGCGGGACGCCACTGCAAAGACGGAGCCTTCGCCTCCTCTCGTGCTACCGACGGAGCTGCACGCGCACACACCGCAGCATTCGCCGCCTTCGTCTGGTTCATGGCAGCAGGAGGTGGACGCATACCCTTCTGGTCGTTTTCCGGGGGACGTTTCCGCTGGAGCGCAGGCCGGATGGCGGGGTACGGCCCGAAGCTGGTCGTCCGGTGCAGCCACAGCTTGCGGTCCATCAGAGCGTCCACGCTCCTGCATCCCCCGCCGTGGTCGCACTCTATACACGTCGCTTTGGGGGTGGGGGTGGGGGGAGGGGGGAGGAATGTTCCGGCGTAACCACAACCGCCAGAACGAAGGTGAGGAACGCGAGAGCAGAGAAGTCGGTGAGGAAACGGCGGCCAATGGTGCGCAGAACTGAACCGCGCCGCGCCAAGAGCGACTTCTGGAAGAGGCTAATATAAGCGACGCTCCTGCTAGCTCAGGCCGCTTAGATCGGCACCGGATCGCGAACATTAGTTATCAGTGGCGTGCATCAACTTGCCTGAGCAGTTCACATATCGAGGACTCTATGTAGCAAGTCGCCCCTCGTTTGCGACTACTACTTTTAAATCTTTGATTTATAGAAATAAATCTACTAATGTTATTTGTTTGAATTGTTGTGTAGCATTCCGAGGACGCAGCATCCCGTTGGCACCCTATTAGCGCCTAGTGGGCAAAACAGGCACGGGTTCTCTGAACACAGCGAGTATCGCAACAACGCGGCGGTACATAAACTCAAGTTTTAATGCCCAGTTACTTGAAAGATGTCGATAAGAAATCCCTCCAAGTGCAAGCCAGGTCCTGTGATCCGCTTCCCACTCGCGGAAGGATAACATCTACCAAAATTTTTTCGCGAATCAAAACAATTTATAGCGAAGACGTTATGAGCAGAACAAGTGTGTTTAATTGGTGTAGGGAGTTTACTGACGGCAGAACTGATGTTCATGGCGAATAGAGGAAAGGAAGAGCTTCCATTTTGACTGACGAATAGGTGCAAAGAAATCGAGAAAACTGTTCCTGAAGGCCGCCAAAGACAGTGTATGGAATTTCCGTGATAGAATTTATAGAATTTCCCAGAACCCTTACATGAGACACTCACGGAAACGTTGGGACTGTGTGAAAAATGGGTCCCAAAGCAGTTGACAGGCCAACACAACAAAAATCCTGTCAATAGTGCCTGCAGGTTTCTTGAGCAGAAGGTGAGGATTTTCTGAGCTCTGTTTTGACTGGAGATGAAACCTGGGTGGCTCATTACACGCCTGATAGAAAAAGACAGTCGTCACAGTGGCGTCACACCAATTCCCCATTCGCTAAAAAATTCAAAACCATAATTTCGGACAAAAAATGGTCTAACGAATTTCTGGCTAGGGGGGAAGTCATCAATGCACAGCGATATCGTGAGACCCTGAAATAAGCAAAGGGAGCATTCAAAACAAGAGGAGAGGAATGCTGAGGAGGGAAATGTGCTTGTTCTCACGCAGCCTTAGCCACCAAGGCGCTGTTAGACTCATTTGGTTGGGATATTTTGACCCCCCTCCCTCCATATTCAACTGACTTGGCGCCTTCAGATTATCATCCTTCTGTCTCCCTGAAGGCATACATGAGTGCAATTAATTTTTCAGCCGATAAGCAGTTGCAGAAAGAAGTTCTGAAGTGGGGGGAGGAACTAGTGGGAGAATTCTCCGAGGGAGGCGTGAAGAAGCTTGTGCTGCAGATCACCACAAGTACTGAACGGAATGGCGATTATGTAGAAAGATGGTAAAAAAGTGTATCAACAATATCCTGTACTTATTTCTCAAATACACTTTTCCTAAAAAAAAATGTACTTCCAGAACTAGTCTCGTACGAGGGTCATTCAATAATTAGAGAGACAAATGGGTTTGGAGAAAAACGCATTTACTTTTAGAAAAAATTACTTTTCTACTTTTCAATATAATCCCCTTGAACATATATGCAGTTGTTCCAACGGGCTACAAGCTTTTTTATTCCGGCTGCAAAAAATTCTTTATCTTGATGTTTGAACCAATTTCCCACAAACTTTTTCATGTCCACATTGTCCTGGAACCTCTTTCCACATAATGCCTCCTTCAGTGCACCAAACAAATGGAAATCACTAGGTGCTCTATCAGGACAGTAGTAGGGTAGTGGAGTTTTGACTCCACTTTTGGCATCAAATTGATATGAAAATTAAGTAAACTGATTAATTAATCAACCCCCGCCCCCGGCCACACCCTCACCCACACCTGGATGACGCCACGTGTTTTTCTCTGTCTGTACGTGGGCCCAAGCCCCTCCTCCCGTCCCCCTCCTCAACCTACCCTATTGGCAGGAATTTCAATTTTGGCGGGAATTTCTTTGGCTCAGGGATGTGCTGACGTCCTCCCCTCCCACCCAGTAATTGGCAATAAATTAAAATTGGCAGTACACTTGCTGGGACTCGAACCCTGGTCTTCCTGGACAGGAAGTCCATGTGCACCTCCCTAAGACATGGGAACTGTCCAGATACAGGAGAGGAAAGTTAGGTTAGTGTACTTTACCTGACCAAAGAACGGCCCTAACTAAGTAATTAATCATAAAGATCGGGCCTAATTACACAACTATATGTACAGCGCTACACAAGGACGGCATAAAATCGCAATACGTCTCAAAAACTGACGATACCATGCAATTGGTATTATCCTGCTAGAAAAAATTTCGCAATACCACCCGAAACTAGTGACACACTCAGACTTTACCTTAAACCTGAAAGATGGAGGGGAAAAGGCAGGGGTGTAAGGAACTCTTTATTCTTTTTGGTGGGATATACGTTCAACATATGAGATGCTGGTGTTGGGCAGACAGGAGTTTAAAAAGTGTATTACCTATAACTTAGACCTACTTAAACCTAACTAAACTAAGGACATCACACACATCCATGCCCGAGGCAAGATTCGAACCTGCGACCGTAGCGGTCACGCGGTTCCAGACTGAAGCGCCTTTAACCGCACGGCCACACCGGCCGGCCTGTAGTACCTGTAAGCATACAGTATCTATTGCTGTTTGACATCAGAGTTCACTACAGACGCCTACTCAAAACAATCCTGCAGCCCAGGTAATCGAAGCCAATACATTCTATCACAACTGATGGAAAAATGCATCACAGTTCTAATTACATTTCGAAAATGTCATAAAAAAAAAAAACCAGCAGTCGTAATGAATGGGTCATAATGCAGCAGATGTATTGGGGAAAATTGTCGTCCTAAAAGACCGCAAAGGGGACGGTAGTTGAACGTACGTTCTCCTCGATGTACAATCACAAACTACTGAAAACCGAGGCCCTCTCACCTCCCCTCAGGCCTCGTCCTTCTCCCCTGCCTCCCTCCATCCACCTACAAGGAGGACACATGCAGAGCGTCGCGTGCCCCGTTACCACCCCTCTACAACCGTGGCCTCGTCAGGCCTTCCGTTACCCTCTACGGTCGCTCGCGACATGCAGCATGCCTTGAGGCGACGGTCCTAGACAACACAAAAGGGAAATTTAGTAGCACAACCTCGCCTGTCCGGAGAACGCTCCAGATGGCTTTGTCAAAATCCGGCTGCTTGTGAAACAAGAAGCCCCTTCTGCCTAAAGTGAGTGCAGCCTCACGCCACAGTGCCTTCAGTACAAAGCGATATGCCAGCACCCCTCAGAACGAAACCGTGAGAAATGACTGCTATCCCCACCTAGGGAGAGCCGCGGTCTCTTAGGGAACTCACCCACAGCAGCCAGCCGCTCTGTGCTAGACTATTGAGCGTCAACACGACTCCTATAATAAAGCAACTAATAAAAAAACACTGAATGAGAAGTGATGTCATGGACAGAAGTGACATAAAATCGCTAACATGTTGGACAATATGTATAAATTGAGGGAAAATACGCCGAAATGCGGGAAAATTGAGGAAGTACTTGCATGCCGGCCGTTGTGGTCGTGCGGTTCTAGGCGCTTCAGCCTGGAACCGCCTGACCGCTACGGTGGCAGGTTCGAATCCTGCCTCGGGCATGGATGTGTGTGATGTCCTTAGGTTAGTTAGGTTTAATTAGTTCTAAGTTCTAGGTGACTGATGACCACGGAAGTCACGTCGCAAAGTGCAAAAAAAAAAAAAAAAAAAAAAAAAAAAAGTACTCGCATGTCTTCTGATTGGTGCAGAACAATTCTTGTACATGGGAACGGGTATACGACAGCAGTTTGGACGCTCCACAATGCCTCAAAAAACTTCCAGTTTCCTTATGCTGTGACTGTCATTTATTTGTGGGATCAGCAGCAGCAACATTATTTACACCTTGCAATGTCAAGTTCCCGTTGGAAGGGGGGGGGGGGGGGGCGGTGCATGGACCTCAACATGTTAATGTCAGTTTTGAACCTCAATACCTGTATATTTAATAGGATCGCCTCATATGCTCGATGCACGGACATAAGTGGAAATTGTTTTCGATATATCAGAGATGTGGTAAAAATCTATAGGATGAAGGTAACGGAGCTTTTATAGTTCTTAATTTTTCTCTCTTGTATGGTACAGAATAACGATGATAGAAACTTTGGGTGATAGACGGAAATGGATCGTGAGGGACGCGCATCTGCTTTGGACTGCAGTACCTGTATGGTGTTCAGTCTACCTAATTTTCCCGATAAGAAACACCAACGTAAATGTTTGTATTGTCTTTTATACTACGCCGTGTTGCAGGAGCAGGCTTCGTTTAGCGCTGACCTTACACATCGTACACAGGTGCTGGAGCTACATCTAGATCTACATTTACATCTATATCCATATTCCGCAAACCACCTGACGGTGTGTGGCGGAGGGTACCCTGAGTATCTCTATCGGTTCTCCCTTCTATTCCAGTCTCGTATTGTTCGTGGAAAGAAGGATTGTCGGTATGCTTCTGTATGGGCTCTAATCTCTCTGATTTTATCCTCATGGTCTCTTCGCGAGATATACGTAGGAGGGAGCAATATACTGCTTGACTCTTCGGTGAAGGTATGTTCTCGAAACTTTAACAAAAGCCCGTACCGAGCTACTGGGCGTCTCTCCTGCAGAGTCTTCTACTGGAGTTTATCTATCATCTCCGTAACGCTTTCGCGATTACTAAATGATCCTGTAACGAAGCGCGCTGCTCTCCGTTGGATCTTCTCTATCTCTTCTATGTATCTGGTACGGATCCCACACTGCTGAGCAATATTCAAGCAGTGGGCGAACAAGTGTACTGCAACCTACTACCTTTGTTTTCGGACTGCATTTCCTTAGGATTCTTCCATTGAATATCATTCTGGCATCTGTTTTACCGACGGTCAACTTTATATGATCATTCCATTTTAAATCACTCCTAATGCGTACTCCCAGATAATTTATGGAATTAACTGCTTCCAGTTGCTGACCTGCTATTTTGTAGCTAAATAATAAGGGATCTATCTTTCTATGTATTCGCAGCACATTACACTTGTCTACATTGAGATTCAATTGCCATTCCCTGCACCACGCGTCAATTCGCTGCAGATCCTCCTGCATTCCAGTACAATTTCCCATTGTTACAACCTCTCGATATACCACAGCATCATCTGCAAAAAGCCTCAGTGAACTTCCGATGTCATCCACAAGATCGTTTATGTGTATTGTGAATAGCAACGGTCCTATGACACTCCCCTGCGGCACACCTGAAATCACTGTTACTTCGGAAGACTTCTCTCCATTGAGAATGACATGCTGCGTTCTGTTATCTAGGAACTCTTCAGTCCAATCACACAATTGGTCTGATAGTCCATATGCTCTTACTTTGTTCATTCAACGACTGTGGGGAACTGTATCGAACGCTTGCGGAAGTCAAGAAACACGGCATATAACTGTAAACCCGTGTCTATGGCCCTCTGAATCTCGTGGACGAATAGCGCGAGCTGGGTTTCACACGACCGTCTTTTTCGAAACCCATGCTGATTCCTACAGAATAGTTTTCTAGTCTCCAGAAAAGTCATTATACACGAACATAATACGTGTTCCAAAATTCTACAACTGATCGACGTTAGAGATATAGATCTATAGTCCTACACATCTGTTCGACGTCCCTTCTTGAAAACGGGGATGACCTGTGCCCTTTTCCAATCCTTTGGAACGCTACTCTCTTCTAGAGACCTACGGTACACCGCTGCGAGAAGGGGGGCAAGTTCCTTCGCGTACTCTGTGTAAAATCGAACTGGTATCACATCAGGTCCAGCGTGCTTTCCTCTTTTGCGCGATTTTAATTGTTACTCTGTCCCTCTGTATTCTATTTCGATATCTACCATTTTGTCATCTGTGCGACAATCTGGAGAAGGAACTACTGTGCAGTCTTCCTCTGTGAAACAGCTTTGGAAAAAGACATTTAGTATTTCGGCCTTTAGTCTGTCATCCTCTGCTTCAGTACCATTTAGGTCACAGAGTGTCTGGACATTTTGTTTTGATCCACCTACCGCTTTGACATAAGACCCAAATTTCTTAGGATTTTCTGCCAAGTCAGTACACAGAACTTTACTTTCGAATTCATTGAACGCCTCTCGCATAGCCCTCCTCACACTATATTTCGCTTCGCGTAATTTTTGTTTGTCTGCAAGGCTTTGGCTATGTTTATGTTTGCTGTGAAGTTCCTTTGCTTCCGTAGAAGTTTCCTAACTCGGTTGTTGTACCACGGTGGCTCTTTTCCATCTCTTACGATCTTGCTTGGCACATACTCATCTAATGCATATTGTACGATGATTTTGAACTACGTCCACTGATCCTCAACACTATCTGTACTTGAGACAAAACTTTTGTGTTGAGCCGTGAGGTACTCTGTAATCTGCTTTTTGTCACTTTTGGTAAACAGAAAACTCATCCTACCTTTTTTTAATATTTCTATTTACAGCTGAAATCATCGATGCAGTAACCGCTTATAAAAATTTCACTGGATTCTTTGTCCCTGCCACCTGGTATGAACGTTTGAGTCTCCCAGTCTATATCCGGCAAATTAAAATCTCCACCCAGAACTATAACGTGGTGGGGAAATCTAATCGAAATATTTTCCAAATTATCCTTCAGGTGCTCAGCCACAACAGCTGCTGAGCCAGGGGGTCTATAGAGACATCCAATTAACATGTCTGAGCCTGCTTTAACCGTGACCTTCAACCAAATTATTTCACATTTCGGATCTCCTTTAATTTCCTTAGAGACTATTGCACTTCTTATCGCTATAAACACGCCTCCCCCTTCACTGTCCAGCCTGTCTCTGCGGTATACATTCCAATATGAGTTTAGAAATTCATTACTGTTTACGTCTGGTTTCAGCCAACTTTCTATCCCTAGTACTATATGGGCGTTGCGACCGTTTATTAATGAGAGCAATTCTGTGACCTTTCTATTGACGCTCCTGCAGTTTACTATTAGCACATTAATATTGTTATTCCCTGTTGAATTTTGCCTACTCCTACCTTGCGGCGTCTCAGGAGGCGTCTTGTCGGGCGTAGGGAGGGAATTCTCTAACCTAAAAAACCCGCATGTGCACTCCACATGTACTCCGCTACCCTTGTAGCCGCTTCCGGCGTGTAGTGCACTCCTCACCTATTCAGGGGGACCCTACATTTCTCCACCCTTTAGCGGAGGTCGAGAAATTTGCACTAAAGATCTCCGCAGATTCGTCTGAGCCTCTGGTTTAATCCTTCCACTCGGCTCCAAACCAGAGGACCGCGATCGGTTCTGAGAACGATAATACAAATAGTTAGCTCTGATTCCACCCCGCGAACGAGGCTTTCCGCCTTCACCAATTCCGCCAACCGCCTGTACGAACTGAGGATGACCTCTGAATCCAGACGGCAGGAGTCATTGGTGCCGACATGAGCAACAATTTGCAGTCGGGTGCACCCAGTGCTGTCTATCGCCGCCGGTAGGGCCTCCACCACATCTCGGATGAGACCCCCCGGCAAGCAGACAGAGTGAACACTGGCCTTCTTCCCCGACCTTTCCGCAATTTCCCTAAGGGGCTCCATCACCCGACAACATGTTCCCATTTCTACGGAGTGGTCGAAACATGGTCTTGTATCACTAACTCAGCTCGCTCTGTTTCTACACGGATTTCTGAATGTGGGAAATACAGATCTCCCCGACTTCTGGGTAAAATTGATCTCGCCATCAACTGTGGTGTGTATTGCAGTACATCATTGCATATCAATGGTATCTTTCCCATCCGTGCCGTCCACTGGGTTCACTGGTGCTAACTGCATAATGATTGACTAACACCACCCGGTTGAGATGGAGGGAGCCCTGACAGAACACCGGATATCTGCTACTTGTCGCTGTGGAGCATGCGATTAAGTGTAGAGGTCATCACCTCCATACAGTTGTTCGGTGTCGTTCCTCAATGCTACAGACTGGTCCTATTTCCATATTCTGCAATGCCTTCCACATGTTTTTATTTTTTTCACCAATAAAGTGACAGTACCTCTCTTTATTTGTACTATCCCACGTGTGTTGTGAACAGCACCTTCCGGCGATGGACAACACCGAAACAGTAATCACGCACATGACTGCAAAATGGAGGAATAACTCTTTTCGAAATGGACCGCTGAGACATCCCTACCCTGTCGATGGGGAAGATGAATTAACTGTACAGATCGTCACCTTCGATCTCTTCCAGTTTCCATATGTTGTGATGTCTTCCACATTTTTGTCTTGACAGACATCGCCTCTGTATATGGTCATCCTAAAGTACAGGTGATGAAGCTTTTTACCGGTCCGTGGAAGCGATTTGGATCTCAACCAAGTTGCAGGGGGACTGCCTAAGGAGAGCGCTGGAGTCTTTGCTGTATGGGATCCTTAGCAGATAGGCTCGAAAAAGGTGATTCGTTCGAAATCTGAGAGTGGCACGAATATGATTGGTCAATGGCTCTAATCATTAAAAGATGGCCGGCCGCGGTGGTCTCGCGGTTCTAGGCGCGCAGTCCGGAACCGTGCGACTGTTACGGTCGCACGTTCGAATCCTGCCTCGGGCATGGATGTGTGTGATGTCCTTAGGTTAGTTAGGTTTAAGTAGTTCTAAGTTCTAGGGGACTGATGACCACATCAGTTGAGTCCCATAGTGCTCAGAGCCATTTGAACCATTTGAGCCATTAAAAGATGTCTCTACAGGATCTAGCGCAAGTACGTGATAGAACGGATAAACTTGGTTCCAAATCGCAGACAGCATTTCTACCCGAAATCGTAATGCTATCAGTTACTCGTGTGTGCGCGCCTGTAGACTCAAGACCGCTTTTTATGTAGGGTGACGGTAACATAGTCGCAACGGTCGTTTATTTAATAGCGCAGTCCTTATGCGCAATGTATGATATGGGCTGCAGAATCTCTCTGTGGTCAGCTTCAAATGTCTGTTCTCAGTAGTGTTCCTCGAAAAGAACATCGTCTTCCCTGCACGGATTCCCATTTGACCTACCTGGTGAGTGTAATCCGACTACTGAAAAAAAAGAAAAATTACTCGCCATGCAGACTGACTCTCATGATCAATTTAATTAATTATCCTATCAAATTGATAGGAATGAATTGTCACCTGGCGGGTGGAAGAGATGGCTAGGTTCAAATGGTTCAAGTGGCTCTGAGCACTATGGGACTTAACATCTGTGATCATCAGTCCCCTAGAACTTAGAACTACTTAAACCTAACTAACCTAAGGACAGCACACACATCCATGGCCGAGGCAGGATTTGAACCTGCGACCGTAGCAATCGCGCGGTTCAGAGATGGCTAGGGCACCACGGAATGGTTCTTGATAGGCGCTTCTGTTTTTTCGTTGTGGAGATATCTTTTAACGAAATTTCAATCTCCCACCTACACAGGGCGAAACAGGCTCTCACGATTTGTTTCGTAAGCGCTAGTATGATACAGCATCGCATTGGTGAAAGGGGACCTGTCATAGTGTACAAAACAGCTACTTCACCTTGAATTATAGCTTGTTATTGTTGAACGTAAAATGAATGAGGTTTTTTTTTTTCAATTTGTGAGCCATTGGCGTGAGAGATTGTCTGAAATGTTTGTAATACACACATGCATGATAGTTTATTTACAGAAGCTGAATGCGATAGACGCTCTCAGGTCGTGCTATTTGTTCAACAAGCTGAAAAAAATTGCTTAATATAGATGTTTGTGTTTGGAGTTTAAATTCTCGCTTTTTCTTTACTCCGATGACGGTTTGGAGATAACGAGGACATTCCGCGGTGATCGTTAATTTTCGCTGCAAAATAGTCGAAGTTTTCTTTGTTCCTGATTTTAAACATGGTGGACATGTCTCTGCTGATCATTTCTGAATGGTGGCGGTGGACTTCATTGGATGTCACAAAATAATGAGATGTGAAGTGTATCGTGCAGTTGAAAGTAAAATCTATACCGGTTTTGCTCATAAAACTAAAATAAAATGGACTTCACCTATTTTCATTTATTATCGTCGCGAGGGTGTTTTCCATTTTTATAAATAGTTGCTTTATTATGGGAGTTGCGTTGATGTTCAGTAGTCCAGCGCATAATGGCGGGTAGCTGCGGGCGAGTTCCGTAAGAGACAGCGGCTCTGTCTCGGCCGGGATAGCAGTCATTTGTCATGATCTCGTTCTGAGGGGTGCCGGCATCTCGCTTTGTACTGAAGGTACTGTGGTGTGAGGCTGCACTCTTTTTTAGGCAGAAGGGGCTTCCTGTTTCACAAGCAGCCGACTTTTGAAGAAGCTACTAAATTTCCTTTTTGTGTTGTCTAGGACCGTTGCCTCAAGGCATGCCGCGTGTTGCCAGCGACTGTGGAAGGTAGCGGAACAGCTGGTGTGGCCAGTGGTCATAGATGGGTAGTAAGGGGGGCGCGAGACATCCTGCGGAGCATCTGGCCATTTGAAGAAGCATGTGTCCTCCCCGCAGGTGGACGGAGGGAGGCAGGGGTGAGGAGGAGGAGTGAGGGGCTTGAGAGGGCCTCGGCAGTTTGTGATTGTACATCTAGGAGACGCATGTTCAACTACTACCCCCTTTTGCAGTCTTTTAGGACGACGATTGTTTCCAGTACATCTCTCTCACATGGCAGGCTGTTCATTGTACGCTGCTCTTAGAGATAATCATAAAAAACTGGACCTTCGTTATCCCAAAACACTGTCAATGTGACTTTTCCTGTTGATGCTTGGGTTTTGAATTTTTTCTTTACACGTGAGTTGGTGTGCTTCCACTCCATGCTTTGTCTTCTTGATTCTGGCTCGTAATAGTGAACCCAAGTTTAATCACACATTAATTTTTTTTGAGGAAGTGCTCACCTTGTTTCATAACGTTCCTTTAGCTCTGTGCACACTCTCAACCTCGTTTCCTTGTGTAGCCACGTCAACTCCTTTCGGACCCATGTTGAACATGATTTGCGGTACTTCAGCTTGTTACAGATAATCTTATGAACTGTACCAGTACTAACTTGACCCTCATCAGCTATCATTTGCACAATATCACGCCGGTCAGCACGAATAATGCCATCAATTCAACTTTCAAGTGAGGCTGTTGAAACTGCAACAGATGGGCCAGAACGATGTTCGTCAGTCACTGAGTCACGACTATTTTTAAACTGCTCTACCCACTTGCAAAAATTTGCACGATTCGTAGGACTTTCGCCATAAACGTTTGGCATTCTACAGTTTATATCCACTGGTTTCTCACCTTCAGCATGTAAAATACGAATACCAGAACGTTGTTCAACTAATGTGGACGTTTCAAGTGGACTCACCCTCTCGAAATGTATTTTTGGGATTATAAACAAAACAATGTTGATACATCAGCTGATCAGGGCTCATCCCACTGACGCCAACTTAAAGCCATAAAAGTGCCAAACTTGCCCTACTAACAGTTTTTTCCCCAAGACCAATTTGTCTCTTTAATTGTGGAATCGATGGAAGCAGCCGCTGGTGAAGTATCAGTGCAGCAGCAGTGCAGTAGCGAGTCGCATATTTAGCTTTCATATTTGTTTTGTAGTTTGATTGTTAATTTCTTTCCGAGTGTTTGTGCGCTTGCATATTTAATTACATAAAATCCTTGCGTATTCTCGTATTTGAGAGGAGTAATATTGCTTATTGATAGCCGTAGAGTATAAATTCGCGGAGTCGTTAGTCAGTTGTTTGTTTTGGACAGCCAGTGCTTTCTACACTTCTGGAAATGGAAAAAAGAACACACTGACACCGGTGTGTCAGACCCACCATACTTGCTCCGGACACTGCGAGAGGGCTGTACAAGCAATGATCACACGCACGGCACAGCGGACACACCAGGAACCGCGGTGTTGGCCGTCGAATGGCGCTAGCTGCGCAGCATTTGTGCACCGCCGCCGTCAGTGTCAGCCTGTTTGCCGTGGCATACGGAGCTCCATCGCAGTCTTTAACACTGGTAGCATGCCGCGACAGCGTAGACATGAACCGTATGTGCAGTTGACGGACTTTGAGCGAGGGCGTATAGTGGGCATGCGGGAGGCCGGGTGGACGTACCGCCGATTTGCTTAACACGTGGGGCGTGAGGTCTCCACAGTACATCGATGTTGTCATCAGTGGTCGGCGGAAGGTGCACGTGCCCGTCGACCTGGGACCGGACCGCAGCGACGCACGGATGCACGCCAAGACCGTAGGATCCTACGCAGTGCCGTAGGGGACCGCACCGCCACTTCCCAGCAAATTAGGGACACTGTTGCTCCTGGGGTATCGGCGAGGACCATTCGCAACCGTCTCCATGAAGCTGGGCTACTGTCCCGCACACCGTTAGGCCGTCTTCCGCTCACGCCCCCCCAACATCGTGCAGCCCGCCTCCAGTGGTGTCGCGACAGGCGTGAATGGAGGGACGAATGGAGACGTGTCGTCTTCAGCGATGAGAGTCGCTTCTGCCTTGGTGCCAATGATGGTCGTATGCGTGTTTGGCGCCGTGCAGGTGAGCGCCACAATCAGGACTGCATACGACCGAGGCACACAGGGCCAACACCCGGCATCATGGTGTGGGGAGCTATCTCCTACACTGGCCGTACACCTCTGGTGATCGTCGAGGGGACACTGAATAGTGCACGGTACATCTAAACCGTCATCGAACCCATCGTTCTACCATTCCTAGACCGGCAAGGGAACTTGCTGTTCCAACAGGACAATGCACGTCCGCATGCATCCCGTGCCACTCAACGTGCTCTAGAAGGTGTAAGTCAACTACCCTGGTCAGCAAGATCTCCGGATCTGTCCCCCATTGAGCATGTTTGGGACTGGATGAAGCGTATTCTCACGCGGTCTGCACGTCCAGCACGAATGCTGTTCCAACTGAGGCGCCAGGTGGAAATGGCATGGCAAGCCGTTCCACAGGACTACATCCAGCATCTCTATGATCGTCTCCATGGGAGAATAGCAGCCTGCATTGCTGCGAAAGGTGGATATACACTGTACTAGTGCCGACAATGAATTCACGGTGTTCTTATTTCAATTTCCAGGAGTGTAGTTCTGGAAAGAGCACTGGCAGAGGTAACAAGCCTGAGATAGGAATACAACTGGATAGAAGAATCAAAACTCTGTCTTATTCGGATGATGTAGTTTTAATAGTACAGGATCAGCAAGATCTGGTTCAGATGACAACAGTGTTAATGGAAGAGGCACTGAGAGCAGGGCTGAAGATGAATATGCATAAGACCAAATATCTTGTGAGCAGAGATAACGATGGCAGAACTTTAGATGTAGATGGTAAAATCTTTGAAAGGGTAAAAGTTTTCAAATGTCTTGGGGCAGTACTTATTGAAAGACTGGGACTGACCAGGAAATAATGGCAAGAATCTAGGCAGGTAACAGGTCTATATCTGCACTCAGAAAGCTGCTGAAGTCCCGGCTTCTATCGAGTTCCACGACGATTAGAATCTACAGGCTAGTAATACATCCGGTCGACCTATATGAAGCAGAGACCTGGACTATGATACAGAAGATAGAAAGAAAACTCCTGATATTTGATAATGCTGTTCAGAGACAGGTGTTAGGGCCAATAAAAGATGGAGACGACTGGAGGAAAGGAAAAACCGCGAATGGCAGGAGTGGTACAAGTTGCTGGATACAGTGGCTGTGATTAGCGAGAGGAGACTCATCTGGTACGGGCACGTAATGCGGCGAAAAGACCAGATCACCAGGCACGTCGTGGAAGAAGACATCAGAGGCAACAGACCGAAAGGAAGACCCCAGCTGAAATGGTGTGATGGGATCAGAGAGAATATGTGTAAAAATGTTCAAATGTGTGTGAATTCCTAACGGACCAAACTGCTGAGGTCATCGGTCCCTAGGCTTACACACTACTTAATTTAACTTAGACTAACTTACGCTAAGAACAACACACACATCCATGCCCGAGGGAGGACTCGTACCTCTGGCGGGATGGGCGGCGCTGCCCATTACATGGCACCTCAATCCACGCGGTCTCCCCGCTCGGTAAGAATATGTGTAAGATGGGACTATGCGGAGAAGACTACATGGACCGAGGAAGATGGAGGAGGCTGACTGACGAGGTCCAAACCGGACTACAATTTGTGTGGCCAACCTAGTAAGTAAGTAAGAGCTATGGACAGTTGTTCATCTTCGCTAGCCTCGTGATGACTGGGTGTTGTATGATGTCCTTAGGTTAGTTAGGGTTAAGTGGTTCTAAGTTCTAGGGGACTGATGACCATAGATGTTAAGTCACATAGTGCTCAGAGCCATCTTCGCTACTATGAAACACATCATTACTACTGCTATTAAGGTGTGCGTTTTAGAGCCTATGTTTACTGGACAGTTTTTATTGTTTTTGTCCATACTACACCATCCATTAACAGAGAAACCAAAGCGCTTGCAGTGAAGAGATGTGTTTCACGGTATTGAAGTTGAAGAAATGCTCATAGCTGTTAAGCTATGGATTTTAGATCACTTGTTTACTAGTCATTGTTTCTTGGTTTCGTTCACACTACCACCTCTGAAAATTGCCCATCAGGAAATCTTAGCAGCAATAGTACCGGCACGTGTATCCCATTGACAGAGGTAGCAGAACGATTTTCAGTAGCAACTTTCGACTCAGTCGTTTCTGGACAAGAGTCTCTTATCTCAAATTGATACATTTATCTTTCTCCATACTTTCATAAAGATAATGGATTTGAAGTGTTTACTAGATTAAAGAATATACAAAAAATCTGTTATAACCCCCTACTCCCAGTTGGCTCGCCTTAAAAAAGGATGGTTATATTGTAACAACATGTGATGGACTGCACATAGTGCATATTGTCATTCCACATATCTTACTAAGAGAAAAGCAAGGTACAGAATAGACTAAGGCCGATTCCTATCAAAGAAATCATGCCTTTGAGCGCAGTTGATGTGGAAAAATTTTTCACTAAGGACATCTATAAATGCTATTTAAACAAGACCAAGCTGTTGCTGATCTCTAACCAAAGCATACTTTAAACAGAGCACATGAATAAAATACAGATAAAAATGGCGGATACAAGATATCTGCTTTTGCTGCTAATGCAAGTGGAGGGTCATTCCACATTGGTGCATTTGTCAAAAATGAAGCATATACTACTACGCAAAAAATCTGTGAAAACCCTGTTAGTGTGTGATGGACTCGATGATGAACACATTGTCTTACGGAAAAATCACTCTAAACTGCTACCACTGCTTATTACATGTGAGATAAGTAGATTTTTTTTGGATATTCAACGTAGTTTACATCGTATTAGAGATACTCAGTCAAAAATTATATAGTATAATTAGCAGAAAATTCCGTTGAATTACATACACTGAAAGGATACAGCAGCTTTTTTGTTGAGTGATATACTGAACATCAACATTTTATACCCACACAGATAATACCTAGATGGGTCACCTTTTAATATTGTGGCTATGATTACACCATCCTCTTACCATTTTCTTTGAAAACACTGACCCACATTAAAAATATTGATTTTAGTGTCACCTGTAGAACTGACACACAGTACCACTCTTTGGCGATGTAGTCAGACTTCCATTGGGTTTAAAACAACATTTTATTCCCTGCAGAACACTACTGTTAAGACTGTGCTACACATGCGGTAACAAGAAATTTGCAAAATAAGAATAGCATGTGAGAGGCAATTTCCTAATATAGTAACATGGTAATGACCCAAGGTTGCAGTGGGAAGTATACCATAACATAACAATCATAATTCGTTGCCAACACCCATCTGTCACGTCTGCACTACAAAGTTTTGTATCTTCGGCTAACAAGTGCTTTGTGATGTGGGAACAACACTCCAGAGGCAACACATACACTAAGTTAAGTTAGTAGTGACTCGATGCTGTATCGGGGTGTACTGTGTGGAAAAAACACCTGACACCATCACCACACAAATCATCCACAATATATCAATTATAATTCGTTGCCTATAATAATATATCCTGTTACTTTAGTAATATTAAAGCGGTTTTACAGATATCCATGAGACACAGCACTACCCAGTAGAAGTAATTCGAATTTGTGGTAGAAGATGGGAAGACTAAACAGAGTAGAGGCATGATCTAGAGACAAAGGTACCACTTCTCCTACACAACAGCAATACAGTAGCAGAAAGAGGCTTATTGGAAAAAAATGGCTAGAGGGCATCAGAGGCAGCTTCAAGAAAATACACTTTTAAGCTACTATTTATAACTATGGAATGGATTGTTCATGTTTTACACTGTGGAGGACTGTCTAAATGTATTAAATGCAATCGATAGAAGAAGTCACTCATTAAAGACGCTCAGATCAGAACACTGTACTTCATAATGTCATCAAATAAGGTTAAGATTAAATGAGGAAGTGTAACTAATCAATAAAAGACGAATTCAATTACAAGACACTTGTATGAGTGATTTTTGAACATTGCTTATCAGTCTGGGACTATTTTGGATTAATAGAAGATGCAGTGCACATGACGTCTTAGTTAGCGCAATTGCTGTGGTAGATGCTACAAGTCAGGTGGGTCTTTTCCCCATTGTCATATCTATGTGCATATGTTAGGAATTGATCAAGCTTTTTATCTAAAGGAATGGTATTATTGCATCATCTTCAGATTCCGAGAGAATCGCCGAGGATATGAAATACACGCAAAACTTAAAATGCATGACATATGCGAACGCTTAAAGTAGTTCTGCATCGTGTGTTGCCACCTCGCAGGAATATATTGTTGTTCAACGTTATACCCATCTGTGGCTGCTATACTGAACAATGTATCAGCTGAGGTGCACCAATAATAACTATTTGATCACTGCTCTGTAGACCTATTACCCACCTTTCCCTATGTTTCCTCCATCTTCCACTAAGGGTACAGTCTTTGTGCATTTATTTCATCACAGAACTTATTTAATTAACAGTACTGAGAGGGCTATTATCATCTTATTCTGCTGGAGAATATGTAATGGCCTGGACATTGCACATCTTATTATTCCATAGTTCTTAAGAAAAGAAAAAAGCACCATAAACTGTTGCAGCTGCCACAAATACTATTATTCTGCAGCCCGTAAGAAAATGAGATAATGTATTGAACGGACACAAGTAGGTCCCTATCAAAGAAAATATTTCTGGGTTCTTGCAACAGATGGATGATATAAACTGAAGAGCCAGGGAAACGCGTAGGCATACATATTCAAATACAGAGATATATAAGCAGGCAGAATACGGCGCTATGGTCGGCGACGCATATGTAAGACAACAAGTGTCTGGCGTAATTGTTAGATCGGTTACTGCTGCTACAATGACAGGTTAGCAAAATTCAATTGAATTTGAACGTGGTGTTATAGTCGGGGCACGAGTGATGGGACACAGCACCTCCGAGGTAGCGACGAAGTGGGGACTTTGCCGTGCGACCATTTCACGAGAGTACCGTGAATGCAAGGAATCCGCTAAGACATCGAATCTCCGACGTCACTGCGGCCGGTAAAATCCCCTGGAAGAAAGGGACCAATGACGACTGAAGAGAATCATTCAACGAGACAGAAGTGCAACCCTTCCGAAAATTGCTGCAGACTTCAATGCTGGGCCATCAACTAGTGTCAGAATGCGAAACACTCAACGAAACATCAACGATATGGATTTTCGGAGCCGGAGACACTCCTACCCTTGATGACTGCACGACACAAAGCTTCACGCCTCACCTGGGCCCGTAAACACCGACATTGGGCTGTTGATGACTGGAGACACATTATCTAGTCGGACGTGTCTCGTTTCAAAATGTATCGAGCGAATGGACGTGTACGGTATGGAGACAACCTCATGAATCCATGGATCCTTCGTATCAGCAGGGGGCTATTCAAGCTGGTGGAGGCTCTGTAATGGTGTGGGAAGTGTGCATTTGGAGTGATATGGGACCTTTGATACGTCTAGATACGACTCTGACAGGTGACATGTACGTAAGCATCTTGTCTGATCACCTGCATCCATTCATGCTCGTTGTGCATTCCGACGGACTTGGGAAATTCCAGCAGGACAATGTGACACCCCACACGTCAAGAATTGATGCAGAGTGGCTCCAGGAACACTCTTCTGGGTTTAAACACTTCCGCTGGCCACCAAACTCCCCAGACATGAACATTATTGACCATATTTGTGATGGCTTGGAACGTACTGTACGGAAGAGGTCCCGACCACCTCGTACTCTTACGGATTTATAGACAGCCCTACAGGATTCATGGTGTCAGTTCCCCCCAGCACTACTTCAGACATTAGTCGAGTCCATGCCAGTTCGTCTTGCGGTACTTCTGCGTGCTTGCGGGAGCCCTACACGATATCAGCCAGCTGTACAAATTTCTTTGGCTCTTCAGTGTATATGCTACACTGCCCTAAATCCGTTGTCTAAGTTATTCCACTCTCAAACAGCACATGGTAAAAATGGCTAATATCTGTATCAAACCCCTAAATCTTTACATATCTGGTTGTTCTATGTACAATATTGTTAAGAGAAGCAAATCTCGAAGTATGGAATCATCTTTTCGTTCCATAGACAGGGTGAACATTAATAAAACCGACAAACTGCGGTAACACGTTCCTGATTGGAAATGGAGGAAAAAAGGTTCTATGAACTTCTGTCCGGAAATGCATCGTTGCCATGGTATATGGCGTTGACGAGTGACAGTTCCTCTGTCCACGTGCCGTATGCTCCTTGTGTGTGGGAGGCCGTGTGATTGTCTCAGCTAACTGTAAGCAGCAGAATGGTCCGGTATTCATGTCAGGAGCAAGCCAGGATGGTGTTTGTGCATAGCTAAGCAGATGGAAATGGCCGAAAGGCAAAACTGTTATATCAAAACAGGTAGCCTCATAGACACCAACCACATTACACAACATTAAAGCCCTTTTTGGACGTCTGTCTGATCATGGATCATGGCTCAGACAGAAGAACGTGCAGGAAGGCGGTGGATTGTGCGCAAACCACATTAGAAGAACTATGTTCTACAGTATACAGGGTGTTACAAAAAGATACGGCCGAACTTTCAGGAAACATTCCTCACACACAAAGAAAGAAAATATGTTATGTGGACACGTGTCCGGAAACGCTTACTTTCCATGTTAGAGCTCATTTTATTACTTCTCTTCAAATCACATTAATCATGGAATGGAAACACACAGCAACAGAACGTACCAGCGTGACTTCAAACACTTTGTTACAGGAAATGTTCAAAATGTCCTCCGTTAGCGAGGATACATGCATCCACCCTCCGTTACCGAGCGAGGTGGCGCAGTGGTTAGCACACTGGACTCGCATTCGGGAGGACGACGGTTCAATCCCGTCTCCAGCCATCCTGACTTAGGTTTTCCGTGATTTCCCTAAATCGTTTCAGGCAAATGCCGGGATGGTTCCTTCGAAAGGGCACGGCCGATTTCCTTCCCCATCCTTCCCTAACCCGAGCTTGTGCTCCGTCTCTAATGACCTCGTTGTCGACGGGACGTTAAACAACACTAACCTAACCTAACCACCCTCCGTTGCATGGAATCCCTGATACGCTGATGCAGCCCTGGAGAATGGCGTATTGTATCACAACCATCCACAATACGAGCACGAAGAGTCTCTACATTTGGTACCGGAGTTGTAGACAAGAGCTTTCAAATGCCCCCATAGATGAAAGTCAAGAGGGTTGAGGTCAGGAGAGCGTGGAACCATGGAATTGGTCCGCCTCTACCAATCCATCGGTCACCGAATCTGTTGTTGAGAAGCGTACGAACATTTCGACTGAATTGTGCAGGAGCTCCATCGTGCAAGAACCACATGTTGTGTCGTACTTGTAAAGGCACATGTTCTAGTAGCACAGGTAGAGTATCCCGTATGAAATCATGATAACGTGCTCCATTGAGCGTAGGTGGAAGAACATGGGGCCCAATCAAGACATCACCAACAATGCCTGCCCAAACATTCACAGAAAATCTGTGTTGATGACGTGATTGCACAATTGTGGGCGGATTCTCGTCAGCCCACACATGTTAATTGTGAAAATTTACAATTTGATCACGTTGGAATGAAGCCTCATCTGTAAAGAGAAAATTTGCACTGAAATGAGTATTGACACATTGTTGGATGAACCATTCGGAGAAGTGTACCCGGGGAGGCCAATCACCTGCTGGTAGTGCCTGCACACGCTGTACGTGGTACGGAAACAACTGGTTCTCCCGTAGCACTCTCCATACAGTGACGTGGTCAACGTTACCTTGTACAGCAGCAACTTCCCTGACGCTGACATTAGGGTTATCGTCAACTGCACGAAGAATTGCCTCGTCCATTGCAGGTGTCCTCGTCGTTCTAGGTCTTCCCCAGTCGCGAGTCATAGGCTGGAATGTTCCGTGCTCCCTAAGACTCCGATCAATTGCTTCGTACGTCTTCCTGTCGGGACACTTTCGTTCTGGAAATCTGTCTCGATACAAACGTACAGCGCCACGGCTATTGCCCCGTGCTAATCCATACATCAAATGGGCATCTGCCAACTCCGCATTTGTAAACATTGCACTGACTGCAATTGTGTGGGAGGAATGTTTCCTGAAAGTTTGGCCGTACCTTTTTGTAACACCCTGTATTGAGCCGAACCCTAGTACAAGCTCCAGACAATTTGTCGATTTTATTAATTTACACCCTGTATATCAGAGATCACTGTAAATGGAGGAGGTTGCTTAGTATAGGTTTTAGAGGTTTTTCAGCCCTATATTAATACAGAGCACTGAAATATCTTCTCTACGCACATACTCTAATTTATCTTATCTTATTCCTATGGCCTGTATCGGAAATATACAGTGTCTGGCGTAGAATTATCATTCAGCCTACCTCGAACATGTTGTTGTTGTGGTCTTCAGTCCTGAGACTGGTTTGATGCAGCTCTCCATGCTACACTATTCTGCACAACTTTCTTCATCTCCCAGTACCTACTGCAACCTACATCCTTCTGAATCTGCTTGGTGTATTCATCTCTTGGTCTCCCTCTACGATTTTTACCCTCCACGCTGCCCTCCAATACTAAATTGGTGATCCCTTGATGCCTCAGAACGTGTCCTACCAACCGATCCCTTATTCTGGTCAAGTTGTGCCACAAACTTCTCTTCTCCCCAATCCTATTCAACACCTCCTCATTAGTTATGTGATCTACTCATCTAATCTTCAGCATTCTTCTGTAACACTACATTTCGAAAACTTCTATTCTCTCCTTGTCTAAACTATTTATCGTCCATGTTTCACTTCCATACATGGCTACACTCCATACAAATACTTTCAGAAACTACTTCCTGACACTTCAATCTATACTCGATGTTAACAAATTTCTCTTCTTCAGAAACGATTTCCTTGCCATTGCCAGTGTACCATTGCCTAGAACATACATTCACTAAAATTACCCAGCAGAGTTTCAAGAGAACCATGTTGTTCTTCCAGTTATCCCCATATGCTGCGGACATGAGAAACAAGTCCAGGGATACATATACATATGTCTGAACAACTCTCAGGCTGAACTGTGGAACACACAATCAGCCTTCAATCCTGTTCACACGTCCCAGCCTTTTCAGTCGCGATTTTCTATTTTAAATATGGTTTGCATTTTGACTGGGCGACATACCTAACATTGATATCCACTGTTAGGTGGCTAGATACTTTTGATCAGATAGTGTGTGCTTAACCTAGGTCAGACAAATCACTGTCAGGCAACTAAAGGAGGGATGACTTCACACTGTGCTATGACTGTGTGGGATGAGGTATACTCCACTCTAGTTAAAAGCCAGTATCATGCGGATACTACACTAAGCGCAATATAATTAAAGGTGACCTAAAGTGGAATGGCTACATAAAGCAAAAGCAGATGCTTGGACCAAGAAGTCTTAAGGAAATGTAATTCATCCATGAAAGAAGTTATTTACAAAATAATACCCATAACTGGAACAGAGACTGGACATAAATAAAGATAGCACATTGTGCATACATAGGAGAAGAAATCCAGTACTGTTCTATCATAAGCTGCTGAAAAAGTAACTATCGTAAATTACCTTGCAGTTGCTCACCTAAAGCGGAGTGGGTACATAAAGAAACACCAAATCTATGCTGACAGATATCCTTAGTAAATGTAATTCATCCACATAAGATGTGGCTTCTAAAACACTACTACTAATAAAATTGAATTACGTGAGTGGCTGCGGCTGACCTGGTATGGAGTCGCAACACGTGGCTGCTAGTACTATATTAGGTTGGTATACTGCTGTCGAATATGTGACAGGAAATTCTAGGTGAATCCTCGGGTAAAAGATGATGTACTTCTCACAAAACACTAGTGCGTAAATTTAGAGAAAACGCATTCAACCAGGACTGTGGATATTGTTTTGTCACCACCATAATACGCTGAAGCGCCAAATAAACTGCGTATTCAAATGTAGAGATGTGTAAACAGGTAGATTACGGCGCTGTGGTCGGCATCGCGTATATAAGACAACAAGTGTCTGGCGTACTTCTTAGATCGGCTATTGCTGCTACAATGACAGGTTATCGAGATTTAAGTGAGTTTGAACGTAGTGGTACGTCGGCGCACGAGCGATGGGACACAATATCTGTGAGGTAACGATGAAGGGGGATTTTCCCGCACGATCATTTCACGAATGTACCATGAATATCAAGAATCCGCTAAGACATCAAATCTCCAACATCGCTGCGGCCGGAAAAAGATCCTGCACGAACGACGACTGACGAGAATCGTTCTACGTAACAGAAGTGCAACCCTTCCAAAAATTGCTGCAGATTTCAGTGCTGGGCCATCAACAAGCGTCAGCGTGCGAACCTTTCAATGAAACATAATCGATATGGGCTTTCGGAGTCGAATGCCCACTCGTGGACCCTTAACGACTGCACAACACAAAGCTTTACGTCTCGCCTGGGCCCGACAGCACCAACGTTGGACTGTTGATGACTGGAAACTTGTTACTTGGTCGAACGAGTCTCGTTTCAAATTGTATCGAACGAATTGACGTGTATGAGTATGCAGACAACCTCATGAGTCTATTGAACCTGCATGTCAGCAGGGGATTATTCAAGCTGGTAGAAGCCCTGTAATGGTGTGGGGAGTGTGCAGTTCGAGTGATATGGGATCCCTGACGTGTCTAGATACAACTCTGAAAGGGGACACGTACGTAAGCATCCTTATCAATCACCTGCATCCATTCGCATCCATTGTGCATTCCGACGGACTTTGGCAATTCCAGCAGGACAATATGGCACTCCACACGTCCAGAATTGCTACAGAGTGGCTCCAGGGACACTCTTCTGGGTGTAAACAACTTCCGCTGGCCACCTAACTCACCAGACATGAACATTATGGGAGCATATCTGGGATGCCTTGCAATTTGCTTTTGAGGAGAGATCCCTACCCCCCGTACTCTTACGGATTTGTGGACAGCTCTGCAGGATTCATGGTGGCAGCTCCCACCAGCACTACTTCAGACAATAGTCGACTCCATGCCACATCGTGTTGCGGCACTTGCGAGCGCGCGCGGCGGTCCTAGACGATATTAGGCAAGTGTACCAATTTCTTTGGCTCTTCAGTGTATATACAATGTAGCGATCATAAGAATATGGTATGCGAGATTAGGGCATGTGTGGTAGTATATAGGCAACCTTTTTTACTCAATCCATACATGACAGTGGAATGGAAGGAAAAACGGCAATACCGCTACCATTTACCACCCACCATGCACTGTACGAATGCTTGCTGAGTATTTGTTTGGATGTAGATGTTCACAGATGATGCAGCTGTCTATAAGACGGCAGTAGCAAACTACAGGAAGTCCTGTGAAGGATCAGAGATCAGTGCAGGGGCTGGCTGTTGACCCTATGTGTGCAAATGTAACTATTCCACATAAATAGGCCTCGAAGTCCTCTACTGTACAATCTGGAAGTAGCCATCAGGAGCGATCTAAAGTGCAATGAGCACATAACGTAAATAATAGGAAATCATGTGCTCTTCTGGGGGAATCTTATCAACGAAGGAATCGGTTTACAGTGCACTTATTCGACCGATTTCATGTGTTACTCGTCAGTCAGGATCCTTACTACGTCAGATTAATAGAACATCCCACGAAGAGTGATGTGTATTGTCAAGGGATCGTTTAGTTGGCACAAGACGTTAAGCAAACTCCAGTGGTAGACGCTACAAAGGAGGCATTGTGCACCAGGGAGTCGTTTATTGTGACAAAAATCGGAGGGGGTATGATGTGGCCAACAATTACTGCCTCCAATGACTGTGACGATAAATTGAGGTCATATGGAAGTTTCAGAAGTTTCATATGGAAGTTTTCAGAAGGATGTAGGTTGCAGTAAGTACTGGGAGATGAAGGAGCTTGCACAGGATAGAGTAGCGTGGAGAGCTGCATCAAACCAGTCTCAGGACTGAAGACAACAACAACAACATATGGAAGTTTACTGACAGATATTCTTTTCACGTGACATTCGTAAATGAAGCAGGGGTGAATGTTAAAAGATGGTAGTAGCAGAAATTCCGACTTCACAATGAAATGAAAATAATGAGCTTGTTTACAAAATAGCTTTTCTCAGACTCTTTGTGGTAGAGAAGGATATGTTTAATTAGCAAGCGCAACTAGCGTTTATTAGAGATCCATGGCCTTGGACATCGGCGATGTGTGTTACTTTACAAGAGTTTCAACAGTCTGCTAAAGTTCCCAGCCAAAGCGCATATACGGAGCTCTACTTTGGGGAATCTTCGTTAATATGCATTGCACATTGCACATTAGATGTGTTGAAAAAAGATGAATTACACATGACAGTGTCCAAAGCCAGAGAATCTCTAGTTATGTTCTGTGTGTTACCACAATGACAATGGCACAGCCATCATTACTCATTTAAATGGCATGCGATTCTACCACTAGACAGATCTTACATTAATATCCACTAGGAGGTACCTGAATACTTTTGACTGGATGGTGTATGCAGATTGCAGATGGCTAAAACAGAAGCAAATTCTCGAATAACTGGTGATCAGTGTGAAGAAAAACACCATGAGGGGTGTGATCAAGCACAGAGGACCACGGTTCCGACTGATGCTTGCTTTTGCACGTCTCTGGCCATTTCTCCCGCCCCCTCTGGGTGGTGCCCGCAGACTTCGGAGAGAAATGGTAGCCATCCCAAGGCAGCAGTGGGTCATGTAGAGTCAGGGCAGCTCCTAGTTCGGTGCAGTGCCTCACGTTGACTGTGGAGACACCCAGGATTTTGCTAGTTTTTAAATAAAGTGCATACCTCTACCATTCCAGTCGTGCCCCTAATCGTGGTGGCAGCAACATAGGTGTTGAATGTTATTGTCATTTAACGATGTCTCGTGTGTGTACATAGAAACGCTCAGATTTAAACATATTTTTTAAATTTCCTGCTGCTTTTACACAAAACATGGATCAAATGTCTCTGAGCACTGTGGGACTTAACGTCTGAGGTCATAAGTCCCAAAGAACTTAGAACTACTTAAACCTAACTAACCTAAGGACATCACACACATCCATGCCCGTGGCAGGATTCGAACCTGCGACCGTAGCGGTCGCACGGTTCCAGACTGTAGCGCCTAGAACCGCTCGGCCGGCTGCTTTTACACATCCACATTAATGTCATGGTGTTAGCCTAAACCTTCTGGTCACATTTGCATTTGTGTTGACTTTAAGTCTACAGTCAACCCACAGACAGTAGTTGACACTTATCCGTTACCTCGCCATGAGGAATCATAGACAGGCTTGCTGCAAGACGTTAATTTTCTGAGATAGTTTTGCGTGATACCTACCTGCAAATTCCATTGGATGAATAATCGCAGAAAGCGCTCGTTGAAAAATACACACTTGGGACTGTTAAAGTATTTGCATTTGCCCTCGGCAGTGCTTCCGCATCCGCCATTTTTCAACGTTACTTGGAACAGCTAACTGAAAAAGTGCCATTTTGTTCAAACATCCTTGACGATATTGTCGTGCCTCGACGCCAGAGGAATACTTTGCCAATTTGCGTACTCTTTTTCCAGTGTTGTCAGAAGAAGGACTCAAGTGTCGTCTTGAAAACTGCGACTTTTTTCAAACTGAACTACAGTGATAAACAGTCAGGGTATGCACCCTCTCCAGTCTCATTATGCTTGCAATCCGCGACCTGCCTGTTCCTGGCAATATGTCTGAACTGCAGTCAGTATTAGGCCAAATGACATACTAAAATCTATTCATATCGAATGCAGGGCAGATAGCAGCTTCACTGCATCGCTTGCGTCGCAAAAATGTACCTTTTGTGTTGACAAAAGACTGTAAAGACGCATTGCAGAAACTCAAAAATGCCTTGCGCAGTGACAGATGTGTAGTGCATTTTGACCCTGCCAAACCGGTAGTTTTACAAGCCGACGCTTCTTCCTACGGAATCGGCGCTGTGCTTTCGCACAGAATTGGTACACAAGTCAGACCTATTGCTTTTGCCTCAAAGTTGTCGACTCAAACTCAGTGCTATTATTCACAAATTGAGAACGAAGCTCTCACTATTGTGTATGGTGTGACTCAATTCCATCATTATTTGTATGGTCGCAATTTCTTTTACGGACAGATCACAAGTCTTTGCAGTTCTTGTTTCATCCGTCAAAGCCGGGTCCTACATGCACGGCTCAAAAATTGCAACATTGGGCTTTGTTGCTTTCGCGGCATCAGTACGAAATTGTGTACAGACTTACGGCAAAGGATGGTTATTCAGTCATCCTATCTCGCTTTCCGATTGGCCCACACTCTGATTTTGATGCATCTGCTGTATCTTGTTACCAAATCGATGCGCAGGACTCTGAATTGCTGGAATATTTTCTCTTGCACTACAGAAAAATTGCACGGGCCACGGAAGCGGACCCAGACCTCAACATTTTGTTGCATTCCATTCGCAAGTCTTAGCCTCGTTCATTAAACAGTATCCAGAACTGAGTTGTGTGCCGATATTTTATACGTCTGCATAAACATTCAATTCAGCAAGATGTGATTCTAGTCCGAGATGACAGTGGACTATCCCGTGTGCTTATTCCCAAAGTACGAGGTGCATTCAAGTTCTAAGGCCTCCGATTTTTTTTTCTTCGGACTGGAAAGAGATAGAAAGATGAGCATTGTTTTAAAATGAGGCGCGTGTTCATTGTCAATAAGTCCCAGAGATGGCAGCACCGTACGGCAGATGGAATTTTACCGCCAGCGGCGAGAATGAGAACTGTTTTAAATACTTAAAATGGCGACGTTTTCCTTACTTGAACAGCATGCAATCATTCGTTTTCTGAATTTGCGTGGTGTGAAACCAATTGAAATTCATCGACAGTTGAAGGAGACGTGGTGATGGAGTTATGGATGTGTCGAAAGTGCGTTCGTGGGTGCGACAGTTTAATGAAGGCAGAACATCATGTGACATGAAACCGAAACAACCTCGGCCTCGCACAAGCCGGTCTGACGACATGATCGAGAAAGTGGAGAGAATTGTTTTGGGGGATCGCCGAGTGACTGTTGAACAGATCGCCTCCAGAGTTGGCATTTCTGTGGGTTCTGTGCACACAATCCTGCATGGCGACCTGCAAATGCGAAAAGTGTCATCCAGGTGGGTGCCACGAATGCTGACGGACGACCACATGGCATGTTGCCAAGCAATGTTGACACGCAACGACAGCATGAATGGGACTTTCTTTTCATCAGTTATGACAATGGATGAGACGTGGATGCCATTTTTCAATCCAGAAACAAAGCGCCAGTCAGCTCAATGGAAGCACACAGATTCAAAACCACCAAAAAAATTTGGGGTAACTGCCAGTGCTGAAAAAATGATGGTGTTCATGTTCTGGGACAGCGAGGGCGTAATCCTTACCCATTGCTTTCAAAAGGGCACTACGGTAACAGGTGCAGCCTACGAAAATGTTTTGAAGATCAAATTCCTTCCTGCACTGCAACAGAAACGTCCGGGAAGGGCTGCGCGTGTGCTGTTTCACTAAGACAACGCACTTGCACATCAGGCTAACGTTACGCAACTGTTTCTTCGTGATAACAACTTTGAAGTGATTCCTCATGCTCCCTACTCACCTGACCTGGCTCCTAGTGACTTTTGGCTTTTTCCAAAAATGAAAGACACTCTCCGTGGCCTCACATTCACCAGCCGTGCTGCTATTGCCTCAGCGATTTTCCAGTGGTCAAAACAGACTCCTAAAGAAGCCTTCGCCACTGCCATGGAATCATGGCGTCAGCGTTGTGAAAAATGTGTACGTCTGCAGGGCGATTACGTCGAGAAGTAACGCCAGTTTCATCGATTTCCGGTTAGTAGTTAATTAGAAAAAAAATCGGAGGCCTTAGAACTTGAATGCACCTCGTATTGCAAATGGATATGTTGCGATTGCTCCACCAAGGACATTGGGCAATTATTCGCACCGCGCTTGGCAGTGTACAGACCCCCACACTGAACAGATCACGGCACAGTGTCGCGCAGGCGCGGAGAACCAATCCTCTCTGCCACAGACATTCTCAGCTTGGCCTATGATTCAATCGCCATGGCAACGAGTGCACATTGACTCTGCAGGGCCTTTTGGAACACTCGCTTGGTGACAGTGGTATACCCTTTTACCAAGTTTCCATTTGCGGTGCCTATGGCTTCAACCACATCACGTAGTACAATCCAAGGGTTGTCCTCCATATTTTGGATCAAAGAGTGGCCAAAAGTACTTGTATCGGACGACGAACCACAGTTCACTTCACGCGATTTGGAATAGTTTTGTGAACGAAATGGCATTCGTCATACAAAAAGTGCTCCATTTTACCCAGTGTCCAACTTCGTACGCAGATGGCCACGTTTCACACCACAGACACACGGGAACAGGCGCTGCAACTCTTTCTCGCCTCCTATCGCTCCCACCCACGAGATGGACCATCACCAGCCGAACTTCTGCATGGCCGCCGCTACACGTGCTAACCTACAGCAGTATCCGGCGCCGCCAATGGACGCCAATTATCTTTTTAGGGTTTATGGCAACCGTGGACGCTGGGAAAGAGGCGTGATCCAGGAGCGCATTGGCTGTTCTATGTATTTGATAGCAGGTCCTGATGGTTTACAGCGCCGCCACCAGAACCAAATTCGCGCATCTCATTTGCCCTGTTATTCTGGTGCTTTTCTTTCATGGCTTCATGTCACCATGTGGCCTTCGCAGCTGCTCACTGATGCCACCAGGGCATCCCAGGAGGAGCGGATGGACGATGCGGCCTCGCCCTCGCCATACTCGCTCGCCGACCCAATGGACTTGGACCCACCGTCGCGCCGGCCACGGTGGCCGAGCGGTTCTAGGCGCTTCAGTCTGGAACCGCGCGACCGCTGCGGTCGCAGGTTCGAATCCTGCCTCGGGCATGGATGTGTGTGATGTCCTTAGGTTAGTTAGGTTTAAATAGTTTTAAGTTCTAGGGGACTGATGACCTTAGAAGTTAAGTCCCACAGTGTTCAGAGCCATTTGAACCATTTGAACCCACCGTCGCCGTCGCCGCCGCCGTCGTCGTCATCACCCAAGGACACGCCCTCAGGCCTGGACGTGTGCCCTGGCAGGAGTTTTCTGGAGGACATTGCTGTTGCCTCTCAAGCTAGATGGCGGGGTACGGTCCGGATTATGCCGTCCTCAACAGCTGCTGCTCCCAGCTTATCTCTATGTCCCGCATCCTGCCTCGCTGCCTGTTGTCGTCTGCAGCCTCACTTCACGACAACAGTGTGGCGTTTTGGGCATGGAGGAATGTACTGGCGTAAGCTAGCGCCAGCACTCCAGACGGCAAAGTGGTTGCAAGTATATCGACAATTAATAGTGGAGCAAGTGAGCCTATAAGGAGAGAGGCCAAAGACAAACCCTCAAGAAACGTGCCGCCAACGCCCTCTCGACCGCCAGTACATAGACTGCCACCATGGACTGGAGGACCCAGTCAGTCATCTAGTGAGTCAATGAGTTGAGTCATCAGTGGTAGACCAGTGGGTCGCAGTTAGCTCAGCCTCTACCACAGAGTCAGTCACTACCTAGATACCAAAGTAGTTTAAATAGCTAGACTTATACATCACCAGCAGTGAGGCTAACGTGGACTATTACGGATGAGGTTGTACCACAGCACCTGCACTAACTTAAGTAACTTCTTTTTCTTGTGAATAAAGAATCCTGTTAATACATGCATACAGTTTGTGTTATAGAAGAGAATATGGCCACCAAACATCCTCTCCTTGCTTCCCATGGTACACGCCTACAGTGACAATGAGATGACACAAATAGTATTCTTCTTCCAATTGGCCTACAGAAGTGGGGAGGAGGTGGCCTTTCTTGAGTCATAAATTATGGTAATTAAGATTATACTTCCATGAACAGCCAGTTTGGGTCATAAATTATGGTCATTAAGATTAGCCTACAAGCATTTGATCATAAATTGGACATGTATAAATATAAGTATGAAAACAAGTGAGCAGTTGTTTTCGTTAGTATAAAAGCATCCAACAGCCATTTTATTTACATAAGGGCCACAGTCAAGTGGCCAGTTTGTTTACAATATGAAAAGAATGGACCCATTGGGGTGAAAATCTCACTGGCCTACCACTCTACCGGAGTGTTCGTATGAAAAGGGCATACCACTTCACTTCCATGAAATTACTGATAATTTGTTGTGCATTGGAGAACAGGAGGAGATACAGCCCCAAGTCTATCGCTTTGGAAGGATTTGCCGTTTCTTTTCATCTGTTTACCCTATCAGTATTGCTTCTATGACTATGCCTAAGATAAATATTTTAAAAATTATAAAAACACGATGTAAAGACTAGATAACTGAGTCAATTGAGAGACCATCATGATGTAGTGATTTCAGCAGTTTTACTAAATAACATCTGACGAATGTGAGAATACTTGCTTCCACAAGAACTCAGAAGATTTGCTGTCTCATCCGAGATGACCTCGTCTTCAGTGGGATATTAAATTCTATCCTCACTTTTTAGCTTCTGACGATTCACACATATGGCAACACGTCTCCTTGTCCCCAACGCAAAAAACAGATGTTGCACGACACAAGCTTCGTTTAAGTGGCAACGGATGTTGGACCTGCAACTACAGAGACAAATATTAGAGAAGAGATTGAATGGTAGCTCATAGAAACAAACGAACCCGTCTAGGAAGTGGGTGAACACAATAAAAATGAAAAGGGGTAAGGTCTATACCGGCACTTACACACAAAAAGACCAAATGTTTGACAAGAAACACTATTAAATTTAGCTCATTAGCGACTCCTGTCTGAGACCACGTGGGACTTTGCAAACGAAACGCCATGGTAATTTTGAAGCTGTTTGTAAGAAAACGAGCCATGGATATCGCCTCTGCGCCTGGTTGTGCCGGTTGTCACCAACAGGGGACAAGAAAGAGTCCAAAAATTCAATTGTTAATCGTGTATTATATAACGATAAACTTACTCACGCATTATTATTTAGTGCGCTGATTTAGAAGTTGCAGTATGTCACCCATCTTGTTCAACTTATACATAGAAGTGGCTCTCCGAATGTAGTAGAACAGCTGCAAATAATGGGAATCATTGTTAACGATGTACATGTGTTTTAGTTAAGTTCTGGTGATGAACAAGCCATTCTAGCTCAGGATGAATAATATCTGGAGTTTATGATACGACCTTTATGTCATGACTATGACAAACTGGGACCACAGCCGAGTCTAACAAAAATAGCGAATGGTGGCACTAGATTTCAAGTACACGTCAGTAACGGAAGAGATATGATAAAGGTAGAATACTTCAAGTATCTAGAGGCATATATTGACAAAAGTGGAATTCGTAATACAAAATACGCAAAAGCAAAGAAGTAGTAGGGTGTCTGAATTCTTTTTGGTGGGACAAGAACATTTCTACAATAAGTAGAGAGTGGTAGGCTAATTGTTGAATCTGTCCTATACTATGGATCAGAACTTTCTAAATACTGACCTCAAAAGAAGACTAATAACTGTGGAAATGGGTTATTTACGAAGAAGCACCAGAATATCAAGAATGGAGAAAAATAATGAAATAAAACTAGAAAGAATGCAGTTGTAAAGGCAGCAGACCATGACGTTCTTGGAGAACCTAGAGAGGCATAGCAAAAGATAACAGGAATAGAGCAAAATGTAGTTATTAACTGATCATTGCATTAATTAATACTGTAATAATAATAATAATAATTTAGAACACGAATAATAACTGTATCGATTTCGAACCGATAGGAAGAATACACCAAAAACAAGCCGGCGACATGTCAAAATGAGCTTTCTACAGCTGTAAGTTGCATACATGAGTACGTGATCGCGTGTTTCTGTGTACTCGCAGTCCAGCAACAGGTCTTCTACCTGTTGAAACCTACCTGCCCTTTACCTGGTCTGCAGTCATTCTTACGCTGCGCTCCAGCTGGTTAGCATAAACCCAATAAAACTCAGGAATACGGTCGATACCATAAATATATAATGCACTACTCTACTAAGAACCAAGTCTATTGTTAAGGATAAAAGTCCGATTAGTTTGGTGTACAGTAGTAACAAAGGAATGCAAGGATACATTTACCATACTCGTATACCATAATTCCAGGAACCTGTATGGTAGCCACTAATTCTGACTGACAGGAAACACTTCTAAATTTCATTAATTAATGTCTCCCTTCTGGGATCACAATAGTACTGCATCTACACATAACTCTGAAAAACGAAATTCCAGGATAGCGCTGAATGTGCTTGGCAACAAGACCCACAATATTCTCAAAGATGATAAAAACTGACATCCATGGTCGGGACCAAAACAGTCATCAGCAGCTACTTAACACAATGCTGAGAACGTTCACAACAAGATAATAAGCAGGGCCCTACCAACCCTCAGTAAGACGAGGGATGATGTAACAACATGGCATTAATTTCTTTCAACTAAGCTACAAACTCTAACTATGTAAGTATTGCCACAGTTAAAAAAATAACTTGAAATTGCCAATTAATTTTTTGATCGTGCTGTACCCTCAACTTTTTTTAATGGACATCTTTTGCCTCTCCCGTCAGAAACTCCACGGTTTGAGACGAGTCCATCAGCCTATTGCTAAGTGCTATCTCCACCAGCAAAGTTCCTCTTAGTTTTAGTTTTTTCTCAGACTGTCCAGAACGCTCCTAACACTTTGCTCTGGCCCCATAACGGGTGACCTACTCAGTGGTTGTATGCAGCCACCGTGCACTATAGCGAATTCTGATGTGCGATCAATTACAATTCAAATAACTTTCCATCTAAAGGCTTAGTTTTTCATTCCCATCTTAAGTTTAATCCTTAAATGTCTATGGATAAAAAATTTACTTTTCTAAACAGGCAGCCGTGGCAGCTCACTCCAGTTAATTTCACAACACCAAAGACGATAATCTCCTACAGAAGTGCTCAAGGCTGCTTAGCCCATTCTCTTACATACCTAAGATTCAACACTAACATATAAATATTTATATTGCTCAGTGTTGCTTTATCTCTCTCCCTGGATTCCACTGTGATACGTATCATTTATAAAGTTGCTCATTAATGATAGCCTTACACTGGCGAAGAGTATATGTATCAATGAACCTAAAATTCCGGCTGTTACATCAGTTTCTTGACTTAATCCTCATTGAGCTGAAACTTTATCACAACTCTCCAACCAGCACATTTCCAATATTGTCCACATCTATACTCCTTGGCCATCTCTGCCGTCATCTTCAGATCAGTCAAGTCTCTCTCTAACTTGCCCCTCAGATTTTCTTATCCCTTATATATTCAAAATCCGACTTGCCTATGAACGTTTAGGTTCCATCATACACGCCCATAAACATTACTTAAATGTCAAAATTATGTTGCTTCCCCTTGTATACGAAATATCAAAACTCACAAAATAAAAATTGCACATTGACTAAATAAAAAGGGAAAGAATAGAACAAGGAAGATAATAGCATAAACAAGGAAAAGACGAATTGTTCTATACAGCACGAGTGCTTAATTATGAAGCTTCTCATAGATAAGGAAATATCCTACACTTTTACCCTCCAACCAGAACATTGCACTTCCTATCTGAGTCTCCATCTCTCTCTCTCTCTCTCTCTCTCTCTCTCTCTCTCTCTCTCTCTCTCTGTCGTCGAGGTCTTTGTACATTGATTAATTTCATCCCTTGCTCTGCACCCAGTTCTTTTCAGTACTGAACTTCCAAGTTATCCACACATTTGTCCTTTTGTCTTACGATAGGCACCACTAACGACCTCTCGCCTACTTGTAGTTTCAAATTACACATATCAAAATCCGACTTGGCACAATAATTACATACAAAATCAGTACTTGTAATCGTACACTGACGCAAAAAACCGCATCACCAAAAAAAGGTTGATGTATAGAGTAATGAAATTTCAGAAATATACTTGTCAAGGTAACATATTTAAGTGATTAACACTGCCAGATTACAGGTTAATGTAAGGGCAATATAAGCAGTTTGCAAATGTGAAATACTGGTACATTAATAACCGGTGTAACCGCCAGAAAGTTGAATGCAAGAATGAAAACTTGCATGCATTGTGTTGTACAGGTACTGGATGTCAATTTATGGGATGGAGTTCCATGCCTGTTGCACTCGGTCGGTCAATACAAGGACGGTTATTGCAGTTTGTGGATGACGCTGGAGTCCTCGTCCGATGATGTCCCATATGTGCTCGACTGGAGACAGATCTGGTGATCGAGTAGATCAAGGTAACATGTTGACATTCTGTAGAGCATGTTGGGTCACAACAGCGGTATGCAGTCGAGTGTTAGCCTGTTGGGTAACATCCCGTGGAATGCCGTTCATGAATGGCAGCACGATAGGTCGAATCAGCAGACTAATGTCATGGTGCGTGGGATAACCACGAGGGTGCTCCTACTGCCATATCGCACCCCACGCCATAACTCCAGGTGTAGGTCCAGTGTGTCTAGCACGCAGACAGGATGGTTGCAGATACTCAAGTGGCCTCCTTCTAACGAACACACGGCCATCACTGGCACCGAGGCAGAACCAGCCGTCATCAAGAAACACAACAGACTTCTACCCTGCCCTCCAATGAGCTATCGCTTCACACCACCGAAGCCCCAAACGGCAGTGGTCTGGGATCAGTGGGATGCACGCTAGAAGGCGTCTGGCTCGGAGCTGTCTTTGAATTAAGCGCTTCGTAAAGGCATTCTTGACTAACATCAACTCACCAAGTCCAATCTCAAAGATAACTTAGGCCCACGACCGTTACAGCGTGTTTTTAAAGCAAACCTGATTTGAATCGTTGTAGTGGCGCTACCAGCACCACTCCAATGCGACTGGTGAGAAATTTGCAAACACGTCATCTTTCAGATGTATAAACAAGCCTGTCAGCTTTCGTTTATGTCGCACAACTCCTTCTTGATGTTGTAATTTTTTTTCCATCAGTGTATTTACACCAAGCAACATAGTAATTGAAAAGGTATATTCTATCAAGATGTCCTTAAATTTCAAAAGCTGCATCATTTCTCGTCTAAAAGCTTTAGACAGTTTCCCTAGTGATCTGAAAATCTTGGCGCTTGAAATGCAATGTCTGTTTTACTTGGCAGTGCCTCAAAATAATCTAGGAAAACTGCAGATACCTCAGACCCACTGTCTATGAGTAGCTTGGGCTCTAGCCCACGTACTTCTACAACTACAATAGGGCTAATGTCAGCCCTAGTTGGTAGCAGCTCCTCATGATGTAATAAACCTTCAGTCGCCGCTTTTCGGTCAAAACTTGGCTTACCAACCAATTTTTAGGTTTTACTCCCGCTAAAGGCTAACATTGGCACTCTTTCAGCATCCTGTCATGAAGCGACAGATCACATAAGCACTATGCTTCGCACCAGTCTGCTCTCTGCGTCAAAAACAATGTAGCATTATTACCCAGGCTGAAAGGCGATTCGTATTACGATTTCTCAACGAACAGAAATCTGTAGATGTCCAGAAAAAAAAAAACAGAACACCTCGAACGACTAGAGATAATACGTTCATATTCACAGGACATGTACATTAGTATGTTCTGAAGAAATGATTAGCATTTGAACCATGTCGATCAGCAGGATCAAGGTCAACATCGATATCGCGGCGCAACACCGGTAAAATGCGCCAGCGGTTCTCTTTGTCGCTATAAACCGAAGGTAACGGATCGATATGACTTGAGCAGACGTTCAGTTGCTTCGCAGACGTATGCGCGAACCGTACCGTTAAATCAGTGACTCTAAAAGAGGGCATATTATTGGCAGGAGAGAATGTGATACATCCATGTGGGAAACTGCTGCTCGTGTGGGACGAAGTGTTTCGGCAGTGCAACAGGTGTGAGCAAAATGGTCCATGAAAGGCAGTAGAACACGGCGAGATTGGCAGGTCGCACAACCCAGACCATCGCCCGAGACGGCCGACACCTCATACAAATGCCAGTGCAGGACATATCTGCGTCCTGCTCGACTCTGGCGCAACAGTAGAACAGTGAAACACATCGTACATCAGGGGTGATAGTCCGTCCCCGTTTATTACGGCATGGGTTAGCTTACCTTTGACGAATGTGCAGAAAAATGCTAGACGGCAATGGTGTATGGAACGACGTCACTGGGGACAGAGGCCGGCCGCGGTGGTCTCGCGGTTCTAGGCGCGCAGTCCGGAACCGTGCGACTGCTACGGTCGCAGGTTCGAATCCTGCCTCGGGCATGGATGTGTGTGATGTCCTTAGGTTAGTTAGGTTTAAGTAGTTCTAAGTTCTAGGGGACTGATGACCACAGCAGTTGAGTCCCATAGTGCTCAGAGCCATTTGAACCATTTGAACTGGGGACAGAAATGGCATCAGATAGTGTTTTCGGATGAATCCGGGTACTCTTTGTTTGAAAATGATGTCCGAATTTCGTTCGTCACAGACGGGGGCAGAGCGGCATCACAGTGAGTGCATTCGCACAAGACATACAGTGCCAACTCAAGGCCTTTTGGTGTGGTGTGCTATTGGGTACAACCACAAATCACAGCTGCTGTGTGTCCAGGGCACTGTGACCAGTGTGACCTACGTCCCTCCTGCAACCCGTAGCCATACCCTTTCTGCAAAAGACCCCAGACGCCATTTTTCAACAAAACAATGCACGACCACATGTTGCTACCTTCTTGGTGTCACAGGATGTCAGCCTTTTGCTCTGGCCCTTCAGATCACCAGACCTGTTGTCAATTGAAAATATGTGGGATACGCTGAAACGACGGGTGCAGCGCTGTGACCCAATGCCAACCACCACATGTGAACTTTGGAACCAGGTGGATGGCTATACAACAGGATGCCATTCGCCCCTTATACGCGGCGATGCTTTCACGCATGGAACGTGTTATCAGAGTCCATGGCGGACACAGTGTCTACTAGGCAACAGGAAACATGCTGAACTGAAATGTTAATCATTTCTGCAGAACATATTAATGTACGTGTCCTGTGAATCTGAATTCCCTATCTCTAATCGTTCAAGGTGTTATGTTTTCTCTGAACATGAGTGTAATATCACTTTCTTCCGTAGGCTCTCCTGCACTTTTTAATTGTTCCGCTTTATCAAATTCCACGGCCTTTGGAAACATTCACAACCTTACTTTCTTTCAAATTCCGTTTTGGAGCTCAAAACTAAATGATCTCTTATTTCCATCTTTTCCAACTGCGTCATGTTGTTGTTCGCTAAACAACCTTGCAATGCCGGGTGCTCGGAGCTTGTCTATAATGTAATGTTGTAAAAACTGTGAAAATGGAGCAGGACAGTGCATAAGTCTTTTGCTGTATGCATTGCCCGTCTCCACGTCCGGTAGTATATGTCGGACCCGCGTGTCGTCACTATCAGTGATTGCAGACCGAGTGCCGCCACACGGCAGGTCTAGAGAGACTTCCTAGCACTCGCCCCAGTTGTACAGCCGACTTTGCTAGCGATGGTTCACTGAATAAATACGCTCTCATTTGCCGAGACGATAGTTAGCATAGCCTTCAGCTACGTTATTTGCTGCGACCTAGCAAGGCGCCATTATCAATTACTATTGATATTGTAAACTATGTACCGTCAAAACCGACGTTCATCATTAATGGATTAAAGTTAAGTATTCCACCAGCTACGTCCGTTTTTCTAAAGTCTAATTTCCTTGTCCTGTTCCAGACCTCACGCAGCCCGCGTGAGCTAAAACGCGTGCAATTCGGTCTCCTCTAGTAACACGGTGTTGGCTCTCCTGCCAACCACAACATAACCCCCAAGACCAGAATTGCTAGAACAACAAATGAGCGGTACTAACTGGACAGCTAACGGACCTCTTGCCTCTAGGCTCTCCTGTCTCATGCCACGAAGGTCAAATATTACGTCATCGTTCCGTACTTCGTTCCCCCTCCTGCTGGTGTCTTCTAATGCCAAATTAACCATTAATGTTTAATGGATCGTGAATAATATACGGATTGCCATATTCTGCCATTGCACCCATTATGTTGTACATTGCATGAGTTTTACCAGCTGCTGTGGTCACACATCATACATATTTACCTACCGTCATCTTCTCTTTACACTACATTCGTATTTCCGCCATCATGTCCATGTAAATATTCCACCGTTTCCAAGAAATTTATGTAGTTTTCGTAATTATCTCTCAACAGTGCAATATATTCTTTGCGGATATAGAATGACTATATCTGTTCAATCCCAGTGGCAAACAACTCTGTAGTCATTCCCATATTGATACACTAAATCCATTTCCACTAGCAGTCATAAAAACCTTTCATTGCTCCACGATCTGGCTGGTATCTGTTTCCACTTCGGAACTCAACAACTCTCCCTGAATTTATGATGACCAATAAAAACCTTTCATTGCTCCACGATCTGGCTGGTATCTGTTTCCACTTCGGAACTCAACAACTCTCCCTGAATTTATGATGACCAATATTCCTTCCGGGATCTATACTGAAACTCTTTTAAATTGCGACAAGTATTTTCAGTGTCATTCATCCAGCGAAATCCATTCTCTTTCAAATGCCCCACTATAAATTAACTTTCTCCTTTATCGGTAGTATTCCAGCAGCGTTTCAATGCGGTCTTATATCAACAATTTAGGATGCACACTACTATTCGGATCAAGATAATTAAACCTGTAATGAAAGTTGCTTTGCCGAGATAATAGGTGGATGCTCTCCGTCCCTTTGAGATAACTTTATAATTTGGTGGACACTTCTGACCAGTTTCTCATCCACAACATTATTATGCAACAGCTGTTCCTGCTGAAATAGCTTGTGCACTTTTCAATCAGCATCCAGTATGTGGTTTATCGCTGTTACATGGTTCCTAAAATTTGTACCCTGCCGCCGTTGGATAAGCAGCTGTCAGCAGCAAGTCGTATACTCTTAGCTCACTTATTTGTTACATCGTTTAATTCTTAATTTCTTTGCGTATTTTTGGGTACTTGCATTGTTTAATTCATAAATTTCGGGCGTATTAAAGTATTTGAGAGTTGTAGCATCGCATTTTAGTAACTTAATAGTGTAAAATTGCGTAATCTCCTTCTGCCGCCTAGCAGTATGTTAGCAGTGCACAAGTAGCAGCATTACTGCATCTACTACGTAATCTTGCATTTTAATAACCGTTTAAATTTTGTGTCAAATTGTTTGTGCTCCCTGTAGATTAGTTCTGACGTTCTTTGCACAACAGTATTTAGCATGAGTAGGGACTGCGACTGCTGTGTTCGGATGCAGGCTGAGTTGGCATCCCTTCGCTCCCAGCTTCAGGCAGTGTTGGCTTCGGTCACACAGCTTGAGGCTGTTGCCAATGGGCATCACTGTGGGGGTCCAGATCGTGGTTCGTCGGGGACAGCCAGCTCGTCCCATGCATCCCCCGATCAGACTACGGCTATGGCTGCCAGGGATACTGCCCACATTGAGGCTGACCCCTCACCCGTGGTAGAGTGGGAGGTTGTCTCGAGGTGTGGCAGGGGGCGAAAGACATTCTGGAGGGCTGAACGGAAGGCCTCTCCAGTTTGGCTGACGAACTGGTTTCAGGCTCTGTCTTTGGCTGATACTGATCTTCGGCTGGGCATGGCTGCTTGTCCTGTTCCAGAGGTTGCCCCTCAGTCTGCAAGATCCGGGCGGTCGCAGAGGGTGGGCTTACTGGTAGTTGGGAGCTCCAACGTCAGGCGCGTAATGGAGCCCCTTAGGGGCATCGTTGTGAATGACTTGCTGTAATTTAGTATGCTGTTTTTCTCATTGTGATAGCTCTCTACCTAGTCGACGATGGATGGATGACTAGACAGCCTTCTAACTATGGAACAGTGCTGTCGGAACTTGATGAGATTTCGAGATAATTAGCAGGGATCTGTGACTCAGCTGGGTGTATCAGTGCTTCCTGCTCCGGAAAACGCCAGGTATCAAGCAAAAGTATATGTAACATAAATGAATGATGGAGGGGCTTTTTAATTGTAATTACACCCTTTATTCCTTTACAAATTTGTGACAACAACGATGTGGCGGGAGGATTCTGGTACTGGGACCCTGTGGTAGGACGTGTGAAACGACACCCAACTCGTGTGAGTGTGGACATACTACAATTTTTCGAACGTTATACACCTATAAATGATAATCACTTGTCAAGAATATTATGCCGCTGAAATGCAACATTACTGTGGTCAGTGTTCTGGCATGTGCAGATAAAATGACTATCTGTTTGTAAGAGAGGTGTATATTTGATGTGGAAAACTGCGACATCAGTGCATTGATAGCCATAATGGGTATAAAAGATTTTATGTGGAAAATTGGGTCGAGTTAGAAAGAGGGTATATATTTAACTGGTAAACTAATATTTCCAGAACCACAGTGGTTAGGAGGAGGTTTTTCCAATACTTCGGTCATTGTCAAATGTCACTAGACAGGTGCTGCAGTCGTAGTATTTAATAGTAACTAAGCCAATAAATATGTTGCTGGTTTCCTAGGACGACACCATTTGGCATGCAGGACACATGGCAGAGTTAGACAGTGGGCGGAACTAATGGAAATTTCCGGCTTAAGGCCCAAGCCACAACTGAGCCTCCTAGACCAATCATGTGAGGAATGAGGATGAAGTTGACCTAACCTTGTCGCCCTCTGGGCAGGTGAATAGCGAACTAACACTCCGTATGTGTTGGGCAGCCTTCGTGATCGTGTATGTTGGGAGTATTCTCCGATTTTTATGTGAGAATTTGAGACATCACAGAAGAAACACGATGTCATGTTTCTCCACCCTGTGATGTCTGTCTGACATAAGATATGACCATCAGTATTCTATGATGATGAGTTGGGTTGAGAGGGTGCTCGACATCAGGGCCCTGACGAAAAATCAACAGGAAATCTCATGGGTGGGGACGAAGGTTGTCCCCACATGCAGAGCATTTATAATGTAATAAAGTCTGCCGCCCTTCCCCACCAGTTTAGGGATGAGGCCTGATAGTTCACAAAATTTCACCACTCTGTTAAAACTGATATCAGTATCTGCGAGGACGGTGGGCAGATCTCCAGTGAGACAAAGGGCTGCCCTATTATCAGTATACAGGACGCACGTGGACACCATATGCTGAACTGAAAGTGGCACGCCACAAACTTCACAGAAAGGTGGATCCTCCCCTCGGAGCAGGAAGCTATGTGTCAAAGGGCTATGCCCGATGCGCAATCTGGTAAGCAAAACCTCCTTCCAGCGGCAAGGCTAACACGAAAAAAGAACAAGCTTTTGTGGTCGGTTTGAGTGATCGCAGTTTGTTGTCCGACACCTGCAACCATTCAGTCTCCCACTGACGCATAATTCATCTGTCAGAAAATGAGATAATGGCATGCAACGGGATGGGACATTGGTGGACAGCAGCATCCCAACATGCTTCCTTGGCAGCTTTATCAGCCATGTCGTTACCCTGTATCCCAACATGGCCAGGTACCAAGCAAAAGATCACCTCTTTGCCATGGAGTCATGGATCAGCTGAATCAGCGGGTCTGCCGGATACATTTGATGAAGCGCTTGCAGTGCACTAAGAGAGTCAGAACAGACAAGAAAACTCGTACGATGATGTCTGTGAGCCTTCTCCAGTGCCATTAGAATGCCATATAACTACGCAACATAATTTGTAAATTCTTCTGGAAGACGCACTTTAAAAACCCTATCGGGGGAAACCACAGAACAACCAAGAGCATTCCCCTGCTGGTATCCATCAGTATAAATAACGATAAAACGATGGTACGTACTTAAAACAGACGAAAACAAAGTTATAAAAACCATATCTGGAGTATAATTTTTCGGGTACTGCGTCAAGCTTAAAATCACTTTGGGCCTCCGAATACACCCATCCCTGGGTGTGTATTTTCATGCCCGAGAGATCGAGATCCTTGAGGCAGCCCGTAGCACGTACACCAAATGACTGGGTCGCGTGGGGTCGATTCCTGAATAGTCGTTCGAAGGCGGGTTGGATCACTGAACTAAATGCCAACGACTCAGGTGACGCTGAGATTTTCAGCGCCTGTCGAGCCAAAAGGATACGTCGCCGAATCCAGAGTGGTGGTTCACCAGCCTCTGCACACAGACTCTGAACTGGGCTGGTCCTAAAGGCTCCAGTCGATACCCGAATGCCCGCATGGTGGACAGCATCTAACATCTGGAGGTAGGAAGGACGGGCCAATCCGTAGACCACGCTGCCATAGTCTAAGCGTGATCGAACAAATGCCCTGTAAAACTGTAGGAGGCTGGACCTGTCAGCTCCCCATGTTTTTCCGCCAAGGCATTTCAAAATGTTCAACAACCGGAAGCCCTTTGTTCGTAGGTATTTCAGGTGTGGGAGCCATGTTAATTTCGAGTCAAATAATAGACCCAAAAAGCGCACTGTGTCTTGAAAAAGTAAGATAGGTCCCCCATTGTAAGTTCTGGTTGGTTGAAACTCCGACGGGCACGATTAAAATTGACACACACAATCTTCTCAGGTGAGAACCGAAAACCAGTTGTCTGGGCCCAGGTTTCCAGCCTCCTCATGGAGAGCTGTAGCTGCCTCGTCGTCGTCGTAAGATCAGAGGAAGAGAAGAAAATTGCAAAGTCATCCATAAACAAAGAGCATTTGACATGGCTTCTGACTGCAGAGGAAATGCCATTGATAGCGATGGCAAACAAAATGACACTGAGGACACTGCCCTGGGGCACACCATTCTCCTGAACATAGAAATCAGACATGGCATCGCCAATGCGATAACGAAAACGCCTCTCCTCGAGAAAGGATTGGATCAGAAGCGGCAGGCGTCCACGTAGTTCCCGTTCATGAAGTTGGCGAAGGATATTGTACCTTCAAGTAGTGTCATATGCTTTTTCGAGGTCAAAAAACACACAAACTAAATGGTTTCGGCGTTAGAAGGACTCCTGTATCGCCATCTCCAGTAGAATTAAGTTGTCAATAGTGGAACGGTAGCGCCTGAAACCACACTGATGAAACCTCCCGGTCTCCTCTATATCCCTTTTGATACGCAACCTTCCCTTTTACAGTAACTTATAAAACAATCCTTTAGGATTTATATCTCTTGTTTCATAATAACAAATGAAATCTTCCCTTTGAAATTAATTCTCTTCCTCAAACTTCGCATAGAAATTTAAATGCTGCTTATTAAAGGTGATTTTCTGATTATTTCGACGAAACATAGAATGTGTCGTCGTCGTGGCCCTCAGTCGTTACCTGCAATATCCCAAAACTGTCCCTTACCTTTTTTACTGTTACTGGATCGCCATCTGACTGCTACATCGAACTGTGACATAAATATACTTACTGTGTTTTACTATACTCCTATTAGCTGCTGGTGGGCTGTCATAATAAGTGGCTGTATTTATAACCAAAGCTGACATTCTGTAATAGCAAAGCTGACATTATTCTTTAATTAATTTGACTGAAGTTAGGTAATTCATAGTTAAACTTTTCTTGACAACAATAAAATTTTGCAAAGTTGATGGTTTTTGGGATGGCTTATAATTAGTATTGCAATATTGCTGGCAAAAATTAATTATATTCTGAATGAAATGATTTTACAAACGTTCAAATGGGACTTACTTTTTACAATAATCTTACAACTAGCATTGCATAAACATACCTTGAGTAGTCTTGATTTTCTCAAAAAATAATTCAATAATATTAGTTCCTCTTATGATAATAGTTAGCTGATGTCTCTGTACATCCGTTTATAATCTCTTGTAAATCATAGCTGGTGGCTGGCAGACACACCGCTCCTCTCAACCTCTCGCTTCAGACCTGCTACCGACTCGCTTCATATCTCGCCTACTACTGGCTTCCTATGAACGCCAACAATGCTTTCTGGTGCAGACAATCCCTGCCAACGTAACAAAATGTATCAATGCGAGGTCTTTCCCGCTCTTTTCTTAAAATGTATCCATACGCGGTCTCTCCTGCCCTTTTTAAAATTATATCAATGTGCGGTCTCTCCTGCCAACATTACTTTGGTGCAAACATTCCCTGCTACCACAATTATTTCCAACATGACAAATATCAATTATTCCTACTTAATCCTATTAATAAAATATAAACATCTTTAATAAATTGTAGTTTGACAATAGACAATAGAAATAGACACGTCTTACCTTGGGAGCGGCTCAGGTAACCTCGGGATTCAAGCAGCCAAACGAGGCAGCGGTTTACCATATGTTCAAGAGTCTTACCCATACAACTAGTAAGAGCGACACTCCGATAACTTTTAGGGGCGCTCCGGTCCTTACCTTGTTTCCAGAATGGAATTAAGATTGCCTCCTTCTAAGTCGTGGGGTACTGCCCATCAAACCAAATCTGATTGAAACAAGAGAGGAGCTGACCTTTTGCTTCAGGGAACAGATAACGGATCTCATCAGGTGCTGGAGCAGTGTCTTTGGCTGCAGATAAAGGTGATTCCAGTTCCCACATGAACAATGGAAGGTTGTAGACTTCTTCAATACGCGAGAAAAAATTGAGCTTCCTCATCTCTGCAGTCCGACGGAATACTTGAACAGCAGGAGTTTGTCTGGATGACTTAGTAACAGTAAAGAAGTGTTCAGCTAAAACGTGATCCATCTCTTCTGGCGTGTCAACCAAGACGCCATTATGTGACAAGTCCGTAAGGGGATGTGGACTACCCTTGCCTGGAATCCATCTTATTGGTTGAATTCCCTCCAGGAATCACTGTTCCGTTCTTTGATCACTCGCCTTGCATGTGCTCTCGCAGAAGTGAAGACATGAAGATTGTCTGTAGTTGGCCACCGTTTGAAGTTCCAAAGAGCTGTCAGTCTGGCCCTGGTTGCTAATCGACAGTCGTCATTCCACCACGGTACACGCCGTCGTCCGAGGTGGTTACTAGATCTGGAGATGGACTCTGCCGCAGCCCTTTGGATCTCATGAGTGATATGGGCCACCACCTCTTGTGCACAATCCTTTCGTTCGAAAATAGCCTGTCGACTGTACTGTAACCAATTTGTCCTTTGTATGATCCACCTGCGTGGTCTCCTGCTGGTCACTGTCCAAGGCGGCAGACAAATCCACACTGGGAAGTGGTCACTAGACTGTAAATCTGGAGCCACTTCCCACTGAAATGAATCTGCAATAGCTGAGGAACAAAAGGAAAGATCAATAACTGAAAAAGACCCTGTAGCTGTCGAAAAGTGAGTCATCTACCCGCGTTCAGAAGGCAGATACCCTCAGAATGGACGAGTCGCTCGATCAGCCGACCCCTGGAGCAAGTAGTAGTCGAGCCCCACAGCACATTGTGGGCATTGAAGTCCGCCACAAGAAGTAATGGGCCAGGGAGTTCCTGGAAGAGGTCTGCCAGTGCGTCCGCATCCAAAGTGTCATGGGGGAGCAGGTACAAAGAACACACTGTTATAGTAAACGGTGAGAAAACTTTCACAGCAATTGCTTGGATGGTCGTGACAAGAGGACCAGCAGAGGAGTGGTATCTGTCATCAAGAAAAACAGCCACTCCACCTTTAGCCCCGCCGACAGGCTGTATCGTCTTTCCTCTATACGTGGTAGCCCCTAATGTGAGTGTGTCTGTGACTTTGAAATGCGTTTCTTGTAAGCAGATGCAGAATGGTTTATCCTGGACCAGCAGCTGCAATTCTTCCATTCAAATTCCACTGCAACAGAGAAATCCCTATGGAAGCCATTGGTTAGCGATGGTGGTTCTTTCCTTTCTCCCTCGTAGGCGGTGATTTACCGTGGAGGTCAGGGGGAACATCAGCTGGTTCCACGTTCTCTAGTTCTTCCGAATGGGAGTCCATATCTTCAAGAACATAGTCGCCATCAGAAAGGAAGAGCGCTCGTCGATCCGACGGCTTACCTAGCGCTTTCTTGAACTTAGAACTACTTTTAGAAGAACGTTTTCTTTACTGACAGGAGGAGGAGGCTGCGTGGGTTGCTGAGATAGCTTAGGTGGCTTCTGAAGGTGGTAACTCTACTGCCGACGGCTTCCGAGCGACATCAGTTGCAAGTGGAGCATTTCCTCCACAGGTACAGTGACAAGTGCAGGTGCTCGTACTTGAATCTGGGGTCTCAGTGTGTGTCAAGTCATCATATTTAGCTATTGGTGTTTTAAGGGCTGATGCGAAAGAAGTTGCAAAAACCGTTGGTTGCATGGCTTTGTAAGCCTTTTTAGCTTCACCATAGGGTATACGTCTTTGTACTTTCAACTCTTGAATTTTCTTTTCCTCGTTGTAAACCCCACACTTTCTACTCCACACTGGGTGATCCCAGAAGAGTTAACACATTTCGGAGGAAGTGTACAAGAAGTCCCTGACTCGTGAGGACAGTCTCCACAATTGCCACACGTGGCCTTCCTGTTACATCCCAAATCTTTGACATTTATAGCAGAGCATGGGGTTAGGAACAAATGGGCGAACCTTAAGGCGGATATAGCCGGCGAGGATATATTCCGGTAATTCGAGAGTACTAAACGTTAGAATAAACGTTGCCGATTTTTCCAATTTGCCATTGACTCTCCTCATAATTCAGCACCAAGTAACCACGTCCTTACTATAGTGAAGGGTGTTATGAATTCAGCCTTGATTGGGTAGTCACTTAAGGCCTTACATCCTAGAAGCTTAGATATTTGGGGTGGAATTAGCAGTTTCCACCAAAAGCGTTCCATTACGTAGTCGTTTGACACTTTTCAGAGAGCCAGCAATACCTCCCAGTGCCTTGTTAATATAGAAAGGCGATATCTTCTCAAAGCTTCCCCCATTTCGCTTGATTAAAATGAAAGTGTTATGGCACACTAATGCCCTGTTACTATTACTCGGAGCCTTCTTTTCGGGAGGACTGACCAACCGAGCTCTCTTGGAGGAGTGGGTGTAGGTGTTGCCTGACTGTACACCCATCCCGTCAGGAGTAGTAGTTTCATGAGACAGCTCCATAAGGAGATCCCACGAGACGCTTGGGAAGCAACCGTCGACCCAGGCAGAGCCCAGCATGCCTGAGCAAGCCTGATTCGCCTGGGGTGCGGCAGGTGCCCCAGAGGTTGCTCGCTAAAGACTGTTTCACCTCAACAACCATTCACCTCCTCAGCACGTAACACACCTTGAGGTTGAGGGTAGATGTGGGTACCTTCCTTGCAGTCCAGGCGGTGAAGCCAAGGCCCCCGTCCTCCGAAACACACAACATTCCACCTCCGCGCCGCACGGTGGTCGTTGAAGTATGACCAGAGCTTACAGTGACAGAGGACTGGTGCCGCTTACCAGTCCCCATCTCAGGAACCCCGGGGGCGCCAAGCCAGTACTCAGCAAACGAATGCTTAGCCCCTGAGGGGATTAGTATTCTAAGACAAATTGTTTGTACAATTTCACTGGATAATTGCGATATTGTTCAGCTCCAAAAGAATATGGGATGCTTTCAACTAATCTGTTGTACCCTGCATCCGGGATGATAATTGATAACCGAAACTGGTAGGTGACTAATGGAATAAATAAACAGCTGATGGTTAAAATACATTTCATAAAATACTTTACAGCTGTTGAACCTCGCCTTATGGAAACACCACAGCAGCTGTAGACTCAGATTTTTTTTCTCTGGCAGTGCCTTCAAACAAATAGCTAAAATTCGAAAAGTGGTGAGTGTCCTATTTAGAGTTACAGATATATTTAGTTAATCAGTGGAAAATCCAGGATGCAATGTGAGAATATAATGAAAAGAATATTTGCTACTCACCATATAGTGGAGATGCTGAGTGGCACACAGGCACAACAAAAAGACTGTCTAACAATTACCTTTCAGCCAAAAAGGCCTTTGTCAGAATTTAACATCATATGCACATGCCCACATTCACGCAAACGCAGCTCACACACACGTCACCACAGCTGTATGTTGTCTAATTTTGAGAAAGATCTTGTTGGCCGAAAGCTAAAGCATTTTTGTTGTGCCTTTCTGCGACTCAGCATCTTCACTATATGGCGAGTAGCAAATTATCCTTTTCATTATATTGAGGTATTTAGTTATTTATTTCGAGTTGTAGGTGAAAGGAACGCTCTACATAGGATCTGAGTCTGCCTCCTACTAGTTTCTTTTGGTACTGTGAATTTTTTTTCCTGCAGGATAACACCAGTTGTTTGACACCGTCAGTTTCGAACTGTATTGTGATCTTAGAAGTAAATAAACTGCGTGAAATTAAACCATAAAAACTATTTAAATAAATAATATTCTGCTCTGCCGTGGCTTCTGCAAATTGTTTAAATAAACAATATCCCTAAAAATTGTTTGAACCCTATCCCAATGCCTTAAATTATTTAATGCAATATGATTGACGATATATTAGCGTACAGTCTTGAGATTCTCCCACTCCAACAGTTCAACACAGACTGTGCGACTTTTCCCGCCATTTTTTTCTGGCTGGGGGAGGGGAGGATAGTGGAGGGGAAGGCAGTTCTCAGAGGGGTCGTGGGGGAAGGGAACACATAACTGCCAGAAAAAACCCATGACATCATCAGGGGGTGGGATTAATTAATTGATCTATTTAATTAGTTAGTCAATTAATTTGATTTCAAAAGTGTGCTTGAATTGGTGCAGGGGACAGAGAGACAGGGGTTGGGAATTTCCTAGAAGAGCGGGAGAGGAGGAGGAGAAGGGGGAGCGTGATGGGGTGGGGGTTTTCTCAGAAGAACAGATTACCCAAGAGGGTCATAAATCAGCTCACACAGGGTCATAAATCAATTAGCATAACAATAGGTTAAGGCCATAAATCAATCAGCTGTCCAGTTTAATTGATTAGCCTATCAATTTGATATCGAAAGTGCGCCAGTACCACCATTACCCCACCTGATCATCTGTCACACAATCACCGCTCAGACAGGCAGAACGGGTCTAAGGCCTAATACTTGGATAGTGTTTACTTTCCATACTTACTATCACAGTATTGTTTCGAAAGACAACACACACACACAGTAACTGCACGCTAGAATCTCTGCAGTACAAGTTACTGAAATAGTGTCATTAAGGAAGCTGTTGAGATTGAACTACAGTCTGATTGAAATTACTTGAACTTTGACACTTCACGTGCTGTAGCTGGTTCGCTCCTACCAGAGCACTCAACATCACCCCCAAAACATTCCCTGTTGCCAAACTGCCACAACAGTTAGTTCACATCCAAATCCTCTTTTGTGATGTGTTTGGATCTCGAATCCTGAGTCTGGCCCTTGATGTCGTATTTCATCACATGTGATAACGACACCAAGAACAAAATACACACACACACACACACACACACACACACACACACACACACACACACACACAACGATGCAAACGAAATACACAAGTTTCATACATTTATGTGGTTACTAAATCACAGAGGTCGACTTACATTACATAAGCTTCCCATGACACTACATGAAGCCGAATTTTTGAAGGCTGCCCATTAATTATTGCGACTGTGAGACCTGGGTCATAAACACAAGCACCTTTATTGTAGTGTAATGGCGCAGCGTAGTGATTAGCGCAGAAACCTGATGAGCAGAAAGTCGAAGATTCGCAGCTCGTGAAATGCAGCGAATTTTTTTTATTTTTCTAAATATAATCAAAAGACTTGGATATGTTTTGCATACAGTCAACTGGTTTAAATATAATTCTTTTATTTTTAACACTTTTGGTGCATTTTCATCATATAATTTTTTATTTGCTCTCATTTTTCTTCCTACAATTCTTTTTTCAGTCGGAATAATCTGCAACCAAGTGCCAACCAGGTTTCTCACCGGTTTGTAAGGCGGCATGTACATCCTGGGATAGTGAGGATAGCATCAGTTAACCAATGACAGCGAGAAATTACAATTTGCTTTTACCACTAAATCTGAAATTTTGCTTCGGCAGATGGCGATGAAAACAAACGTATTACGAAACTTTTGTCTTGAGTTTGCTCTCAGATGTTAGCCCTAAACGCCGTGAACAAAGTGGTCGCGATATTAGTTCTGCCGCAGATTGTTGATTGCTGTTTCCTCGGACACATTGCACAGGACGAGGGTGTTGTTAAATTAGGACAAGAGTTTAAATTCAGGGCTATAAAACCCGTCGTGTACCGTAATTCAGTCATCGGTCATTTAAAATCGGCTGTCGACAGAGCATCTCCCATTCACGTCGTACCTCACAGTGGCCGCTTTCAATGTACCACCGCGTTACTCATTAACAGTGTTTGTGAAGTGACCCGCCGTGTTGTGTGTCACCTACAACACGCGGTATCGGGCAGCAGATCTGGCAACACTGTAGCAGCAAATGACAGATTTCAACTATCAAGTAATTATAATCAAACTATAGCAAGTGATCTAACAAACAGAGGCTGAGAATTTTTGCCAAAATTCTATATGGAATGCCACTTTCTGTCCCTAGTTAAACAGCAAGTGGAAAGAGTTAACACTACATACTCATGGTTCATGTCCCAGTAACGATAACGTCTGACGTAAGTCACCTTTGGATGATGCTGTCAGTTGCTTTTTGTTTACACCGTTGTCTTTCTTATTACACCGTCTTTCAATTTCCACTTCGGTGAAGGCCGGACCGGCGAAGGTTTTGAACTGCCTTGCACAACGATGTCTTGTTGCATTTTGCCCTTGATGACAAGATGTTCACCTGTCACATCGTTAGTGGTTGTCAACGATGTTACCCGGGAACATTATCGTACGTTATTTGAACATTTGGTACCTTGGAATTCACTCAAGTTCCAGTATTATCTACTTGTGCATCCCCTTAATGCAAATAAGCGGACGTAAAGTACTCCTGCTGCGTGTTTGCCACATGCAGTGCCTTCATATTGGTGATGAAAACCTGTAGCTTGTCATCAGCAGCCTTCAGTTCTTCTGGAAGCCAGTTGTGCTCGTAACAAAGATTTTTGGTTTCAAAAGGTCGTGTTATTGACACTACTGTCGTAAGGCAGTACATGCACTGAAATGTCAGTGTGACACCAACACGTATCTGTGTCGTAGCGCCCAGCTTCACCACGTATCTCTGTCATAGCGCCCAGCTGGTAGCCCCACGCAACTTGTGTCGTACGATGGATGGCGAGGGAAATTTCAAGTCACCTAAGTGTCTAAAAAATTGTTATATGTAGACGAAGAACAGCTACATCAGTGTCTGTAGTTAGTCCCTCAATAAAACTTTTTCTCTTTGTGTAAAAATTTAAAAACCGCTGTTTTGCGATTCACACATGTCCACTGCTGTAGTGCATTTCTTACTCAATTTTGAGAGACCTATTCGAAAAAATGTTCAAATGTGTGTGAAATCTTATGGGACTTAACTGCTAAGGTCATCAGTCCCTAAGCTTACACACTACTTACCTAAATTATCCTAAGGGTAAGCACACACACCCATACCCGAGGGAGGGCTTGAACCTCCGCCGGGACCAGTCGCAGAGTCCCTGACTGCAGCGCCATAGACCGCTCGGCTAATCCCGTGCGGCAGAGAACTGTTCGCTAAAGAAAATTATTTTTCAGCATTTTGCAGTGTGTGATCACAGTTTTATAATAAACTGGTTTTATTTCAGTTACTACCCATAGTTACTGTGACACTTCGCAAATAAGTAAATCACCAGCCATACTTGGAAAAGTTTGCAGTGAAGAAAGCAGTCATTGGCCAGTTTACATTAGGTGGGCTTTAGGTCATTGATTGCTGTGCACGAAATGTACCTAACATATCAAAATTCTCGAGAAAATACGTGAAATATATTTGAGGTTGTCCATGACGGAATTGACAGCAACGCGCCACGAGCGACACTATTGCCGCTCTACTATACGGAGTGTGGAGCTGCCTTGTTCTTTTCTTTCTCGAATGTTGCCCATACAAGCCGAAGTTGGATATTAAAAACTTGCTGAAATGAAAAGGCACCGGGAGTCATCAGTCGATAATGCTGACTGGATGTTTCTTCAGTATATGCTCCCTGATTTTAGGAAACTATGTGACTGGCATGAAAGAGATCTGAAAGCTAATTTCCTGTTACTTCTGAATGAGCAACTGGACGTAGCCAAGAAGGACACGTCGAGATTTTTATTATCATCTCTGGCTTCTTACGTTTCTTCAGATACAGTGTCTACCCCTATGCAGAGTTCACCACCCACAGCTACACCATCGACAGTGACTGATCCCACTTCAAATGTAGCGACGTTTCTTCTGAATACTCCTCAAGCTGAATCATACTCTATCTTGCGAAACTGAACAGTTGTAGAAATCCTGTCCTAGGTTTATTAATTTCTAACCATTATTCATACACAGTCTAGTCACATTGATGTGACCACTGCCTATGTTCGGCGTCAGCATGCAATAACCAACCACACACGGCATATGGCAGCACTACTAGTGGATGGTATACAGGGCATTACGAAAGTATTCGTTCAAATTAATACACGAGGTAGAGAACATCAAAACAAATATATTTAGTTGTGCTAGATATGGATCCTGATGGCAACTTATGACCCTAGGGATGATTCACACGGAAGATACTTTAGCTTATCGAATTGATCGAATGTGCGACCACTAACTGCATGCACGCAGTACATCATCGAATCATTGTCGTGTTCGTTCGAACATTCCTGGCATATCCGCAGTGGTTCCAGCAGTGATGGTAATTCTAGCGACGAGGTCTTCTTCTGTTTCCGCAACATTGTCACACACCAGCTGTTTCACACGGCCCAGAGGAAGAAAAGGGACACATGAGGTCAAGTGACCTGGGTAGTCAGCCGATCTACATCTACATCCATATTCTGCAATCCACCATACGGTGCGTGGCGGAGGGTACCTCGTACCACAACTTGCATCTTCTCTCCCCGTTTCACTCCCAAACAGAACGAGGGAAAAATGACTGCCTATATGCCTCCGTACGAGCCCTAATCTCTCTTATCTTATCTTTGGCGTCTTTCCGCGAAACATAAGTTGGCGGCAGTAAAATTGTACTGCAGTCAGCCTCAAATGCTGGTTCTCTCAGTAGCGATTCACGAAAAGAACGCCTCCTTTCCTGTAGAGACTCCCACACGAGTTCCTGAATCATTTCCGTTACACTTGCGTGAACATCAAACCTACCAGTAACAAATCTAGCAGCCCGCCTCTGAATTGCTTCCATGTACTCCCTCAATCCGACCTGATAAGGATCCCAAACGCTCGAGCAGTACTCAAGAATAGGTCGTATTAGTGTTTTATAAACGGTCTCCTTTACAGACGAAGTACATCTTTCCAAAATTCTACCAATGAACCGAAGACGACTATACGCCTTCCCCACAACTGCCATTACATGCTTGTCCCACTTCATATCGCTCTGAAATGTTACGCCCAAATATTTAATCGACGTGACTGTGTCAAGCGCTACACTACTAATGGAGTATTCAAACATTACGGGATTCTTTTTCCTATTCATCTGCATTAATTTACATTTATCTATATTTAGATTTAGCTGCCATTCTTTACATCAATCGCCGGCCGCAGTGGCCGAGCGGCTCTAGACGCTACAGTCTGGAACCGCGCGACCGCTACGGTTGCAGGTTCGAATCCCACCTCGGGCATTCCTTAGGTTAGTTAGGTTTAAGTAGTTGTAAGTTCTAGGGGACTGATGACCTCAAAAGTTAAGTCCCATAGTGCTCAGATCCATTTGAACTATTTACACCAATCACAAATCCAGTCCAAGTCATCTTATCATCCTACAGTCACTCAACGACGACACCTTTCCGTACACTACAGCATCATCAGCAAACAGCCGCACATTGCTATCCACCCTATCCAAGAGATCATTTATGTAGATAGAAAACAACAGCAGACCTACCACACGTCCCTGGGGCACTCCAGATGATACCCTCACCTCCGATGAACACTCACCATCGAGAATAACGTACTGGGTTCTATTACTTAATAAGTCTTCGAGCCACTCACATATTTGGGAACCAATCCCATATGCTCGTACCTTAGTTAGGAGTCTGCAGTGGGGCACCGAGTCAAATACTTTCCGGAAGTCAAGGAATATGACATCCGTCTGATACCCTTCATCCATGGTTCGCAAGATATCATGTGAAAAAAAGGCGAGTTGCGTTTCGCAGGAGCGATGCTTTCCAAAACCGTGCTGCTGAGTGGACAGCAACTTCTATGTCTCAAGGAAATTCATTATATTCGAACTGAGAATATGTTCGAGAATCCTGCAACAAACCGATGTTAAGTATATTGGTCTATAATTCTGAAGATGTGTCCTTCTACCGTTCTTATATACAGGCGTCACCTGCGCTTTTTTCCAGTCGCTCGGGACTTTACGTTGGGCAAGAGATTCGCGATAAATGCAATCTAAGTAAGGAGCCAATGCAGTAGAGTACTCTCTGTAAAACCGAATTAGAATCCCATCAGGACCTGGCGATTTATTTATTTTCGCCCATTCAGCTGCTTCACAACCCCAGGGACGTCTATCACTATATCCCTCATACGGGAATCTGTACGAGACTCAAACTGCGGTATGTTTGTACGATCCTCCTGCGTGAAAGATTTCTCAAATGCTAAATTTAAAATTTCACCTTTCGTTTTGCTGTCTTCCGTTGCCAGGCCAGACTGATCAGTGAGTGACTGGATGGAAGTCTTCGACCCGCTTTTGCTAAGCTATGACGGTGGTAGTGCTTGTATGCTTCGCGCATCGCTCTTTTTACAGCTGCACATATCTCTACTAACTTTTTCCTGTCCTCATTCTCTCGATCTTTCTTGTACCGCGAGTGCATCTGTCTTTGCTTCATGAGCATTCTCCGAATTGCGCTGTTAAACCATAGTGGGTCTTTTCCGTCCGTAACCCACTTTTTTGACACGTACTTATCCAATGCGTGATTTATAATGTGTTTAAAATTTGCCCATAATTCTTCCACGTCCATCGTACCGGAAGTAATTGAAGTCGATTCATTTACTAAGTGGGATGCTAACAACTGCTTATCTGTCTTTCTAGTAATAATACTCTCCTAGACTTCTTGAACTACTTTTTAAGTTTCGTAACCATAGTCGTAATGACAACATCATGATCAGTAATCCCTGTCTCAACACTGACACCGTCGATGAGGTCTGGTCTGTTCGTAGCTACCAGATCTAAAATATTTCCATTACACGTCGGCTGTCGATTTAGCTGCTCAAGACAGTTTTCGGATAATGTGTTCGAAAGTAATTCACACAACGGCTTGTCTGTACCACCTTTAACGAATCCATAGACATCCCAGTCTATACTAGGTAGGTTGAAGTCGCCTCCGACTACTATAGCATGATCCGGGCACTTCTGCGATACAGAGTGTAGACTCCCTTTGAATGATTCTAGAACTGTCACGGTGGGACCTGGTGGCCGGTAATAACACCCAACAATTAACTTTATTTCTCCTAGCCCTGTTAAACGTGTCCAGATAACTTCACAATCACACTCTACTTCGACCTCAGTAGACACAATATTTTTGTGAACTGCAATGAAGGCACCACCTCCTACGGTGTCTAATCTGTCTTTCCGATACACGTTCCAACCCTCACTAAATATATCAGAACTTCCCATCTCAGGGTTCAGCCAGGTCTCAGTCGTAAGAATAATTTGCGCGCCACACGCTTCCTGGAGGGCAATAAATTCAGGAACTTTATTCCGAACACTCTTACAATTTACTGCTACTATCTTGATAGCTGAAGTGTCATTACACTGAGCGCGTCCTGATTTCTCTGCCTGCACGTCGACTGGTGAGTGTTCATTAGGACACCTCGCACTACTGCCTAGCCTAAAAAAAACCCATGTGCACGCCACAAGTACTCTGCTACCCGAGTAGCCGCTTCCTTTGTGTACTGTACCCCTGACCTATCTAGGAGTGTCCTACAATTGCCCACCCAATAACGCAAGTCTAGAAGGCTGCAACCAAGACCGTCACAGAGTCGACGAAGCCTCTGGTTGAGACCCTACACTCGGCCCCAAACCAAAGTACCCCGATCCACTCTGGGAACGATGCTGCAAATAGAGAGCTCTGTTTGCACACCGCGTGCGAGGCCAGCGGTCCTCACCAAATCCGCCAGCCGCCCGCACGAACTGAGGATCGTCTCAGAACCCAAGCGACACGCATCATTGGTGCCGACGTGAGCAACTACTTGCAGACGACTGCACCCCGTACTCTTGGATGAGGCCCCCCGGTAGACAAACTGAGTGCACGTTGGAATTCTTCCCAGTCCTGTACGCTCCATCACCCGCCTAACGTTGGAGCTCCCAATAACCAGCAAGCCTTTGCCCCCGTGTGCTGCTCGGGCCCTGCTGAAGGAGCGGCCACCTGCCCATTGACAGTAGGAACGGGCGAGGCCAGCCGGCCAGCCTCCACATTGGCCCTCCGCCTCGAGCGACACGAACGCGTTGCAGTCCGCCACTTACCCTGAGGTGAGGGCGGCCCCAACGCGCCGGGTACACTAGAAGGTGCCTCGGTGGCTGAGTCAGCGGACGCAGCAAGCGACACCTGGGGTGTCTCGAGCGACGCGCCAGACCCTCCGCCGTCGCTGCACCTCGAGGCACCAGCCTGAAGGCGGCTGACCGTGGCCAACAGCACTCTCAGCTGCTCGCGAACCGCGGCCAGTTCCTCCTGCGCCCGCACACAGCATGCACACACCCTATCCATCCTACTGCTAATGTCTGGACGTATAGAGTTGCGACAAAGAAAACAGTAATGTGCGACAGCACAGTTGCGTCATCAGCGCCAGATTGAGCTGCTATATATGAATAATTACTTACGAACCAAGCAATCAAATGCCCACGACTACGCCACTATACAGATATTACAATGCGGTCTTACCCCTGTCTTAGTACAAATGACAATCGCATATGCGATGTTACACTCTACCATTATTAAAATTTGATACTACCCCTTTCTAATTCGAAACATCCGAAAAATTTTACCACGCAAGCACATAAACACACAAAGTAATTTGAATTAAACCTGCGGAACTAATAAGAAAAACTGAATATACGACTAGTTTCTGCTTCTGCTGCTCGCACACGTCACTCTGGAAGCACAGATGAAACGGCACTGGCCTCTGTCTGGTGCTAACTGACTACGGAATAAATACATTCCTGGAAATTGAAATAAGAACACCGTGAATTCATTGTCCCAGGAAGGGGAAACTTTATTGACACATTCCTGGGGTCAGATACATCACATGATCACACTGACAGAACCACAGGCACATAGACACAGGCAACAGAGCATGCACAATGTCGGCACTAGTACAGTGTATATCCACCTTTCGCAGCAATGCAGGCTGCTATTCTCCCATGGAGACGATCGTAGAGATGATGGATGTAGTCCTGTGGAACGGCTTGCCATGCCATTTCCACCTGGCGCCTCAGTTGGACCAGCGTTCGTGCTGGACGTGCAGACCGCGTGAGACGACGCTTCATCCAGTCCCAAACATGCTCAATGGAGGACAGATCCGGAGATCTTGCTGGCCAGCGTAGTTGACTTACACCTTCTAGAGCACGTTGGGTGGCAAGGGATACATGCGGACGTGCATTGTCCTGTTGGAACAGCAAGTTCCCTTGCCGGTCTAGGAATGGTAGAACGATGGGTTCGATGACGGTTTGGATGTACCGTGCACTAGTCATTGTCCCCTCGACGATCACCAGAGGTGTACAGCCAGTGTAGGAGATCGCTCCCAACACCATGATGCCGGGTGTTGGCCCTGTGTGCCTCGGTCGTATGCAGTCCTGATTGTGGCGCTCACCTGCACGGCGCCAAACACGCATACGACCATCATTGGCACCAAGGCAGAAGCGCCTCTCATCGCTGAAGACGACACGTCTCCATTCGTCCCTCCAGTCACGCCTGTCGCGACACCACTGGAGGCGGGCTGTCGACGGGCACGTGCACCTTCCGCCGACCACTGGCGACAACATCGATGTACTGTGGAGACCTCACGCCCCACGTGTTGAGCAAATGCTGCGCAGCTAGCGCCATTCGACGGCCAACACCGCGGTTCCTGGTGTGTCCGCTGTGCCGTGCGTGTGATCATTGCTTGTACAGCCCTCTCGCAGTGTCCGGAGCAAGTATGGTGGGTCTGACACACCGGTGTCAACGTGTTCTTTTTTCCGTTTCCAGGAGTGTAGATTAAACAGAAGAGGGGGAGGGGAGAGGCAGCCTCCCTGTCGCACTCCAGTCTTCACATTCAATTTCTCTGACGTCTTTCCGTCCACTTTCACCATGCATGTTGTCTCTTGTATAAATGCTTGTGTTATTTTTATTAGTTTTCTAGGCACCTATACTCTTTACAGTTCTTGCCATATTGCTTACCAGTTCACATTATCACAGGCTTCTTGGAAGTTCACAGAAAGGCAGTGAACATCTCTGTGAAATTCCCTGCTCTTGACAGCATTTGCCTTTTATATGTAATTAGTCTACAGTTGATTTCTCACTGCCCTGCCCTGCTTCTTCGAATCCAAGTACCTCGTCACCGTATGGTTTTACCCGCTTCAGAAACAACATGCTCAGGACCTTAAAAGTTGTGCATAGTAAGGTAATTCTTCTATAGTTGCTGCATCTCATTTGGTTTCTTTTCTTTAGTATTGGGCAGATGACAGACTGCTTCCATTCCGATGGGGTTCTTTCTTTCCTCCAAATTAAACTGATTAAATTGTGTACTCTCTCTTGTTCCATATCTCTTCCCTCTGTAAGTATATTTGCAGGTAAACTACTTCTGACAACAATAAACACTCCACCGCCAACTACATTGAATCCACTCTTCCCGAACACGTCTTGTGTAAAAATTTCGGCTGAGCTTATTTTCGACTTTAGCCAGCTTGCCATACCTATAACCAATTTGAGCTTAAGTACTTTCCATTAGTGCATGGAGCTCTGGTTCTTTTCCAACATAGATATGACAATTTACAGCTACAATACCGATTGTTGCTAGGTCTACCTTCCTATGTTTTCCCTGCACTGTGCACCCCTTATTCCTTTTCTGTAGTTTCCTGAGACCATGTAACCTAAATAAATTGCCCAGTCGCCTCCACACAGCCCCCACTATCTCTGTAGCCGCACCCTGTGTGTAGTGGATCCATGACCTATTAAGAGGGACCTCGAAACCTTCCACCCGATGGCAAGTCGAAGAATTTGCAGCCCACATAATCTCAGAACCGTCTGAGCCTCTGATTCAAGCCGTCGACCCAGCCCTGTACCAAAGGAATACAGTCGGTTTTGTCGAAAATGCTACAGATGGTGAGCTCGTCTTGGAAGCAAGACTAGCAGTCCTTACCACTTCAGCTAGCCCCCCAAAACCAGAGAGAATCTCTTCTAATCCAAAGCGTCACACGCAGCTGGTACCGGCGTCAGCCACCATCTGCAGTTTGCTGCACTTGTGCTCTTCTTGGAATCTGGAAGCACCCTTTCCACGCTTAGAATGACTGGATTTCTTCCCTTATCTGGCAGCCGCATCGCTAAGGGGTCCCAGTCTGAGCCTAATGTTGGAGCTCCAAACTACTAGTAAACCCATCCTCTGTGAATATCAAGACTCTTTGGTCCGGAACAGAGCGAGCGACTGCACCTTGCTCAGAGACTTCGTCAGTCACAGATAGCGTCCGAAACCTGTTCGTCAGACTAACTGGCCAGTACCTCCTAATGGCCCCTCGAAAATCTTTCTCTGCCTGCTACATCTTGTAACGACGTCCCACTCGACAATTTGTGAGCTCTTTTTGTTGCAAAAATAATCCAATTATTCTGAAATGGTTTCATTTTGTTTGTCTGTAGAGATACACCACGTTTACGAATTTACGTCACATTGGCAAGAAGGTAGCTAGGAAGAGGAGGTATCCAGACAGTTTTACATTGCATACATGCAATAGAGACGACCAACTGTCAGAGTTGAGTGGAGAGGAGCCTCGTGCAGCCGTAGATGTAGGTAACTTGCAGCAGTCCTCAGCAATTAGGAGGACTAGGTTAGTTGCAAAGTCTAGCAGAAAGAAGGTTCTGCTGCTAGGTAGTTCCCACGTTAGAGGTGTGCGCAGGAATTATTGAGCAGTGAGTACCAGGTCACCAGCATTGTGAAGCCTAGTGCAGGATTGGTTGAGGTGAGTGAAAGCATAATGTTATGTAAGAATTTTACGAAGAAGGATCAGGTAGTGATAGTCGGTGGAGCAGGGAACAGTCTCTATAGGGACGGGGAATATGATGTCAGTGGTGACCTGATTAAGATAGCTACTCAAACTGGTGGCACTAATGTGCATTTCGTGCAACTGTTTCAGCGTCATGATCAGCCTCACCTATTAGACGCGTTAATGTGGGGCTGGGGAAGGCACTGATGGCGGAGGGCATGGATCACATTTCAGTGGTGCCAGTTGGGTCTATCAGTAAGTGGGGTTTCACTAGGCATGGCCTGCACCTTTAAAGGTATGGGAAGGGGAGGCGGGCTAAGCTGATAGGTGACAGGGTAGTGGGTTGTGGTGGTGGTGGTGGTAGTGGTGGTGGTGGTGGTGGTGGTGGTGGTGGTGTCACTCATGCAAAAATTCCTGTAGTAGTTGGTGTTAGAGCTGCACCTTTTTTAGATTGAAGTCAGCTGATAGGTATACTTGCTTAAAGGAAGTCCGTCTAACTAAGGGCTCACCTTCAGAGGATGTAATGTTTCCAAGTAGAGAAGGAATTAGCATATTTCATCAAAATATAAGAGGTATTAGAGATAAAGTTAATGAACTGCTAATAGATGTTAACTCTGAAATTATTGGTATATCAGAGCCCAACTTAAATAATTTGATAATTCAGAGGCTTCCTTTACCAGGGTACAGATTAGCTGGCTGTTTCTCAAGGAATTCCTTGTGGGGTGGGGTAGTGGCTCTGTATGTAAAAAAAACAGTTTTTAATTTGAGTACATGGACGTATCACGACACTGCACTGAACAGATATTTGAAAGTTGTGCAGCATTAGTTGAATTTAGTGAAACTAAACTTCTAATTGTTGTTTATAGGTCCCCTAACTCCGACTTCAGAGCATTTTTGCTTAAGCTAGAGAGGTTCTTGATTCACTTTGTAGGAAGTACGAGAAAGTAGTTATATGTGGTGACTTCAATATTAATTTTGTATATGATTGTGCAAGAAAAAGGATGTTGGTAGATCTCCTAAATTCATATGATCTGATGCAAACTGTGTTCTTTCCAACTAGAGCGCAGGGGAAAAGTAGCACAGTCATAGACAATATTTTTATTCATTCTTCATTACTAGATGGGCATTCTGTTAGTAAAAGTGTGAATGACCTTTCAGATCATGATGCACAAATTTTAACACTAAATGGCTTTTGTACTCAAACCAATGTCATATTTAATTACAAATGATGTAGGAAAGTTAATCCAAGAGCAATAGCGAGTTTTTATAAAACTTGTCAAGGAACAAGAGTGGCAAGATGTTTATACAACACATTCCTCATGCTCTTTGAGAGTTGCTTTCCATTACAACATTCTAAATGGGGTACTAGCAGTAATGGACAGCCCAGTTGGCTGACTAATGAGATAAGGATATCTTGTAGAATAAAGCGGAAATTATATCAAAATGTTAGAAGTAGTCACAATCAAGCTACAATAGCCCATTACAAACAGTACTGTAAGGTACTTAAAAATGTTATTAGCAAGGCAAAGAGTATGTTGTTGTTGTTGTGGTCTTCAGTCCTGAGACTGGTTTGATGCAGCTCTCCGTGCTACTCTATCCTGTGCAAGCTTTTTCATCTCCCAGTACATACTGCAGCCTACATCCTTCTGAATCTGCTTAGTGTATTCATCTCTTGGTCTCCCTCTACGATTTGTATCCTCCACCCTGCCCTCCAATACTAAATTGGCGATCCCCTGATGCCTCAGAACATGTCCTACCAACCGGTTCCTTCTTCTTGTCAAGTTGTGCCACAAACTCCTCTTCTCCCCAATTCTGTTCAATACCTCCTCATTACTTATGTGATCTACCCATCTAATCTTCAGGATTCTTCTGTAGCACCACATTTCGAAAGCTTCTATTCTCTTCTTGTCCAAATAATTTATTGTCCACGTTTCACTCCCATACATGGCTACACTCCATACAAATACTTTCAGGAAAGACTTCCTGACACTTAAATCTATACTCGATGTTAACAAATTTCTCTTCTTCAGAAACGATTTCCTTGCCATTGACAGTCTACATTTTATATCCTCAGTACTTCGACCATCATCAGTTATTTTTCTCCCCAAATAGCAAAACTCCTTTACTACTTTAAGTGTCTCATTTCCTAATCTAATTCCCTCAGCATCACCCGACTTAATTCGACTACATTCCATTATCCTCGTTTTGCTTTTGTTGATGTTCATCTTATACCCTCCTTTCAAGACACTGTCCATTCCGTTCAACTGCTCTTCCAAGTCCTTTGCTGTCTCTGACAGAATTACAATGTCATCGGCGAACCTGAAAGTTTTATTCCTTCTCCATGGATTTTAATACCTACTCAGAACTCTTCTTTTGTTTCCTTTATTGCTTGCTCAATATACGGATAGGGGATAGGCTACAACCTTGTTTCACTCCCTTCCCAACCATTGTTTCCCTTTCATACCCATCGACTCTTATAACTGCCATCTGCTTTCTGTACAAATTGTAAATAGCCTTTCGCTCCCTGTATTTTACCCCCTCCAGCTATAGAATTTGAAAGAGAGTATTCCAGTCAACATTGTCAAAAGCTTTCTCTAAATCTACAAATGCTAGAAACGTAGGTTTGCCTTTCCTTAATCTTTCTTCTAAGATAAGTCTTAGGGTCAGTATTGCCTCACGTGTTCCAACATTTCTACAGAATCCAAACTGATCTTCCCCGAGGTCGGCTTCTATCAGTTTTTCCATTCGTCTGTAAAGAATTCGCGTTAGTATTTTGCAACTGTGACTTATTAAACTGATAGTTCGGTAATTTTCACATCTGTCAACACCTGCTTTCTTTGGGATTGGAATTATTATATTCTTCTTGAAATCTGAGGGTATTTCGCCTGTTTCATACATATTGCTCACCAGATGGTAGAGTTTCGTCAGGACTGGCTCTCCCAAGGCTGTCAGTAGTTCTAATGGAATGTTGTCTACTCCCGGGGCCTTGTTTCGACTCAGGTCTTTAAGAGCTCTGTCAAACTCTTCACGCAGTATCATATCTCCCATTTCATCTTCATCTACATCCTCTTCCATTTCCATAATATTGTCCTCAAGTACATTGCCCATGTATAGACCCTCTATATACGCCTTCCACCTTTCTGCTTTCCCTTCTTTGCTTAGAACTGGGTTTCCATCCGAGCTTTTGATGTTCATACAAGTGGTTCTCCTTTCTCCAAAGGTCTCTTTAATTTTCCTGTACGCAGTATCTATCTTACCTCTAGTGAGATTAGCCTCTACATCGTTACATTTTGTCCTCTAGTCATCCCTGCTTAGCCATTTTGCACTTCCTGTCGATCTCATTTTTGAGACGTTTGTATTCCTTTTTGCCTGCTTCATTTACTGCATTTTTATATTTTCTGCTTTCATCAATTGAATTCAATATTTCTTCTGTTACTCAAGGGTTTCTACCAGCCCTCATCTTTTTACCTATTTGATCCTCTGCTGCCTTCACTACTTCATCCTTCAAAGTTACCCGTTCTTCATCTACTGTATTTCGTTCCCCCATTCCTGTCAATAGTTCCCTTATGCTCTCCCTGAAGAGTATAGCTAATTCAAAGGATAAAATTAAAGCCATATGGTCAGTTGTGAAGGAAGTGTCTGGTCAGCAGCACAAGTTTGATGTTATAAAGTCAGGTCGCAGTAATAATGTTTCTGTTACTGATAAATCAGATAAATGTACAGTATTTAACAATCATTTTCTGAGCATTGCTGGTGTATTAAATAAAAATTTAGTTTCTACAGGAAATCATATAAATTTCCTAGAAAATGCCTTTCCGAGATTGATGTCTGAAATACTCCTCTGTGATACAGACAAGAGGGAGATTGAGTCAATAATGAAATCACTGAAGACTAAGGGCTCTCATGGTTATGATGGAGTGTCTAGCAAAATATTAAAGTACTGTGCTGCACATGTTAGCCCTGTATTTAGCCATATTTGTAATTTTTCCTTTAGGAATGGTCAGTTCCCTGAGTGATTAAAGTACTCAGTAGTAAAGCCGCTTTATAAAAAGGGAGAAAGGGATAGTGTAGATAATTTTAGACCTATTTCTATGCCATCAGTATTTGCAAAAGTTATCGAAATGGCTGTTTATGTAAGGTTAATTGATCATTTTATATCACACGATTTGCTATCAAATGTACAGTTCGACTTTAGAAGTCGTTTAACAGCTGAAAATGCTATATTCTCTTTTTTCTGTGAGGTACCGGATGGGCTAAACAAAAAGTTTCGAACGCTTGGCGTATTCTTTGATTTAACCAAGGCATTTGACTGTGTTGATTTATCATATTGCTCCAGAAGTAGGACCATTACGGAATAAGGGGAGTAGCTCACAATTGGTTCACCTCTTACTTTAGCAACAGGCAGCAATGTTGATAACGGCTGTGATGTGGGGTCTGAGTAGGGTACTGTCAAGCTGGGGGTGCCCAAGGCATCAGTGTTGGGGCCGCTCCTGTTCCTTATTTATATAAATGATATTCCCTCTAGTATTATGGGTAACTCTAAAATGTTTCTGTTTGCTGATGACACTAGCTTGGTAGTAAAGGATGTTGTGTGCAACATTGACTCGGTTTCAAATAGTGCAATGCATGACCACAGTTCATGGCTTGTAGAAAATAAACTAACGTTAAATCACAGTAAGATTCACTTTTTACAGTTTCTAACACAAAATTCAACAAAACCTGACGTTTTAATCTCACAGAACGGGCATATGATTAGTGAAACTGAACAATTCAAATTTCTAGGTGTTCAGATAGATAGTAAGCTGTCGTGGAAAGCCCACGTTTAGGATCTTGTTCAAAGACTTAATACAGCCATTTTTACTAGTCCAACGGTATCAAAAGTGAGTGATATTTAGACACGTCAATTAGTCTACTTTGCTTATTTTCATTCACTTATGTCGTATGGTATTAAGTTTTGGGGTAACTCTTCCCTTTCTAGAAGGATATTTTTGACTCAGAAACGGGCGGTTCGGGCAATAAGTGATGTGAGTTCTCGAACCTCTTATTGACCTCTGTTCACGAGTCTGAGTGTTTTGACATTGGCCTCTCAATATGTATATTCCTTATTGTCGTTTCTTGTTACCAATATTAGTTTATTCCCAAGAATAAGCAGCTTTCACTCGGTTAATACTCGGCAGAAATCAAACCTCCATTTGGGTCGAACTTCCTTAACTCCAGTGCAAAAGGGTGTGCAGGATACTGCAGCATCCATTTTAAATAAGCTGCCACTCGAATTCAAAAATCTTAGCAGTAATCCATGCGCTTTCACATCGAAACTGAAGAGTTTCCTCATGGGTCACTCTTTCTATTCTGTCGAGGATTTCCTTGAGAAATTTAGCTGGTTCTTTTGTAATGCTGATAGCGTTTACTTAAACTTATGGCCAGACTTTTTTTCAGGTTCATGAACGTTTATTTTTATGTGTTATAATTTTATGTTGTAAGTTCATGTACTGACACGTTCCATGACCTTGGAGATTCGCTCCTCAATTTGGTCCTACGGAACTTGACGTGTAAATAAAATAAAATTCCGATAATTTCTTCTTGTTGCGTACATTGGTTTTACCTGCAGAGTTATTTTTTTCTGGTGGCTTATGACTATCACATACTTTTACTTACAATAAAGCTAGAGAAGGGAAAGTTAAATACTACTTTTTCGGCTTTATTTCTGTATAGACTTGTTACTCTGTTATAAAATACTTACATTTTCTTGCTTATCATTCTACATACAATATTTTGATTTCCTTCCACTATACTGAATATTCACAATTAATGAATCTTTTCTTTCTGATCATTTTTTAAAATAAAATATATACATATGGGGAACGAAGACTAGCAGCAGGAGGCACACACACACACACACACACACACACACACACACACACACACACACACACAGACACTCACTCATGAACTATGTACAAATAAATACACACCCCTACTTTAAGATGCAGTGCAGTATGTACCTCATGACGTCTTAATTAAAAGATCATCTTATGCGCCATATGTGGAACGTCATCAACACCCTTTAGGAGGTACATCTTGTAACCTTTAATCGTGAGACCTTTTGAAGCAGTACGGTGCGCACCCTTAGCCCAGTTGTGGGTGGCAGCTGCATGTATACAGTATGCATAACTGACCAGCTAGAACATTGTGGCCACCTACCTGACAGCTGGTATGTCCACCTTTGGGCGATGAGCTCTGACGCCATGTTCAATCACGTCGAAGATGTGTTCGATCGGGTTCAGATCTGGCGAGTTGGGAGACCAGCAAGTCCACTTGAACTCGCCACTGTGTTCCTCGAACTACCCCATCACACTCATGGTCTTGTGATATGGGGCAGTACCTTGTTGAAAAATTTCAGTGCCATAGGGAAACATGACTGCCATGAAGGGATGTATGTGGTCTTCAACAAGTGTATGATACTCCTTGGTCCTCACGGTGCCTTTCACGAGCTCCATGGGACCCATGGATGCTCTCGTGAATGTTCTCCAGAGCGTAATGGAGCCACCGCTAACTAGTCTCCATCCTGTAGTACAGGAGCAAGGAGCTGTTCCTGTGGAAGATGACGGAATCGCGCCCTCCCATCGGCTCGATAAAGAAGGTATCGAGATTTTGTGCCAGCGTCCACTGCGGATGGTTATGTGCCCATTTCAGTCGTAGTTGCAAATGTCTTGGTATTAACGTTGAGCAATGCATGGGTCGCGGGCGTGGAGGTACATCGTTAGGAGTGCTCGGTGCACTGTGTGTTCAGACACACTCGTACTCTGCCCAGCATTAAAGTCCGATGTCAGTTCCGCCACAGTTCGTCGCCTCTCTGCCCAGGCTACGATGTCCGACATCTGTGGGGTGGCCACAGACCACACAGTGTCTGGACATGGTTTCACCTTGGTTTGACTTGAAGACACTCGCCATAGCATTTCTCAAACGCCTGAAAAGTCGTGCAGTTTCCGACATGCTTGTGCGCAGCCCCCAGGCAATCATAGTCTACTCTCAAAGTCGGGTAGATCTCGTGCTTTTCTCATTCTGGACACAAACAGCACGCTCACTGATATTACGTGTACCATGCGTGTGTCTGACTAGCTGTCATTCCTCTCCAGGTGATGTTGCTATAGCCAGGGAAGCATCCTGGGACCTCTGCTGTTCCTGATCTATATAAATGACCTGGGTGACAATCTGAGCAGTTCTCTTAGATTGTTCGCAGATGATGCTGTAATTTACCGTCTAGTAAGGTCATCCAAAGACCAGTATCAGTTGCAAAGCGATTTAGAAAAGATTGCTGTATGGTGTGGCAGGTGGCAGTTGACGCTAAATAACGAAAAGTGTGAGATGATTCACATGAGTTACAAAAGAAATCCGTTGGAATTCGATTACTCGATAAATTCTCAAGGCTGTCAATTCAACTAAGTACCTGGGTGTTAAAATTACGAACAACTTCAGTTGGAAAGACCACGTAGATAATATTGTCGGGAAGGCGAGCCAAAGGTTGCGTTTCATTGGCAGGACACTTAGAAGATGCAACAAGTCCACTAAAGAGACACACACTACACTCGTTCGTCCTCTGTTAGGATCTTGCTGCGCGGTGTGGGATCCTTACCAGGTGGTATTGACGGAGGACATCGAAAGGGTGCAAAAAAGGGCAGCTCGTTTTGTATTATCACGTTATAGGGGAGAGAGTGTGGCAGATATGATACACGAGTTGGGATGGAAGTCATTACAGCATAGATGTTTTTCGTCGCGGCGAGACCTTTCTCCGAAATTTCAGTCACCAACTTTCTCTTCCGAATGCGAAAATATTTTGTTGAGCCCAACCTACATAGGTAGGAATGATCATCAAAATAAAATAAGAGAAATCAGAGCTCGAACAGAAAGGTTTAGGTGTTCGTTTTTCCCGCTCGCTGTTCGGGAGTGGAATAGTACAGAGATAGTATGATTGTGGTTTCAATGAACCCTCTGCCAAGCACTTAAATGTGAATTGCAGAGTAGTCATGTAGATGTAGATTATACCGACAGTAGGTCGGTGGTCACAATGTTTTGGTTGATCAGTGTGCACCTTAGATCTCAGCCCCACAAACTCCTTAACCTGTGAACAATTCGCCTCGTCTTTCATCAGGCTAACGATATTCTTGTTCTGAAGTGTCATCACAAAAGGATTATAGACCACATATCCCAGCGTTACGAATTTTACATGACTGTACCAAATTACTTCATATGAATCGCAGCCTTTCACGCAGTAGGTGTAGCAGTCTGAATCCATGTAAAGTAACACGGGATTGGTGAAGTTGGGCTTTGCAGAGTCATAGTGAATGTGGTACATGTGGAGTTTGGATAGGTCCAGAAATTAGATACCGATATAGAGAGGTGCCACCTCCACAGCGAGTATACCTTCATTGTAAATGGTAACCCATTTGAAGCTTGGTCTGGCGACATAACCACGTGAGCCATAACATCCATCTCATCGGTAAACAAAATGAAATTTGGGGTATTCTCTAACATTCTCCATGTTTTTCCGAAATCTGAATTGTCCATTAACTTATAAAAATCTTTTTCAGAATAGCATTTCACGAGAGCCTTCTGTCAAGTGTTAACATCAATGTACTCCTTTAACCAGCAAAGCACCTTGAAGGAATTTCCGAAGGTGATACTAATAAGTTACATTACCAACCTGAGACGTTGATGGAGGTTACTACAGCACACAATAAACGCTGCCTGCTCCTCAGTGTTGTTTATATATTTGATGTGCTTTTTCTTGTTATTGTGTGAAATCATATGGGGCTTAACTTCTAAGGTCATCAGTCCCTAAGCTTACACACTACTTAATCTAAATTATCCTAAGGACAAACACACACACCCATGCCTAAGGGAGGACTCGAACCTCCGCCGGGACCAGCCGCACAGTCCATGACTGCAGCGCCGAAGACCGCTCGGCTAATCCCGCGCTGCTTTGATGTGCTGACAGGCTAATTTTGAAAAGTAGAGGGGTCAGACTACTTTATGCTTCACTTCTCTGTTCTGCAGGGTCTGCTGTTGGTCATCTTCTGGCTTGTAAACATTCAAAGATTTGAATAATCAGGATTCTGCCTCTCGAATTTTGGTAGGTCCTGGTGTTTTACGGCGAATAAGGTGCCGAGGAAACTGTAATATCGGCAGAAAAAAAATGTTCAAATGTGTGTGAAATCTTATGGGACTTAACTAATAAGGTCATCAGTCCCTAAGCTTACACACTACTTAATCTAAATTATCCTAAGGACAAACACACACACCCATGCCTGAGGGAGGACTCGAACCTCCGCCTAGACCAGCCGCACAGTCATATGGGCAGACATAAGATATATCGTATTTACTTGTATTCTGTGCATCTCTTAGGTAATTTGTGTTACTAGCTAGAAGCGACCATGCAAAGCAATATGAATCCTTCTCATTTATATTCTGGACGTTAATACAAGAATATTTATTGGTAGTATGGCTGGGACAAATCTGGACCGCCCATTAAGTGGACAGTAGACATGTGAGTACATAGCTGAGTGCCTTAACTCCATCGTCTTTCCTCCACGTTAGAAAATGGCTAAGTATGACGATCTGGCAAAAGTTCTGAACTACTCTGTGAATCAATAGCCCCACAATATCACAACAATTCTCCCCAAATTTGAACGACTCTTTAGGGGAATGTGTAAACTCACAGTAAAGAGCTGAGTTACACTTAATGGCAGCATACCATGGGTCATTGACTTTCAGACAGTATGCTTCTAAAAATGCCTTGGCAGTCATCGAGGAAAGTGGCTGGTTATTGGTAGCCCACATTCGTTATCAGCGTGGGCTTTTGAAATCCTGTCCCAAAAAGCTCCATCAAACACAGAGTAGTCCTGCGGAGCTACACGACCTTTGTGGTAATCTGTAACAGTGCAGGCAGGCGGCGCTGCTGCTGGTAGGCCCAGAGTGATGTCGAAATTATGTCTGATATTGCTTAGGTCTGTGACGACGAACGTCCATAGTGCGGCTGCGTCTGCAAACTAGCAGGTGTCATCAGCCAATGCCATGTTGGTAACAATGATGATGATGATGATGATGATGATGATAACGATGGATCCCGTGGAAGTGGTATTTGCAGGCATGGCGAATTCATTTTCAATGTACAGGGCTGGGGCAACGAATGCATCATAGTCATGTCGGCTGCTGCTAGTGCAAGCCGGCAACCATGTACGGCCTGCATGTCATTTGTAAAGAAAGAATAATTTGATAAGTATCATGCATAACCAAAAAAATGATATACACAGACATCTATAGTACTTCACTCACATTCTAAATTAGTGGCATCTGAAAAGCCCACGAGCCATCATCATGCCGTTATTTGCAGCGACGCCTTGTAATACCAAATTCTTTCCACCCATTGCAGTATTATCATTGAGTGTGTCAGAAACAATTGGCAATGCTGACTACTAGATAATCCAGAACACGGCTGCGTTGGCTGTTGAGCAAGCATCATTAGTCCATATCAAGTTTGTGTTTGTAGACATGGTGAATACGTCATAGACGAACCAGACTGAGATGAAAAATGCATCATCAGCTTGTCAGGTCATCGAGTTGTTGTTGCTGGTACATTTCTGAGTACAAAAACGTCCATCACATCTGCAGCAGCAGAAGAAGAAATTAATCATCAGAATGAAACTATATCAATCATATGTTAACTTGGAAACAGATCAAAACATCATTTTAAGTAATTACCTGTAGGATAAATAGGGTCAAATTGGCGGCTGTTAACGGCTCCTGATGAACCCTCATTTCCATCATCATTCTTCATCTCTGTTGATTCTGTCAGAGATGTTGTTGTTCCTTCTAGGAAATCTCAGACTGCGATGGCTTCTTGCGCCGAGACGACTCCTTCTTATTGCTGAAAACCAATGGGAGATGAGTATCCATATCTGTAGTCACGTGATGTTAGGCATGATGTCGCCTGTCCGTGACTGTGCATAGCCCCCCAGTATCTCACACCCCTTCTGCTGGCGTTCGTAAATATAGTATTACATTTTTTCAGTGCGGGTACTTCATTTGAGCAGTGTTTGCGCTGTTGAAAGAGTAAGGGAAATTTGACTAACGCTCAGAAACACCCTGCGCACAGCGACTGGCATCTACAGCTCTCTACCCAAGACATCAGACGCCACTGTCAAAGCGTACCATACATTTTACTAACGCGCCCTTTGCAGACATTCGTTAGTACAGACACCATTGATGTAAGCATCACACTTTGCTTAGAGTCTGCATGCGAAGCTCTTCTACGATAATATTAATAACAACAACGGAAGAGAGCGATACTAACTTTTATGTTTCCAGCGAGGGCCTTGCACTGTGTTCAGAGAGGTCGGGCAACTGCCATTGCAAATGTCGTACAACTGATACTATCATAGCAAATTACGAAAAAAGAGTTAAAGCAGGATAAATTTTAATAAAAAAACAAACAAAACGCCTAGCAAAAGCCGGGAGTGGTGGCCAAGCGGTTCTAGGCGCTTCAGTCTGGAACCGCGCGACCGCTGCGGTCGCAGGTTCGAATCTTGCCTCGGGCATGGATGTGTGTGATCTCCTTAGGTTAGTTAGGTTTACGTAGTTCTAAGTTCTAGGGCTCAGAGCCATTTGAACCAATTTCAGCCCAGCAAAAGTATTAGATTCTACGATTCTCGTTATCTAAGTTGCATATGCTACCTATGCAAACTTGTCGTGATTCCATTGGTAGTATTAGCGTCAATACGTGTATTGCCTCCGGAATTATACCACTTTACATGACATCCATTGTGCTGCCACCTACTGTCAGGTACTCCATATCAGCGACCTCAGTAGTCATTAGACATCGTAAGAGAGCAGAATGGGGCGCTACACAGAACTCACGGGGTCTGAACGTGGTCAGGTGATTGGGTGTCACTTGTGTCATGCGTCTGTATGCGAGATTTCCACACTCCTGAACATTCGTAGGTCCACTGTTTCCGATGTGATAGTGAAGCGGAAACGTGAAGGGACACGTACAGCACAAAAGCGTACAGGCCGACCTCGTCTGTTGACTGTCAAAGACCGCTGACTGTTGAAAGGGGTCGTAATGTGTAATAGGCAGACATATATCCACATCATCACACAGGAATTCCAAACTGCATCAAGATCCACTGCAAGTACTACGACAGTTACACGGGACTTGATAAAACTTTGATTTCATGGTTGAGCGGCTGCTTATAAGCCACACATCACGGCGGTCGCTTGGTGTAAGGAGCTTAAACATTTAACGGTTGAGCATCAGAGAAAAGACTGTGTGGAGTGCCAGGTCTCACCTACCGACATCGATACCTCTCCTCAGTGCAGCACTCCGTGAAGAATGGGCTGCAATTCCCCAAGAAATCTTCCAGCACCTGTTTGAAAGTATGCTTCCGTAAGTGGAAGCTGTCCTCGAGGCTAATGGTGGGCCAACACCATACTGTATTTGAACATCACCGACGGAGGGCGCCACGAACTTGTAAGTCATTTTAGCCAGGTGTCGGGATCCTTTTGGTCACATAATGTACATAGATTGTCGTGGAGTTTGAGTGGGGACGTTACATCATTGTAAACACACATAGCACCGTTGTGCTAGTTCATGAATTGGCCTCCTGAGCGGTCTCCACTCTTCCCTAATTGATTGTGAAGAGGGTGTTAGAGGTGGTGGGAGCAGTGCCAGAGGAGGCCATGGGTGGCGGTGGCGAAGCATTTGCTGCAGTCGTATCAACAGTGTTAGAGGTGACATAGGAATATCCCCCTATCAGGCACTATCCTGGGTCATATGTTGGTGGATCAATACCGAACATTATGCAGGAATTTTTTCACAGATGAATCCACCCCATTCATTGCCCAAGACATTCCACAGTTGGATCCGCTCTGAAAAATATTCCCAGATGTACTGCATGCTGGTTCCAGCCTGAAAAATAATCCCAGATATCCCTTACATAATCAGGTACAGTTAGCTACTGTTGGATCCACCTTTCAGACAATGCCTTGCATCTTATGTTGGGGGATCAATACAGAAATTATTATAGTTTTTTTCAGTTGGATCCACCCTAGCCACTATCCCAGACGTGGCGCAAGTGGATCTGCCCTGAATATTATCCCTGGACAAAACATATGCTGGTTCCACATCTAATAATATTCCCAGAAGTATCGCATTGTAGATCCACCATTAGAAATATGCCACACCTAATGCAGTTGGATCCACTGTTTGTATGCAACTCTGGAACCACCCTGGAATGCTGGCCCCATTACCGCTACCACTACCACACAGCCTCATGGCGATGCTGATATCCACTTCCGGAACTGGCCGTGCTGCCTCTGATTATAATTCTACTATTGGTGGGGGTAAGTAGTGGGAACCAAGTGGGAAGTCTATATATGTAATACCACAACTTTGCTATGTGTGTTTACAACGAAATAACATCAACACTCTATCCCCACAGCTATACATAAATGTACATGTGTGTTTTAGCACTGACATATGGAGGATTAAGTATAGTTCGTAGATACCCTGGCTGGGCTGGAACTCTGTATCAAAGTTGGGTGGTACAAATGAGTAGCTAACCATACCTGGTAATGTAACTAATCAGAGCATATACACTGATCAACCTGAACATTATGAACACCTAAATAATAGCTAGTATGTCAACATTTGGCAAAGATAACAGTGGCAGTTTCTCATGGCATGGAAGCAGTGAGGCCTCAGTAGGTCCCTGGAGGGAGCTGGAACCACATCTGCACACACAAGTAATCTAATTCCTGTAAATTCTGAGAACGGGGGTGATGAGCTCTGATGCCATCTTAAATCGTATCCCAGATGTGCTTGATCAGGTTCAGATCTAGAGAGTTGGGGGACTAGCACGTCAATTGGAACTCACTACTGTGTTCCTCGAACCACTCCATCACACTCATGGCCGTGTGACATGGTGCGTTATTTTGTTGAAAAATGTCAGTGCCATCGGGATACATGAGCGTCATCAAGGGTGTATGTGGTCTGCAACAAGTGTATAATACTCCTTCGCCCTCATGGTGCCTTGCACGAGGTCCACTGCACCCATGGATGCCCACGTAAATGTTCCCCAGAGCACAATTGAGATGCCATCAGCTTGTCCCCATCCTTCAGTACAGCTGTCAAGGAACTGTGCTGGTGGAAGATGACAGATTTGCGCACTTCCATCAGCATGATGAACGAAGTATCTGGATTCATCACACCTTGAAATGCTCTGCCACTATGCCAACGTTCATTGTGGATGGCCATGTGTCCATTTCAGTCATAGTTGTTGATGACATGGTGTTAACATTGGCATATGCATGGGTCGTAGGCTGTGGAGGCACATTGTTAGGAGTGTTAAGCGCATTGTGTGTTCTGACACACTTGTACTCTAGCCAGCACTAAAATATGATGTTAGTTCTGCCACATTCCACCACCAATTCTCTTTTACCAGTGTGTCCAGCCTATGACATCCGACATCTGTAATGACTGGTGGCCAAAAACCCCATGACGTCTGGACGTGATTTCACCTTGGTTGCATCACAAGTTGAAGATACTCGCCACAACACTCCTCGAACACCCGAGAAGTCGTACAGTTTACAAAATGCTCGAGAGACGCCCACACGTCGTCACAACCTGACCTGGGTCAAACTCAGATAGATTGCATGGCTTCCTCGTTTTACACACTGACAGCATGCTCACTAATGCTACATGCAGCGTGCATGTGTCTGACTGGCAGTCATTGCCTGAGAGGGGACGCTGCTATCGCCTGAACGGGTTTACATCGATAGTAGGTCATTGGTTATAAATTTCTGGCTGATCAGCGTATACATTTCTACCTTTAGATTCGGAATACGGAAAAACTGAAAAATAAAAAAAAAGGAAAAATGTGGGAAGTGTCAAAAATTTGGTAAAATTTGGATACGACGTGGGCGTACAGGATATCTGTATGCATAGAAAGTATACGAAATTTTTGTAACATAAGCACTAAATCAGTGCCTAGAGAGTTCATTGATATGCTCCTAGAAAGCTATAAGTCTGTTCCAAGACCAGTTATGTGGTTACAGAATGGTAAAATTATTTGGATGCCATGTAAAGTGGTGTTATTCCAGAAGCGATAAAGACTATGTGATCAAAAGTATCCGGACACCCCCAAAAACATACGATTTTCATATTAGGTGCATTTTGCTGCCATCTACTGCCATGTACTCCACATCAGCTACCTCAGTAGTCATCAGACATCGTGAGAGAGCAGAAGGGGGGCTCCACAGAATTCACAGACTTCGAACGTGGTCAGGTGATTGGGTGTCACTTGTGTCATACGTCTGTATGCGAGATTTCCACGCTCCTAAACATCCCTAGGTCCACTGTTTCCGATGTGATAGTGAAGCAGAAACGTGAAGGGACACGTACAGTACAAAAGCGTACAGGCCAACTTCGTCTGTTGACTGACAGTGACTACTGACAGTTGAAAGGGGTCGTAATGTATAATGGGCAGACATTTATCCATACCATCACACAGGAACTACAAACTGCATCAGGATCCCACTGCAAGTACTATGACATTAGGCGGGAGGTGAGAAAGCTTGGATGTCATGGTTGAGCGGCTGTTCGTAAGCCACACATCATGCCGGTAAAGGTGAAACGACGCCTCGCTTGTTGTAAGGAGCATAAACATTGGACGATTGAACAGTGGAAGAACGTTGTGTGGAGTGACGAATCACGGTACAAAATGTGGCGATCCGATGACAGAGTGTGGGTGTGGCGAATGCCCAGTGATCTTCATCTGCCATCGTGTGTAGTGCCCACAGTAAAATTCGGCCGGCCGCTATTGCCGAGCGGTTCTAGGCTCTTCAGTCCGGAACTGCGGTGCTGCTGCGCTCGCAGGTTCGAATCCTGCCACGGACATGGATGTGTGTGATGTCCTTAGTTTAGTTAGGTTTAAGTAGTTCTAAGTCTAGGGGACTGATGACCTCATATGTTAAGTCCCATAGTGCTTAGAGCCATATGAACCATTTGAAACAGTAAAATTCGGAGGCGGTGGTGTTATGGTGTGGTCGTGTTTCTCAAGGAGGGGGCTTGTACCCCTTGTTGTTTTGCGTGGAACTATCACAGCACAAGCCTACACTGATGTTTTAAGCATCTTCTTGCTTCCCACTGTTGAAGAGCAATTCGGGGATTGCATCTTCCAACACAATCGAGCACCTGTTCATAATGCAAGGCCTGTGGCGGAGTGGCTACACGACAATAACATACGCGTAATGGACTGGCCTGCACAGAGTCCTGACCTGAACCCTATAGAACACCTTTGGGATGTTTTGGAACACCGACTTCGTGCCAGTCCTCACCGACCGATATCGATACCTCCCCTCAGTGCAGCACTCCGTGAAGAATGGGCTGCCATTCCCCAAGAAACCTTCCAGCACCTGATTGAACGTATGCCTGCGAGAGTGGAAGCTGTCATCAAGGCTAAGCGTGGGCCAACACCATACTGAATTCCAGCGTAATCGATGGAGGGCGCCACGAACTTGTAAGTCATTTTCAGCCAGGTGTCTGGATACTTTTGATCGCATAGTGTAAATGCATCACACAGTCATATACTGATGCCACTACTAGAGACGGAATCAAGAGAAGTTTGCATTACTTACATTAGAACCAAATACTATTGCTCAGCGTTTTCGCAAATAGTGTTTTGGTTGATGTGGATGGCATTAAAGTCATTTTCGTCCATTTGTATGCGTTTTGAGAAACAGTGTGCATACCAAGAAAAACATCCACTCTACCTTTGACCCTGGGGTTATCCAAACCATGACACACATGCGGCGCGCACACGCAAGCACGCCCGCACGCACACACACACAGACACACACACACACACACACACACACACACACACACACACGCGCGCGCGCGTGCACGCACAAACACACACACACAGTGTGATTACATCTACACTTAGAGGTTATGGCTGAATGTGCCATCATCTGGAATCCTTATACATATGTCTTTGCTAATAGTATGGATAACCACGTAACTGTGTTTGATGTGTGGGGTCTCATGTAGAGTATTATCCATCTATTTATAATTTCAATTATTTTACGTGGAAATTGATTGCATAAACTCGTGATCGTTTGAAATACTACACAACGATTTATAAAGATTCCTCACAGAGTTATGTTGTCAAAATCATTCCGATATTTGTCGTAGTTTTTTAAAGCACGCATCAGGAGCTGGTAGTGTCACGATGCAGCCACACTCCTGTATCTCTCAATAACAGCAGCAGCTTCATAAGTGGGGCTCTCGGTGATAGCACCTGTCTGACGTCTCTGCATCTTAGGCAAGATCCTCGCTGGTGGATTAAAAATATTCTTATTTCCTTCCATTATTATAATTAATATTTTTGCAGAAGAACTATTTAGAGGAATCTGAGCGATGGCTTATGCTTACATCATTGGCTCCTGCACTAGCGAATGTCTGCAAAAGGTGCATTACTGAAATATGTATGGTACTCTTTGACAGTGGTGTCTGATGTGCTGGTTGGAGGGCTGCAGAAGTTGTTCACTGTATGTAGGGAGTCTTTAAGCATCGGTAAATTCTTCGTGTTCTTTGAACAGCGGAAACGGTGCCCAAGTGATGGACCAATGTGTATCTGCATTGAAATATACTCCTATATTTACAAACACCATTGAAAATGGTGTGAGTTATCGGGGGCCTATGCATAGCCACTTGCAGGTACCATCATACCTATAACCATTTGACAAGAGATATGAATTGAGAGACTGCAGGGCACTCCCACTTCTGATACGGTGGCATGCCACGAAATGTTCTTAGGGAAGTTGATCTTTATTACTTGGTTACTATAACTGGATACGATTTGACTTCATTCATATGATGAAATTATTTGTAGTATTTAATGCTCTTGCTTGTGTGCTCTAGTGAAGGAATAGCATTCAGGGGAGGAGGTTGCCGATTGAAGCGACTGCTGTAAAAGCGTATGGCTGCTGAGGGCCGAGAGAAGCTTTTTTTCTGAGGAACCTGGGTGAAAGCATTTGCGGACTGCTGACTTCCTTGGTCTCATTGTGCAGACACATTGGATGGCGCCAGACGGTTAACGGCCGCGTCCAGATAGGCTGACTAGCGCTGAGATACTTAATTCTCTGATAGTGTTGTTTATGTGTTTACTTGTTTTATTTACAGTGTATTTGCGTCAGTGACTTCTGTGTCACACGTCGACCATTTTCCCGGCGTTCCTAACGGCGTTGCATTATTTTTGTGGTTTTTACTATTGTATTTTTTGTTTTTGGTTGTTTGTCGATTCTGGATCTAGTGTACTACTGTCGTAGTAGGAAATTGGAAATTTGTCGCAAGGCCTTACTGGACCAAACTGCTGGGGTCATCGGTCCCTAATTGTCGCAGTCTCGGACTGCATACTGCTTAGCTATATTTTTTTTAAAGTCATTGTATTGTATTGCGTATATCTTTCAGTTAGATAATACGGTTGTCCACGTGTTGCACGGATAGTTAAAGTTTGTGTGGAGAGAAAATTTGAATGATAACGAGAAATGGTGCACGGAGACAAAGTAGACTGGGAGCGGGAAAATAAAGCGTCCGTCATGGAGGAAGAGGTCAATGAAACGGTGAAGGCACAGTTTGAATGTAGGGAGGCGCTGCTGTTGAACGGTGTTAGCAACAACGATGTTGTGCAACAAGGAAATCAGGGAGACGAAAGCGATATGGCTTGTCTTGAGGGGACAGGCAGTGTCAGATCGCGTGTTATAGAAGATGTGAGCGTACCACAAGATATCGAAGCAGAAGTGATTAGCCGAAATCCGGACAGAGCAGACAGGGCGGTGTGAGTACGCAATGATGCGGATACAACACCGCAGAAATCAAGTTTGAGTTCGCTCGATTACGACACTGAGGAAAAGGAAGAGGACTTCATTCGGGTGGCATTTTTAATGGGTATGGAGAACAAATTGTAAGAGAAAATTAATGAGTTAGTGCCAGATAATAACGAGACGAGGACGGACATCAAAAATATCGGTGCTCAGGTAAATCAGATGCAGAAGGAACACAAGTCATGGGCAAGAATACTCCAGGAAAACCTACGTAAAGTAAACACCAAAGGAATGAAAGGTTTAAAGACTGCGCATGATGCTAAGAAGACGGCAGAGAGCGCCAAGACGGTAGCAAGTTCGGAAGACAAGTAGCAGCTGAAGCACCGAAATCGATTAAGCGCACAGAACAGCAAGGACGAGAGGCAGTGGTCAATTTGAACAAGACGATCGAGAGTGTGGAAAAGCGGAAAAATGACGCGGAGCACCGCATCGACACGAAAATACGTGAAGCCATGGATCTTCATGCGACAGCGGCCATGGATAAATTAGTCAGAGCTGCGCAAATTAGGGACTTGTTCGGACGTGACAACTGCAACTCCAGTGAGCGAGACTGAAGAGGTCCGGACTCTCGTTCAAATCTCAACAGGAAGCGATCAACACGCGAACGGAGAAGAAATTGGAGGAGGCGCTAAGGAAACAATCTCAAATGCGGCCAAGGGCGAACGCAACAGAACTAGAAACAAATTCGGACGGGACGGATAACTCCATACTGTTAGCAGCGAGCAGAAGACATGGTGAGATGGATGTCGCATTTTCTCCAACCATGGAGGCAGCACAAATGAGGGGACGTCGAACGAGGACTTCGAAAGGACTGATATTTTCCGTAGGATGGAAGTTGTCGATGGAACGCCACTTGATTTTCAACACTTCTTAAAAGTCCTAAAATTCGAATTTTTCCGAGATGAGGATAATTTTATCTACCCACGCACTTGGATATCACAGTTTAACCTCTCTTTACCTCCAAATTATCCTTTAAAATACAAAACAATTAGACTTTATTTTTGCTGACACTTGCAAAGTTCAGTTGCGGAGAAAATGCACGGAATATCAGCAACGTGTAGAAGTTACCAGGAGTTCAAGGACAGCTCCCTAAATACACTCCTGGAAATTGAAATAAGAACACCGTGAATTCATTGTCCCAGGAAGGGGAAACTTTATTGACACGTTCCTGGGGTCAGATACATCACATGATCACACTGACAGAACCACAGGCACATAGACACAGGCAACAGAGCATGCAAAATGTCGGCACTAGTACAGTGTATATCCACCTTTCGCAGCAATGCAGGCTGCTATTCTCCCAAGGAGACGATCGTAGAGATGCTGGATGTAGTCCTGTGGAACGGCTTGCCATGCCATTTCCACCTGGCGCCTCAGTTGGACCAGCGTTCGTGCTGGACGTGCAGACCGCGTGAGACGACGCTTCATCCAGTCCCAAACATGCTCAATGGAGGACAGATCCGGAGATCTTGCTGGCCAGCGTAGTTGACTTACACCTTCTAGAGCACGTTGGGTGGCAAGGGATACATGCGGACGTGCATTGTCCTGTTGGAACAGCAAGTTCCCTTGCCGGTCTAGGAATGGTAGAACGATGGGTTCGATGACGGTTTGGATGTACCGTGCACTAGTCATTGTCCCCTCGACGATCACCAGAGGTGTACAGCCAGTGTAGGAGATCGCTCCCAACACCATGATGCCGGGTGTTGGCCCTGTGTGCCTCGGTCGTATGCAGTCCTGATTGTGGCGCTCACCTGCACGGCGCCAAACACGCATACGACCATCATTGGCACCAAGGCAGAAGCGCCTCTCATCGCTGAAGACGACACGTCTCCATTCGTCCCTCCAGTCACGCCTGTCGCGACACCACTGGAGGCGGGCTGCACGATGTTGGGGCGTGAGCGGAAGACGGCCTAACGGTGTGCGGGACCGTAGCCCAGCTTCATGGAGACGGTTGCGAATGGTCCTCGCCGATACCCCAGGAGCAACAGTGTCCCTAATTTGCTGGGAAGTGGCGGTGCGGTCCCCTACGGCACTGCGTAGGATCCTACGGTCTTGGCGTGCATCCGTGCGTCGCTGCGGTCCGGTCCCAGGTCGACGGGCACGTGCACCTTCCGCCGACCACTGGCGACAACATCGATGTACTGTGGAGACCTCACGCCCCACGTGTTGAGCAATTCGGCGGTACGTCCACCCGGCCTCCCGCATGCCCACTATACGCCCTCGCTCAAAGTCCGTCAACTGCACATACGGTTCACGTCCACGCTGTTGCGGCATGCTACCAGTGTTAAAGACTGCGATGGAGCTCCGTATGCCGCGGCAAACTGGCTGACACTGACGGCGGCGGTGCACAAATGCTGCGCAGCTAGCGCCATTCGACGGCCAACACCGCGGTTCCTGGTGTGTCCGCTGTGCCGTGCGTGTGATCATTGCTTGTACAGCCCTCTCGCAGTGTCCGGAGCAAGTATGGTGGGTCTGACACACCGGTGTCAATGTGTTCTTTTTTTCCATTTCCAGGAGTGTATCTACTGATCCAAGTAGACGCAAGAGCGCGTAAAGTACGAGATGATTGTTGGCAAGAATTTCGCGAGTTCAGGCTACAAAAGCCCAGTCAAGTTCCTTGATACAATGATTGACAAGAACCAGTATCTTGACGTACCATGCTCCACAGGTGAAATCATACGTCACTGTTACACCAAACTTCTGCACCATATCAACTAGTATTAGCTAGCATATGTAATGTGGAGCTCAGTACTTTCCGTAACACTCTTTACGAATTAGAGTACGCATTCTGAGCAGAGAATATCAGAGAACACGTAGGAAAGTCTGACAGATATGTCGCAGGCCCTATGTCACGTCCACAACATAACAATTGTAGTAATAGGAATTGAAATAAACGCAATGGAACGCCTTACGGAAACCATTCACGGTCAGAAAATTTCGGGAGTGTTGAAGTTGAACAAGTAAGAGACTGCAATGAGAATCGCACTAATTGTGTACTACGCCACAGAGGCTGGAATGGAAGGAGGAATGAAAGCTACGGACCACAAAACAACGGATGGCAAAACCATTGCTCCGGTTTCAACGATAATGGAAGAGGTGCGCGAATGAACAACGGACGAAACGGAAACTGAGATTCAGGCACCGAACCCAGGTAGAGGGGCGCGAGGAAATGATAACCAACGTCAATGAATAGTTGAATATACAGACGAGGCACAAAACGCATCTGAAAGTGAACTTAAAAGAGCGGGGTTCACTCATAATGACGTGCATCAAATTGCTATGGTAGCCATAGGAGGAAAGGAAGTTAGGGCAATCCTGAATAGGATTTCGGCCATCGGGGAAGAGACTTACAGACAGAGTAAGGGACTGCAAGACTGGGCGGAACTGTCGGTGAAAAGATTAAGAAAAACAGGAGCAATATTAGGGAAGGTAACTGAAGTGAACATGAAGACAAGGCTAGAGCTACTATGTCAATGTCACCTGCTGGTGGGGAAACTTCCTGATCGTGCCAGAACTGACAGCTGATTTGACTATCGGAACTGATTTCCTAAGCGAAAACAATACAATATTGGATCTAGGACGTGGTACAGCGACATTAAATAAGGATAAAAGCATCATGCTTCGATTCATCGATCGGGCGATACGGGCGAAAGTCCCGGAGAGGTGCCTTAAGATCTGGGTAGATTCAGAAGACTGGCATTTACGAAAGTCGAAATCAGTGTCGAGAGATGAAAGAGATTGCCACTATGACTCAGAGGACACCGAGGGCGAGATCTGTCAGACGATACAAGAGAGGGTTTGTGATATTGACAATATACAATTACAGAAGTTCTTCATCCCACCATATCTCAATCCCATCGCATACAGAGAGAAATTCCGAAAAGAAGTATGGAGAATGCTGCAAGAAGGGATCATTGAAACTGGCGTATCCACATACAATATCCCATTGCGGGCAGTTGAAAAGACGGACGGTTCGATACGTCTCGTGCTTGATTCTAGGCAGCTCAACACGATAATCTTGCAGGAAACAGACCTTCCGTAGAAGCTAGAAGATCTCTTGCATAGATTTCATGATGTCAAAGTGTTTTCGTCCATTGACCTCCGTTCAAGTTACTGGCAAATTCAGTTACACCCGTCGTGTCGTCAATACACGGCTTTCCTAGTTGAAGGACACTGTCATCAGTTCCAGAGATTGCCTTTTGGCCTCAATATACCTTCCGCAGCATTCATTAGGGGGATGAACGGAATTTAGTCGGGAAGTCTGAAGAACGACATGATGTCCTATGTTGATGATATCCTCATCGCAAAGCCCACTTGGGACGAACATAACAAGGTCCTTGGCGGACTACTAGGAACACTAAGGCAACATGGTGTCACAATTAATTTGAAAAATCTTGTTTCGGAACGAGGAAAGTGTATTTTATTGGGCACATGATTTCGCCAAAAGGGATTGCACCTAATCCGGAAAAACTCGAAGTTATAACCCAATTCCCGAGACCACAGACCAGGGAGGACCTCAGAGAGTTAATGGGCTTCGTAAAATTTTTATAAGAAGTTCATTAGAACGAAGGAGAATGGCGCATCAAGACTTTGTGCCTTAACAGGAAAGAAGACTCCGTGAATATGGGATGAGGTAGTGGATCATCGATTCAATTCGCTTAAACAGGTCCTTGTGAAGGCACCTATCCTAGCTCACCCTGAACTAACAGCGGATTTTTGCATGTGGGCTGATGTAGCTAAAACAGGTCTTGGCGTAGTAATATTCCAACAAATTATGGAAGATTGGACATTAGTAAACAAGACCATAGTATTTGGGAGACACTTCCTTACAAAGTACGAAAGGAATTACTCAGTAACTGAGTTAGAGGCATTGGCTATCGCGTAGGCTTTCAAAATATTCGAATATTTCCTGCTTGGACACAAGATCCATGTCTTTACGGAGGACAGAGCGTTGGAATTTTTGCTATCGGCAAAATTGGAACACGATAGGCGGACGCGGTATGTTTTATTCCTCCAAAAATTTGACTTCAGCATCACACTTTTCCTGGGAAAAACAACTGTAATTGCGGATGCACTTTCATGTTCACTGATTGGGAGACCAGATGCAAAGGGAGAAGATGTGGGGGATAGTCACTTTAGTCTATTCTATCTGCGGGAAGTCGCCTTCTAGAACTTCATGACTGCATCATTACGGGATATAAGAAGAGAGCAGGATAAAGGTCCATAATTGAAGCAGCTGAAAGAACGTTGGAAGAACCGCCAGGAAGTCGAACTACGAATGTTCTGCCTTCTAAGGAAGGGTATCTTATTCCACCGACGAAACGCAACCAGAACGATATGGAGCCTTTGTATACCAGACGAGTTAGTTAATAAGTCAATCTGGTACACACACTTAAGTTATTGCCACTTCGGACCACGGAAATGCTTCCTTACGTTGAAGGACCTGTGTCATTTTAATCAAATGGAAAGACGCGTAAGGAAGGTTCTGTAGGTATACAAGGTCTGTCGGAAGGCAAAACCAGACAGCCAGACAATGAAGGCACCTCTCCATCCAATCGCTCCAAACAAACCGCGACACATGGCGGCCGCGGACTTAATGGGACGGCTTCCTGTCACTCGGTGTGTTTTCCGATACGTTTTAATAGTCGTTGAATGAACATCAAAGTTTGCTACATATACTCCGTTACGACGAGACACGGCAGTCACTGTTTGCAAAGCGTTAACGAAAGACTTCCTAGTGCAAGTAGGCAAGGTGGACAAAATTATTACACATAACAGGGCTCAATTCAGGTCAAAACGATGGAAGGACACTCTGGAAAGATATAGGATGGCACCCATTTACATACTGGGACATCACCAGAGTTCCAACCCCGCCGTACGATGGATGAAGGACCTGAGGAATCTGTGTCGTATCTACTGTCATCGACAGCACAGCACATGGGACGTGATGTTGCAGGATTTCCAAAATGTCGTGAATGAACTTCAACATGGTTCGACCTCTCTTGGCACCGATAACTGTGCTGAAGAACAGAGACCCATCACAGAAAGTACTGGAGCTAGTGGAATTTCTCCGGCGGAAACAGATTCCGCACCGAGAGATAATCGGGATGGTGCTGGAAAGGTTTCGTGAAGGTGGAAGAAGAAGGAGGGAGCGAGAAGGTAGGAAGGCTCGGGTCCGGGAATTTGGCGTTGGACAGAATATTCTCGTTAAATCGTTCAGGCTTTCAAACAAACAGAAGAAACAGTGTCAGAAGTTCTTCAATGTGTACAGTGGACCGCTTCGGATACGCCGTGCGTATGAGCTAGAGTTCCTGAGAGCTGGACGATTGGCAGGAGTGCATTACATACCTCTCATTAAAGCCTTCATTGAATAAAACTGGAGGTCGCGATTGCAACAGTTACAGCAGGAGGAAGGCGAAGAGAAGAAAATATTAATGTGGTAATAGTAAACTGCAGGAGCGTCTATAGAAAGTTCCCAGAACTGCTCTCATTAGTAAACGGTCACAATGCCCACATCGTACTAGGGACGGAAAGTTGGCCGGCCACTGTGGCCGAGCGGTTATAGGAGCTTCACTCTGGAACCGCGTTGCTGCTAGGGTCGCAGGTTCGAATCCTGCCTCGGGCATGGATATGTGTGATGTCCTTAGGTTAGTTAGGTTTAAGTAGTTCTAAGTTCTATGGGACTGATGACCTCTGATGTTAAGCCATTTGAACCATTGGAACGGAAAGTTGATTGAAACCAGATGTAAACAGTAATGAAATTCTAATCTCTGATTGGAATGTATACCCCAGAGACAGGCTGGACAGTGAAGGGGGAGCGATAAATAGTGCAATAGTATCGAAGGAAATTGGCGGACATCCGAAATGTGAAATACACTCCTGGAAATGGAAAAAAGAACACATTGACACCGGTGTGTCAGACCCACCATACTTGCTCCGGACACTGCGAGAGGGCTGTACAAGCAATGATCGCACGCACGGCACAGCGGACACACCAGGAACCGCGGTGTTGGCCGTCGAATGGCGCTAGCTGCGCAGCATTTGTGCACCGCCGCCGTCAGTGTCAGCCAGTTTGCCGTGGCATACGGAGCTCCATCGCAGTCTTTAACACTGGTAGCATGCCGCGACAGCGTGGACGTGAACCGTATGTGCAGTTGACGGACTTTGAGCGAGGGCGTATAGTGGGCATGCGGGAGGCCGGGTGGACGTACCGCCGAATTGCTCAACACGTGGGGCGTGAGGTCTCTACAGTACATCGATGTTGTCGCCAGTGGTCGGCGGAAGGTGCACGTGCCCGTCGACCTGGGACCGGACCGCAGCGACACGCGGATGCACGCCAAGACCGTAGGATCCTACGCAGTGCCGTAGGGGACCGCACCGCCACTTCCCAGCAAATTAGGGACACTGTTGCTCCTGGGGTATCGGCGAGGACCATTCGCAACCGTCTCCATGAAGCTGGGCTACGGTCCCGCACACCGTTAGGCCGTCTTCCGCTCACGCCCCAACATCGTGCAGCCCGCCTCCAGTGGTGTCGCGACAGGCGTGAATGGAGCCACGAATGGAGACGTGTCGTCTTCAGCGATGAGAGTCGCTTCTGCCTTGGTGCCAATGATGGTCGTATGCGTGTTTGGCGCCGTGCAGGTGAGCGCCACAATCAGGACTGCATACGACCGAGGCACACAGGGCCAACACCCGGCATCATGGTGTGGGGAGCGATCTCCTACACTGGCCGTACACCTCTGGTGATCGTCGAGGGGACACTGAATAGTGCACGGTACATCCAAACCGTCATCGAACCCATCGTTCTACCATTCCTAGACCGGCAAGGGAACTTGCTGTTCCAACAGGACAATGCACGTCAGCATGTATCCCGTGCCACTCAACGTGCTCTAGAAGGTGTAAGTCAACTACCCTGGCCAGCAAGATCTCCGGATCTGTCCCCCATTAAGCATGTTTGGGACTGGATGAAGCGTCGTCTCACGCGGTCTGCACGTCCAGCACGAACGCTGGTCCAACTGAGGCGCCAGGTGGAAATGGCATGGCAAGCCGTTCCACAGGACTACATCCAGCATCTCTACGATCGTCTCCATGGGAGAATAGCAGCCTGCATTGCTGCGAAAGGTAGATATACACTGTACTAGTGCCGACATTGTGCATGCTCTGTTGCCTGTGTCTATGTGCCTGTGGTTCTGTCAGTGTGATCATGTGATGTATCTGACCCCAGGAATGTGTCAATAAAGTTTCCCCTTCCTGGGACAATGAATTCACGGTGTTCTTATTTCAATTTCCAGGAGTGTAATTTGGCTGATGCTCACGATTAAAGCAGGTTCAAACATGGTAATTTGATGTCTGTATAGGCACCCTGGCTGTTGTGGCAGAACACCTGAAGGAAAATATGGAAAATATTTCGTGTAGATTTCCCGACCATGTTATTGTTTTGGGTGGAGATTTTAATTTACCAGATATAGACTGGGAGACTCAAACGTTCATAACGGGTGGCAGGGACAAAGAATCCACTGAAATATTTTTAAATGCATTACCTGAAAACTAACCTTGAACAGTTAAACAGAGAACAGACTCATGGCGATAACATATTAGACCTTCTGGTGACATTAGACCCGAACTATTTGAAGCAGTTAACTCAGAACAGGAAATCAGTGATCATAAAGCAGTTACAGCAACGGTGATTTCAGCCTTAAATAGAAATATTTAAAAAAAGGTAGGAAGATTTTTCTGCTTAGCAAAAATGACAAAAAGCTGATTTCACAGTACTTGACGGCTCAACACAAAAGTTTTATCTCAAGTACAGACAGTGTTTAGGATCAGTGGACAAAGTTCAAAACCATCGTACAATATGCATTAGATGAGTATGTGCCACGCAAGATCGGAAGAGATGGAAAAGAGCCACTGTGGTAAAACAACCGAGTTAGATAACTTCTACGAAAGCAAAGGGAACTTCACAACAAACATAAAAATAGCAAAGCCTTGCAGACAAACAAAAATTACACGAAGCGCAATGTAGTGTGAGGAGGGCTATGCGAGAGGCATTCAGTGAATTCGAAAGTAAAGTTCTATGTACTGACTTGGCAGAAAATCCTAAGAAATTTTGGTCTTATATCAAAACAGTAAGTGGATCAAAACAAAATGTCCAGACACTCAGTGACCAAAATGGTACTGAAACAGAGGATGACAGACTAAAGGCCGAAATACTAAATGTATTTTTCCAAAGCTGTTTCACAGAGGAAAACTGCACTGTAATTACTTCTCTAGATTGTCGCACAGATGATAAAATGGTAGATATCGAAAGAGATGACAGAGAGATAGAAAAACAATTCAGATCACTCAAAAGAGGAAAGGCCGCTGGACCTGTGGGATACCAGTTCGATTTTACACAGAGTACGCGAAGGAACTTGCCCCCCCCCCCCCTTCTTGCAGTGGTGTACCGTAGGTCTCTAGAAGAGCGTAGCGTTCCAAAATATTGGAAAAGGGTACAGGTCATCCCCGATTTCAAGAAGAGTAGAATTTTGGAATAAGTATTATGTTCGAGTATAATGATTTTTCTGGAGACTAGAAATCTGCTCTGTAGCAATCATCATGGGTTTCGAAAAAGACGATCATGTGAAACCCAGCTCGCGCTATTCGTCCACGAGACTCAGAGAGCCATAGACACGGGTTCCCAGGTAGATTTCTTTTTTTTTTTGACTTCCGCAAGGCATTTGATACAGTTCCTCACAGTCGTTTAATGAACAGGTAGTGATTGTGGGCGGGGCTGGTAATAGTATTGATAGGGATGAGAAGTATGACATAGATGGTGTCCTGGAAAAGATAGCCATTCAGACTGGCAACACGAATGTGCATTTCGTGGAACTGTTTCAGCGTCTCGATCGGTCTCATCTTAATACAGCCGTCAGGCGTAATAACATGAGACTTGTGGGTGCGCTGATGACAGAAAGCATGGGTCACATTTCAGTGGTGTCGGTGGAGTCTATCAGCAGGACCGGTTTCAATGGACATGGCCTGCACCTCAACACGTATGGAAGGGGAGGTTGGCAAAGCTGATAGGTGACAGCATATGTGGGGGTGGTGGGATCACTCATAGGAAAATTCCTGCAGTAGTGGGTGTTAGAGCTGCACCTTTTTTAGACTGAAGTCAGCTGATAGGTATTCCTGCTTAAGGGAAGTCTCTCTAATAAAGGAACCACTTTTGACGAAGCTCAGGTATCCGAGTAATGAGGGAATTAGTATATTTCATCAAAATATACAAGGTATTAGAGATAAAGTTAGTGAACTGCTTATAGATGTTGAGTCTGAAATTATTGGTATATATGAACACTTCTTAAATAAGGAGATAATTCAGAGGCTTCCTTTGCCAGGATACAGGTTGGCTGGCAGCTTTTCTAGGAGCTCTTTGTGGTGTGGGGGAGTAGCCATGTATGTGAGAAACGGTATCCCATTTGAGTTAATTGATGTTTCGAAGTACTGCACTGAAAAGGTGTTTGAATGTTGTGCAGGTGTGGTTAAATTTAGTGGAGCTAAACTTCTAACTGTTGTTATTTATAGATCCCCAGACACTGATTTCACAACATTTTTGCTAAAGCTAGAGGAGGTTCTTGGTTCACTTTATAGGAAATACAAAAAGTTAGTTACATGTGGTGACTTCAATATTAATTGTATAAGTGATTGTGCAAGGAAAAGGATGCTGATAGACCTCCTTAATTCATATAATCTTATGCAAACCGTATTCTTTCCAACGAGAGTGCAAGGGAACAGTAGAACGTCCATAGACAACATTTTTGTACATTCCTCATTACTAGAAGGGCATTCTGTTAGCAAAAACGTGAATGGACTTTCAGATCAAGATGCACAAATTTTAACTCCAAAAGACTTTTGTACTGCAACACATGTTAAATATAGTCATCAACTGTTTAGGACAGCTGATCCAGTTGCTGTAGAGACATTTGTAAACCTTATCAAGGAACAAGAGTGGCAAGATGTTTATAGCGCTGATACAGTAGACGAAAAATATAATGCTTTTCTCAAGACTTTTCTCGTGCTCCTTGAAAGTTGCTTTCCGTTAGAACGTTCAAAACAGGGTACTAGCATAAACAGGCAGCCTGGGTGGCTGACTAGAGGGATAAGAATATCTTGTAGAACAAAGTGGCAATTATATCAAAACGTTAGAAACAGTCAAAATCTAAATGCAGCAGCCCATTACAAACAGTATTGTGAGATGCTTAAAATGTTATTAGGAAGGCAAAAAGTATGTGGTATGCAAATAGAATAGCTAAGTCTCAGGATAAAATTAAAACCACATGGTCAGTCGTAAAGGAAGTGGCTGGTCTACAGAGACAGGTCGAGGATAGAGATTCAGTGCGTAGTGGGAATGTCGGTGTTACTGATAAGTTGCATATAAGTACAGTATTTAATAATCACTTTCTGAATATAGCAGGTAAATTAAATAGAAACCTAGTCCCAACAGGGAATCATATAGCGCTCTTAGAAAAAAGTGTTCCGAGACTGTTACCAGAAATGCTCCTCCATGATACTGACAAGAGGGAGATTGAGTTAATAATTAAATCACTAAAGACCAAGAACTCTCATGGATATGACTGGGTGTCTAGCAAAATACTGAAATATTGTTCTACGTATGTTAGCCCAGTCCTTAGCCATATCTGTAACTTTTCCTTTAGGAGTGGTCGGTTTCCTGACCGATTAAAGTATTCGGTAGTGAAGCCACTTTATAAAAAGGGAGACAGTGATAATGTTGACAATTTTAGACCTATTTCTATGCCATCGGTGTTTGCTAAAGCTATCGAGAAGGTTGTATATACAAGGTTACTGGAGCATTTAAATTCACATAATTTGCTGTCAAATATACAGTTTGGTTTTAGAAATGGTTTAACAACTGAAAATGCTATATTCTCTTTTCTCTGAGGTTTTGGACGGATTAAATAAAAGTTTGCGAACGCTAGGTGTTTTCTTTGATTTAACGAAGGCTTTTGACTGTGTTGACCACAAAATATTACTGCAGAAGTTGGACCATTGTGGAGTAAGGGGAGTAGCTTACAATTGGTTGACCTGTTACTTTAAGAACAGAAAGCAGAAGGTAATTCACCGCAATATTGAGAGTGGTAGTGATGTTCAGTCCCAATGGGGCATTGTTAAGTGGGGCTTTCCCCACGGATCGGTGCTGGGCCACTGCAGTTTCTTTTTTATATAAAGGATATGCCTTCTAGTATTACAGGTGATACAAAAATATTTCTATTTTCTGTTGACACCAGCTTGATAGTGAAGGATGTTGTGTGTAATATTGAAACAGTAACAAATAATGTAGTTCATGAAATAAGTTCGTGGATCGTGGAAAATAATTTGATGCTAAATCACAGTAAGACTCAGTTTTTACAGTTTCTAACTCACAATTCAGCAAGAACCGATATTTTGATCAGACAGAATGGGCATATTATAAGCGAGACGGAACAGTTCAAGTTCCTAGGCGTTCGGATAGATAGTAAGCTGTTGTGGAAAGCCCATGTCCAGGATCTTGTTCAGAAACTAAATGCTACTTTATTTACCATTAGAACAGTATCTGAAATAAGTGATAGTTAAACACGAAAAGTAGTCTACTTCGCATATTTTCATACACTTATGTCGTATGGTATTACTTTTTGGGGTAATTCTTCTGATTCAAAAAAGGTATTTTTGGCTCAAAAATGGGCTGTTCGAGCTATATGTGGTGTAAGTTCGAGAACCTCTTGTCGACACCTATTCAATAGTCTGGGAATTCTGACATTGCCCTCACAATATTAGCCTATTCCCAAGAGTTAGCAGCTTTCACTCGGTTAATACTAGGCAGAATTCAAATATGCATGTGGAATGCACTTCCTTGACTCTTGTGCCGAAAGGAGTGCAGTATTCTGCTGCATCAGTTTTCAATATGCTACCACAAGAACTCAAAAATCTTAGCAATAGCCCAAACTCTTTAAAGTCCAAACTGAAGAGTTTTCTCATGGCTCACTCCTTCTATTCTGTCGAGGAGCTCCTGGAAGAGCTAAGAAATTAAGCAAATTCCAGTGTTACATTGTTGATTTTCTTTGTTGAAACTTACGACTTGTCGCCTGAATATGTCTTTTATATTTCATTTTATCTGTTTCTACTATCGTGTTATAATTTCATGTATTGACTCGTTCCATGACCATAGAGACTTCTCCTTAATTTGGTCCCACGGAACAATAATAAATAAATAAATAAACAAAGTAAGAGCATATGGACTATCAGACCAATTGTGTGATTGGATTGAAGGGTTCCTAGATAACAGAACGCAGCAGGTCATTCTCAATGGAGAGAATCTTCCGAAGTAAGAGTGATTTCAGGTGTGCCGCAGGGGAGTGTCGTAGGACCGTTGCTATTCCCAATATATATAAACTACCTTGTGGATAAGATCGGAAGGTCACTGACCGTTTTTGCGGATGATGCTGCAGTATATAGAGAGTTTGCTACAATGGAAAATTGAACTGAAATGCAGGAGGATTTTCAACGAATTGACACATGCTGCAAGGAATGGCAATTGAATCTCAATGTAGATAAGTGTGATGTGCTACGAATACATAGAAAGAAAGATCCTTTATCATTTACCTACATTATATCAGGTCAGCAACTGAAAGCAGTTAATTCCATAAATTATCTGGGAGTAGGCATCATGAGTGATTTAAAATGGAATGACCATATAAAATTAACTGTCGGTAAAGCAAGTGCCAGACTGAGATTCAGTGGCAGAATCCTAAGGAAATGCAGTCCGAAAACAAAGGCAGTAGGTTACAGTACACTTGTTAGCCCACTGCTTGAATGCTGCTCACCGGTGTGGGATCCGTACCAGATAGGGTTGATAGAAGAGATAGAGAAGATCCAACTGAGAGCAGTGCGCTTCGTTTCAGGATAATTTAATCGCGAAAGCGTTGTGGAGATGATAGATAAACTCCAGTGGAAGACTCTCTTAGAGAGACGCTCTGTAGCTTGGTACGGGCTTTTGTTGAAGTTTCGAGATCATACCTTCACCGAGGAGTCAAGCAGTATATTGCTCCCTCCTACGAATATCTCGCGAAGAGACCATGAGAATTAAATCCGAGAGATTAGAGCCCACACAGAGGCATACCGACAATCTTTCTTTCCACTAACAATATGAGACTGGAATGGAAGGGAGAACCGATAGATGTACTCAAAGTACTCTCCGCCACACACCGTCAGGTGGCTTGCGGAGCATGGATGTAGATGTAGATGGAAGGGAGGACATACGGTGGCTATTTCCTATTGTGAACAAGCCACAGATAGTTTAATGCACGGTGATAGCTGAACATAAGCATAGTAGCATAAGTTTTGTTTAGTTATAATAGTTTTAACGACTACAATCATTTCTCTAGTTTGTTTCGTGATGCAATATGGTAATTAGCATAGGAACGTCTCCCATTACTGCTAGTTGTAAGAGTGAGGCATTGTTAGAATTTCACTGTACAAGTATTTCTTCGTAGCATGTATCAAGTTTATAGATGTACAGTTGGTCATCCCAGAGCTGAATAATTAAAGTTGTTGAGCGTAGAAATGTGCCGATTACACCACGGAAATTTCGTTGATTATTTGAGTCCTATTTCGAGCGAGTTTATATGTTCTCATTGCAGTTTTGCAGTTTGCACGGAACGACAGACTCGGGTCATTACAACGATAGAATTTTATGTCTTCGGGTCCGAAACAAGTGCACGAGTATTGGGAACATAATTCTTCCCGTAACATCTTGGAGTTCAGCTACAGTCATATTTCTTCTGTTTATTGGGTGTGCATTGCAGAAATGCCCTTGGTCGATCCGGCATATAATTCGTAGTACAGTGTGTGAGATAAGGGCATCGTTCAGATTAGTTTGCGAGACTCATGGAGGTAATTTGCGGGATGGTCGTGTATTGTCCACGTTAGAGGCGTGTTGACTTTCTTGTGTGTTTTGCTGTGGTTTGTGACCATTGCCCAGTGCAATGTGTCTTCGCTGTGGGCTGATTCTTGTCATCGCAAGTGGTGCGACGTATTTGTGGTGTGTTTTTCGTCTACGGATACCGCCTTTGGTGCAATGTTTCTCACGAATGGGATATTTTATTCGAGTGTGGTTACACAGATGAGCTATCGCGTCTTATGCGATTGTTGTTAACTGTGGTTATTCGCCTTTGGTTTTCGCATGTGGTTTTCCTCGCTATTGAGCGATGATATTCGTGTGGGCTTTCGCGAGTAATTCGTGAGCGCCTGAGTGGTAGATCTTCGGTGATAGTTTGTACTATGTGACGTGAGTACGAAATGCGCGAGTCACTTTAGTATGTTTTTGCAGAGTGAGCGAGGCACATCATCAGTTTGTGAGAAGGAGAAGAACAGAAGAAATGTAGCTTTGCAGTCAAATGTCGATAATACCTTGTGCTTTCTTTATGTTTATTTCAGGAGCTGGAGTGGAAAACTTGTACATCAAACTGCGAAAATTCTGCGTCAGTTTCAGCAAAAAAGAGAATTTCATAGTGGTTGTTTTGCCACACAGGGAAGAGAGCAGACTGGTGACGTCGGCACTCATCGAGATCCACGCCATACACCAGCGTTAGTGCCACCTTAATGAAAAAGTAATGGGAAATATCATACCTTCAGTAGTTCGTAGATCTTCTATAGTAATTGGGTTGCATGAATAAGTAGTAGACTTAGATGGCATGATAGTGACTGAAGTGAATGTGTGATCTAAGCTGGCTTAATACTTTGAGTTGCATGAAAGGTTGTGAGAAATTAACACGGCACCAAGTCCCCATGTAAGCATTGTGCAGACTGCGGGAGCTGAATGGCAGTTGGGCAGGTCTCTGACAGCGGAGCGGCTTTAGCAGCCGAGCAGACGGGGCGGCAAGGACTGAAGCGCCAGTTAAGGTCATCCGCCAGCCCTATGAACCGGGAGTTGGTCAGCAGGTGGAGGTGACCCACATAGCTACCGCAGGGCAGCTGGTCGACATGACGTCATCAGGCTATGTGAATGGAGGCAGATGCGGACGTGCCCCATCACGCCACGAGCTGTCAAGAAAGGGCTGGTGCCCTGGTGGCACGAGAGCACTTTCGCTGATGCTTCCGACTCCAAGGTCCTGAAGGACCTACCGCTGAATGGATGGACGAGGGTGCATCACTGGGATGCGGCTGCCTGTGGAGCGCTGGATGGAGGTACTTACATGTCTAGAGACACGGTCGACGGAGACGGCGACGGAGGAAGGAGATTCTCCTCAAACCTGTGTCCATATGCTGCCCAGGTCACCCCATGAACGTCTTCAGCAGCGGCTACGCATTGCTGACAACCACATCATCCAAGACGGTCAGTAATCGAGACACCACTGATTGTTGCCACAGACAAGGTCCTGCCACACCAAAGGTGCTACTTGTACTGTAAGAGCAGTAACCCATCTTGGCAATCTCATCCCGCATAGCTGCCACATCTAACCTGTTACATGACTTGGGTAGTGCGGTGTTTGTTAGTGTGACATTTGTAAATTTAAAAATCGGACTCCTTAAAAACTTTCGAGAAGTGAACAGTAGGAGATATTTGTTGTATTCAATTAATTTGTTTTATATACGTCATTGCTGATTTCATTTTTACAAGATTACATGTATTTTCTTATCAAATTTTTTCTCTTAATGAACTCATGTATTATTTTTTGATTTGTGTAACGATTCACTTGTTTTATGTCACTTATATGTTGTTTTGTTGTGTTGACACTTACATCTTCGCACTAAAGGAACAGACTGACATATGTTAAAGAAATAAGCTGAACAGATGACACATGTAAACTGAACACTAGGAATCTTTCATGTTGGATGAATGTGAGAACGTTTGTGATATATGTTCTGTCAAGACATGAATGCAGCCATGTGTGTAATTGAGCAGGGATATTATTATATTCTGGTTAGGGAAATACCCTTCTCTGGCCCTAATTTCAGGATGAATGAGTAGATAAATGTTTGCATGACCCTGTAACCTTTTAGTATGTGTCATATAAGTCTGGGTCTACAAGAATATGACCCGATGGTACACCCATCACATTTTTATTTCTCATTTTAATTTTATAGGCATGCAGCAGAGAGTGTACGTATGACCCCTGGTTGAATGTGGTAAAGACAGGGTATAATATTGTGCTAGGGTTTATGGTGAACAAAGACTGATTCATGTTTATTTCTTTGATAATGAGCCGACTAAAGTGTCACAATTTATTCTGTTCCATGTCACACTAACCAATTTAAAGTGTAACACTTGCCAAGAATAAATTTGAGAGAAACAGTGAGGTTGTGAGGGTTGTGAGGGGTTGCAGGGCACTCTCACTTCTGGTATGGCGTCATGCAACGTAATGTTCTTAGGCAAGTTGATCTTTATTACTTGGTTGCTATACATGGGTATGATTTGACTTCATTAATATGATGAAATGATTGGTAATAGTTTTATGCTCTTGCTTGTGTGCTTTTGTGAAGGAATAGCGGTAAGCTTTACCTGTGTTCAAAGGAAGAGGGTGCTGATTAAAACGACTGCTGTGAAAGAGTATGGCGGCTGACGGCCGAGGAGAGCGTTTTTTCTGCAGAACCTGGGTGAAAACGTTTGTGGACTGCCGAATTCCTCGGTCTCATTGCACAGACACGTTGCATGGCGCAGGTCGGTCGGCAGCCGCATCCAGGTAGGCTGACTAGCGCCGAAGAGTCGCTACTGTAATGGGCAGAGCATTGAAGACCAGCAATAAGGCAGAGGATGGCCTCTGTTGGGCAGGAAACCGATGAGATGACTGTGTGTTTCTTTGAATTTCCGTGGGACAATTAACTGGCGCCCAGACGTCCAGACTCTGTTACAAAACATATTTGTAAAGGCACGAGGCTTTTAGCGAGTTTATGGCCATTCTTTGGAAAGTTTGAAATGTACGCAACAGGGGAGATAACGATCTTTTTATGGATGGCTGTGGGTCCATACAGGTCATGCTTTTGGCAAAGACATGGTGTAAACACGTGGGAAAGGGGCCACGAACCTGAATATTTTTTTCTTTTCTCCCAGTTAACGTTAAAGTCTCTGGTTGGTCAAATCTGAGTATGCAGAGCAATGGGCAGACTCCCAGTTTCGAATGTGGCGCTCCAGCTCGTGATTGTCTTGTGATAAAGTGGGAGTAGCCTAAGATGTAAATGTGCTATGATACTGAGCTGGGGAGGATATCTGAGAGAAAGGGAAGAGAACACTCTTGTACTGGTGCTTCGCTAGTAAAGAACTGCAGGTCTTTACCTAATCGGTGACACTTGTGTCCTTTGCTAGCGTTCCACTTAGAGCCTGTGCCAGTCACCATCTGAACCGTCAGAGGTACTGCTTCTAGCATCACACACAATGACCGAAGTGTGGGTGTACTTAATTGTCTTGAGTCGGCAGTCTACACACTTGACATATTCCGACATGCATAGTCATGGTACAGAGCCAAATTGGTTTGACAGACCAGCAAACAGGTCCACCTACATACTAGAATACACAGGGGTTTCAGAGATTCGTAGTGAAGTACCTGCAATCCGAATTAGCTGAACGCAAGACCACGTGCTTGCATTTTTCGGGCGAGTGCCAGTAATAACAGATTGCTGCCGTCCATGACTCCAGTCGCTGAACGCATCTTGGTTTGCCGCCCTGACCAGTAAGTAGGTGGGTAAAGTATTCGCTGCTTTGGCGTAGTGCTCCAATATATGCTTCTCAGAACCATGCCCTTTGGAACCATGTTCTTCTTTATGGAATAGTAGGGTATAAATACTCTCCTGGAAATGGAAAAAAGAACACATTGACACCGGTGTGTCAGACCCACCATACTTGCTCCGGACACTGCGAGAGGGCTGTACAAGCAATGATCACACGCACGGCACAGCGGACACACCAGGAACCGCGGTGTTGGCCGTCGAATGGCGCTAGCTGCGCAGCATTTGTGCACCGCCGCCGTCAGTGTCAGCCAGTTTGCCGTGGCATACGGAGCTCCATCGCAGTCTTTAACACTAGTAGCATGCCGCGACAGCGTGGACGTGAACCGTATGTGCAGTTGACGGACTTTGAGAGAGGGCGTATAGTGGGCATGCGGGAGGCCGGGTGGACGTACCGCCGAGTTGCTCAACACGTGGGGCGTGAGGTCTCCACAGTACATCGATGTTGTCGCCAGTGGTCGGCGGAAGGTGCACGTGCCCGTCGACCTGGGACCGGCCCGCAGCGACGCACGGATGCACGCCAAGACCGTAGGATCCTACGCAGTATCGTAGGGGACCGCACCGCCACTTCCCAGCAAATTAGGGACACACTGTCAGTGTGATCATGTGATGTATCTGACCCCAGGAATGTGTCAATATAGTTTCCCCTTCCTGGGACAATGAATTCACGGTGTTCTTATTTCAATTTCCAGGAGTGTATTTGAGCAAACTATCTGGTGTCATCAGCCCATACCACGTTGGTGAAGGTGATGATAACGATGGACACTGTGGAGGTGGTTTTTGCAGGCACAGCGAATTCATCTTCGATGTACAGGGCTGTGGCGACGATGCAGCATAGTCATGTCAGCTACTCCTGGTGCTAACATCCACGCACGGCCTCCATGTCATCCGTAAAGAAAGAAAAATTTAGTAAGTATGATGCATAACCAAATAAAACTTATATGTATACGTTTGTAGTACTTTACTCACATTATAAATTAAACCCATCTTAATATGGCCACGAGTACCTCATCACATTGTTATTTGCAGCGATGTCTGATAATATAATATTCTGACTAACCATCACAACATTACAACTGAATGAGCCTACAAACGAAGTTCGAAGTTAATTGCGAGATGCACTCCCGGGTTCCCGGATTCGATTCCCGGCGAGGTCAGGGATTTTCTCTGCCTCGTGATGACTGGATGTTGTGTGGTGTCCTTAGGTTAGTTAGGTTTAAGTAGTTCTAAGTTCTAGGGGACTGATGACCATAGATGTTAAGTCCCATAGTGCTCAGAGCCCTTTGAACCATTTTTGAATTGCGAAATGATTGGTGTTTATAGGTACAGTAAACACATTGTAGTTGAACTGACCTGATGTGATAAACACTTCATCTATTTGGGGCTGCAAATTAGCTCCTGATGAACCAACGACGGCCGCTGTGGCCGAACGGTTCTAGGCGCTTCAGTCCGGAACCGCGCTGCTGCTCTGGTCGCAGGTTCGAATGCTGCCTCGGGCATGGATGTGTGTGATGTCCTAAGGTTAGTTAGTCTTAAGTAGTTCTAAGTCTATGGGACTGATGATGTTAAGTCCCATAGTGCTTAGAGCCATTTGAACCATTTTTTTGATGAACCAATATTTCCATTAAAGTGCCTCATCTATGTTGATTGTATCGGTGCTGCTAATGTTGTTTCTGGCAAATCTCAAACTACAATGACTTCTCTCACCAAAACGTCTCATATTTATACCCAAAAACGACATTCCCTTGCTTATTTCAACCAATGGGGGACGAGTATTCTGCAAAGCTTCCTACTTTCAATTGCAATCAAGACTTTAAAGAAAATGGCAAAGCATATGTTAATCAGTACACTGGGAGGAGTTGTGGTCTAAATAACAATAGATTTATTCACTCTTAACATCACAAGACAAAAAATGGCTAAAGAATCGGCGCACAAACTTTTCATTATTTAAAAAAACGCTTTCAATGATATGCTGTCTATGGTGAACAAAGTGATCATCTGCGGATTGACACATGACACTAACCAGAAGACTAATCGCTTTATCTGACTTCATTCACGTGAATCTGTGGTGTGGCCCAAGAACTACACTACAATGTACTACACTCCTGGAAATTGAAATAAGAACACAGTGAATTTATTGTCCCAGGAAGGGGAAACCTTATTGACACATTCCTAGGGTCAGATACATTACATGATCACACAGACAGAACCACAGGCACATAGACACAGGCAACAGAGCATGCACAATGTCGGCACTAGTACAGTGTATATCCACCTTTCGCAGCAATGCAGGCTGCTATTCTCCCATGGAGACGATCGTAGAGATGCTGGATGTAGTCCTGTGGAACGGCTTGCCATGCCATTTCCACCTGGCGCCTCAGTTGGACCAGCGTTCGTGCTGGACGTGCAGACCGCGTGAGACGACGCTTCATCCAGTCCCAAACATGCTCAATGGGGAACAGATCCGGAGATCTTGCTGGCCAGGGTAGTTGACTTACACCTTCAAGAGCACGTTGGGTGGCACGGGATACATGCGGACGTGCAGTGTCCTGTTGGAACAGCAAGTTCCCTTGCCGGTCTAGGAATGGTAGAACGATGGGTTCGATGACGGTTTGGATGTACCGTGCACTATTCAGTGTCCCCTCGACGATCACCAGAGGTGTACGGCCAGTGTAGGAGATCGCTCCCCACACCATGATGCCGGGTGTTGGCCCTGTGTGCCTCGGTCGTATGCAGACCTGATTGTGGCGCTCACCTGCACGTCGCCAAACACGCATACGACCATCATTGGCACCAAGGCACAAGCGACTCTCATCGCTGAAGACGACACGTCTCCATTCGTCCTTCCATTCACGCCTGTCGCGACACCACTGGAGGCGGGCTGCACGATGTTGGGGCGTGAGCGGAAGACGGCCTAACGGTGTGCGGGACCGTAGCCCAGCTTCATGGAGACGGTTGCGAATGGTCCTCGCCGATACCCCAGGAGCAACAGTGTCCCTAATTTGCTGGGAAGTGGCGGTGCGGTCCCCTACGGCACTGCGTAGGATCCTACGGTCTTGGCGTGCATCCGTGCGTCGCTGCGGTCCGGTCCCAGGTCGACGGCCACGTGCACCTTCCGCCGACCACTGGCGACAACATCGATGTACTGTGGAGACCTCACGCCCCACGTGTTGAGCAATTCGGCGGTACGTCCACCCGACCTCCCGCATGCCCACTATACGCCCTCGCTCAAAGTCCGTCAACTGCACATACGGTTCACGTCCACGCTGTCGCGGCATGCTACCAGTGTTAAAGACTGCGATGGAGCTCCGTATGCCACGGCAAACTGGCTGACCCTGACGGCGGCGGTGCACAAATGCTGCGCAGCTAGCGCCATTCGACGGCCAACACCGTGGTTCCTGGTGTGTCCGCTGTGCCGTGCGTGTGATCATTGCTTGTACAGCCCTCTCGCAGTGTCCGGAGCAAGTATGGTGGGTCTGACACACCGGTGTCAATGTGTTCCCCTTTCCATTTCCAGGAATGTAGTTGCTTTCTGGACCTCCTCTCAATCGTCGTAATAGACTTAAGCAGACATCACTTCGAAATCGCTCTGGCCTAGCAGCAGCAGCACCCCCTGTCTGCTCTGATACAGATCACCACAAAGGTCCTGCAGCTCCACTGGACTATTCGGTATTTGATGGCGCTTTTGGGGACTGGATTTCACAAGCCCACATTGATAACTCGAATGTGGTCTATCAATATCCTGCCACTTTCCTCGATGATTTTGAGAAGCATGCTGTCTGAAAGTCAGTGACTCATAGTATCCTGCCATTAAGTGTAACTCAACTCTATACTGTGAGCTAACACATCCCCCTAAAGAGTGTAGTGATAATCGTGAGGACAAAAGCATCGTTCAAATTTGGGGAGAATTATCGTGATATTGTGGGGCTATTGATTCACAGAGTGGTTCATAACTTTTGCCAGAGCGTCATACTTAGCCATTTTCTATTTTGAAGGAAAGACGATGGAGTTAAGGCATTCAGCCATGTACTCCACCTCGATATGTACTCACATGTCTACTGTCCTCTTAATGGGCGGTCCAGATTTGTCCCAGCCATACTGCCAATAAAAATGCTTGTATTAACGTCCAGAATTTAAATGAGAAGGATACGTAATGCTTTGCATGATCGCTTCTAGCTAGTAACAGGAATTACATAAGAGATGCACAGGATATGAGTAAATACGGTATATGTTATGTCTGCCGATAATACAATTTCCTGGGCACATTATTCACCGTAAAACTCCAGGACCTACCAAAATTCTAGAGGCAGAATCCTGGTTATTCAAATCTCTGGAAGGTTACAAGCCAGAAGATGACCAAGAGCACACTGCGTAGAACAGAGAAGTGAAGCATAAAGTACTTTTCAAAATTAGCCTGTCAGTACATCAAACATATTAATTTGTAGCTATTCTCTGAGGGCGAGGAGCAACATTACGTTAGACCAAAAGCATGTCGCGCCTACTTTTCGCACAGATGAGCAAAAAACACAGTGAAAGACATTTTTGCCAAACATGTATCAACTGTTTTACCAAAGTAGAGGGTATTGAAATGCATCCGACTGATTGCTCTAGTCAGGAACCAGTTTGGGTGGAAATGTCTATCGAGGATAAAACGTTCTTAAATTTTAAGAATACCCAACATCAAGAGTCATACCCTTTCGTTTTATATGCCAGCTTCGAAAGCCTCCTAGCTTCTGTAGCATGCGGTGAAGCCTCCCATACTATTTTCACAGAGCTGTATATCCGTATTCAGCAATGCAATAAGTGGTTTACTTGTATGAGTCTAGTCACAACAAATTCGAATCTTATATTAGTCATAATCCTGCGAGGTGGTTGCTCGCTGAGCTCGAAAAACTTGCATGGGAAGTTGATGGCACTTATCAAAACAACTTTCCCATGATCGACTCGCAGGAGAACGATGCCTCGTAAGAGCAAGTAGTAGAGTGTCATATTTGCCATTAAACAGAGACGTGGAAGCTCCGTGTAGAGACCACTGTCATGTAAGGGATAAGTTTCGTGGTACAGGTCACAACCTGTGCAATTTGAAGTACTAACTGCCATGACAGATACCTATCTTTCTCCACAATTTTAGTGGGTATGCCGCCCATTTTCTTGTTCAACATTTTGGTGATTTGGAACTGAAGGGTGATAAGGTCAGTGTCATTGCTGGTATTTTATTTCCTAGAGAATCGAGCCAAAAATATCGCACAGATTCCCGAATTCTCTTCGTTTCATACATGCGTCTTCATAAACTTGCTGACATGATGCATACGATATTACCAGAACCGCATATACCAATGATGCAATGTTTCTGCTTGTGATAAAGAAGGGGTTCTTTCCATATGGATACCCGGATTCGTTGGAGAACCTCCACAAAACCACAGAGCATGACACAAATTCATTCTCCAGTAAAGCAACAGACACGCCACAATGGATGTGGAGAGTGGGTGTGAAATAAACATGCACGCTGACATCTTTGAGATATTCTGGAGTGTGTGCCTCGGCACATCCTATCTGGATCCTGCCTCCTATTACACTGTACCGTGTCTTTCATGGGATGCAATGTTAATAAGAACACATGTTAACATCGAACTGTTGCCCGATGTTGACACGCTGCTCTTCTTCAAATGTGGGGTTTGCGGCAAACTTTGCCAGTGCATGCACAGGTATACCAGAACGAATAACACACAAATGAGTGAGGAAGAGTACAGCCAATCTGACGATTTAAGTTACACCCTTTTCCTGGATGTATAGAACTGCAACGAGTGTGTTAGGCAACGAAGTCTACAATTTGGAGGGTTCCGATGAATGTCCAAAGGAAAAATCGTCAGACTGAAAGAAAAGATGGATGATGTGGCTGCGGATGCCGCTGAGGGATTCCTCCTGGAAGTAGAACTGGCTTATTCCACCCATTTTCACGAGGAGCACAGCCATTTTCCGCTATGTGTATTGCTAATTGAAGTAGCACGTTGAACAGAAGGCGCTCACAATATGTGATTTCGAAAAATAGTTTTACAAGTTTATTAACAATTCACTTTTCGGAAAAACCTCGGAGAATGTTAGACAATACCGTTAAGTTCATCTAGTTTACTGGGATGGGCGCTATGGTGAAAGGGATTACGTCGCTAGGCCAAATTTCAAATGGGTCGCCATCTTCAATCAAGCAGTAGTCGCTGTGGAGACGGCCATGGTTTCAGTGAATTTCACTAAACCTGTCTATATTGATATGTGTATTCTGCACCTCTCCAAACTCCACATGTACCGCTTTCACTATGACTTTATGAACACAAATTCTGCCGATCCGAAGTTACTTCATATGGATGCTGACAGTTTCATCGACTGGGTGAAAGGCTGCGATCCATATGAAGTAATTAGGTACAATAATGAAGAATTTGACACGCCTGCCTATGTAGTTGATAATCCTTTTCGAATAACACCTCAAAACAAGAAGATTAGCAGCCTGGTGAAAGACCAGGCGAACGGCTTGCAGATTTTGGAGTTTGTGTGGCTCAGATTTAAGATGTAAGAATATTGTGTAGACGCCGGTACCACCCACAGGCGGGCTGCGGGTGCGCATTGTGCTGCTTCAAATGCTTTTGCGGCTGAAGATTACAAGCGGTGCTTACTCAAAGACGTCGTTGCACTTTCATACATGGTTTGTCGAAGCTGAGAGTAGGGCTGTCGCATCATGACGACAAATCGTTCATCTGTAGAGACGAAATGAGCACCTTACAGTACTCATAATATTCACTGAAGTGATCGAGTGTGTGGCTCTGGTTTTTTTTAGTAAATAGTTGCTGTTTACATGTGTGAAATATTTGGATGAATGCTTGTCATAGTTGTGTGTGAGTGTGTTGTGATTGAGTGAGTGAGAGAAAAAGAGAGAGATTTGGGGGGGGGGGGGGAGTATATGTGTAAGCACGCGCCGGCACGTTGGCTCAGCGTGTTCGGTCAGAGGCTTAGCTACCCTCGGTAAAAAAAAAAAAAAAAAAAAAAAAACCAACGAACAACCTGAACAGGTGTCATGTGGCATCCACCACGAACAAATACAACGAACTACACTCCTGGAAATGGAAAACAGAACACATTGACACCGGTGTGTCAGACCCACCATACTTGCTCCGGACACTGCGAGAGGGCTTTACAAGCAATGATCACACGCACGGCACAGCGGACACACCAGGAACCACGGTGTTGGCCGTCGAATGACGCTAGCTGCGCAGCATTTGTGCACCGCCGCCGTCAGTGTCAGCCAGTTTGCCGTGGCATACGGAGCTCCATCGCAGTCTTTAACACTGGTAGCATGCCGCGACAGCGTGGACGTGAACCGTATGTGCAGTTGACGGACTCTGAGCGAGGGCGTATAGTGGGCATGCGGGAGGCCGGGTGAACGTACCGCCGAATTGCTCAACACGTGGGGCGTGAGGTCTCTACAGTACATCGATGTTGTCGCCAGTGGTTGGCGGAAGATGCACGTGCCCGTCGACCTGGGACCGGACCGCAGCGACGCACGGATGCACGCCAAGACCGTAGGATCCTACGCAGTGCCGTAGGGGACCGTACCGCCACTTCCCAGCAAATTAGGGACACTGTTGCTCCTGGGGTATCGGCGAGGACCATTCGCAACCGTCTCCATGAAGCTGGGCTACGGTCCCGCACACCGTTAGGCCGTCTTCCTCTCACGCCCCAACATCGTGCAGCCCGCCTCCAGTGGTGTCGTCTTCAGCGATGAGAGTCGCTTCTGCCTTGGTGCCAATGATGGTCGTATGCGTGTTTGGCGCCGTGCAGGTGAGCGCCACAATCAGGATTGCATACGACCGAGGCACACAGGGCCAACACCCGGCATCATGGTGTGGGGAGCGATCTCCTACACTGGCAGTACACCTCTGGTGATCGTCGAGGGGTCATTGAATAGTGCACGGTACATCCAAACCGTCATCGAACCCATCGTTCTACCATTCCTAGACCGGCAAGGGAACTTGCTGTTCCAACAGGACAATGCACGTCCGCATGTATCCCGTGCCACCCAACGTGCTCTTGAAGGTGTAAGTCAACTACCCTGGCCAGCAAGATCTCCGGATCTGTCCCCCATTGAGCATGTTTGGGACTGGATGAAGCGTCGTCTCACGCGGTCTGCACGTCCAGCACGAACGCTGGTCCAACTGAGGCGCCAGGTGGAAATGGCATGGCAAGCCGTTCCACAGGACTACATCCAGCATCTCTACGATCGTCTCCATGGGAGAATAGCAGCCTGCATTGCTGCGAAAGGTGGATATGCACTGTACTAGTGCCGACATTGTGCATGCTCTGTTGCCTGTGTCTATGTGCCTGTGGTTCTGTCAGTGTGATCATGTGATGTATCTGACCCCAGAAATGTGTCAATAAAGTTTCCCCTTCCTGGGACAATGAATTCACGGTGTTCTTATTTCAATTTCCAGGAGTGTATATAGAACAAAATGAGATTTTAAAAAAAAAGCGGTCAACGCGGCAGAATGCCATTCGAGGGGCCCGTGTTGGATTCCCGGCTGGGTCGGATATTTTCTCCGCTCGGGGACTGGGTATTTTCATCATCATTTCATCCTCATCGACACACAAGTAGCCGAAGTGGCGTCAACTAAAGAGAGTTGCACCAGGCGACCGGCCTAACCGACGGGAGGCCTTATCCACACGACAGTTCATTTTCAGTGTACAAGGAAGAATAAAGGAGATGGATTATATGTGACCGAGTTTAAAGTTAAACAGTTGAGACAGTATTGGAAAACTACAGCAATGAGTACACTGGACGAGACGATGGATAAGTTTTAGTTGATATTTGGTGCCGTAGCCAGATGCACTGAGCGATAATTATTGGTAGATGTGGGACACCGAGGTTGTTATGTTTTGCAGGACGCGATAGAGTGCGGAGGTTATCAGGACCGTTTTTTGTACTTGCGGTTAAATATGGCAGTAGTGTGAGCACTGAGCGGCTGCGTAGGAGATAAGACATTAGCACGCCATGTCACGTAGAGGTACAGGAATCCAAACAACCGAAGATGCAGGACTTACTTGTGTATTTTGTTTGTGCTGTCCACAGGGGACGTGACTGTCATCCGGTGGAAGTCCATTATTAAAACAGTCTTACAGCAAATTGAATACCACCCATGGATGAAAAACCCATCATAATGATCAATAGAGTATATCAGCATATACTACCATCGCAGCATTCAGCTGTAAGGTGTACAAATAATTTATGTAAGGTGCATGCTCAAATTCCACTTAGCATCTATGAATACCTCAGGAAATTAAAATCTACATTAACTGCAAGTCCTCTAGCTGTTAACAAGAACGTTAGTCTGTCATCAGTTTTTCAATAAGCCTTATAGATAAAAATTTATAATAGCTCAATTGACACAAAGACATGTTTGTATTTTGACCAGTAAATATATTAATCATTTGTTAAGAAAAAAATGAAATGATCGTGTGGCATTGCTGGCCGGGAGGCCCAGTTCGGTAAAGTTCGGGCGACGAGTGCGAATCTTACCTGTATTTCAGTCGACGCCACATTGGGCGACTCGCGTGCCGGGGATGAGGATGAAATTATGATGGGGACAATACAACACCCAGCTCAAAGGCGGAGAAAATCTCCAACGCGGCCGGGAATCGAACCCCGGCCCGCTGCATGGTAGGCAAGCATGTAGCCACTCACATAAGCAGTAGAACATTTGCTAAGAGATCTATGAGACTTAGATTAGATGTTTCTCCTTTACAGGCCATGGAGCCAAGTCACATTTGTAAAGTAATGAACACTTCACAACTATATTTAATGCAAAATTTGAACATCTAAGAGCCACGGTATTTATTTAATTGTTCTGTTTTTCAAGCCAAAGACGTATGATTCATAGTTGCATAAAACAATATTATGGAATGTAATGCTTTTTGCATAAATTTGATTATTGTATAAATGTGTATGTGTCTAATATTGTCATATACCGCTCCTTGCCCCCCCATGAACCATGGACCGTGCCTTTGGTGGGGAGGCTTGCGTGCCTCAGCGACACAGATAGCCGTACTGTAGGTGCAACCACAACTGAGGGGTATCTGTTGAGAGGCCAGAGAAACGTGTGGTTCCTGAAGAGGGGCAGCAGCCTTTTCAGTAGTTGCAGGGGAAACAGTCTGGATGATTGACTGATCTGGCCTCGTAACAATAACCAAAACGGCCTTGCTGTGCTGGTACTGCGAATGGCTGAAAGCAAGGGGAAACTACAGCTGTAATTTTTCCCGAGAGCATGCAGCTTTACTGTATGATTAAATGATGATGGCATCCTCTTGGGTAAAATATTCCGGAGGTAAAATACTAACCCATTCGGATCTCCGGGCGGGGACTACTCAAGAGGATGTCATTATCAGGAGAAAGAAAACTGGCGTTCTACGGGTCGGAGCGTGGAATGTCAGATCCCTTAATCGGGCAGGTAGGTTAGAAAATTTAAAAAGGGAAATGGACAGGTTAAAGTTAAATATAGTGGGAATTAGTGAAGTTCGGTGGCCGCAGGAACAACTCTTTTGGTCAGGTGACTACAGGGTTATAAACACAAAATCAAATAGGGGTAATGCAGGAGTAGGTTTAATAATGAATAGGAAAATAGGAATGCGGGTAAGCTACTATAAACAGCATAGTGAACGCATTATTGTGGCCAAGATAGATACGAAGCCCACGCCTACTACAGTACAAGTTTATATGCCAACTAGCTCTGCAGATGACGAAGAAATTGAAGAAATGTATGATCAAATAAAAGAAATTATTCAGATTGTGAAGGGAGACGAAAATTTAATAGTCATGGGTGACTGGAATTCGGCAGTAGGAAAAGGGAGAGAAGGAAACATAGTAGGTGAATATGGATTGGGGGTAAGAAACGAAAGAGGAAGCCGCCTAGTAGAATTTTGCACAGAGCACAACTTAATCATAGCTAACACTTGGTTCAAGGATAATCAAAGAAGGTTGTATACATGGAAGAAGCCTGGAGATACTAAAAGGTATCAGATAGGTTATATAATGGTAAGACAGAGATTTAGGAACCAGGTTTTAAATTGTAAGACATTTCCAGGGGCAGATGTGGATTCTGACCACAATCTATTGGTTATGACCTGTAGATTAAAACTGAAGAAACTGCAAAACGGTGGGAATTTAAGGAGATGGGACCTGGATAAACTGAAAGAACCAGAGGTTGTACAGAGTTTCAGGGAGAGCATTAGTGAACAATTGACAAGAATGGGGGAAAGAAATTCAGCAGAAGAAGAATGGGTAGCTTTGAGGGATGAAGTAGTGAAGGCAGCAGAGGATCAAGTAGGTAAAACGTTGAGGGCTAGTAGAAACCATTGGGTAACAGAAGAGATATTGAATTAATTTATGAAAGGAAAAAATATAAAAATGCAGTAAGTGAAGCAGGCAAAAAGGAATACAAACGTCTCAAAAATGAGATCGACAGGAAGTGCAAAATGGCTAAGCAGACATGGCTAGTGGACAATTGTAAGGATGTAGAGGCTTATCTCACTAGGGGCAAGATAGATACAGCCTACAGGAAATTAAAGAGACCTTCAGAGAAAAGAGAACCACTTGTATGAATATCAAAAGCTCGGATTGAAACCCAGTTCTAAGCAAAGAAGGGAAAGCAGAAAGGTGGAAGGAGTATATAGAGGGTCTATACATGGGCAATGTACTTGAGGACAATATTATGGAAATGGAAGAGGATGTAGATGAAGATGAAATGGGAGATATGATGCTGCGTGAAGAGTTTGACAGAGCTCTTAAAGACCTGAGTCGAAACAAGGCCCCGGGAGTAGACAACATTCCATTAGAACTACTGACAGCCTTGGGAGAGCCAGTCCTGACGAAACTCTACCATCTGGTGAGCAATATGTATGAAACAGGCGAAATACCCTCAGACTTCAAGAAGAATATAATAATTCCAATCCCAAAGAAAACAGGTGTTGACAGATGTGAAAATTACCGAACTATCAGTTTAATAAGTCCCGGCTGCAAAATACTAACGCGGATTCTTTACAGACGAATGGAAAAATTAGTAGAAGCCGACCTCGGGAAAGATCAGTTTCGATTCCGTAGAAATGTTGCGACACGTGAAGCAATACTGGCCCTACGACTTATCTTAGAAGCTAGATTAAGGAAAGGCAAACCTACATTTCTAGCATTTGTAGACTTAGAGAAAGCTTTTGACAATGTTGACTGGAATACGTTCTTTCAAATTCTGAAGGTGGCAGGGGTAAAATACAGGGGGCGAAAGGCTATTTACAATTTGTACAGAAACCAGATGGCAGTTATAAGAGTCGAGGGGCATGAAAGGGAAGCAGCGGTTGGGAAGGGAGTGAGACACGGTTGTAGCCTGTCTCCGATGTTATTCAATCTGTATATTGAGCAAGCAGTAAAGGAAACAAAAGAAAAATTCGGAGTAGGTATTAAAATCCATGGAGAAAAAATAAAAACTTTGCGGTTCGCCGATGACATTGTAATTCTGTCAGAGACAGCAAAGGACTGGGAAGAGCAGTTGAACGGAATGGACAGTGTGTTGAAGGGAGGGTATAAGATGAACATCAACAAAAGCGAAACGAGGATAATTGAATGTAGTCGAATTAAGTCGGGTGATGCTGAGGGAATTAGATTAGGGAATGAGACACTTAAAGTAGTAAAGGTGTTTTGCTATTTGGGAAGCAAAATAACTGATGATGGTCGAAGTAGAGAGGATATAAAATGTAGACTGGCAATGGCAAGGAAAGCGTTTCTGAAGAAGAAAAATTTGTTATCATCGAGTATAGATTTAATTGTCAGGAAGTCATTCCTGAAAGTGTTTGTATAGAGTCTAGCCATGTATGGAAGTGAAACATGGGCGATAAATAGTTTGGACAAGAAGAGAATAGAAGCTTTTGAAATGTGGTGCAACAGAAGAATGCTGAAGATTAGATGGGTAGATCACATAACTAATGAGGAAGTATTGAATAGAATTGGGGAGAAGAGAAGTTTGTGGCACAACTTGACCAGAAGAAGGGATCGGTGGGTAAGACATGTTCTGAGGCATCAAGGGATCACCAATTTAGTATTGGAGGGCAGCGTGGAGGGTAAGAATGTAGAGGGAGACCAAGAGATGAATACACTAAGCAGATTCAGAAGGATGTAGGTTTCAGTGGGTACTGGGATATAAAGAAGCTTGCACAGGATAGAGTAGCATGGAGAGCTGCATCAAACCAGTCTCAGGACTGAAGACCGTAACAAGAAAAACCGCTCCTTGAGGACTTTACGAGTAACACTGACAATATGACACACATGAGAAGACGACCTGACGAGGGAGGCAGCTGTCCAGTGAAAGCGATGAGTCCGTGACTGTCCGGTGAGCCGTGGAGAGACATCTGTCTGGGCAGCACAGCCGTTACCACCCCAATGGCAGCCTGCCTGCGAGAGCCACGCGCCTGCTGCTCATCCACGCCGCTGGAAGACTGTACGACGGGCTCACCGACTTTAAGAAAGTCATCCTGCCAGCTGTCCATCTGACAATCAGGTTTGAGTGATAGTTTCGGCATTCGACTGTACAAACTTCTTAATTTTATATTACTACCATTATTTCGGCCTTAAGCCATTATCAAGTTCCACAATCAATTTTTTTTGTACAATTGCATAGGAAGTGAGAAGGATGAAAATTCAACATCAGTATGCCATTCCCATGTCAGAATAAAAATTATCGATACAGTAGTACTTACATGTTGGGTATAATTGGACATCGTTAGGTGAAGTCATCATCAAGATCTATTGCACAGGGTGTCCCATCGTGTAGATGAGTACAAAATCACAGAAATGTATGTCAGAGAGGTAACAAACGTGTTTTCAAACCATAAAACAATTGAGCCACAGAATGAACCTCAACACATTGGTTACAAATGCAGTGAACATGGTCTGAAAGATAGTTTCTGGTTGGTGATCAAAGATGAATAGCATAAGTTGTAAGTCTATTGTTGTATAATCCGTGATTATGGAGACATGATAGGTACATAAAATCATAAATATTTGGAAGAACTGTCTTATCTGTGACTGCAACTGTAAATACATCTTTGGAAGAACTGTGTTGTCTGTGAGTACAAGGTGTAAACGTTGGAAGTGTGGAGCCAGTGCTAATTTTTCATCCTGAATTGAATTTTGTGAATATCCCATAGTTCCAATACCTGTTATTACTGCTTCCCTTCTATAATCCAGCCATTGGGGCCCTCCCCTCTTCATTCCCCACTCTATCAATCTCCCCCAATCGTTTTAGAACCCATTACACGCACATCTTTTCCAATACTTACCAGGTATCTACCCCACCCATTTCAATCTGATTCAATGTCAACCCCCACCACCTCCCACTCCCCCTTCTAACTGGCGTCTTTGATCCCACACACCTCTCACTCCATATTTATCAACTTGCGATCAATATATGAATTGTACATTTAATACCTTCTATATAATCCATTATATCTCCTCTACAACATAATGGTTAGAACACATGATACTTCAATGACAAATGTACGTAATTCTCTGTACCACGTTTATATATGACACATAGACCCCCTTTATAATAAGATTCGACAGATGGTTGTGTTTTCCACGCTTGTAGTTATTCTACTCTGCACGTATGTATGTGTGTTTCTCATTGAAACCAGAAGGTGATGTACAATGTAACTTTCGGTTATAATGCCATATTTTCGTGTTTTAAACATATTGTTCACACCTTGTATTCACAGATGACACTGTTCTTCCAAAGATGTATTTACGGATGTATTCACATACAACACAGTTATTTCAAAGATGTACGATCTTATGTACCTACGATCTTTCCGCGATCTTATGTACCTACGATCTTTCCGTCATCATGTATTACGCAACAGACACAACTTACACTGTTCACCATTGACCACCAGTCAACCATTAATTTCCATAGCATACTTTCAGACCATGTTCACTGCAGTTGTAACTACTATATTGATGTTCATTCTGTGACTTAATGGCTGGAAAACGTATTTGCTTCCTGTCTGGCATACATTGATGTGATTTTGTACTAATCTACAGGCTGGGACACTCAGTTCAATAATTCTTGACGATGCCTTCACCTAACGAAGTCTAATTATACCCAATATGTAAGTAGCATTATTTCGATAATTTTTAATCTGACATTGAAATGGCATACTGATGTTAGATTTTGATCCTTCTCACTTTCCATGTATTTGTACAAAAAAAATTTTCAGTGTTGTACTTAATAATGGCTTAAGGCTGAAATAATGATGGTACTATAAAATACAGATGTTTTCACAGTCAGATGGAGAAAATATCATTCAATCATTATTACATGACTATGGCCCATAAATATGAAAAGATTATCGACACAAGGTGATGCTGCAAAAATCATATAATCTACGACTATAACATTATCGGGCACGCTGTAAATCGACCTGGGTCATTCAAAAGCCTGTTAGGGAAGACTATAAAAGGAACTGCCTATGGCAGGCCGGGGTGGTCGAGCGGTTCTATGGCGTGGATGTATGTGGTGTCCTTAGGTTAGTTAGGTTTAAGTAGTTCTAAGTTCTAGGGGACTGATGACCTCAGACGTTAAGCCCCATAGTGCTCAGAGCCATTTGAACCATTTTTGGACTGCCTATGAACACTGTGGTACCCACTAGGTCATGCTAAACAAATAAACATTACACAATTGTCAATGAACATTAACTCTTGGCTTTGTTATCCACTTAGGTATTGAGCACTGAAATTCAGATTTACGGATATTACTGATAAAGATGGCGTCGTATCTCATCTTTGCCTGTGTGGGAGAAGGAACATTTTAATGACACTCGCTACAACGCCAAATTAATTGTGAATCAAGAACACTTTTACTGTTGCTAACGAACTAATTGAAGGCTGGATGAGATATTAGAGCAGGGGTTTATAACGATGGCCACTATTTGTAATGTGGAAAAGAACTGATCATTGTCAAAGGCAGGCTACCGACATGTACTTTATGACAGCCGTACCATTAATTACGGCCTCGCTGCCAACTTGGACTTATGAGCCTTTCTCCCTTCTGCGAGGAGAACTACAGAGGCTATAAACACTATGTAAAACTCCTTCATTTCATAAAGACAATTCGTGTGACGAACAGTGTACTGTCAGAGAGCAATGAAGTGTATGATGTTTTGCGTTTTTGTTTTACGATCTAGGGACAGATATATAGACTGGCTAGCAGTTCCAACCAATATCTGTTCAAGACTTTTTACGCTCACCATCAGTAGTGCTGCAAATTTGTTTGCATATCTTGTTTGATATTTGTACTTTTATACATATGCATTAAATTTGATCCACACCATCAGCGGTGTCGAAAATTGTGTGTACTTTTGAATTTATAATGTCTACGACGAAGACATGCTGTAATTACGTCACTAATTGTTGATAGTGTCTATGCTTGATGTCGTGATTATGACACTCATTTAACAAGATGTACCTCATCTTGTTTGTGCAGTAACACAAGTGTTTGCACATGAGAATGTATCTAAAGTACTAGTATTCTTTTTCCATTTACATACGTTGTATCTAGCCACAGTTGTATACTTTGAGAATTTACAACTTTATACCTCTACACCATCATACAACACAAGTGTAGTGAGTTTTGATTTTATGATGTCTTGTTTATCATGCACGTACGCTTGTGACTGTCTATTCTTATTGTTTAGTGCAATTTACTATATAGTAGTACTACGATTTCGTATTGTAATACAGTAAATGTTGATATAAAAATTAATTGTACATTGTTTTGAGAATGTATCCTATCTGACTTACGGTTATAGGATTTTTAGACTTCAAAAAAGCTTATGCTGACTGGAATACCGTCTCTGGACTTCTAAAGGAAGAAGGAGTAAAATACAGGTAGTGAAAAGCTATTTACAACTTGTATAGAAAGCAGACGGCATGAAAGGGAAACAGTGGTTGAGAAAGGAGTGAGACAGAGTTGAAGTCTGAAAAATTTACGGTAGGAGTTAAAGTCCATGGAGAAGAAATAAAAACGTCGAGGTTTGCCGATTACATTCTAATTCTGTCAGGGACAGCCAAGGACTTGGAAGAGCAGTTGAACACAATGGACAGGGTCTTGAAAGGAGGATATAAGATGAACATCAACAAAAGCAAAACAAGAGTAATGGAAAGTATTCGAACTTAACCACGTGATTCTGAGGGAATTAGATTAGCAAATAAGACACTAAAAGGAGTAATTGTTTTGCTATTTGGGCAGCGAAACGACTGATGGAAGGTCGAAGTGGGGAGAATATAAAATGTATACTAGCAACGGCAAGAAAGGCGTTTCTGGAGAAGATAAGTTTATTAATTTTATATATACAGGGTGTTACAAAAAGGTACGGCCAAACTTTCAGGAAACATTCCTCACACACAAAGAAAGAAAATATATTATGTGGACATGTGTCCGGAAACGCTTACTTTCCATTTAGAGCTCATTTTATTACTTCTCTTCAAATCAAATTAATCATGGAATGGAAAAACACAGTAACAGAACGTACCATCTAAATCTACATCTACATCCATACTCCGCAAGCCACCTGACGGTGTGTGGCGGAGGGTACCTTGAGTACCTCTATCGGTTCTCCCTTCTATTCCAGTCTCGTATTATTCGTGGAAAGAGGGATTGTCGGTGTGCATCTGTGTGGGCTCTAATCTCTCTGATTTTATCCTCATGGTCTCTTCGAGAGATATACGTAGGAGAGAACAATATACTGCTTGACTCTTCGGTGAAGGTATGTTCTCGAAACTTCAACAAAAGCCCTCACCGAGCTACTGAGCGTCTCTCCTGCAGAGTCCTCTACTGGAGTTTATCTATCATCTCTGTAACGCTTTCGCGATTACTAAATGATCCTATAACGAAGCGCGCTGCTCTCCATTGGATCTTCTCTATCTCTTTTATCAACCCTATCTGATACTGATCCCACACTGCTGAGCAGTATTCAAGCAGTGGGCGAACAAGCGTACTGTAACCTACTACCTTTGTTTTCGGACTGCATTTCCTCAGGATTCTTCCAATGAATCTCAGTCTGGCATCTGCTTTACCAACGATCAACTTTATATGATCATTCCATTTTAAATCACTCCTAATGCATACTCCCAGATAATTTATGGAATTAACTGCTTCCAGTTGCTGACCTGCTATTTTGTAGCTAAATAATAAGGGATGTATCTTTCTATGTATTCGCAGTACATTACACTTGTCTATATTGAGATTCACTTGCCATTCCCTGCACCACGCGTCTATTCGCTGCAGATCCTCCTGTATTCCAGTACAATTTCCTGTTGTTACAACCTCTCGATATAGCACAGCATCATCTGCAAAAAGCCTCAGTGAACTTCCGGTGTCATCCACAAGATCATTTGTGTGTATTGTGAATAGCAACGGTCCTAAGACACTCCCCTGCGGCACACCTGAAATCACTCTTACTTCGGAAGACTTCTCTCCATTGAGAATGACATGCTGCGTTCTCTTATCTAGGAACTCTTCAATCCAATCACACAATTGGTCTGATAGTCCATATGCTCTTACTTTGTTCATTAAACGACTGTGGGGAACTGTATCGAACGCCTTGCGGAAGTCAAGAAACACGGCATCTACCTGTGAACCCGTGTCTAAGGCCCTCTGAGTCTCGTGGACGAATAGCGCGAGCTGGGTTTCACACGACCGTCTTTTTCGAAACCCATGCTGATTCCTACAGAGTAGATTTCTAGTCTCCAGGAATCTGGAGAAGGAACTACTGTGCAGTCTTCCTCTGTGAAACAGCTTTGGAAAAATACATTTAGTATTTCGGTCTTTAGTCTGTCATCCTTTGTTTCAGTACCATTTTGATCACTGAATGTCTGGACATTTTGTTTTGATCCACCTACCGCTTTGATATAAGAACAAAATTTCTTAGGATTTTCTGCCAAGTCAGTACATAGAACTTTACTTTCGAATTCATTGAACGCCTCTCGCATAGCCCTCCTCACACTACATTTCGCTTTGCGTAATTTTTGTTTGTCGGCAAGGATTTGGCTATGTTTATGTTTCCTGTGAAGTTCCCTTTACTTCCGCAGCAGTTTCCTAACTCTGTTGTTGTACCACGGTGGCTCTTTTCCATCTCTTACGATCTTGCTTGGCAAATACTCATTTAACGCATATTGTTTTGGACCTTGTCCACTGATCCTCAACACTATCTGTACTTGAGACAAAACTTTCGTGTTGAGCCGTCAGATACTCTGTAATCTGGTTTTTGTCACTTTTGCTAAACAGAATAATCTTCCTACCTTTTTTAATATTTCTATTTACGGCTGAAATCATCGATGCAGAAACCGCTTTATGATCGCTGGTTCCCTGTTCTGCGTTAACTGTTTCAAATAGTTCGGGTCTGTTTGTCACCAGAAGGTCTAATATGTTATCGTCACGAGTCGGTTCTCTGTTTAACTGCTCAAGGTAGTTTTCAGATAATGCACTTAAAAAAAATTCAGTGGATTCTTTGTCGCTGCCACCCGTTATGAACGTTTGAGTCTCCCAGTCTATATCCGGCAAATTAAAATCTCCACCCAAAAGTATAACATGGTGGGGAAATCTACTCGAAATATTTTCCAAATTATCCTTCAGATGCTCAGCCACAACAGCTGCTGAGCCAGGGGGCCTATACAGACATCCATTTACCATGTCTGAGCCTGCTTTAACCGTGACCTTCAACCAAATTATTTCACATTTCGGATCTCCGTCAATTTCCTTCGATACTATTGCACTTGTTATCGGTATAAACACGCCTCCCCGTTCACTGTCCAGCCTGTCTCTGCGGTATACATTCCAATCTGAGTTTAGGATTTCATTACTGTTTACGTCTGGTGTCAGCCAACTTTCTGTCCCTAGTACTATAAGGCCATTGTGACGGTTTTTTAATGAGAGCAATTCTGGGACCTTTCTATAGACGCTCCTGCAGTTTACTATTAGCACCAGTGTGACTTCAAACACTTTGTTACAGGAAATGTTCAAACTTTCCTCCCTTAGCGAGGATACATGCATCCACCCTCCGTCACATGGAATTCCTGATGCGCTGATGCAGCCCTGAATTATGGCGTATTGTATCGCAGCCGTCCACAATACGAGCACGAAGAGTCTCTACATTTGGTACCGGGGTTGCGTAGACAAGAGCTTTCAAATGCCCCCATAAATGAAAGTCAAGAGGGTTGAGGTCAGGAGAGCGTGGAGGCCATGGAATTGGTCGCCTCTACCAATCCATCGGTCACCGAATCTGTTGTTGAGAAGCATACGAATACTTCGACTGAAATGTGCAGGAGCTCCATCGTGCATGAATCACATGTTGTGTCGTACTTGTAAAGGCACATGTTCTAGCAGCACAGCACAGAGTATGAAATCATGATGGCGTGCTCCATGGAGCGTAGGTGGAAGAACATGGGGCCCAATCAAGACATCACCAACAATACCTGCCCAAACGTTCACAGAAAATCTGTGTTGATGACGTGATTGCACAATTGCGTGCGGATTCTCGTCAGCTCACACATGTTGATTGTGAAAATTTACAATTTGATCACGTTGGAATGAAGCCTCATCCGTAAAGAGAACATTTGCACTGAAATTAGGATTGACACATTGTTGGATGAACCATTCGCAGAAGAGTACCCGTGGAGGCCAATCAGCTGCTGGTAGTGCCTGCACACGCTGTACATGGTACGGAAACAACTGGTTCTCCCGTAGCACTCTCCATACAGTGACGTGATCAACGTTACCTTGTACGGCAGCAACTTCTCTGACGCTGACATTAGGGTTATCGTCAACTGCACGATGAATTGCCTCGTCAATTGCAGCTGTCCTCGACGTTCTAGGTCTTCCCCAGTGGCGAGTCATAGGCTGGAATGTTACGTGCTCCCTAAGACGCCGATCAATAGCTTCGGACGTCTTCCTGTTGTGACACCTTCGTTCTGGAAATCTGCCTTGATACAAACGTCCCGCGCCACGGCTATTGCCCCGTGCTAATCCATACATCAAATGGGCATCTGCCAACTCCGCATTGAAATGAGCTCTAACATGGAAATCAAGCGTGTCCGGACACATGTCCACATAATATGTTTTCTTTATTTGTGGGTGAGGAATGTTTCCTGAAAGTTTGGCAGTACCTTTTTGTAACACCCTGTATATCTCAAAGAATGGAAAATCCAGGAGGGAATGCAACAATGTTATGAAATGGAAAGTTGCTACTCACCATATAGCGGAGATGCTGAGTCGCAGATAGGCACAACAAAAGGGCTCTCACAATTATATCTTTAAGCTGTTAAAGCCTTCGTCCACAAAAAACAGACATAGGCTCGCGCACGCACCCACACCCACACACACACACACACACACACACACACACACACACACACACACACACAACTCACACACACGTTTGCAGTCTCAGGCAACTGAAACCACACTGCCAGCAGCAGCTCTAGTGCGTGATGGACGAATAGGTTGGGGTAAGAAGGAAGCTGTAACAGGGAGGGGGGATAGTAGAGTGGGGGTGGGGGTGGTGGGGAGTGAAGTGCTGCAGGCTAGAGACTGAGGGCAGGGGAGAGTTGGGTAGAGGGAGGGGGGGGGGGAGTAGTGGAAAAGGTTATGGTGGTGGAATGACAGCTGTGTACTGACGGAATGTGAACAGGGAAGGGGCTGGATGGGTGTGTCCTCACATTATACTAAGAACAACACACAGACCCATGCCCAAAGGACGGCTCGAACCACCAGTGGGAGAGGCCTTGCAATCCATAAATGGTGCCTCGAACTACGAGTATGAATTTGTTTGAATTCTTAATTTAGAATTAGGGCAACCATCACCTGTACAGTGGAATTACGACAATGGGCATGCTTACATAAATGCACGTCATTCTGATTAGGATTCAACTTTGCATCGTTATCAGAATAGCACAGGCACTTAAATATCATATGGATTTAAGTGTTAGGAAGTATTTTATAAAGGTATCTATCTAGAGTTTAGCCATATATTTCACAGAAACATGGATGACGAACAGTTTAGACAAGACGTGAATAGAGGCTTTTTAAATGGGGCGCTACAGAAGAATGCTCAAGATTAGATCATGTATACTGAATAGAATTGGGGAGTCAAGAAATTTGTGGTACAACTGGACTAAAACAAGTTATCGTTTGATAGTACACACTGTGAGACATCAAGATATTGGAGGGAAGGGTGGGGGATAAAAAATCATATAGGAAGACCAAGAGATGAATACAGAAAGGAAATTCAGAAATATGTAGATTGAAATAGTTATTTTGAGATGATGAGGCTTGCACAGGATAGAACAGCATGGAGAACTGCATTAAACTAGTCTTCAGATTGAAGACCACAAAAAAGTGTGGTACTTGACGAAAAACAAGTCATCCACGTATTTAAGATACTAAATAGGCATTGCCTTCATTCATGAAGAATGCCAGAATAATTATTATGTGTGTGTGATTTTGTACTAGCTGCTGTTGCTCCTTTTATTATACGTTTCCTAAATTAATCTACCCTTGCACCACCAATTTATATATTTAATGTAAGGAGGTCTGTGCGTTAAGTGTACTAGTGTATTTTATTCTTGTTTGCTTTGGCGCCAGCTTAACGCTTTTCAGCCATGACATGATACACATCAGACATTGAGGAGGTGAAAAAATAGTTCTTTCTTTAATCTCTAACTATTCTCACATTCATTGACCATATCTGTGACTTCATTTCATGACTATGCTTTTATTGTTTTCACTCTCATGTGCCAAGATTATATTTCATAATTGCAATACCTTGTGCATTTATTAAATGTTCACGTACGTATCTCATTGCATAATACATTTGTTGTTACAGTGACTGCTTATTTCTGTTGTAGATAGATAATATATCGCCAGCTTGTGTGGCCGTGAGGTTCTAGGCGCTTCTGTCTGGAACCGCGTGACCGTTACTGTCTCAGGTTCGAATCCTGCCTCGGGCATGGATGTGTGTGATGTCCTCAGGTTAGTTAGGTTTAAGTAGCTCTAAATTCTAGGGGACTGATGACCTCAGATGTTAAGTCCCATAGTGCTCAGGGTCATTTGAAGCATTTTTTTGCTCAGAGCCATTTTTGAACCATTAATATATCCATGTCTGGTATAGTACCAGTATCTTCTTACTCGATTGCGCCAGTCCTATGTATTTTCCTTCAATAAAAGGGTTCTGTTGCGTGACATAGTTTTCTTTCTTAAATTTGCATGATCTTACAGTGAGTTTACTTTCTATGTAGGTTACCAGATACCTGATTTATTGCATGTTAGGGGTATGCTAAACAGCTCAACCGGCACTTCACACTCCTTCCTTACAGCATTTCACGCATTGTTATTGATTGTACGAGTTCGTCATTATTTGTTCTTCATAAATATTTTTTTGCATGTGTAACCTATTTCACCTGTCCGAAAAAAAATGTATATTCAGCATCTCTTCAGAGAACATACTTCGCAAAATATTATTCCTGCTATTTTGGAATGTACAATGGCAATGTGGCTAGAAACCTCAGAGTGCCTGATAAAATTTTAATTTCCTAACAGCTTTATAAATATATACCTTGAATCTTGAGTACAGATTCAACGATCATGTGCCTCAAGAGAAAATAAGCAATATATTCTGCGATTGGTATGTGTAAATCAGGTGTTTTATCTCTTTATTTTATGTGCCCTTTAACTGAAGCTTCATAGACGTTGTAGTAATGAATACAGACAGCAGCTAAGAACACAGCTTTTTATTGCGATCAAGCCAACGAACATGTTACAAGCACATTATATATATCAACAGCAATGAATATATCTTGTATCATTTGTGTTTTAAACATAATTGTGCTTAGTTATTTATAACACTTTAACGTTATAATCAAACACTTATTTTATATTGCCAGTTAATAATACCGTTTGTATCACTTATACCAATATGCATCATACATGTAACTGCATAGATATTATGACAAATATTCTAGATCACTTATGTTCCGCTGTAAATGATAGTGCAACATCATTATTACATACAACGGAATTTCATGGAGGAAGCTACAAGAATGTCATTACTGTCTGTGTATGCACAACAGAAGATTGATAACTGAATATTGAACGATGGCGAAGAACCAGGAAAGGAGAAATGTCGCAATAAACAACATGTACTCTCTCTATATACATCATTTTCATAGATATTTTCTCATCGTACGTCAACACACTTTATGCTCTGTCACAACAAAGCAGTCATTATGGATCCAGCGCAGGCACTAATAAGCAGGCAAACATGAATTACAAGAAGTTCTAATATACTTTTATTTTCGATGTTACATTCAGTAACTATATTTTACAATTTCGTGATATACAATTTCCAGACCTGTATACGAGTTTTGCACTGCAATATTTTAGTGTTTCTCAAGCTATAGAACAAGTTACATCAAACAACTTTCAACAACAACTTGGCCGAACTCTGAATTTACAGGACGTTAAAATTATCAACAAAGAACCATTGTATTTCATTCTTACGTCTAGCATAAATAATACAGACCTATGGTATACAACTCATCAAATTTACAACTGGCATTGTTTTGATTTGTAGACGCTAGAAATGCATATTTAGTATTTTTGTCGCTGTATGTATACGACATTAGCGTCTGTTGAAAATACATTCGCCTTCCTCTGCCGAGGAAGGTACATTGGAATTATCTTTCCACTTTTCGTGTCTTTTTAGACATTGATGAAAGTGCATGTCGCATATGAAATGTTTCTGGCCGTGAGCAAGCTCTATGATTCACGTGGAGTACAATCCACATGGTGCAAGAATGCAAGGTGTTTTACATGTATGCTAAATGTCTTCCCCAGAAATGTGGTGTGAATGGTTATGAAACTGTAACCAGAGGACTTCGTCAAGAAACGACAGTTAGTGACAGCTTTGAAATAATTGCTCTATTCAATAGAGGTCAATCAGCCTGCACATTTGATTTCACTTTTCTGTAGTACATTACGACGACTGACCTAGTCACGAGCCAAGTGCTTCGAATGACATCACTGTTGATGGGATGTTCAACCTTTTCATCATATACTGCGGGCGATAGTCCTAAATGGATGCTGTGACAGAATATCGTAAACCGTATGTGTCACGTTTTCAGCCACGCCAGATGACATGGCAGACGAGTTCTTAATACACCGAATTCTGGGTCTACGCCTTGGTTAAATTAAAATCTTCTTTCCCGAGTGAAATTTTCACTCTGCAGCGAAGTGTGTTTTGGTATGAAACTTACGGGAAGATTATAGCCGTGTGCCGGGAGAGATCCTACTTCGACACCTGTCTCTTTCGTGGACAAGTGCTCCACCGACTGGGTCTTCCTAGCAAGGCTCAAGACCCGCCCTCAAAAGGGATATTTCGGCCAGTACCTCATCTTCTAAGCTTGCGAAACTAGCAGGACTAGCACTCACGAAAGAAAGGATATTGCGGAGACGTAGCTTAGCCACAGCCTGGGAGATATGTCCACAACAAAAGTTTCAAACTAAAGCCGAGTGTGCGCTGATATGAGACAAACTGGCAGATGAAAACTGTGTGCTGGGCAGAGATTGCAACTCGGGAACTCTGCCTTTCGTGTTATAGTGCCCTGTCGATTGAGCTACCCAAGCACGACTCACGAACTTTCCTCACACCTTTACATCCACCTTTACATCAGGTTTCACCAAAGATCTCTTGCGAAACTTACAGAATTGGCTCTCCTAGAAGCTAGGATATTGCAGAGAAATTGCTTAGCCACAGCCTGTGGGATGTTCATTTTCACTTTGCAGTGCTGTGTGCACAGTTACTGGGAGATTAAAAAAGATTGCCACAATGAGATGCCTAATTGGGACCTTTGACTTTCACGGGCAATTTTTCTGCCGACTGAGCTACCCAACCATGACTCATGACCCGTCCTCACATCTTTACTACCGCCAGTGCCTCATTCCTATCTTCCAAATTTCACAAAAGAAACGGAAGCAAAATATCATTCTGGAACCGACCCACAGACTGGCTAAGCCACGTCTCCGCAGCATCCTTTCTTCCAGAAGAGCTAGTCCTGCAGGTTTTACGAGAGAACTTCTGTGAAGTTTGGAAGATAGAAGATGAGGTATGGCGGAAATACCCCTCTGAGGACGGGTCGTGAGTATTGCACGGATGACCCAGTCGGTGGAGCACTTATCCACGAAAGAGACAGCTGTCGAAGTAGGATCTCTCCTGGCACACGGTTATAATCTTCCCGTAAGTTTCATACCAAAACACACTTCGCTGCAGAGTGAAAATTTCACTCAGGAAAGAAGAATTTAGTTTAACCAAGGCGTAGGCCCAGAATTCGGTGTATTAAGAACTCGTCTGCCATGTCATCTGGCGTGGCTGAAAACGTGACACATATGGTTTACGATATTCTGTCACAGCATCCATTTAGGACTATCGCCCGCAGTACACGATGAAAAGGTTGAACGTCCCATCAACAGTGATATCATTCGAAGCGCTTGGCTCGTGACTAGGTCAGTCGTCGTAATGTACTACAGAAAAGTCGGGCTTGGCTAGCTCGGTAGAGCACTTCCCCACGAAAGGAAAAGGTCCGGACGTAGGAACTCGTCATGGCACACAGTTTTAATCTACCAGTAAGTTTCATAACAGCACACACTCGGATAAAGAGCGAAAATTTCTCTCTGGAAACATTCCCGAGAATGTGGCTTAACAATGTCTTCGCAGTCTCTGCTAGTCCGGTAAGTTTTGCAAGGGAAGGTAGGAGATGAGACACTGTAGGAAGTAAAGCTATGAGGACGGGTCGTAGTCGTGCTTGTTTTTGACTCTGCCATAATGCTACGAACTTTCGGATAGTCACAGTCGAACATGTGGGAGTGGTGATACATACCAATGCGTATTTTCGAGCTTCCATTTATGCTCCCGGCGGTACTAGTGATAGATGCCCTTTGTCCTTATGGGACAGTGCTGGCACATGAAGCTGAAAAATTGGCGAGCTCTGATACATACCTCATTCTTAATGGGGTGAGGCAACTGCAGCTTGAAGTCAGGAAGTACGTTTCGTCCACTTTTTATACAGGAAGATTTTGATGGGCAACCAAACATGTGGTCAGTGTGTGAGCAAGGAGGACACCTACGGTCGGCCTGCATCCAGTGACGACATGTACAACTGCCACAGGATGACTCTCTCCTGATGCAACATATGACATTGCTATCAGCGACTTATGTGGAGGCACTGCAGAATGGTGTGGTAGAAATTGCAGACGGGCGATGACAGCAGCGACCGGTGGAGACCACGAACATCAATGGGGAAGACCTCCACCACCCAGGTCGTCAGCAGCAGCCTCTCGACCAACTCTGCGAGCTACTGCCGCAGGTCGCGCCAGAGCAGTCGACGGTGACGGCCGACATGCCCTCGGCAGTTGCGGCAGCACTAGGAATAGGCAGAGGAAGCGATGGCCAAACTGCGTATGTGGAGACGAGGCACGAAAGCAACGTGCGCTAAGGAGGCAGAAGCAGCATAGATTACTTTCTGGTGACGACAATGATGATCCCAATACGTATTCACGTGATACTACAGATAAAGAGTCAATGATGAACGAGCTGAAGAGAGATGACGGTCTGGATTTTCCAACTGGTGGCCAGTGTGCGGAGATGGACATGACAGATGGTTGATCGATTGTGTGAAAGTGGCGCTGTGGTGGATTTTAATAAACTACGGACAAGAGAAGTCGCACTGGCATTGCACGACAGTTGACTTTTATTTTATGGCACGAGAGCTGACGGTCCACCTCCCATCGCCAGAACAGCAGGCGAGTATGAGTACACTTCGAGCCCAGAGATTTCATTTAATGAGATGAAGAATGCATGTGATGAGGGCAAGGATGACAGACGCCGTCGTTCCCGAAACACTCTCAAAGCATCGTATTGTTTGGGAACGCCGAATGCTCCGTAGGACTGTGATCAGAGAGGTGGGCACTCGAGATGGCTGGCACTATGGGACACAGTACTTCATTCTGTGAGAGTTCACAGACCACTTCCGTGAGTTTTATGGCAGCAAAATGGTGGACCATGAGATAGTATACGAAGTACTCTCCGAGTTGCCGGACAGAGGCCAGCCACTGAAGGTCGAACCTTTCCTCACAGCGATCACGCAGGGCAAATTAATGGAGGCCATTGTTCAGGGAGCAAGGTTTATCAATAGAATTTTATCGTATCTTTGCTTATCTCACGGACCGCACACGGATTGCGATGTATATAGAACTTCTGTCGCCAGCGTTCGAGATACGAGCTGAATTTACAGACAGTACCATCATAGCCACTCCAAAGCCAAGCAATGGATGGAGGCCAGAGGACTACACGCCATAAACCCTCTTGAACTGCGTCTACAAGATCTTCACATGCCCATGTGAAGTCACTGGTATCAGGTGGTCTGCTAACGGATCAAACTTGCCTCGGCGGTAGGAGTAGCATACGTAGGGGGCTGGGCGATGACAGGACGTCATCGCCTTGACAGCGGCCTGCCAACTATGGTGAGCGTTAATCTCGGCCGATTTTCACCACGCATTTGATGGAGTGGATCACATGTTCTTCAGTGCAGTAATGGAAAGACTAGAAATCCCGTGTGCTTTTGTTACGGTGACCATGTGGTTTTTATACGGCGTGCGGTCTCTGCAGACGGCTGCTGGGAGTGACGATATGACACTTTACCTTTCAATGCTGCGCTTATGCTGATGATGTGGTATTATTAGTGCGGACGGTCCACGACGTACCTATGGTGCTGGCTTGGAAATGGATACAGGGCGGTGGCGGAAAGCATCGTCAACCTCCATAAGTCGTGCTGCACGCATGTTGGTCGAGGGTTGTGGCAGGTGGAGGAAGATACGCTGATGTTCGTTCCAACCGTTGCTGGAAAACTACGTAACCTTTAATATTGGGACTACATTTAGGTGTACACAACTCGCGTTATATTATTTTAGGGTATGTTACAAAATATATGGCTTTGCGCTGCCAACGGATTAAGCTGTCGGATTTAGTTCGCCTTTCTTTTTCTCTTTGTCATTTCAATCAAGTTTACGAAACATACAAATAAATGACACATAGAAAAAATAAAATAAAAATGGTCGGTAGAGCAGCTGCCCGCGAAAGGCAAAGGTCCCGAGCTCGAGTGTTAGTCTGGCACACAGCTTTAATCTGCCATTAAGTTCCATCTTCTATCTCTTTTGTTAGGATTTTCGACAGACTTTACAATAACAGTTTGTCTGGCTGCGTCAGTAGTGTGTGTGTGTGTGTGTGTGTGTGTGTGTGTGTGTGTGTGTGTGTGGGAGGGGGGGGGGGGGAACGATGTTCGTTATCTGTCTCCACTTTTGCTTCTAGTACAATATGCTCCATTGCCATGAAATGAGGTGAACGCCATGGCATCGGCGGCAAAAATAAGGAATTGCCATACTGGCTGGACTTTTGAAATACATCTTCTATCAGCCGAATCAGAAAAACACAGGAACCACATCACCCCATTACACTTTGCGGCAAGGAGGAATGCTGAATTCCTTACTCATGTCACAAGTGTATCATAAATATTAATGTGGAAATGAGATCTGAACAGTGCAGTGGTATCATCTGTGGCTCGGTATATAACATCAAAAATATGCCAACACACATTTTGCATTTTCACTTTTAAAATGCTCAAGAAAGCGTTAAAATAAGGTTTCACGAAGTCTAAATTTGAGAACCCCCCCACTGCCTCTCCATCGAGGGCGTACAGCTTTAGTGTGTGTGTCGATAGCCTCGGCTAGCGAGGCGGGTTGGCGCAATTTATCGAAAGGATGTAAGAAGTAAAGAATGAATGTCAGACACTGTGTGTGACTGACCATTGTATTTCATCTGTTTCCTCGGGCAAACCTTGTCTTCTGTTCCAGTGGAAAAGACTGGTGAGAAATGCCTGCTATCGCTCACTTTCAATTTCAGTCTGTGTTCGCTGTTTCCATCCCCAGACGACTGAGGGCGGACTCGCTCAACTAGTTTCTGATACACTGTTATACTGATGTACATCGGAAGCGTCAGAGGTGCTCCCTGTGGCGAGCAGTGCAGGTACAGGGACGAACCGCTAGCAGAGGCGTCACGGAGAAGCCGGCTGCTGCTGCTGCTTGGCGGGCGACGACGGCGCCGGCGGCAGCAGCGCGTGGTTCTGCGGGTTGCTGAGCACGGAGCAGACGAAGGCCGAGGTCTCGCGCTTCAGCGCCTCCACCTGCAGCGCGAGCAGGCGGTTGCTGTGCATCAGGACCAGCGTGCGCCACAGCACGTGCGCCAGACTGGCGTGGCGCGCCCGCGCGCACTCAGCGGCCGCAGCCTCGGCCGACGCGGCTGTGTCCGCCGGCGCGGGCGACAGCCGCCCCGACTCCATCTGCGGACTGCGCTGCAGGGGCGGCGTGGGCGGCGCCGGCGTGGTGCGGGCCGTCCCCTGCGGCTCCGGCTGTGGCCGGTGGCTGCCCGCCTCGCGCTGCTCACAAGCTTTACTTCTCGCCCGCAGCACTGTGTACGCTTCTAAAGCAGTTTGTGCTTGCGAACGTAAAACCTAAAAAAAAAAAACAAGTCTCTTTTATTCGTACACGACACCTTGCGAACAGAAATGGTTAATTACAATTCTTTGATCTAAATACATTCCCTGACGAAAAGACCGGACAAGCGCGAGGAGCAGTCGCGCTCTGAGGATTCTGTACGAATGTAATTAAGTACAGGGTGAACATTAAAAAACAGACTGCACGGGTCTATTCCTGAAGGGAAATGGAAGAAAAAAGTCCTGCGAATGTGTGTCCGGAAATGCATCGTTGCAACGATAGACGGCGATGACGAATGAAAGTTCCTGTGACCACGTGCCGTGTGTTCCACGTGTGTTGCAGGCTGTGTGTTGACGCAGCGTACTGTAAGCATCAGACTTCTGCGGATTTCGTGTCGTAAACGAGACGGTGTTTGTATGCGGTCGTGGAGACGGGAACGGTCGAGAGGCAGTACAGCTATACCAAAACAAGTACCCTCACAGACACCAACCACATCGCACAATATTTCGAGCCTTATTAGGAAATTTGTCTGATCGCGGGTCCTTTCAGACAGACGAATGCGCAGGAGGGCGGCGAGCTGTGAGTACACCATGTCTGGTAGTCCGCGAAATGCGGATTCTAAGTCCTCCCGAATGCGCCAATTTTGCTTATTGGCGAATCCACTGAAATGAATGCGGGCTTCGTCGCTAAACCAAACCATCGTGCGTATACTAATTCTGCCTCCCGACTGTTTCCATTTGCTTAGCCGTACAGTAACACCATTTAGGCTTGTTCCCGACACTTGTTGTTGTTGTGGTCTTCAGTCCTGAGACTGGTTTGATGCAGCTCTCCATGCTACTCTATCCTGTGCAAGCTTCTTCATCTCCCAGTACCTACTGCAACCTACATCCTTCTGAATCTGCTTAGTGTACTCATCTCTCGGTCTCCCTCTACGATTTTTACCCTCCACACTGCCCTCCAATGCTAAATTTGTGATCCCTTGATGCCTCAAAACATGTCCTACCAACCGATCCCTTCTTCTAGTCAAGTTGTACCACAAACTTTTCTTCTCCCCAATCCTATTCAATACCTCCTCATTAGTTACGTGATCTATCCACCTTATCTTCAGTATTCTTCTGTAGCACCACATTTCGAAAGCTTCTATTCTCTTCTTGTCCAAACTAGTTATCGTCCATGTTTCACTTCCATACATGGCTACACTCCAAACAAATATTTTCAGAAATGACTTCCTGACACTTAAATCTATATTCGATGTTAACAAATTTCTCTTCTTCAGAAACGCTTTCCTTGCCATTGCCAGTCTACATTTTATATCCTCTCTACTTCGACCATCATCAGTTATTTTACTTCCTAAATAGCAAAACTCCTTTACTACTTTAAGTGTCTCATTTCCTAATCTAATTCCCTCAGCATCACCCGATTTAATTAGACTACATTCCATTATCCTCGTTTTGCTTTTGTTGATGTTCATCTTATATCCTCCTTTCAAGACACTGTCCATTCCGTTCAACTGCTCTTCCAAGTCCTTTGCCGTCTCTGACAGAATTACAATGTCATCGGCGAACCTCAAAGTTTTTACTTCGTCTCCATGAATTTTAATACCTACTCCAAATTTTTCTTTTGTTTCCTTTACTGCTTGCTCAATATACAGATTGAATAACATCGGGGAGAGGCTACAACCCTGTCTCACTCCTTTCCCAACCACTGCTTCCCTTTCATGCCCCTCGACTCTTATTACTGCCATCTGGTTTCTGTACAAATTGTAAATAGCCTTTCGCTCCCTGTATTTTACCCCTGCCACCTTTAGAATTTGAAAAAGAGTATTCCAGTCAACATTGTCAAAAGCTTTCTCTAAGTCTACAAATGCTAGAAACGTAGGTTTGCCTTTTCTTAATCTTTCTTCTAAGATAAGTCGTAAGGTCAGTATTGCCTCACGTGTTCCAACATTTCGACGGAATCCAAACTGATCCTCCCCGAGGTCCGCATCTATCAGTTTTTCCATTCGTCTGTAAAGAATTCGCGTTAGTATTTTGCAGCTGTGACTTATTAAACTGATAGTTCGGTAATTTTCACATCTGTCAGCACCTGCTTTCTTTGGGATTGGAATTATTATATTCTTCTTGAAGTCTGAGGGTATTTGGCCTGTCTCATACATCTTGCTCACCAGCTGGTAGAGTTTTGTCATGACTGGCTCTCCCAAGGCCGTCAGTAGTTCTAATGGAATGTTGTCTACTCCGGGGGACTTGTTCCGACTCAGGTCTTTCAGTGCTCTGTCAAACTCTTCACGCAATATCGTATCACCCATTTCGTCTTCATCTACATCCTCTTCCATTTCCATAATATTGTCCTCAAGTACATCACCCTTGTATAAACCTTCTATATACTCCTTCCACCTTTCTGCCTTCCCTTCTTTGCTTAGAACTGGGTTGCCATCTGAGCTCTTGATATTCATACACGTGGTTCTCTTCTCTCCAAAGGTCTCTTTAATTTTCCTGTAGGCAGTATCTATCTTACCCCTAGTGAGATAAGCCTCTACATCCTTACATTTATCCTCTAGCCATCCCTGTTTAGCCATTTTGCACTTCCTCTCGATCTCATTTTTGAGACGTTTGTATTCCTTTTTGCCTGCTTCATTTACTGCATTTTTATATTTTCTCCTTTCATCAATTAAATTCAATATTTCTTCTGTTACCCAAGGATTTCTAGCAGCCCTCGTCTTTTTACCTACTTTATCGTCTGCTGCCTTCACTACTTCATCCCTCAGAGCTACCCATTCTTCTTCTACTGTATTTCTTTCGCCTATTCCTGTCAATTGTTCCCTTATGCTCTCCCTGAAACTCTGTACAACCTCTGGTTCTTTCAGTTTATCCAGGTCCCATCTCCTTAATTTCCCACATTTTTGCAGTTTCTTCAGTTTTAATCTACAGGTCATAACCAATAGATTGTGGTCAGAGTCCACATCTGCCCCTGGAAATGTCTTACAACTTAAAACCTGGTTCCTAAATCTCTGTCTTACCATTATATAATCTATCTGATACCTTTTAGTATCTCCAGGGTTCTTCCACGTATACAACCTTCTTTCATGATTCTTAAACCAAGTGTTACCTATGACTAAGTTGTGCTCTGTACAAAATTCTACTAGGCGGCTTCCTCTTTCATTTCTTAGCCCCAATCCATATTCACCTACTATGTTTCCTTCTCTCCCTTTTCCTACACTCGAATTCCAGTCACCCATTACTATTAAATTTTCGTCTCCCTTCACTATCTGAATAATTTCTTTTATTTCATCGTACATTTCTTCAATTTCTTCGTCATCTGCAGAGCTAGTTGGCATATAAACTTGTACTACTGTAGTAGGTGTGGGCTTCGTATCTATCTTGGCCACAATAATGCGGTCACTATGCTGTTTGTAGTAGCTTACCCGCATTCCTATTTTCCTATTCATTATTAAACCTACTCCTGCATTACCCCTATTTGATTTTGTGTTTATAACCCTGTAATCACCTGACCAGAAGTCTTGTTCCTCCTGCCACCGAACTTCACTAATTCCCACTATATCTAACTTTAACCTATCCATTTCCCTTTTTAAATTTTCTAACCTACCTGCCCGATTAAGGGATCTGACATTCCACGCTCCGATCCGTAGAACGCCAGTTTTCTTTCTCCTGATAACGACATCCTCCTGAGTAGTCCCCGCCCGGAGATCCGAATGGGGGACTATTTTACCTCCGGAATATTTTACCCAAGAGGATGCCATCATCATTTAATCATACAGTAAAGCTGCATGTCCTCGGGAAAAATTACGGCTGTAGTTTCCCCTTGCTTTCAGCCGTTCGCAGTACCAGCACAGCAACGCCGTTTTGGTTAATGTTGCAAGGCCAGATCAGTCAATCATCCAGACTGTTGCCCCTGCAACTACTGAAAAGGCTGCTGCCCCTCTTCAGGAACCACACGTTTGTCTGGCCTCTCAACAGATACCCCTCCGTTGTGGTTGCACCTACGGTACGGCCATCTGTATCGCTGAGGCACGCAAGCCTCCCCACCAACGGCAAGGTCCATGGTTCATGGGGGGGGTCCCGACACTAACTTGATTCAAATGGCTCTGAGCACTATGCGACTTAACTTCTGAGGTCATCAGTCGCCTAGAATTTAGAACTAATTAAACCTAACTAACCTAAGGACATCACACACATCAGTGCCCGAGGCAGGATTCAACCTGCGGCCGGAGCGGTCGCTCGGTTCCAGACTGTAGCGCCTAGAACCTCACGCACTAACTCCGGACAGTTCTGCAACTTACAGTACGCTGCGTCAATCACAGCCCGCAACACACAAGGAACATACGGCACGTGGTCAAAGGATCCACTCGTCAGCGCAATTTGCCGTGGCAGCGATGCATCCCTGCCACATGTTCGTACGACGCTTCCTCCTCCATTTCCAGCCCGGAATGCGCCCCTGTAGTTTGCCGGTTTTATTAATATTCACCCTGTATACACACTGAGGGAAAGAAGTCGTAAGACCGAGGAGTAGTCGTGCGACATAACCGAAAGTTGATAGGCGTGTTTCTACTACTGAAATATTATGTCTATTCAGGTTTCGCGCAACTCGTGTAAGAGTGGCGTTAATAGCGCCACTATGAGGATACAAATCAGGTATGTGTAAACACACGCTGTAACCGTGGTGAGCATAAGTTACGTTTGATACTGGACGTGGTGAGTTAATGTTAGTCAAGAATGCCTTTAAGGCAACAGAGACGCCATTATTAACGACTCACTCAGCTTGAACGAGGTCGTTTAATAGGGCTACAAGGAACTCTATTCCTTCTGCGATACTGGAGAAAGACTTGGCAGGAATGTAGCCACTATACATGATTACTGGCAGCGAGGGTCACGAGAATGTACGGCCGCAAGAAGACTGGGCTGCCAACGGCCACGTGGCACTACCGAAGAGAAGACCACCGTCTTCACAGTATCGCTATGGTGCACCGTTCGGCATCTCCAGCACCAATCTGAGCAGCATTTGATACCACAGCGACATCATTAACCGTTACAAATTAGTTACTTCAAGGACAGCTCCGAATCAAACGCCATGTAGCGTGCATTCCACTTATCCGGAACCACCACCATTTGCGAATTCAGTGGTGTCGAGCAAGAGCTCAGTAGAGGGCTGGAGGGAGGTTTTTTGTCTTTTCTGATGTGAGCTGGTTTTGCCTCGGTGCCACTGATGGCCGTGCGTTGTTTAGATGAAGGCCAGTCTGCTTGCTAGACACGCTGGACCTACACCCGGAGTTATGGTATGTGTCGCGATTTCGTATGACAGCACGAGCACTCTCATGGCTATCCCACGCATCCTGACTGAAAATTTATAAGTCAGTCTGGTGATTGGATCTGTTGTGATGCCATTCGTGGACAACATTCTCCAGGGTGTTTTCCAACAGGATCGGTCTGCTCGATCACCAAATCTCTCTCCAATCGAGCACATATGTAACATCATCGGACGACAACTCCAGCGTCATCAACAAATAGCATTAACCGTCCGTCTAATGACCGACCAAGTGCAACAGGCATAGAACTCCGTCCCACAAACTGACATCCGACACCTGTACAACACAATGCATGCAAGTTTGCGTGCTCGCATTCAACATACTGGCGGTTACACTGATTATTAATGTAGCAGAATTTCACATTTGCAATGGCTTACCTTGTGCACATATTATACTGTCATCTTGTTCAAATGTTCAAATGTGTGTGAAATCTTATGGGACTTAACTGCTAAGTTCATCAGTCCCTAAGCTTACACACTACTTAATCTAAATTATCCTAAGGACAAACACACACACCCATGCCCGAGGGAGCACTCGAGCCTCCGCCGGGGCCAACCGCACAGTCCACGACTGCAGCGCCCTACACCGCTCGGCTAATCCCGCGTGGCTGTCATCTTGCAATGTTAATCACTTAAATATGTCAACTAAACAAATGGATTCCCGAAATTTCATCATTCTACGTTAATTATTTTTTGGTACTGCGATTATTTTTCCGACCGTGTAGGTTCCTTTATACATACACGATATCTTGCAAACAGTGAGGGTGAATTACAATTCTTTGATCTAAGTGCACTGTCTGCTAAAAAGTGAACCGGACAAGTGCGCGTAGGACTCGCCCTCTGAGCGTTCCGTACAAACTTCATTATGTATACAGATAGCCAGTCTATAGGTTTTGATGAGTGAGTTTCTTGTATCAAAATGTGTGACATAAATGGCCGTATTTCTTGATTGCACTGATTTACAAGCTTCAGTTTTTTTAACATCACCAAGGGACCGTGGTCTGTGATATAAATTTCAACTTGATACCTCTGCCCGTTCGTGAGAGAAAGATGCTTTAGCCTATGGGCACAAAGACAGACTAACACAGAAATGAGTCTATACCGACTGAGGAGCAGAACCCTAAAAATGAAGCACTCGGAAGGGGAGGAGGAAGCGGAATGGGACTTGACGGTATCTTCTGTTATTTCAGCGATTACAGAACTGAGTCAAATTTACAAAGAACATGTAAGAATGAGCCTACTCATCAGTATGACGTTGCGCCTACTCTGGCCTCCGTTGGGAAGGGTGTCATAGAGCCGTTGTATCCTCCTGAGAGGCAAGCTGGCTCACAACAGGTGATACTGGCACTGGGACAGACCCGGGGGTGTACATTATCTCTGATCATTGGCGAGGGAGTTTTTGATGTTTTAATAATGCACACGAAGTGCTCATTCGTGTTACATGATTGTTTGTAACCCGGTACGTCTTTCCTGGAGGAACGCAGACACTACACACGAACAACTGTTGCCTCTGACACTTCCTATATTCTCGGACTGCTTACGAGGATTAGTCTTAGTTTATTTTATTAACTATATGACCTGTGTTAAAGCACATTTTACGTTAGAAAGGAAGTGGCCGTAGATTTTTAATACTTTTATTTATATTTTTATGTTTACCGCTTTTATAAGAGGCTTGTAGAATAATTCTGGTGACGAAGGCCTCCTCGCTTTTATGCTTTTACTTTTTGAGAGGTGGTTGAGCCTACATTTTAACAATGCAAACAATAGATTCCGGTTGTAACGTCACGCTGTAGTGCCCGCCACTGCCAGTAACAGGGGGAGGGAAGGAAATGGTAGTGGGCCAGCCTTTCCCTAACCCTCCTAATTGGGTTGTTGCCGGAGCCTGCGGGGTGCTCTTACAGTTTTGTGATTTCCCGCGATGGTCGGTGTTTTCCGACACCCGTTGCACGGAAACTTATGAAGTGTTGCCAGGAATCAACATCTTAGAGAAGCTCTGCTAGCTGGAACGGTAAATGGGTAATGAAAACGCCCGCAGTTTGCTCCTGATTCTGACTGGCGGGAACGCGTAAATCTCAAATAATTTCGTGGAGCATTGTGGGAGCTCGCGAAATCGAGGAGTCGGGAGATGGCCCTCGCGGGTGAAGGTGGAGTTGTGTGCTCTGTGGGGCGGAGTTGGTGATCTTGAGTGATCAACTAAATTGTGTTTTCAATATGGAAAGACAACAGAAATCTAATGTGTGTTCCCGCTAGCCAGTGTGGGATTCTGCTGAGACACTTTTTTGCATTCTAGCCTTTACATCTACATCTACATCTACATCTACATGACTACTCTGCAATTCACATTTAAGTGCTTGGCAGAGGTTTCATCGAACCACAATCATACTATCTCTCTACTATTCCACTCCCGAACAGCGAGCGGGAAAAACGAACACCTAAACCTTTCTGTTCGAGCTCTGATTTCTCTTATTTTATTTTGATGATCATTCCTACCTATGTAGGTTGGGCTCAACAAAATATTTTCGCATTCGGAAGAGAAAGTTGGTGACTGAAATTTCGTAAGAAGGTCTCGCCGCGACGAAAAACGTCTATGCTGTAATGACTTCCATCCCAACTCGTGTATCATATCTGCCACACTCTCTCCCCTATAACGTGATAATACAAAACGAGCTGCCCTTTTTTGCACCCTTTCGATGTCCTCCGTCAATCCCACCTGGTAAGGATCCCACACCGCGCAGCAATATTCTAACAGAGGACGAACGAGTGTAGTGTAAGCTGTCTCTTTAGTGGACTTGTTGCATCTTCTAAGTGTCCTGCCAATGAAACGCAACCTTTGGCTCGCCTTCCCGACAATATTATCTATGTGGTCCTTCCAACTGAAGTTGTTCGTAATTTTAACACCCAGGTACTTAGTTGAATTGACAGCCTTGAGAATTGTAATATTTATCGAGTAATCGAATTCCAACGGATTTCTTTTGGAACTCATGTGGATCATCTCACACTTTTCGTTATTTAGCGTCAACTGCCACCTGACACACCATACAGCAATCTTTTCTAAATCGCTTTGCAACTGATACTGGTCTTCGGATGACCTTACTAGACGGTAAATTACAGCATCATCTGCGAACAGTCTAATAGAACTGCTCAGATTGTCACCCAGGTCATTTATATAGATCAGGAACAGTAGAGGTCCCAGGACGCTTCCCTGGGGAACACCTGATATCACTTCAGTTTTACTCGATGATTTGCCGTCTATTACTACAAACTGCGACCTTCCTGACAGGAAATCACGAATCCAGTCGCAAAACTGGGACGATACCCCATAGCTCCGCAGCTTGATTAGAAGTCGCTTGTGAGGAACGGTGTCAAAAGCTTTCCGGAAATCTAGAAATACGGAATCAACTTGAGATCCCCTGTCGATAGCGGCCATTACTTCGTGCGAATAAAGAGCTAGCTGCGTTGCACAAGAGCGATGTTTTCTGAAGCCATGCTGATTACGTGTCAATAGATCGTTCGCTTCGAGGTGATTCATAATGTTTGAATACAGTATATGCTCCAAAACCCTACTGCAAACCGACGTCAATGATATAGGTCTGTAGTTAAATGGATTACTCCTACTACCCTTCTTGAATACTGGTGCGACCTGCGGAATTTTCCAATCTGTAGGTACAGATCTATCGGTGAGCGAGCGGTTGTATATGAGTGCTAAGTAGCGAGCTATAGCATCAGCGTAATCTGAAAGGAACCTAATCGGTATACAATCTGGACCTGAAGACTTGCCCGTATCAAGCGATTTGAGTTGCTTCGCAACCCCTAAGAAATCTACTTCTGAGAAACTCATGCTAGCAGATGTTCGTGTTTCAAATTCTGGAATATTCCATTCGTCTTCCCTGGTGAAGGAATTTCGGAAAACTGCGTTCAATAACTCCGCTTTAGCGGCACAGTCATCGATAACAGTACCATCGGCACTACGCAGCGGAGGTATTGACTGCGTCTTGCCGCTTGTGTACTTTACATACGACCAGAATTTCTTCGGATTTTCTACCTAATTTCGAGACAATGTTCCCTTGTGGAGCCTATTAAAGGCGTCTCGCATCGAAGTACGTGCCAAATTTCGCGCGTCTGTAAATTTTAGCCCATCTTCGGGATTTCGCGTTCTTCTGAACTTCGCATGCTTTTTCCGTTGCCTCTGCAACAGCGTTCGGACCTTTTTTGTGTACCACGGGGGATCCGTTCCATCTCTTACCAATTTATGAGGTATGAATATCTCAATTGCTCTTGCTACTATATCTTTGAATTTGGGCCACATCTCGTCTACATTCGCATAGTCAGTTCGGAAGAAACGGAAATTGTCTTTTAGGAAGGCTTCTAGTGGCACTTTATCTGCTTTTTTAAATAAAATAATTTTGCGTTTGTTTCTGATGGATTTGGAAGAAATGGTATTGAGCCTAGCTACAATGACGTTGTGATCACTAATCCCTGTATCAGTCACGATGCTCTCTATCAGCTCTGGATTGTTTGTGGCTAAGAAGTCAAGTGTGTTTTCGCAACCATTTACAATTCGCGTGGGTTCGTGGACTAACTGCTCGAAATAATTTTCGGAGAAAGCATTTAGGACAATCTCGGAAGATGTTTTCTGCCTACCACCGGTTTTGAACAAGTATTTTTGCCAACATACCGAGGGTAGGTTGAAGTCCCCACCAACTATAACCGTATGAGTGGGGTATTTATTTGTTACGAGACTTAAACTTTCTCTAAACTGTTCCGCAACTGTATCATCGGAGTCTGGGGGTCGGTAGAAGGAGCCAATTATTAACTTAATTCGGCTGTTAAGTATAACCTCCACCCACACCAATTCGCACGGAGTATCTACTTCGACTTCACTACAAGATAAACTACTACTGACAGACACAAACACTCCACCACCAATTCTGCCTAATCTATCTTTCCTGAACACCGTCTGAGACTTCGTAAAAATTTCTGCAGAACTTATTTCAGGCTTTAGCCAGCTTTCTGTACCTATAACGATATCAGCTTCTGTGCTTTCTATTAGCGCTTGAAGCTCAGGGACTTTTCCAGCTCAACTACAACAATTTACAACTATAATTCCGACTGTTCCTTGATCCAAGCACGTCCTGTAATTGCCAAGCACCCTTTGACATTGCAGCCCATCCCGCACTTTCCCGAGGCCTTCTAACCTAAAAAACCGCCCAGTCCACGCCACACAGCCTCCGCTACCCGTGTAGCCGCCAGCTGAGTGTAGTGAACTCCTGACCTATTCAGCGGAACCCGAAACCCCACCACCCTATGGCGCAAGTCAAGGAATCTGCAGCCAATACGGTCGCAAAACCGTCTGAGCCTCTGATTCAGACCCTCCACCCGGCTCTGCACCAAAGGTCCGCAGTCGGTTCTGTCAACGATGCTGCAGATGGTGAGCTCTGCCTTCATCTCGTAATCAAGACCGGCAGCCTTCACCAAATCAGATAGCCGCTGGAATCCAGAGAGAATTTCCTCAGATCCAAAGCGACACACGTCATTAGTGCCGACATGTGCCACCACCTGCAGCTGGCTGCACCCTGTGCTCTTCATGGCATCCGGAAGGACCCTTTCCACATCAGGAATGACTCTTCCCGGAATGCACACGGAGTGCACACTGGATTTCTTCCCCTCCTTAGCCGCCGTATCCCTAAGGGGCCCCATTACGCGCCTAACATTGGAGCTCCCAACTACCAGTAAGCCCACCCTCTGCGACTGCCCGGACGTTGAAGGCTGAGAATGATCCTCTGAAACGAAGCGCGTACGTCCTGCGTCAGACTGCAGAACCAGTACCTCGGTGGACGGTGGTGTTTTAGTGAACGATACGGGCTTGGCGAGGTTTAATCATCGATCATCATGTGCTTGTGCCTATATAACGCATAGGCGTAGGGTGTGTATGATCATTAATAGATGTGGCATGGTTAGTTTAAGGGAATACCGCACGTCCTTCTTATAGCGACACTATTACCCCCTGGGAAAGAATGTGTGTACCCGAACTATCTGCATGTAGTGCTGTCCTTGTGAATGTGAGTGAAAGTTTTTTAAATCGTGTAACGGAGGAGGTCATCGAGTATCAGCAGGACATTCACCTAGTGGAATGTGAAAAACCGCCTAAAAACCACACAAGGCTGGCAGGCACACTGACCCTCGTCGATCTATAGTTGGCGCATCTCCCTGTCCCAGAAGTGGCGCTTTATCGCGGACGGCTATTCGGGCGGGTACTTGGCGAGGTTAAATGGAAAACAATAATATCTCTACGCTCCAAGCAGAGATAAAAATGTTGATATGCCTCGTAGTGATGACCACTACCTGCAAATTCCCAGAGTAGAAAGCAACAGAGCTGCGCACTGACATTGTGGAAAATGGGAGTGTTGTTTTCAGACAATCTGTTTTGCCGCTAACCCTCCATTAGGAGTGCAGGGGAGTTTATCCAGCCACGATGATTGATGTTCCCTTCAGAAAACGTATTGTAATACGTATTGTAATATCGAAATCGTGTGTTTAGCGCATCGACTGTACCGCCTGGATGACACTGGACGTCCTTTTGCGACTTCAGGGTAGAAGAGAAGCGGGAACATTACAACACTTGTTACTGATGTACTCAATATATAAAGGTTACATCGTACCTTTATCTTTTCTAACTCTACCTGGGCGTAGGTAGCTTTCAAATGACAAACAAACGTTGTACGTTTTCCGAGTAGACGATAGACACATTGGGTACTGGACGACATCAGCAACAATATGGACGCAGGTTATTCGAGCTTATTACACCTGAAGATGCCTTAATGTGGCGACGATTATTATTTGAAAATTTTGCAATTATTAAGTAATCTCTGCAAATAGGTTTCACGGGCTAATTGAAGCACTCTACTCAATACTGAGCGCAATGAACCTGTGGGACATTCTGTACTGTTCTTGGGTAAGTTCTACATCGTTCTTATGACAAGGATCATTCCCTTCCTGTGACTTTTAATTGCTGACTTGCATTCGTAATTATATGGATACAGTGTGGTGTCGTGAAGGAAGGAGTACTGGGGTTTAACATCCCTTTAACGACAAGAACAGTAGAAACTGGTCACGACCCCAAATTGGGGACGGATGGCGAAGGAAGTCGACCGTGTCCATTTCGCAGGAAGATTCCCGACATTTCTGGGCCACTTAAGGAAATCACGCAATTCCTAAACCTGGTTCGGATTTGAAGCACTGTCCTCCCTAATACCAGACTAGTGGGACCAGACACCCTTACCACATCCTTCTTTCCTTCGACGTCCCTATCATACTCACGATCACAATCAACAGAGGCAAATGTCCTCATTCTATGCGACAATGTAAAGAGTTCTTGAAATTACCGCAGAACACAAACTTGCGAAGAGGAACTATAATACATCAATGTTCCTTCCCTTGAGGCCAAATACACCTGACGACCATTCCTTCCACCACCAGGATACTAGCCGACTACGCCCGGAAGGGAAAGAGAAGGAAAGGAGGCTGCGTCAAGTTCTCGATCACTCGACTGTTCATCAATCTCCGGGACTGAATTCCAGGTATCTCCGCAGCCTCTAATGGAGTGAAAACATGAGAGACTATCGATGGTGATCCGTGACTCGCGAACGTTAAGCTCGGTGTTGCTATGGAGCCACTCGGGAGGAGATGGTTGTATAGCGGCATAGTGTTTCACAATCTCCCTTTCCTCCTTAACACGTACAGCAAAAACACTCCACACGCACTCACCTCAGCCATCGATAAAAAATATTTACAGTTAATTCTATAACACTTGTTTCGCGAGAAGAAGTATCAGTGTGCAGGAATGAAGGAAAATGTAAATTAGTACAGCTGCTACTACACTTCAGAGTCTTACAACGTACAAAACCATACGACGTAACTTAAATCGCGGCTTTGGATTTGTGGTGTGCTGTTTTTCCAGTATTTTCGAACTTTTCCAAACACCTTGGATTCTAGTGTTGTAATGAAGTGCATCTTAATTAGGTAACTGTAGATGAAATGCAAACGACGTAAATTCAACACGTCTAAGCGCCGTTAGGCGATATTGTACCGAAAAGTATCGTCTATGCACACATGAGCGAAAACAAGGGGACAGATGAGTGCTCAACGTTCTTGAGATAGTATACATACAAAAAGATAATATCCAAATTTACAAAAGCGCTGTGGAGACATATAGAGCAACTAAAAGAGCATTTGGATGTGACAGTAGCTAAACTGTTGAGACAGCAATTACACAAAAAGTTCAGGGGCGGCAATATATCTCTACCATCACCCACTAGACACTCAGTAATAAATAACCGCTGGTACTGGTGGGTTTTCTTACTGCTCAAACGGTAAGGAAAATACCAGTGGCATCGAGTGCTACGTATCTCACAATTTCTACGCATTTATAACAACCTATAAAAGTCAAGAAGCTGGCTAGATGGGTGCTAAAGAGTTCTGTCAACAATACATTACTTATATGGTTTTGTGCGTTTGTCTCAGGCTACACATGTTGCTTAGATTTGTGACATGTGACGAAATTTGCGGAATGATTTGATGTGGAAATTGATCCTTCATTCGAGAAAAATTGTAATGATCTTTGGCAAAGGCATTATTAGTATTATTTCCTGTCATTAAGAAAATGTTAAATGTATCGGTGGTAAGAAGTACTGCAATACCTCCAGGACTGGATAACATTACTTGCAATTGCATATTCATTTTCTAGTTCATTCAATGACAAATGCTAAGGACGGAAACATGGTTAAAAAAGTCAGGGAAAGTAATTTTTCTCTGCCTTGTGGTTCTGAATGTACAGTAGCGATTATAAGAGTAACTTTATGTCAAACGTTGGCACACATTTGAATCCTTCTATTTCGTTAGCAAATCGAGACATTGAATAACTTACGTTTTCGCAACCGCATACTTAAGAACAAGCTTTAAGGCCGGGTTATCTGAGCACAATACATGGCACTCTAATTCTCATTTTCTGGTAGAGGCCAATCAATATACAGTAATCTCTGGTAATGTGATTTTCGCATCAATTCTTGATCAAAAATAGTCGTTTTGATATAGCAAATGCCTTAACAGAGATGGATTTATATTGTGTACATATACGTGAAGCTGTGTTACCAGCAACGCTGGCTGTACCAGTATTGGGGAAAGGAGTTTCCGAAGTCAAAGGAAGCAAACTCACAGCTCGTGTCCTGATGGCGGCTATGCGGGCGCTCCTGCGCTTCCTGGGTGTCTCTCCATCAGCTCCTACAACAAAACAATTTGTTATTCTGTTTTATTTGTCCTGAAAATTAGTAGATTTCATGTCTCACTAACTCACGGCTTTTTTCAGTGAGATTAAGATATGTCAATGTTAAAGCTCCTTAACAGACGAATCCGCGAAAGATTTGGATAATTATCATATTTTGTCACATAATAATAATAATAATAATAACACGAATTGTAATAACAGTAATACGAGAGCGTGCTGAAAAGTAATGCCTCAGAATTTTTTGTGTGAAAACTCTGAAAGTCTTTCAAGTAAAACAAACAAACAAAGTAAAACAAACATTCTACATTCTACATCTTTATTCTCTATGTCTAGATATATTTGCAGTCCTTGGTCACTAGAGAGCTACGAACTATAGCGTGTAACATGGTGGTGTGTGATGTAACTATTTCGGTGCGTGAGAACCAGAGTGCTGTAATCAGGTTTTGAATTCGAAATGTTGTGCCACACATGGAGAACGCTCTCCTTCAGCATGACAATGAAGATCATACGAGCGCTGCACCATCTGCAACCACCCAACGCCTTGGATTCTTTGTCATCGATCACTCTCTTGGCCTTATCCGATTTTCATCTGTTTCCAAGACCTAAGAAACGCCTTCTAGGACCTCACTTTGATAATGGTGAAGTGGTGCAAGCAGAAGTTACGTTGTGGCTCCGTGAAAAATGTCACACATTCTACAGTGACGGTATCAACACACGGATCTCGTTCGGAGAAATGTGTTCGTTTCTAGGGTGACAATGTTGAGGAATAAATGTCTTCACGTGAAGAATAAAGATGTAGAATGCTAATAAGGTCTGTTTTGTTTAAAAATCTTTAAGAGTCGGAGGCATTACTTTTCAGCACACCCTCGTAATAAATAGCAAAAAGATACATGCTAAACAGCTTAACAACATCCCCTTAAACACTTCTGATTACCAGAAAGAGTAAGCCATTATAAAACAAATACCATCAAAAATGGACACAAAGAAACAACGGTACACAAACTAAACAAAAAAATAAAGAGACAAATAATGAAAAAATTAACCAGACCACACAAATCCATACAACCTGGACAACAACAACAACAACAACAAGAAAAGGCATACAGTGACCTACCACACCAAGTTCACACATGAAATAGCTAACATATTCAGAAACGCCTGCATCTCGTGGTCGTGCGGTAACGTTCTCTCTTCCCACGCCCGGGTTCCCGGGTTCGATTCCCGGCGGGGTCAGGGATTTTCTCTGCCTCGTGATGGCTGGGTGTTGTGTGATGTCCTTAGGTTACTTAGGTTTAAGTAGTTCTAAGTTCTAGGGGACTGATGACCATAGATGTTAAGTCCCATAGTGCTCAGAGACATTTGACATATTCAGAAAACAAGGCATAAACATTGCTTATAAAACCAACAATTCCATACCATAGCACATCCCAAAATTGAAATCAAAACCAGCCAGATATTAACAATCTGGAATCTATCAGTTCAGTTGCAGAGATTGTGAGAAGATATACATAGGATTGACTGGCAGGACATTCGACACATCAGAGCATTTAAATATGGTACAAATCATTCAACAATCGCGGATCATCTAAAACAAGAACACCATGGACCAAGCAATGTTGAAAAACATATCAATATCATAAAAATCAGTAAAGACAGACACCTCCTCCCTTTCCAAAAAAATTTCCACATACAAAAAGGATTAACACAAAATAAATTGCTCAATGACCAAATAAACATTGGAAACCAGACTCTATATAAAATAATTGATGAAATTACTTGAAAACGAAAAGAGCCTTTTCCGTCCTTCACCGCTTCCCTCTCTCCCACAACCCACCCTCCCACTCACAATTTCATTCCACTTCTCGCTCTGCACCTTCTCTAACTCACATTCCATCACACTGCCATACACTTATCTCCACTCATCATGGTTTGCCCTCCCCTACACAAAAAATCCCTCCATCGCTATTCCTTCCCTACTCTTACACAGTTCATAAATAGACAGAAACATAGTTAAATAGAATTACGCACACACAATAATCTAATATAAAAACGTTGTAGGTCAAAGACAAAGTTATGTTAGCAACACTACAAAACACAAACCACAACACTTATTTAGAAGTGCAAAAACAAAAAGAATACAGTGGTGTGAATAAAAGAATGTTGTGAAAAACATAAGAAATACATAGTGCTGCTGAACTACTAAAAAGTAGACCAAAATTATCAGTGTCTAACGCAGAAAAAAAAAACGATGTGCTAGTACACGGCATTTCCCGATGAAAGCGAGAAATCAACTGAAAATAACCGTAAGTACAAAGAAAACTTATTCTTAACGAAGTGTTTCTCGATCTAAAAGCAAATCAAAATATAAATAACTTAATTACAGACCACTGATGATGACTTACCTCAATAAAGCGAAACGCATCTGGTGAAAAAAAGCTGCAACGACAGAACAAAAATCCCCTCAAGAATTGTAAAGCAACTATGGACACTATGGCCACACAAATGAAGAATTTAAAGTGCGTTAGAAGATTGATTTGTTTGAAAGATGTTAACGTTGGTGACATTTCACGTAATTTACATCATTTCAAGATGCACATAACATCGTAGTCGATTAATGTTACTGCAATAAAACGGCTTATTTTTGACGAAGACATACTTACATGTCGGAGAATTTTAAGTCTGGCATGTGCTGGCGCACAGTCTTTTGCAGTACCACTTGAAACTGGTCCAAAGGCTGAAACTGCAATCGTGAAATAATAATTTCTGCACTCAACGAAGAATATGAGCTTTAAGAAAGCTTTAAGAGATATTTATTAAATACGTTTGGTAACAGACCTTGCTTTTTTTAATTATCATCCAAGCCCCAAGCCAACATGGAGATAAGCAAATTATGAAAGGTAAGCGTCTGATGACTAACGGCGAGATACGATAGACTCACAACAGAAATTATACTTGTTCGTTTCATAATACTGTCTCCTTCATACCCAATTAACACAACTGACTCGCATTCTGGAGCACGGTGGTTAAAATCCTTGCCTCGCCATCCAGATTAAAGTTTTCCGTGGTTTTTCCTGGATCGCTTAACGTAAATGTCGAGACGCTATTAGAAAATGAAAGACTGCCGATTTTCGTCAGTCCGAACTTGTGATTCGTTTGTAATACCCTCGTCGTCGACGGGATGTTAAGCCATAATCGTCCTTCAATCCAGATGATATATTTAGTTATTTGTACCGAGGACACGATATTGTAAAAACATTCTCTTCCCTTCCGCCAGTGAAGAGCCATTACATTAATGGCAAAAAATTGCTGTCCGATAGCAAAGCTGTTTCTGGGTTACACCTATTCCACAAAAAAATTATATTTAGTATCTCGTCGCTTATACAGAGCAAACTTACGACATGCTTTTTTCAGTTACTTAGCTAAATAATTTTTACTTTTAGTTGGTGTTTCTAAACTTAACCAAACGGTTCATATGCTTTCTTTCGGTTAAAACAAGCTTCACACAAATTATTGCGGACGAAATAAGTAGTGTACTTCGTATTACCTGGAATCTGAAGGAAATGTAATCAACTTCAGAATTTCTAAAACACCATTTTCTGTTTAAAAAGCATAAACTTTTTACTGTTAAAATGGAACAATGTCTTTGTTTCTCACTGTATCATCAACAAGAAATTTTAAGGACACACATAAACCTACACAAGTCGTATTTCTATCCTTAAGAGTTTTTCAACCCGTCGCACCAAGGATAATTGTTTCGAAGATACAATCTATTCGAACATACAAAAAAAAAAAACTTTAAAGAAAAAATGTTAATTTGGAGGGCTAAATTCAACGACACTAATTTCGTACCAACTTCCCAACTGAAATACTTACGCCTACTAGGTCTCCTCTAGTTTCATGCACATAACACAGAATGTGAGTGAGATTCACTATTCAGTTCGCTCTTAATAGTTTGCCTATAACGTGCTCTACTGGAAAGCAGTTGGACATTCAGTTGTCTAGAAAAGAGGTGATACAGTATTTCTTGGACAGCCAGTATATAGTTTTATGAGAATACGGATTATATTTAACTGCCTGAAAATTTACTCACTTTACACTTAGGTGACAAAAGTCATGGGATAGCGATATGCACATATTGGTGGAGCTGTCATTTGTACTCGGGTGATTCGTGTTGAGAAGGTTTCGGATGTGATTATCTCCACATTCAGAATCTGTTAATTCCGGTATAGCGATGGTAGACGCATAGGACATTCCATTTCGAAAATTTTTAGGAAATTCAGTATTGCGCGATCCACAGTGTCAAGACTGTGACGATAATACCAAATCACAGACATTATCTCTCATCACGGACGACGTAGTTGTCGATAGCCTTCACCTAACGACTGTTAGCAGCGGCGTTTGAGTGGAATTGTCAGTGCTAACAGACAAGCAACACTCCATGAAATACCGTAGAAATCAATGTGAGTCGTACGATGAAAGTATCCGTTAGCACAGTGCGCCGAAATTTGGTGTTAATGGACTGTGGCAGCAGACGACCGACGCGAGTGCCTTTGCTAACAGCACGACATCGCCTGCAGCACCTCTCCTTGGCTCCTGAGCCATATCGGTTAGACCCTAGACGATTGGAAAACCGTGGCCTTATCAGATGAGTCCCGATTTCAGTTGGTAAGAGCTGATGGTAGGATTCGAGAGTGGCGCAGACCCTATGAAACCATGGATCCAAGTTGTCAATAAGACACTGTGCAACCCTCCATAATGGTGGGGAGTGGGTTCAGTTGTACACTGAACCAATCAATGACTGGAAATGGTTATGTTCGGCTACATGGAGACCATTTGCAGATGTTAGTGGACTTCATGTTCCGATAAAACGATGAAATTATTATGGGTGACAACGCGTCTTGACGCTGGACCACGTTCACGACTGAACTGCAGAACGTTCTGGACAAATCGAGCGAGCGATTTGGCCACACACATCGCCCAACACGAATCCATTTGAACATTTGTGGAACATAATCGAGATGTCATTTCGTACACAAAATCCTGCACCAGCAACTCATTCGCAGTTATCGATGGCCATAGAGACGGCATGGCTTTGTATTTCTGCAGAGGACTTCCAACGACTTGTCGGGTCCATGCCATGTAGAGTTGCTGCAGTACACTAGGCAAAAGGAGGTCCGACACGATATTAGGAGGTATCCCATGACTCCTCATCTCATTGTACACTGGTCAGCTAGAGCGTTGTGACCACCATCGTATTATCGATATAAACACGAACTGTGGCAGAACTAACATCACACTTTAATGCTGGACAACGTAAAAGTATGATTGAACACACAGTGCTTCGAAAACTCTCAACGATGTGCTTCTGCAACCAACGACCCACGTGTGTGCCAATGGTAATATCAGAAGGCGGCATGGGTGGTGCCACACCACTCTGCATTGTTGCCAAATTTATTCGAGATGGCGGATCCAAGATATTGGTGAAAAAAGGTCAGTTGGGCTACCTCCACTATCCTGAGTCGTCCGACCGCCACTTCTTCCTTGGAATTGGCTGGAAAAGGCCTCAGTCTGTGCTGGATGGGATGGATGTAAGCCTTTATTTAGCAGGCAGTCTTTATTTAAACAATCTGAGGCAGCAGCTCCATCCAGTGTGTTCACCATGAGGTCTGGAGTCCAACTGATCTAGTACACAGTACTGCAACTAGAGGTCACTATTGTCCCATGGCGGTCTGCGGAAAATGGCGGGAAAAGGACTCAGCCTGCTGCAGGCTGCTCGGTAGCAATGACGGTACTTTATTTGTCTTGGAACAGTTTATTTAGGAATGGATTTCACGTAGTTTATTCATTACACTGATACAAAGCACTCGCCCTGACGTTCTTGTGGTCACTACACACAGCATACAGACCCACGAACTACTCGTAAATTACCCAAATAATGCAACAGACATGCAAACAACTCTGCTTTCAACAGACATCTCTGAAATGGAAAAGCTCTCACCGCTAAGTAGAGGCTCCTACATCCCGGCACAAAGTATGGCTTGTGAATGAACGGAGCAGTATGATTGGCTCTTACTGAAGATACCTGCCAAATCACTGATGCCACCGGTGTGGAAGCACTGTCCGCCTTTTTCTTTCTGTAGACGAAACTTTCAGCAACGAAACTATTTTGTAAAGATCACCATATTGCACTGACAGTTAAACCCTGCAAAAGTGGCCTACACATCGTCAAATACGGAAAGAGTCTTGCTACTGATACTGAACTAAAGAAAAGAAAACTTTCTTAGGACAGATTATTATCTTGTTCTTTCGACAGTGCTAATTTTAGTGGTTCTGTCTCAGAGAGGAAGGGCCACAAGCTGCCATACATTCACTGTAGAGCACATGTTTTGTCAATTGCTGCCACCAACTCTAGGAATAAACACCCTATTATACAACGCACATTACATGTTGTTAAAGACATTTACAAACTTTTTCATGGTTCTTCCAAACGAGAAAATGTTTTGTATGAAATTCAGTGTGCTTTAGAGCAACCTGTTTTAAAAATACCCGAAGCTGTTGACATCCTATGGTTAAGTACCTATCGCACAGTTCATGCTATTTTCCTAACCTACAAGAGAATTATAATGGCATGTGAACACATACACAAGGACAGCGCGGATTTAACAAGTTTAGCGGGAGGAATCTTGTTAGAAATGATGAATTCCAATTTCATTGATTTAGTGATTTTAGACGATAAGTTAAATGCCGTGTCAAACTTACGTAAAGTTTTGCAGAGACAATCACTTAATTTCGCAAATCCCTCTACTTGTTTCTGGAACATTTAAGACACATCGACTGTCTTTGTGACTGCGATGGAAATAGTGCAGAAAATGAAACTCTTAATAAAATTAAAAAACTGCAGGAGGACGCAACAGAAGTTAAAGGTGTGCTATTCACGAACGTAGAGGAGCAGATTTAAGCTATGAAAAGCGCAAGGAAATTTGCTAAAAGTATGATTGATGAAACTGAACATCTGTTTCATGAGAAGGCGATGTAAGTGATAGAACTAAGCGCATATTTTGAAAGTTTTAAAAAATTTCTAGTGTTTAGTGATAATGATTGTAAAGAACTGTGCTTGATTTTGGGACTTACAAACGTCGACCCTGTTATTGCAGGCTTGCATTCTTTTAGGTACGTTGTTAGTAATAAATTAGACGATACGTCTTCTAATGTTGCTTCTTTCATTCTGAGAGCCGACATCGGCTACGAAGCACTACGGTCACTCGCTGAATGTGTACTCTGCATTCTCGTTTCGACTTGCAGTGTGGAAAGTTCATTTAGTACAATGAACAGGGTGATGACAACATTAAGGAATAGCATGGGTCAGGAACTGCTGTATTTTGTATATAGACTATCAATTAATGTGTCACATATTTTATCTTTGCTAAATAATCTTACATCGTATTTACACTGAAATAATCCCTTTAGTTTGATTTCTAAATCTAACATTAACATTTTTCATCTCTGGAAATGGTGATATCTTAGATGCACTAGTTTAAAATCTTTGATCCAAAAACGTTTCATTGCACCACACATTTATCTTTGTACCTAATGACAGCGTAACAGCCGAAAACAGGTTTGTGAAATAAATAATACATATTGTAGAATATCACATCAGTGCTGCATGTATTTCCATTCATAGCGTATAAAATATACTACCAAAAACCGACGGAACAGTTACTGAATGTGGACATTTTTACTTTATTTTAAGATGCCATTATTTTAGGTGAGCAATTACGAAGGATAAGCACTTAGTTGTTATCACAATTACCAAATTATGATGCTGTTAACTGAGCAATCTTTTTTTTAAGCACTTTTAAGGTTGGTCTAGCAAAAACTGATTCTAATTGATTATTAATAAACGGTTGAAGATATCCAACTGACTACTTCTGTTTAAAGTAAGTAGTTCGGCTTTTAGAGGAAAATGTGTGGCTAATACAACGGTGTGTCCGACTGTTCTGTTTTTGGTCCTGGCAACACTACCTATAACGGGCTGAGCTCGTGCTGCTTTCCACTTGTCCTGTAACGTTTCTGGTAGTTCTCATCTGCCATACTTCACCATGTGGTCATCATCAGATTTCCCATACTTCTAACAAGGGCAAACGGCCGTTCCCCGTCTAAGGAATGCATCGACACCAACATTTCGTTAATCTTCTAGAGATGGCTACAGCTAATGTACACAGTATGGATAACATTTGACTGTGTGGACCATAAAATAGTTTTGCGTATGTTGGAACATTGTCAAACTAGAGAAACAGCTCAACAGCGGTTCACTTAATTTCTGGAAAGTTGGAAGCATTAGGTTGTCCTTCAGTGCCAACAAACAGCGCCAACACAAAAGTTTGAATGTGACTGGGGTCATGTAAAGGGGGAGGGGGTTCCACAGAGTTCCGTTCTGGATCAATTTCTTTTCTTGATCTGCCGCTAAACATGACAGCTGACTGAAAAATTGTTCTCTTTGAAGATGACACAATTGTCATTGTGAAAGACATGAAACGTAATGTAAATGATGTTGCTAACACGGTGCGCAGTAACTCTGCACGTGACTTTCAAATAACAGATTAACGTTTAATTGCAATAAAAAACAATGCTTACAGCTTCTGAGACGGAACACTTGTAAACCCAAAACTTTATTATCCGAAAGTGGCGAAACAGTTCGTGAAGGCCATTTTAAATTCCTAGAACGTGTGTGTGTGTTTGGGGTTGGGGGGGGGGGGGGGGTGGGGCGGGGGCTCCAACATCTGAAGGTTTTGAGATGTGTCTTGATGCTGTCAGTAATTACTGCAGGCAAATAGGCAGACACGTGAGTGGACTCACGTTTCCTGTTGACGTAAGTGCCGGTTCACTATCACGCCGCGTCTGGCTCTCGCAAGCCTGATAGTGCGTCCCGGCTGCCTCTCAGTACGGCCCTAGGTCACGCAGAACTTATTGAAACATTCCTCAGATATCTCGGGTTGTGACGAATCATACACCGGCCTGTTCCTGATGGGCGGATACTGTGTGGTGGGGTAGCTACATATCCTCCAGTTCTTTATCCTTCGACTTCAAATTGACACCTTTTGCGTAATCTGACAATCTTACACTTAGTGATTTTTCTGCCAACTTCTACCTGGATTGTCAGGTGATTTGAGTTGCTTCCTTAACAACTCTCACATTATGGTTCTCATCAGCGAGGATAAGTAGCTGTTTGATATAAAGAGGAGCAAACAGTGCTTAATTGACTACCAATCGAAGAATTTTTCGCCACTTCTCCCTTAACAGTTAGATGAATAAAACTGGAATAAAGCAGTCAAAGGAGTGTTCTAATGAGCTAATAATATTTAATAAGAATAAATGCGGTAATATTGAATGAAGCTTTATTGATAACGGAAAATGACTCAAAATATTTTAAGTAGACTACATAGAGGTTGCTGAATAACAAAGAGTGCTATGGATCTTGTTAACATGTAGGAGTTCATGAATTTATATGATGTAATAATGTTACCTAATAAATAAATATTTTCTACAACGGAGGTAGAACGTTGTATAAATGGATATTAGCAGTTAAGTAAGTAGCAAAGTTTTGAATAGGTTAATATCTGTGTTACCGGGTAAATGAGATGAAATAAAGATAAAATATCCATATTGTGTGTGTATGTTGTACGAAAGGTAAATGATAAATGTTTTCTATATTTTATTCCTCTGAACGGTTAGAGTAAGGGAAATAACATATGTTTTATTAGTATTTTAAGTAAAAGGAGTAGTCTTGCGAGGATAAGGTTGTTCTGTGAGTAACGACTTGAAGGGAATATGCCTATAAGTAACATAGATATGCACCTAGATGAAGCCTTGCAGGACCGTATATCACTATCACAATGAATCCATTCGGTCATGAGAAGAGGAAGATGTGAAGTTGGTAGTATGTTTATTATTATATGATTATGAAAGGAACTACTAATACCAATGACCAAAGAACGGTCACGTCCACCTTTAGAGTAGCAAGAGTACTTTCGGACTATGATACTCAGTTAACGAAAAGATCATCAACAAATATAGCACAATGTATCACCGGTACGATCGCGGCACAACTAATATTCAAAATAAAATAATGCACTACTGGCCATCCCCCCCCCCCATACCCCCATATCCCCCCTCCCCCCCATGGACCATGAACAATGGACCTTGCCGTCGGTGGGAAGGCTTGCGTGCCTCAGCGATACAGATAGCTGCACCGTAGGTGCAACCACAACGGAGGGGTATCTGTTGAGAGGCCAGAGAAACGTGTGGTTCCTGAAGAGCGGCAGCAGCCTTTTCAGTAGTTGCAGGGTCAACAGTCTGGATGATTGACTGATCTGGCCTTGTAACAATAACCAAAACGGCCTTGCTGTGCTGGTACTGCGAACGGCTGAAAGCAAGGGGAAACTACAGCTGTAATTTTTCCCGAGGGCATGCAGCTTTACTGTATGATTAAATGATGATGGCATCCTCTTGGGTAAAATATTCCGGAGGTAAAATAGTCCCCCATTCGGATCTCCGGGCGGGGAATACTCAGGAGGATGTCGTTATCAGGAGAAAGAAAACTGGCATTTTACGGATCGGAGCGTGGAATGTCAGATCCCTTAATCGGGCAGGTAGGTTAGAAAATTTAAAAAGGGAAATGGATAGGTTAAAGTTAGATATAGTGGGAATTAGTGAAGTTCGGTGGCAGGAGGAACAAGACTTTTGGTCAGGTGACTACAGGGTTATAAACACAAAATCAAATAGGGGTAATGCAGGAGTAGGTTTAATAATGAATAGGAAAATAGGAATGCGGGTAAGCTACTATAAACAGCATAGTGAACGCATTATTGTGGCCAAGATAGATACGAAGCCCACGCCTACTACAGTAGCACAAGTTTATATGCCAACTAGCTCTGCAGATGACGAAGAAATTGAAGAAATGTATGATCAAATAAAAGAAATTATTCAGATTGTGAAGGGAGACGAAAATGTAATAGTCATGGGTGAATGGAACTCGGTAGTAGGAAAAGGGAGAGAAGAAAACGTAGTAGGTGAATATGGACTGGGGCAAAGAAATGAAAGAGGAAGCCGCCTGGTAGAATTTTGCACAGAGCACAACTTAATCATAGCTAACACTTGGTTCAAAAATCATAAAAGAAGGCTGTATACATGGAAGAAGCCTGGAGATACTAAAAGGTATCTGATAGATTATATAATGGTAAGACAGAGATTTAGGAAACAGGTTTTAAATTGTAAGACATTTCCAGGGGCAGATGTGGACTCTGACCACAATCTATTGGTTATGACCTGTAGATTAAAACTGAAGAAACTGCAAAAAGGTGGGAATTTAAGGACATGGGACCTGGATAAACTGAAAGAACCAGAGGTTGTACAGAGTTTCAGGGAGAGCATAAGGGAACCATTGACAGGAATGGGGGAAAGAAATACAGTAGAAGAAGAATGGATAGCTCTGAGGGATGAAGTAGTGAAGGCAGCAGAGGATCAAGTAGGTAAAAAGACGAGGGCTAATAGAAATCCTTGGGTAACAGAACAAATATTGAATTAATTGACGAAAGGAAAAAAATATAAAAATGCAGTAAATGAAGCAGGCAAAAAGGAATAAAAACGCCTCAAAAATGAGATCGACAGGAAGTGCAAAATGACTAAGCAGCGATGGCTAGAGGACAAATGTAAGGATGTAGAGGCTTATCTCACTAGGGGTAAGATAGATACTGCCTACAGGAAAATTAAAGAGACCTTTGGAGAGAAGAGAACCACTTGTATGAACAGCAAGAGCTCAGATGGAAACCCAGTCCTAAGCAAAGAAGGAAAAGCAGAAAGGTGGAAGGAGTATATAGAGGGTCTATACAAGGGCGATGTACTTGAGGACAATATTATGGAAATGGAAGAGGATGTAGGTGAAAATGAAATGGGAGATACGATACTGCGTAAAGAGTTTGACAGAGCACTGAAAGACCTGAGTCGAAACAAGGCCCCGGGAGTAGACAACATTCCATTGGAACTACTGACAGCCTTGGGAGAGCCAGTCCTGACAAAACTCTACCATCTGGTGAGCAAGATGTATGAGGCAGGCGAAATACCCCCAGACTTCAAGAAGAATATAATAACCCCAATCCCAAAGAAAACAGGTGTTGACAGATGTGAAAATTACCGAACAATCAGTTTAATAAGTCACTGCTGCAAAATACTAACGCGAATTCTTTACAGACGAATGGAAAAACTAGTAGAAGCCGACCTTGGGGAAGATCAGTTTGGATTCCGCAGAAATGTTGGAACACGTGAGGCAATACTGACCCCACGACTTATCTTAGAAGCTAGATTAAGGAAGGGAAAACCTACGTTTCTAGCATTTGTAGACTTGGAGAAAGCGTTGACAATGTTGACTGGAATACTCTCTTTCAAATTCTAAAGGTGGCAGGCGTAAAATACAGGGAGCGAAAGGCTATTTACAATTTGTACAGAAACCAGATGGCAGTTAGAAGAGTCGAGGGACATGAAAGGGGAGCAGTTGTTGGGAAGGGAGTAGGACAGGGTTGTAGTCTCTCCCCGATGTTATTCAATCTGTATATTGAGCAATCAGTAAAGGAAACAAAAGAAAAATTCGGAGTAGCTATTAAAATCCATGGAGAAGAAATAAAACTTTGAGGTTTGCCGATGACATTTAGACAGCAAAGGACTTGGAAGAGCAGTTGATCGGAATGGACAGTGTCTTGAAAGGAGGGTATAAGATGAACATCAACAAAAGCAAAACGAGGATAATGGAATGTAGTCAAATTAAGTCGAGTGATGCTGAGGGAAATAGATTAGGAAATGAGACACTTAAAGTAGTAAAGGAGTTTTGCTATTTGGGGAGCAAAATAACTGATTATGGTCGAAGTAGAGAGGATATAAAATGTAGACTGGCAATGGCAAGGAAAGCGTTTCTGAAGAAGAGAAATTTGTTAACATCGAGCATAGATTTAAGTGTCAGTAAGTCGTTTCTGAAACTATTTGTATAGAGTGTAGCCATGTATGGAAGTGAAACATGCACAATAAATAGTTTGGACAAGAAGAGAATAGAAGCTTTCGAAGTGTGGTGCTACAGAATAATGCTGAAGATTAGATGGGTAGATCACATAACTAAGGAGGAAGTATTGAATAGGATTGGGGAGAAGAGAAGTTTGTGGCACAACTTGACCAGAAGAAGGGATTGGTTGGTGGGACATGCTGTGAGGCATCAAGGGATCACCAATTTTGCATTGGAGGGTAAAAATCGTAGAGGGAGACCAAGAGATGAATACACTAAGCAGATTCAGAAGGATGTAGGTTGCAGTAGGTACTGGGAGATGAAGAAGCTAGCACAGGATACAATAGCATGGAGAGCTGCATCAAACCAGTCTCAGGACTGAAGACCACAACAACAACAACTGGCCATCAAAATTGCTAAACCACGAAGACGACGTGCTACAGACGCGAAATTTAACCGACAGGAAGAAGATAATATGATATGCAAATGATTAGCTTTTCAGAGCATTCACACAAGGTTGGCGCTGGTGGCTACACCTACAACGTGCTGACATGAGGGAAGTTTCCAACCGATTTTTCATACTCATACCGAGCGAGGTGGCGCAGTGGTTAGCGCACTGGACTCGCATTCGGGAGGACGACGGTTCAATCCCGCGTCCGACCATCCTGATTTAGGTTTTCCGTGATTTCCCTAAATCGCTCCAGGCAAATGCCGGGATGGTTCCTTTGAAAGGGCACTGCCGACTTCCTTCCCCGTCTCTCCCTAATCCGATGAGACCAATGACCTCGCTGTCTAGTCTCTTCCCCCAAACAATCCAGTCCAATCTCATACTGAAACAGCAGTTGACCGGCGTTGGCTGGTGAAACGTTGTTGTGATGCCTCGTGTAAGGAGAAGAAATGCGTACCATCAGGTTTCCGACTTTGATAAAGGTCGGACTGTATCCTATCGCGATTGCGGTTTATCGTATAGCAACATTGCTGCTCGCGTTGGTCGAGATCGAATGACTGTTAGCAGAATATGAAATCGTTGGGTTCAGGAGGGTAATACGGAACGCCGTTCTGGATACCGACGGCCTCGTATCACTAGCAGTCGAGATGACAGGCATCTTATGCGCATGGCTGTAACGGATCGTGCAGCCACGTCTCGATCCCTGAGTCAACAGATGGGGACGTTTGCAAGACAACAACCATCTGCACTAACAGTTCGATGACGTTTGCAGCAGCATAGACTATCAGCTCGGAGATCATGGCTGCGGTTACCCTTGACGCTGCATCACAGGCAGGAGAGCCTGCGATAGTGTGCTCAACGACGAACCTGGGTGCACGAATGGCAAAAGTCATTTTTTAGAATGAATCCAGGTTCTGTTTGCAGCATCATGATGGTCGCATCCGTGTTTGGCGACATCGTGGTAAACGCACATTGGAAGCGTGTATTCGTCATCGCCATACTGGCGTATCACCCGGCATGATGGTATGGCGTGCCATTGGTTAAACGTCTCGGTCACCTCTTGTTCCCAATTACAGCACTTTGAACAGTGGATGTTACATTTCAGATGTGTTACGATCTGTGACTCTACCCTTCCTTCGATCCCTACGATATATTTCCTTTTCAGTATGATAACGCACGACGGCATGTTGCAGGTCCTGTACGGGCCTTTCTGGATACAGAAAATGTTCGATTGCTGCACTGGCCAGCTCATTTTCCAGATCTATCACCAACTGAAAATGTCTGGTCAATGGTGGACGAGCAACTGGCTCGTCACAATACGCCAGTCACTACTCTTGATGAACTGTGGTATCGTGCTGAAGCTGCATGGGCATCTGTACCTGTACACTCCATCCAAGCTCTGTTTGACTCAATGCCCAGGCGTATCAAGGCCATTATTACGGCCCGAGGTGGTTGTTCTCGGTACAGATTTCTCAGGATCTATGCAGCCAAGTTGCGTGAAAATTTAATCACATGTCAGTTCTAGTATAAAATATTTGTCCAATGAATACCCGTTTATCATCTGCATTTCTTCTTGGTGTAGCAATTTTAATGGCCAGTAGTGTAATATTAGTATATGTAATGAATAGGTGGAAAGATCAGTGATATCGACCACTTCTGATGTTTTTCGAGGCAGCTAAGCAGAAAAACAGTCTTACTTCGTTTGGATATGGAGAGATTTGACCGTTCGCTTATATCAGCCGTCATGACCTACACTATGTGATCAAAAGTATCCAGACAGCTGGTTGAAAATAACTTAAAAGTTCGTGTCGCCTTGCTGGAATTGAATATGGTGTTGGCCCACCCTTAGCCTAATACGTTCAACCAGGCGCCAGAAGTTTTCTTGGAGAATGGCAGCCCATTCATCACAGAGTGCTTCACTGAGGAGAGGTATAGATGTCGGTTGGTAAGGCCTGGCACGAAGACGTCGTTCCAAAACATCCCAAAGGTGCTCTAAAGGATTCCGGAGAGGACTCTGTGCAGGCGAGTCCATTACAGGGATGTTCTTGTCGTGTAACCACTTTACCACAGGCCGCGCATTATCAATAGGTGCTCGATCGTATTGAAAGATACAGTCGCCATCCCCGAATTGCTCTTCAATTGGGAAGCAAGAAGGTGCTTAAAAAATCAATGTAGGCCTGTCCTGTGATAGTGCCACGCAAAACAACAAGACGTGCAAGCCCCCTACATGAGAAACGCGACCACACCATAACAACACCGCCTCCGTATTTTACTGTTTACACTACACACGCTGGCAGATGACGTTCACCTCGCATTCGCCATACCCACACCCTCCATCGGATGGCCGCATTGTGGACCGTGATTCGTCACTCCACGCCACGTTTTTCACAGTTCAGTCGTCCAATGTTTACACTCCTTACACCAAGCGAGACGTGGTTTGGAATTTACCGGCGTGATGTGTGGCTAGTCAGCAGCCTCTCGACCATGAAATCCATGCTTTCTCACCTCCTGCGTAACTGTCATAGTACATGCAGCGGATCCTGATGCAGTTTAGAATTTCTGTGTGATGGTCTCGATGTGTGTCTGTCTATTATACATTACGACCCTCCTCAACTCAACAAACGAGGTCGGTCTGTACGCTTTTGTGCTGAACGTGTCCCTTCACGTTTCCGCTTCACTATCACACCGGAAACAGTGGACCTAGGGATGTTTTGGAGTGTGTAAATCTCGCGTACAGAGGTATGACACAAGTGACATCCAATCACCTAACCACGTTCGAAATCCGTGAGTCCTGCGGAGCGCCTACTTCTGCTCTCTCACGATGTCTAACGACTACTGAGGTCGCTGATATGTAGTACCTGGCAGTAGGTGGGAGCACAATGCACCTAATATGAAAAACGTGTGTGTTTGTGGGTGTCCAGATACTTTTGATCACATAGCGTATTTTTAATGTTGGAACACGGAATCCAGTTCCCAGATGTTTTTTTGAAACGACTACTGACAGGCCGACCAATTACCGGCATTGGGAATTTTCTGTGTATTACAGTTGCTGCAGAAAATTGTAATTGTTTGGTATACGCGGACACTGACGCGACCGATGGTTTCTTCTTCTTCCGTATCCGGATGCACCAATTATATCTTCCCTTCCCAGTAATTAGCAACGTAGTTTGCTTTGTCATTGACTTTCAAAATATCATCTTTAGTGCATGTTATAGACATATCTGGGCAAATCAGTAGGTGGTCCGAGTCCTGTATTGCTCCTCATTCACACCTATCGCTATCACTGTAACCCCATTTAAATAGGTTTGATTTGCACCCAGTTACTCCAGTACGCAGCCGGTTTAATGACCTCCAAGTTGTAAAAGGTAGTTGAAATCCTGCAGATCCCTCCTCAAGTAGTTCCATTGTGGAGTGTGGCACCATTTCTTCCCAAAGAGATAGCCGCCTTGCGGCGGGCTTGGTGGCGAGCTCTTCAGTAGTTTCAATGAAACTCCTACGGGATTTCAGCCGGACACGTTGTTTTCGGTGCATATGCAATGGGTGTCGGGGATCATTCATTTGTTTTGATCTTTCTATCTCGGCGGCTACTTGTCTGCGGATAGTGGGTGGTGCTTTGCCTATGATGGGATAAATGATGTCTGTGGGAGTTGGTTTGTGGCATCCTGTGGCAATACGTACAGTTTCGTTTACGGCGACGTCGACTTGCTTAGTGTGAGCAGAGTTCCTCCAAACTGGCGCCGCAAATTCCGCTGCTGAGACACTCAGCACCAGACCCGTGGTGCGCAAAACATGTGGTTGAGCTCCCCACGATGAGCCTGTTAGCTTCCGCAGTATGTTGTTCCTGGCACAGACCTTTTTTTTAGTGTTGTGACAGTGCTGCTTAAAAGTAAGTGCTCTGTCCAATGTTACTCCCAGGTATTTTGGGCTGTTTGTATGTTTCAGCTCTTCCCCTTGCCACATGACTCGGAGTTTCATTTGGCTTGTTTGTTCCTAAGATGGAAGGCGGATACTAGAGATTTACTAGGGTTTGGTTTGATATTATTGCCGTCGTAATAGGTAGCAAGTTCTGTTAAGGCTCTTGTGAGATTCTCCTCCACTTGTTCAAATGTTTTATCCTGTGTGGCCACTGCTGCATCATCAGCATATATGAACATTCGTGTCTGGTGGCTGATGGGAAGATCATTGGTATAGATGTTAAATAATATTGGAGCCAAGACACTACCCTGTGCAAGTCCATTTTTCTGTGGCCTCCATCGGCTGTTTTTAGAGTTTAAGGTTACATAGTAGCGTCTGTTCTGTAGCATGCATTTCACGGACATAGAAAGGGTGTAGTCCTTAGTGACATTATACACTTTCTGGGTAAGCGACTTAGCGCTGCATATGACACAGTTAACCATGAGATCCAGGAATGCGACCCCAGTTACTTCTCCTCTCTGATAGCCGTCTTCGATGTACTGTGAGAGATTAAGGATTTGGCCACAGCATGATTTTCCTGGTCGAAATCCAGCTTGTTCGTTAATGAGGGCTTTGTCCACATGATCGGCTATGCGTTTGAGGATCATTCGCTCCAGCACTTTAAATAAATGACAAAGCAGTGAGACAGGCCGAAAATTTTTAACTTCAGCTGGGTCTTTCCCTGGTTTTAGTAACGCAATAACCCGAGCTTTCCTCCACAGTTTAGGAATTTGCATTGTTGTAATACAGTGATTCATTAGCTCTAGGATCCATGTTTGTACTCCCGGTCCTAAATGTTTAAGTTGCTCAAGTATCAGATCATCGAGGCCAGCGGCCTTATTGTTTTTCAAATCGTTGATGGCATCTTGTAGCTCCTGAATGAAGAACGGGCGAGCTAGGAAGCTAATCTCCTCGTTCAGTTTTCTTTTAATTTTGCCATTCCTGATCTTCCTTTTAGTTTTTCCGTTCATGAGTAGTTGGTGGGCTATCTGATCAGGTGTAACTTCACTGTAATTTGGTTGTGGCTCTCTTGGGTCGTTGCTGAGACTTTTGACCAGTTTCCATGCCTTCCTACTGCTGTGCTTCATGTCCGTCTCTTGTAGGAGGTTACACCACTTTTCCTTTCTCGCTTCGGATATACCAGACATCAGTTCCTCACCTGCCTGGATCGTTTCCTCTGAGAAGGTGTCCTTGTTGTACAGTTCTTCATACTTTTTCAGAGCTTCCTTGCTGCTACCATTGAGTCCAGCGATATACTGGGTGCGGCACCCTCTAGGTATGCGCCGTCGAGAGATTTTCTTGACAAGGTCTATAAAAGTTTCATATGATTGTATCTCTGGTTTAATTTCCAAGATCTCCTTATCAAGGTCCTCTGTGAAAAATTCCCAATGAGCTTTTTTGAAATTGAAGAGTCTCTTGAAGGGCATTACATCTGATTTGATTACTGCAGTAATGCAGCAAGTTATTGGTCTGTGTTGCGATCTTGGAATTGGGTCCTCGATTTGCTTTACAGTTTGCATGGATACCTTTTCGGGCATTACATCTGATTTGATTACTGCAGTAATGCAGCAAGTTATTGGTCTGTGTTGCGATCTTGGAATTGGGTCCTCGATTTGCTTTACAGTTTGCATGGATACCTTTTCGGAGACAAAGATGTTATCTGGATTATATCCTCGTTTCCATCTTCCGCTGTTAATTGATGCAGGCAACTTAGGGTCATGTATCAATTTCAGTTTAGCCTGGTCTGCCCAGATCTCCAGCATTTCACCATCGTCATTTGTCTCTTTATAACCCCATGCGAGACCGTGACAGTTAAAATCTCCTACTATAACTTTAATGTTTTTTGAATGGAAATTTCCAGGCTCTGTAAATTTGAACCTCGCACTGGGTGGTTTGTACACGGATATTACAGTACATGAATGTAGCTCAATTGTTAAAATTTCTATATTTTCTTCGCAGGTCAGAGCACAGGAGCATATGTCTAAGTTCGGTTTCACAAATATAGCACTTCCGTACCTTTCGTGTGGTCTCTCAAGAACTAATTTCATGCCCTGTATTTTTGGTCTATGGCTAGTTGGTGCCCTGTGTGTTTCTTGTAACACTAAAACATCACAGTTGTTTCGTTTGCACATGTCAGATAATAATGGTATAACACTAACTGATCATTGGCAGCGAGCTGTACGGCAGCCGTGGCCGAGGAAGGCCCGACTGTTCCCTCGGTAGTCTGAACATATTGTTAAAAACTAGTTTTGTGTTGCCTTATCATGAGGGAAAATTTGTTTTGTGAAGAGAGATGTCTTGTATTGCCTGTAAGCACCAGATTAGATTTACTTGATTGGAATTTGAATTGAAATATTAACGATATATGGGGAATAATGGCACGATACCCGTAGAAGAGTAAATAAAATATATCGCTACTGATTTATTGAAATTGTCGACTTGTGAGTGGAAGAGGACTTCATCGATCATTAATGTGCTTGCCAGGGTGAAGTTTTATATTGAGAAGAACATTCCTTATTATTTCTTATTATGTGTAACAAGTGACAGGTTCTGTGGAAGCGGAAATTTTTAGCAGTGGCGATAGTTCTAATTTCTTCGCACAATGAATACGAAGTCCGACAATTGGAAAGTGTCTCCAGGGCTGGTTAGCTGAAACACTTAACAAATTACTAGGAAATGTATGTCTTTAAGCTCCTTTGTGTAGCGTCCACTTTGATCGATGACTCTCACTAGGCGTATACAAGTTCGTACAGGCTGTTAGTGAATTCAGACCTAACCACTCACTATAAATTAAAGCCCACCAATAGGTGAAACTCGTGACAGAACATCTGTCTATGTAGCATTATTATCACCAGTTGGAATAGTCTACCGATGGGCGCTAATGACGAAAAACAATGTATTTGACATTGTTGTTGTGTTGTGGTCTTCAGTCATAAGACTAGTGTTATGTACTTCTTAATGCTACTCTGCCTTCGGAAGGTCTTTTCATACCTACGTAACTGCTGTTTGGTTTGGTTTTCTTTTGCTTCAGGGCGCAAAAAACAACTGGGATCATATGCGCCCAAGTCAAAATTATAGGACACGAAGACATAGAGGAGTTAAAAAACGACTAAACTTCAATACCAATTGAAATAAGAGAAGAGACCTAAAAACAGGCACGTGGAGAAAGGGCTAAAAAAGACACCATACAGAAGCGGAGGTCCAAAACTAAAATTTAAAACGCGGTCGACAGCCCGCGTGTCATTTTCTAAAACAGCTGATAGCTCCGACGGGAAACCCAAACGGGAACGTATACGGTTCAAAGACGGCCATTCTGTAAGGAAGTGGCGTACAGTTAAAACTTGGGCGCAATCTGTACAAAGTGATGGGGGAGCACCACTCACCAAATGACGATGACTAAAAAGGCAGTGCCCGATACGCAGCCTAGTTATAATGACCTCCTTACAGCGGGAGGGCCGAGAGGAGTCGTCCAAGCAAGAGCTTATTACCATGAAGGGAGGACCATTGGCGATGCCAAAGGGACACCACCTCCTGACAGACGGCAACACAGAGATCATCGGAGCGAATAGAGGAACTATCGGGCTGGCAGCAGCGTCAGCAACCTCGTTTCCTGGCAGACCAACATGGCCTAGAACCCACAAAAACATCACACTGTCTCCACAAAAATGAGCAAGTGACAGTTTTCCTGGACCCGCTGCACTAAGGGATGGGGGGTGTACAGCGCACAAAGACTTTGAAGGGCGCTAAGTGAGTGTACAGAGGACACAATTGAAAAGACTGTGTCTCCGCATGTAATCCGTGGCCTGATACAGGGCAAAGAGCTCGTGTGTAAATACTGAGCAGTGTGCCAGAAGCCGATATCGAAAGACAGGGGTGCCAATGATGAAGGCACACCCGACATCACGATCAGTCTGAGAGCCATCAGTGTATACAAAGGTACTATCGCGAAGTTTCATGCGAAGGTCGTGAAACTGAAGACGACATAGCGAGGCTGGAATAGTGTCCTTAGGAAGCGAATAAAGGCCAAGGTTAACACGGGCCACTTCACGAAGCCAAGGTAGTGAAGGGTTCACACCCACTGGGAAACTTGCAGGTAGTGTGAAGTTATGCAGCAGTAATAAGCGCCGAGAGCGGACTCCAGGAGGTAACAAAGAAGTGGGACGCGCCCCATACTGGTGATCAAACGAATCATCGAAGAAGGAGGCATAGGATGGATGGCCACATATGACAGACGAACGGCATGCGTACCTGCTGAGGATGAAGTCACGGTGGTGGGACAGTGGTAGTTTCGCAGCTTGAGCATATAGATTCTCAACCAGACTAGTGTAAAAGGCGCCAGGGGCCAAACGGATGCCACGGTGGTTGATAATGTTGAGACGGCGTAAGAGAGATGGACGTGCAGACGCCTAAACAAAGCACCCACAGTGTTGTTTCGAAAGGACAAGAGACCGGTACAAACGGAGGAGGATGGTTCGATCGGCACCCCATTAATAACCATCGAGGACACATAAGACATTGAGGGACCGCGTACAGCGGGCTGCCAGGTAAGACATGTGGGAGGACCAAGAGAGTTCCCTATCGAGCATGGACCGCAGGAATTTCTTAGTTTCACCGAACGGAAGGGCAACAGACCCAAGATGTAATGATTGTGGAAGAAACAAGTTGCGTCGCCATAAATTCATACAGACGGCTTTGTCAGTGGAAAAGCGAAAGCGATTGTCGATGCTCCAGGAGAAAAGACGATCAAGACATCGCTGAAGTCTACGATCAGTGAGATAGGTCCGTGGAGAAGTGCAGTAGATGGCAAAATAGTCAACGAACAGAGAGCCGGAGATAGCCAGCAGGAGACAGGCCTTGATAGTGGTAATGGCGATAGCAAAGAGGACGACACTCAGGACGGATCCATGTTGCACACCGTTTTCCTGGATAAAGGTGTCCGACAAGGCAGAGCCCAAACGCACCTTGAAAACTCGATGTTGTATAAATGCCTGAAGGAAACAGGGCAGGCGGCTACGGAAGCCCCCACGTGTAAAGGGTACGGAGGACACCAGTTATCCTGCAGGTGTCGCAGGCTTTCTACAAATCGAAAAACACGTCACAGTCTGGTACTCGTATTTCCACAGAAAACTACACTTGACATGGGTGGAAAAAGGAACGAGATGGTCAACTGCAGAACGCCGCACTCGAAATCCACACTGTGCATTCGTCAGTAATTGCGTCACTCGAGCCGCCATAGAAGCCGGGCATGAATCATACGTTCCATCACCTTGCGAACGCCGCTGGTGAGAGAGATCAGGAAAATGGGGGGCCCTGGGGAGGGGAGGGGGGGGGGGAACAAGGCCAGGTTATAGTTGGAAGGAAGGGTAGATGTCACGGCGAAGTTCGTCATCCGGGAGGGGGAGGTGTTGGAAATTGCCCTGATGGAGGAGATGGAGGGTGTGGAGGTGGAGAGAGGGAGGGATACAGCGATAGAGGCGCGGCAACGGGCGGGGGGTCCACATGAAGAAATAAAGCTATCATTTGTGTCACTAAACGTCACACTTCTTGCCGAGTATTCCACGTCATCCAGAGTTCGGTATTGAGGACATCGTGGTGAATCCATCTTATGAATCACTTGGAGTCCGGATCGGGTCATACGTTGACGATTAATTATCAGTTATCACTCTGCACTTGTCTCTGTGTGTAAGGAAACATGATGTATCGATCGCCATACCACATGCCGACTGACATGTGAATGCCTCCTCTCAGTAGGATTCCTTGGCCTCCGGTCGTACGTATCCGATAGATGTCGCGCACCGTCGCACGCGTGGTTACCGGCAGAGCCATCTGAATTTACCTGTATTCCATAACAAAGAGAGCATATATGGTGAAGTGACTGAGAAATGTGCTGTATCGCCACTCGCGTCATTTGGGAAACTGGTGCTGGTTCTTCTGTGAAGATTCCTGTCATACATGTCTGATGTCGTCTTCACAGTTTTAACTTCGTACTGAAATACAGCGCTCCGCCCGACCGTGAAAAAGCACAGGGCCCAGTTCGCCCCTACCAAGAGGAAGGGCAAAGACTTCAAAAAGACTTCAGAAAGTAGACCTGAAGTCGTGAAGGAACAGAACGCCGCCAACATGCATCGTCCTATCACCAACGAAATCGGGAGAGCTTGGGAAAAGTGCGGAATTCGTAACGCCTGGTAGGTGATTACACATGTGACGCGCCGGTGCAAGTCTGAGGCTCGCGTGGTGTTCCTATTGACGCCCGTCAGAACTGATTGTAGTAGTCTCTTGTAGTCGTACGCTGCCTAGGTATCCGTGAGCCGTAAATGCGCTACACATTCTTCCGAAAGCCCGACACAGATATTCGTCGCCACCGACTTGCCCCCATTTGTACGTCTGCCTGTAGCCATTCCATATTTGTGGATCAAGTCCAAAGCCATACGTATGTCGTTTTCAGGGCGCACCACCAACACCGGATCATTCGCATACTCTTTGCACTTAAATGTATATCCTCGCAAAGTCAATCCTGTCAAAGAAGATCGCAGAGTATCGCGTCAAGGGCTAATGCATATACATTGAAGCGCCAAAGAAACTGGTCAGATTAGGGCCATTAGGCCCTCTCTTACATCGGACCAGTGTTCCACACATGCAGCATTTCACACATCAGAGTTACATCATGACCATAGTTTAAATGAGAAAATTAGCTTACTCTAGTGACAATATGAATAAAGAGTAGTGACTAAGACCTAATAAAGTAAATGCGGCAGTATTTTTACAACAGGTGCTATACATACAGATTATGATAAAAGCAATAATAATAACAGTAAAAAAATCAAATAACACTGACAAACATGAGGATTGGCAATAGTAATGAAGGTTTGTGCAGATGTACATAATATCTTGGTGTGTAAAGTAGATGTTTACTAGTATAGCGGGTTTTGGGCAATGGAGATTTAAGGAGGGGCTTGCGTATTCAAATACAGAGATATGTAAACAGGCAGAATACGGCGCAGCGGTCGGGAACACCTATATACGACTACAGTTGTCTGGAGCAATTGTTAGATCAGTTACTTGTGCTACAATGGCAGATTATCAATACTTACGTTAGTACACAGCATCTCCGAGGTAGCCATGAAGGGGGATTCTCTCATACGACCACTTCACGAGTGTACCGTGAATATCAGGAATCCGGTAAAACATCAAATCTCCGACAACGCTGCGGCCCCAAAAAAAATGCTGCAAGAACGGGACCAACGACGACTGCAGACAATCGTTCACCGTGACAGCAGTGCAACCCTATCGCAAAGAAACTTCATCGATATGGGCTTTCGGAGCCGAAGGCCCACTAGTGCACCCTTGATGACTGCACGACACAAAGCTTTACGACTCGCCTGGGCCCGTCAACATCGGCTTTGGACTGTTGATGACTGGAGATATGTTGCCTAGTCGGACGTGTCTCGTTTCAAATTGAATCTCGCGGATGGATGTGCACGGGTATGGAGACAACTTCATGAATCCATGCACCCTGCATGTCAGTAGGAGACTCTTCAAGATGGTGGAGGCTCTGTAATGCTGTGGGGTGTCTGCAGTTGGAGTGATATGGGACGCCTGATACGCGTAGATAGGACTGTGACAGGTGACACGTACGTGAGCACCCTGTCTGATCACCTACATCATTTATGTCTACTGTGCATTCCGACGGACTTGGCCACTTCCAGCAGGACAATGCGAACACACCACACGTCCAGAATTGCTACAGAGTGGCTCCAGGAACACTCTTCTGTGTTTAAACACTTCCATTGGCCACCAAACTCGTCAGACATGAACGTTATTGAGCATATCGGGGAAGCCTTGCAACGTGCTCTTCAGAAGAGGTCTCCAACCCCTCGTACTCCTACGGATTTATAAACAGCCCTGTAGGATTCGTGGTGTCAATTCCCTCCAGCACCACTTCAGACGTTAGTGGAGTCTTTGCCACGTCGTGTTGCGGCTCTTGTGCGTGCTCGCGGGCCCCCTACACGATATTAGACAAGTGTACCAGTTTCTTTGGCTCGTCAGTGTCGTATCGTAGACAGGTGACGCTCTTGTCTGACCTACTTCGATACGATGAGTGATTTCGTCTCATGTCCACTGATGATCACTTAGGAGGAGGCACTGCGGAGTAGCCGCATCACGGCAGTGGAAACCACATGTGCAACAGGACTTCTGCAAGGTAGATATGGCTTACTCTATCGAAGGCTTGATCGAAATACATCAACGCTGGTGCTCCACGGAGGCGGCACGTCTTTTCTAGGGCGATCAAATCGGGACATTGACCAAGCGCCGTCTGGATGTTATCTCCTCCAAGAGACATTTGATCCAGTGGTATCATTTGCCGCAATACTCTTCGGAGGTAAACAGCTAACAGCCAGGTGAATATTTTAAAGTCGTAGTGAAGGAGCGTCAGACCCCTATCCGTGTGTCACCCGTGGTTTATCGCGATAATTAGCTCCTTTACAATTGCAGGCGCTAACGGCACGTTGCGAGACATCAATTCGTGCAGGTAGCAGTCCACCGAGGTGCCATCATAAAGCTAAAGGTCCTATGGAATAGGAAAGAGAGCCAGGTGATTTATTCACCGCTTCCCTACCAATGGCCGCCATGACTTCCTCCTCAGTCATCTCCTCCATCAGTTGTCCTTCCGCTTCTGGCTTAGTGGTGCCCAAAATCGTATGTGTAACTAGAGTAATGGCCGCCATATCGGTATCAACTGCAGTGTAAAGTTGAGTGTAAGTACGATAAACGCATTGCTTATTTTTATTGCAACATTAGGTGTCTGCTACCATCCGTGCCCGCGGTATGTACCAGGGCTCTTCCTCGTCTTTTTCTTTCGTTGCTGATACGATACATCGATCGGCGCTCCAGAGAAGGCATTCGATTAGCGTATTCCCGTAACACAGTGAAATGCACTGAAGAGCCAAAGAAACTGGTACACCTGCCTAATATCGTCTAGGGCCCCCGCGAGCACGCAGAAGTGCCGCAAGAGGAAGTGGCATGGACTCGACTAATGTCTGAAGTAGTGCTGGGGGAAGCTGACACCATGAATGCTGCAGGGCTGTCCATATCAACGTCAGAGTACGAGGGAGTGGAGATCTCTTCTGAACAGCACGTTGCAAGGCATCCCGGATATGGTCGATAATGTTCATGTCTGGAGACTTTGGTGGCCAGCGGAAGTGTTTAGACTCAGAAAAGTGTTCCTCGAGCCACTCTGTAGCAATCCTGGACGTGTGGGGTATCGCATTATCCTGCTGGAATTTCCCAAGTCCGTCGAGACGCACAATAGACGTGAATGGATGCAAGTGATCGGACAGGATGCTTACGTACGTGTAACCTGTCAGAGTCGTATCTAGACGTATCAGGGGTTCCGTATCACTCTAGTTTCACACGCCTCACATCATTACAGAGCCTCCACCTGCTTGAACAGTCCTCCAATGACATTCTGAATCCATGGATTGATGAGGTTGTCTCCATACCTGTACACGTCCATCCGCTCGATATAATCTAAAACGAGACTAGTCCCATCAGACAGCATTTTTCCAGTCATCAACACTGAATGATGTTTTACCGGAATCCTGATATTGACGGTACACTCGTGAAATGGTCGTACCGGAAAATCTCCACTTCATCGCTGTCTCGGAGTTGCTGTGTCCCATCGGTCGTGCACCGACTGTAGCACCACGTTCAAACTCAATTAGATTTTGATAATCTGCCATTGCAGCAGCAGTAACCTATCTAACAATTGCGCCAGACACTTGTCTTACAGAGGCGTTGCCGACTGCAGAGGCGTATTCTGCCTGTTTACATATCTCTGTATTTGAATACACATGCCTATACCTGTTTCTTTTGCGCTTCATTGTAGAAGTCCATCGCCTGATGTCGCCACACTGCCTGCTCACGAACATATGTTGTTAGTGCACGACTTAGCGCCGGTTTGACATAGTCCAATGCAGGGTCGTGGGATATGCCCAAAGGCGTCGTTGGCGAGTTCTCCGAGCATCTTCAATGGCATCTCGACAAGCTGGGTCTCTGAGGTGGGCCACGTTCAATTTGCTAGTACCGCGGCTCCGCCAAACCTGCTGGCGGCAGAGGAAAATCGTACATACAAATGCCGTATGATCAATGTAGGCTATAGTCCACAGTTCTGCTTCGAGGACGTCAGCGTTAAGGTTACGTGTACTCGATCGAAGCGACTAGCGGAATAACTCGTCACACGAGTGTACTTAGGAAGGAGGCGACGAACATGCCGACAGGTGTCAACCAATTGCATTTTCTGCGCCAATATTCGTACTTCCGGGCAAGGGATGTATCGAGGAAACTAATCTTTCGATGGAAGTACACAATTCAAATCGACGCATGGGATAAAATGGTCGTGTCGTCCATGGAAGAGTGGGGCAATTTCCTCTGCGAAGAGACCGGAACAGTCTCGTTTCCCCTCTATACAGGACGAAGCAAAGGTATTGAAAAACCGTACATCAAGTACTGCCACTTCTAATACCCACGCAGTACATCCTCTGCTGTGACGCCTTCTGTAAGAAGTACTTCTAGGCCGCTGCTAGTTTCGGAGGTGTGTGATACTTTGGCTTCGTACCCCTACATCACAGGAAATTCTTCCACGTATACGTCTTGTAGGGCGACGACGCCAATGTCCGCCGCTAGTAGCAACGTGGATGTCTTCGTTCTTTCGTATGTGTGTCACCCATGGAAGCGTACGTGATTTGATGATGTAGTGACACGTTACGTGGCTCCACTCTTGTGGCCCCTCACTGTTTATACACTCCTGGAAATGGAAAAAAGAACACATTGACACCGGTGTGTCAGACCCATCATACTTGCTCCGGACACTGCGAGAGGGCTGTACAAGCAATGATCACACGCACGGCACAGCGGACACACCAGGAACCGCGGTGTTGGCCGTCGAATGGCGCTAGCTGCGCAGCATTTGTGCACCGCCGCCGTCAGTGTCAGCCAGTTTGCCGTGGCATACGGAGCTCCATCGCAGTCTTTAACACTGGTAGCATGCCGCGACAGCGTGGACGTGAACCGTATGTGCAGTTGACGGACTTTGAACGAGGCCATGCGGCCAACTACAGGGGCTGCAATGTATACAGAGAGGCTCAGAGGCGTAAAAATAAACAGTCAAAGCCACCCATCGTCATAACACGTCCACGGCCCGCACCTAACCCTGTCAGGAACGGAGTGTCGTTCGCCATAGCTACACGCCCTGGAGGAGCGGAGCAGGCCGCGGAACTTCTGCGCCCAGCACACGCACCTAAAATAACCGCTGCGACAACACAGTCGTCTCAGCCAACACACGACACTGCAACCACACCGGTACCAACACCAGCCCCCAAAAACAACACAACCCCGCCCCCTGAAGCCACTGTCTGCGAACCTACACATGACACACAGGTAAACAAACACACACAAGGAACCCCAGAACCTAAAACCCAGAGAAGGCGTTGGCGTACGCGCGGAAACAGGAACGGGAACACACGTGCACCGCAACAAAATACCCAGCGACAACAAAACAATGACACACAGACACACAGTCAGCAAGCCAGCGACACCAGCACACACACTACTCCACCCCCCACCACGTCTGACACACAGGCACCTCAAAATATTCCACATAACAGCAACACATAACACCAACACCCGCACCAGCGGCCGCCAACACCACAACTGAGCCACAGGCCGACACACACAACACCAACACAACATTTGAGGGTTTATTGGAAACAATATTCCCCCCATCACACGACCGCTCAGATCTTTAACAAGATCATGGCGGACGTCGCCACACTCTTCACACAGCTCATGTCTGCTCAACCTGGGCAGCACTGGGCCGCCATAAAAACAGCGTTCACCACACTATTTACACCCATACATGGATAACACGCCACACCCCGCCCCCAACGCAAACAACCGAACACTAACACGGATCCTGTTCTGGAATGTAGACGGGATCAAAAACAAAAGGGCGGAATTTGCCGCGCTCATGGAGCGTAAGGGTATCCTTATCGAACTATTGAGCGAAACTAAGCTCAAACCACGCAACCAACTAAACTTCACCGGCTACTGCGTCTATCGCACCGACCGACCGGACGGCTCAGGTCATGGCGGAGCAGCTATCATCATACACAAAGACATAGAACACACAAACATAGTGCTCCCTGAACTTGAAAAACTAGAGGCAACCGCCGTCAGGGTCAAGTTCAACGGAGCCTACACTACAGTGGTGTCAGTATACAACAGCCCTAAAAACATTATAACACGCGACATCAGCACAATACTCAACATATCACCGCGCGTAATAGCCGCTGAAGATCTTAATGCAAAACACCCGGACTGGAACTCACGAATACGAAACTCCAACGGCAAGAAACTATACGAACACGCACTAGGACGAAACTACATCACACTAGCGCCGACCGAACCGATGCACTTTCCCTACTGGAGGGGACACAGGCCAGACGTGTTAGACATGGCCCTCATCAAGGGCATAACGACGACACTCAACGTTGCTGTTGAAAACGATCTGCCCTCAAATCACCAACCCATTGTACTGTACATTGAAGAAGCACTGCAGCACATGGAACAACGCAGGATGTTAGACTACAGGCGCGCGAATTGGACCCAGTTCAAGGAAACGCTTGACAGTCGCATCCCACCCACCCACGCGATTAACGAGACAGCCCAAATTGACGAGGCAGTTGAAACCCTCACCGGCGCCGTCCAGGACGCAATAGCCGACACCATACCAATCCGCACGCCACAACAACACAGTGCAGCCCTGCCCCAGGAAATCCTGGGCCTCATCTCAATGAGGAACCGCCTCAGGAGACATTGGCAGCGTACCAGGCGCCAGCACTTCAAACAGCACATTATAGGCTCCAGGGTATAATCTGGAAAAAAATACAAACATTCAAAACACAACAGTGGGACCAGAAACTCGAAGGGCTGGACACCAAGCGACCTGGCGTGTGGCAGCTAGCCCGACACTTCACCAGGGAGAAACTGTACACCCGCACGCTACAAGGGCCCGACGGACCAGCATATTCTGCGGAAGAAGAAGCGGAACTGATGGCCCTCACACTCGCAGCGTCATTCACACCGAACCTGGATCCCTCAGACCCAGCGTTCACACTTGCTACGGACCAGGACGTCACACGCATCCTGGCCCAACCAGCGCGCAACAACATCCGACAAGCTAGTACAGCAGAAATCAAATGGGCCATCATGCATACCACCGCTAGGAAGGCCCCTGGTCACGATGGCATTCAAAACCGTGTCCTCCAGGAGTTCACGGACAAAGCTGTAGACTACTTAACACACATCACGAATGCCATACTCAAGCACCAACACTTCCCCGCCTTTTGGAAGACGGCCAAGGTCCTGATATTCAGGAAGCCGGGGAAAGACCACTCCCTCCCACAAAATTACCGACCCATCAGTCTGCTGAGCGCGCTCAGCAAGATCGTCGAGAAGGTAATAATAAAACGACTCACCAGGCACTGCATCACAAATGTCACCCTGAGGCCGGAGCAATTCGGTTTCAGCAATCACCACTCAACAACACAACAACTCCTCCGCGTCGTTGAATACATAACACACGGATACAACACAAACCAGGCAACTGGAGCGGTGTTCCTGGACATCGAAAAGGCTTTCGATCGTCTATGGCACAACGGCCTAATACGCAAACTTAGTGACGCAGGGTTCCCCGACGGGCTCTTACGTCTCATACACTCACATCTCACGGGCAGGAGTTTCAACACCGACGTGCAGGGCAAGCAATCGACACGACATGGTATACAGGCAGGAGTACCCCAAGGAAGTATCCTAGGGCCCTTACTGTTTAACCTCTACATTAACGACCTCCCAGCTACACATAACACGACGGTAGCAATCTACGCGGATGACACTGCCATCCTCGCGCAAGATTAACTCACGACTACAGACTGCACTCAGAACGGCGGAGCCTTGGCTGGTGAAATGGCGTGTTAGAGTAAAAGTCGACAAGTGCGAGGCCGTTCTGTTCACTAGAAGACCGAAGCAACTGCGCAAACATCAGCACTGCAACCCAATAACACTACACACACGCCCAATACGTTTCCGCGAGAATGTCAAATACCTCGGTGTCTGGCTGGACAGGAAACTACTCTGGGGGGACCACATCCAACACGTGACCAACAAAGCTAACGCGAGGCTCAAACAACTCTACCCTATGCTTAACAGGCATAGCACACTGAACAGGAGGGTGTCTAGGTCCATGTACATGACACTTATTAGACCCCTGATGACGTACGCAGCCCCTGTCTGGGGATACGCTGCGCCAACTCGCCTGCGCCGTCTGCAGCTCATACAGAACAAAGTACTCAAAATCATAAGCAACGCTCCGCGCTACACACGCATCGCGGACCTTCATCGGGAATATCGGCTAGATACCATCTTGCAGGTATTCCAAAAACTCTCCACACGACTGTACAATAACACGAGACACTCGCGCAACCCGTTTATTCTTTCTCTGGGTAACTACGACCACAACCATAGATGGAAGCATAACAGACCAAAGACATTACTGGCTAGTAACTAAACATCTATGGTCCATAGAACGCTAACACGACAGTACTGGCGAGCCCCTACAACACAATTATTACTGGAAACCCAGATGTCCGACTAGCCGAAAATCAGGCAACCGCAGGGAAACCGTACTGTACACAGCACGCAAACCAGCCACACACACCCCCTACACCGTCTGTGAGGCGATCTATGACCGATCGCCCACTAATCTACAACGACCTTGAACTGTTGCAGGGATCGCAGCAACTGCAGCAAGCGCCGCAACAAGCTTCAACAACGACAAAGGTAACGATGCAGGATACCTCGAACTAACACAACCACACCTTGCATGCACTGTCGCAGATAGCAAGCCGCTACTGCCCTTACTACCCGTCCTACTGTCGCAGAGGTTTTTTTCCCTTGGCTCTTGCCGCTACCCTTCAATCGTTTTCGACCACTTCTATCTCCTGATGTACCATGTTAATGAGTAATCTTACCCAGACGCATGGACAACATCACAGCCCGCATCCTGTGACGCCTGATGCAAAAAACTAACATGTTTACGGAGGTGACAGTAGAACTTTTGGTTTGGTCAGCACGTTGGTGTGGGCGTGGAGGGCCCCATCCAAGTTAAAATGATACCATGTGCGCTGTGCGTGTGCTACTAGCAGTCATTCCTCGCCAAGTGACGCTGCTATAGCCTGGTGGATTTATATCGACAGTAGGTCGGTGGTCACAATGTTCTGGCTGATCAGTGAATATAAAAAATACAGGTAGGAGCGTAAAGTGGAATGATTAAAAAAGGAAGATTAGTTTTTAACGCCCGTCGACAACGAGGTGATCAACGACGGCGCACAAGCTCAGAATTTAAGAATGGTTAACGAAATCGGCATCGCCCCCCAAAAGGAACAGTCCCACTATTAGCAATGACCTGATTAGGGGAGTCACCCCAAACCTAAATCTGTATGGTCGGACGCGGATTTGAACCGAAGTCCACCGAATGCGAGTCCCACGTACTAACCACTGCACGACCTTGCTTGGGTGGGACCAGTTGAAGTAAACGACTGGGATACTGAGTTCGGTAACAGAACCCTTCTGCTGCTTGTACTAACATACTAGTCAAATGTATGGAATCCATTTTATATTTGACTAAAATGTGGTGTGGAGAGCGCATAAAAAATGACAGTGTGATTGGTAAAAGTTTTTCTTCGTTTCAAGAGAGGATGTAGCCAAAATACTGAAAAATCTCAAATATCATACACTCATTGTAATATGATTTATATGACGGAAAAACAAACCTAGAAAAATTTGAGAACCAATTTTCATGTGAAATCCATGGATATTCTTCAAGACGCTGCGTACTGATCTCGTAGATACTTTTAAGATAAAATAACAGTTCACATACAGAGATATACGTAATTTCTTACCATCTTCCATCAGTGTCATGAGAGACAACCTTCGTATGTGTTACCGGAACTAAAGCACGTACTGCCAGATTTAGAAAATTTAGATAAATTGCAATGGATTCGGAGGAAAAGTTTCGTGTTCCAGAGAACGCATGGATAAAGGACCGAAGCAGAAGGTACTGCGGCGCCTTTGCTCGTTGTTTACTGGAACGCCTGTCTAGCACGTGCTCTTTCGCTGCTGGCGCTTTAACAGCTCCTGGGTGGAAAACCATGAAGACGCTCTACCAGAAGCTTAGCATTGCTCAAAACACTACTGTCTGCATCTGTGGCTTGCATTAAGTTACATTATGAATCAATCTTATCCATCGTCGAAACTAGAAACAAACTGAAAACCGCACAGGAACTCAACAAAAACGTTCGCAGTTAGGAAGTGATCCTTAAGAATAAACAATTTATTCGAGCAGACTGGTGTTAGAATTTCATTTTGCGCAAACAACTAGTAAGGGTACCTAGTATCTCATAACTTAATCTCAGATATAAGCGAAAAAGGAAACAGTGGCGTACACAAAGTATGTTGCAAGATTTTTCTTGTATACTGCATTAGCAAGGCTGATAGTGGCTTACAGACGCGTTTCAAATTTTACACACAGGAACCAAGGGAAATTATTTTGATCTGTTGGAACACTGCCAAATCTGCTTACACTTCCTAGAATCGTCTTATGACGTGCACAAAGAAACTGAATTTTACGGTAACAACGTATTAAAAAGAGCCCATATACCTTACAACAATAATGACTATACCAAATTAAATCTCTTTGTAAGAAACTGACATAAATACATGATCTCTGAACCGAAAGTGTCAGAAAATCTATGCGACAGCTTTTTCTAGTGCATCTGTTACATGTTTTATTTGAGTTTAAGTCGTTTAAGTAAAAATAATGTTAATGTAAACGTTGCGTGAATAAGATATGCAAAAATGCAGCTACAACTATTCGCAGTAAGTGTACATTCAACCATACATAAGAATATCTTTAAAATACGTTTCAAGACGAGGTGAAAAAAATGAGCACTGTAAGAATATTTACTATTACTGTAATCACTAGCTGAAGATCAACCCATAAGGCTCGAAATACAACGCGCACTATTAAAATCATTTTGTGATTGACGATGACGCTGATGATGATAATGATGAATAGGTTTTGCAGGCGCAGGACAGCAAGGTCTCTAGCGACCGTTTTGTGACTGAAGGCGAATTTTGTTCAGTGCATTATGACAAGGTGTTCACCACGATACCCTCTTTTGAACTAAACTGTGAACCACACTTGTTAAATTTTATATATTGATGAAACAAATAGTAAATCATCCATACACCGGTATTTCTTTACGTAAAACAAAACTACCACACTGGCCAAAGCTCTCTCGAAATCAACCGTCGTTTTAAGCTGTAACGAGGTTGTTGTCATAAAATTACGAGTATATCTGCACTTCGCAAGCTACAGTGTCTTGTGAAGGGGAGGGTACACAGCGTAACAAAATCATCTTTGCCTCTGTCTGTTTCGTTTTGCCGGCCGCGGTGGCCGAGCGGTTCTAGGCACCTCAGTCCGGAATCGTGCGACTGCTACGGTCGCAGGATCGAATCCTGCCTAGGGGCATGGATGTGTGTGATGTCCTTAGGTTACTTAGGTTTAGGTAGTTCTAAGTTCTAGGGGACTGATGACCTCAGAAGTTAAGTCCCATAGTGCTCAGAGCCATTTGAGCCATTTTTTGTTTCATTTTTGGACCTGACACAAGTAGGGACTTTTGTCAATTGCCTCTCCGTACAGAAATTAATTTCTTTGATTTAATTTTGTAGTCATTACGTGAGATGTATGTTGGAGGAAACCTATGCTACTATACAGGGTGTTACAAAAGGGTACGGCCGAACTTTCAGGAAACATTCCTCACACACAAAGAAAGAAAATATGTTATGTGGACATGTGTCCGGAAACGCTTACTTTCCATGTTAGAGCTCATTTTATTACTTCTCTTCAAATGACATTAATCATGGAATGGAAACACACAGCAACAGAACGTACCAGCGTGACTTCAAACACGTTGTTACAGGAAATGTTCAAAATGTCCTCCGTTAGCGAGGATACAGGCATCCACCCTCCGTCGCATGGAATCCCTGATGCGCTGATGCAGCCCTGGAGAATGGCGTATTGTATCATAGCCGTCCACAATACGAGCACGAAGAGTCTCTACATTTGGTACCGGGGTTGCGTAGACAAGAGCTTTCAAATGCCCCCATAAATGAAAGTCAAGAGGGTTGAGGTCAGGAGAGCGTGGAACCATGGAATTGGTCCGCCTCTACCAATCCATCGGTCACCGAATCTGTTGTTGAGAAGCGTACGAACACTTCGACTGAAATGTGCAGGAGCTCCATCGTGCATGAACCACATGTGTCATACTTGTAAAGGCACATGTTCTAGCAGCACAGGTAGAGTATCCCGTATGAAATCATGATAACGTGCTCCATTGAGCTTAGGTGGAAGAACATGGGGCCCAATCAAGACATCAACAACAATGATTGCCCAAACGTTCACAGGAAATGTCAATGTCAACACAAGCACCGAAGTCAACATTACCTTCCTTCAATTGGGCCAACTGGCGGTGAATCGATGAAGTACAGTACATACTGACGAAACTAAAATGAGCTCTAACATGGAAATTAAGCGTTTCTGGACACATGTCCACATAACATCTTTTCAATATTTTTGTGTGAGGAAGGTTTCCTGAAAGTTTGGTTGTACCTTTTTGTAACACCCTGTATAAATGGAAGTCGTTGTTTAACATTGTTACCAAAAATCTCGAAAAGTAGTTATATCGATTTACTGCAAATTTTTACTCGATACTCTAGTATTCAGTTGGATATAAGGTTACATACTTTAAAACAACAATGTACAGGTTTCCTGTTAAAATTGACTGTGGAACTAAAACTCTGTGCTGTGCAACGAAAATGTTGTGTTCTGTTTTCTTCCTCACAGTCGGGTTTCAAAGAACAGAGAAACATTGTGCTTATGGCTTCTCGGCCTATGACTAGACTGACTGGAATACTACTGAGGAATCTGAATTTGCAGTGACAGTAAACATGGTTCGAGGTCAAACAAAGGTGGAAAAAGAGATGGACAGTGTGTGTGTGTGTGTGTGTGTGTTTGTGGGTGGGTGGGTGTGGGTGGGGGCAGACAAAATGGAGAGGGAGAGGGACAGGGAGAGGGACAGGGACAGGGTGAGGGACAGAGGGAGGGGGAGATAGAAATAGGGGGAAGGAGGAGGCGATGGATAAAGGGAAGGGAAGTGGAGATTGACAGAAGGATATCACTACGTTTATCCAATTTCCATACATACCTAGCAATTGTGAAGCATTACCGGGTTCGCTAGTAGGAACTTTAATAGTACTAACTATTTATTTACAGCTCGTAAAAAATGCATACGTGTTTCAAAGTTTTACTGATCTTCAAAGTAGTCACCAGCATTGTGTATAGCCCGTTACCAGCTACGTGGAAGTCGTAGCATACTCTTAGCAGCGCCAGTTGTGTTGACAGTTCAAACGGCGTGGTCTATTGCCCGACGAATCTGTAGCAGTTCTGAAGCGAATGCCGTGAAGTGCTTCCTTCAGTTTAGAAATCGAGTTGAACTCACGAGGGCTTAAGTTGGGGAGTGCAGTATGTGGTATAGCACTTAGCAGCCCCATCAGTCAAACAAATCAGTAACAGCTTGCATTGTACGTGCTTGAACATTGTCCTGCAAAATGATGGTCAGGTCCTGCAGAAAGTGTCATCATTTCTGTCTCTAAGCAGGTCGTATGTTGTGCTACAAAAATGAACAGCATGCTATAAATTCGTTGAGCAATAGACCGCATCTCTCGAACTGTCAACAAAACTGGCACTGCTAAGTGTATCCTACGACTTCTGCATCACAAAGCAGGTTATACACAAGGATGGTGAATACTTTGAAGGCCAGTAAAACTGTGGAACACGTATCTGTTTTGTACGACCTGTAGATAAATAGTTGCCACTATTAAAGTTCGAATCCTCGTGTAATATATATATAAACAGGGCATCAGCTGCACGGGATTAGCCGAGCGGTCTCAGACGCTGCAGTCATGGACTGTGTGGTTGGTCCTGGCGGAGGTTCGAGTCCTTCCTCGGGCATGGGTGTGTGTGTGTGTGTGTGTGTGTGTGTGTGTGTGTGTGTGTGTGTGTGTGTGTGTGTGTGTGTGTGTGTGTGTGTGTGTGTTTCCTTAGGATAATTTAGGTTAACTAGAGTGTAAGCTTAGGGACTGATGACCTTAGCAGTTAAGTCCCATAAAATTTCACACACATTTGAACATTTTTTTGAAACAGGGGATCTAGGACTTCAGAGAGCAAATCTCTTTGCTGTGTACACTGCCTTGGATGTAGCATCATACGTTGGAACTTACTGAACATTGCTGTGATGCTCTCGTACTAAATAAACTCGTGACGAAACATGCAGTCGATCTTTCAGTCTTCAATACCTTTTCCGTTAACTGAGCGTGGAAAAGAACCAATGCTAATGAATTAGAGTAAACAATAATTAGCCGAATGAGGAATTATTAAGTGGTCTCCATCTCTGAATTACTCTTCTGTACGGTTTTTGCAATAGATCTGTCTGGACCTTCTACACATGTAGATTTTTGATCTCTTACTCAGAACTGAAACTGATTTCTCCCACCATTTCTGTCCATCATTATTAAATGAATAAACAATTTCAACGTTCCTCGTCGATCATTTAGTCGTTTTGTAGAGTGGCAGTGATATTGTGTATCTATTTTTCGTCATATGTCATTATTTTGTGCAAAATATATACACACATCAAAGAGAGTTTTGCATCACCCCGGTTCTCAGAACTCTTGAACTGCTGAAGATAGACGTTGACTGTGGGTATTGTATCACAAACACAGACCCTTTGAGTGGTCGGAGATGTCACTAAACCTGCCAAAAGATGTAAACAATCGTGCATGAGAAGCGCCTATTAGACAGAGGGGGTCCGACAGCCGATCAGTTCCAATCATTTCACCAGGAAGCAGGTACACGGCTCGTGTTGTCTGTAGTTCAACGATGCCTAGGCGGTCGATCGCGTCCGTATTGTTACTTTCACTTGCTGGCTGTAGGCGGCAGCGGCCAGAGAGCAATGGTTCGCGTCCCTGCGTTCGTCTCTCTGTGGTGGCTCGCGCCCGGAGTCGGCGGCATCGGTGGCAGAATGTGTTTTTTTACTACCGATCTTTTGTTTAAACTATATTCCATCGATTTCATTGACCAATAGGACGCTGGGAATTAAAAAACTACCCCATATATGTGAAGGATATCGAATTAATTAATTTGCATAAATTTTTTTATACCAACATTGTGTTAGCAGTATAACAGTTAAGGGGAGGGTGTGGGTGTGTGGGCGACATGGAGCAAAACGGCATGTTTAGTGCAGAACACTATGTTATTTTGCATAATTTTTTGTGGGTGACAAAGAAGAGTGCGCCAGAAATGGCGTTCAAAAGCATGTTAAATTCGAAAAGTGTACCAGAAAATGGTCAGAGGCCGTAAATAATAACTTAATTTGTTATCAGAGGTGGTACAATAGTTTAAGGAAATGGGGGTGATATGGAAAACCACTTAACAGAATAATAGGTTAAGTGCTGACAAGCAACCGAACATTGGGTTAACACACCCAGAGTACAGTGCCGAATGTTAGGCTATACAACATGTTTGCCATATGTAATTACTTCTTACTAGACATACATCTCTCCAAACAGCAGAGAATGATGAGCAAGAGAATTCCAACCCCCAAACTGAATTATTTATAAATAAACAACATACCCTTAAATTTCCTGTTATGAGATCCTTTCTCTCCACCAAAGAGCCAGCAATTTCCATATATTCCATACACTGCCTTGAACCCCACTGCAATCGAATTTCCTCCAAGTGACCGATCAACTGAGTCTTTTTCCCATCAATTTCTGAGTGAGGTAGGAGAGAGGGGGGCTGGGGGTTTTCCCAGAGGGTGAATTTAATTAATTGATTGATTTAATTAATTAGTCAATCAAATTGTTATCAAAAGTGTACCTGAAGCAGCGAGGAGGAGTGGGTGGATTGGAAGTTTCCTGGGGGTGGGGGGAACTATAGGTTAAGGACCTGTCAATCAAAGGAGAACAACAGGTTAGGGACCTGTCAATCAAAGGAGAACAATAGGTTGGCCCCTGAGTGCATACCTGCCCCTGATGTAGACAACCCTCACTATCAGAATGGGCGAAAAACGGCTTTGACCGTCTACTAACGTTGTGGTGTGACTTCTAATTCGGTGTATATAGTTTAGTTGAGCGACACAATTGGGTGTTCATAGTAAATGGTTGCCTCTTCAGGTCAGATCTGTGGTAATAGTGAAACGCCTTCTTTGAGAGACTCATGTGCAGAGCTATTCCACAATGACTGTAATGCCTTGTAACGGGCATGACACTTGTCAAAGCCAAGGACACAGATGCTTTCTGGTTTATTGGCCCTATTATTTGTCTAGTCTAACCTGATTTGATTACTACTTGTAAGGATCCTGAAAATATCTGTGAGTAATTGACGTGTTGCGGCAGACCTGCCTGTGTTGAAACTATTGTTAGCTATTTCCACAAACTGCACCTAGAATGACGAAAGAGCAGCATCTATAGATTCCAAGGTATTATGTTCTACTGTCGACTATGTTTGTTCTGTGGAACAGTTAGCGCTCATGTATTTCAATGTGACATTAACGTTATGGTAATATGGTTCAAATGGCTCTGAGCACTATGGGACTTAACTTCTGAGGTCATCAGTCCCCTAGAACTTAGAACTACTTAAACCTAACTAACCTAAGGACATCACACACACATCCATGCCCGAGGCAGGATTCGAACCTGCGATCGGAGTGGTCGCGCTGTTGCAGGCTGTAGTGCCTAGAACCGCTCGGCCAGCCCGGCCGGCATTACGATAATACAGTGTAAGGCTCCGGGATTTTGGACACCTTACAAGTCGGGTGCCTCACTTTTATGTGTTGTTTGTAGTGGTGCAAGACACTGGTGTTGCAACATAGGACGGTTCTTTGTGTGTATATTTCACTTGTTTGAGATTTAATACACTTATCATCGAGCGTGACGAGAATAACTCCCTTACGTAAATTTGCATGTTTAAGTTGCTTGGAAACGGGGTGGAAGCATCACTTAAGGGGAAGCCAGTTTTAGTTACCCACACACAATGTGCTGCAGAGCCGCGGCCTACTCAAGATGAAGCGCAGGTGACGGGCACGGCAGAGAACTAGGGGAAGAAAAGTACATCATGTGAGCGGCACGAACGTAACTTCCCACTCTTCTGGATGATGGAGTGTTAATAAGGTGGTAACAGACCTGGCTGTTCATTTGAAAGCCGGCCAATTATACGACACTGTACATATTAAGCCATTTGCTGATTGGGCAGCCATGGCTAATAGAAATGAAAGAGCAACTGCCATTGGCTGTTCCATCCAGTGTGCAACCCCACTGTAGAAGGAAGGCTGAGGAGACGTGCAACTGCCCAGCGCGGCAGGCACTTTCCATTGAGACGTCGCCGAGTGTGGTCGGAGTGCATCCATTTCTGACGTAACGACAGGGAAAGGAGATATATGGGTGTGAACACTTTGTTCACCCGGCTCCAAAATTCCGTAAAGATCTGGCTGAATTCTTTTCGCAAATCTCCTGTGCGGAGAAGGAAGAGAGCCAATATACACTCCTGGAAATTGAAATAAGAACACCGTGAATTCATTGTCCCAGGATGGGGAAACTTTAGTGACACATTCCTGGGGTCAGATACATCACATGATCACACTCACAGAACCACGGGCACATAGACACAGGCAACAGAGCATGCACAATGTCGGCACTAGTACAGTGTATATCCACCTTTCGCAGCAATGCAGGATGCTATTCTCCCATGGAGACGATCGTAGAGATGCTGGATGTAGTCCTGTGGAACGGCTTGCCATGCAATTTCCACCTGGCGCCTCAGTTGGACCAGCGTTCGTGCTGGACGTGCAGACCGCGTGAGACGACGCTTCATCCAGTCCCAAACATGCTCAATGGGGGACAGATCCGGAGATCTTGCTGGACAGGGTAGTTGACTTACACCTTCTAGAGCACGTTGGGTGGCACGGGATACATGCGGACGTGCATTGTCCTGTTGGAACAGCAAGTTCCCTTGCCGGTCTAGGTATGGTAAAACGATGGGTTCGATGACGGTTTGGATGTACCGTGCACTATTCAGTGTCCCCTCGACGATCACCAGAGGTGTACGGCCAGTGTAGGAGATCGCTCCCCACACCATGATGCCGGGTGTTGGCCCTGTGTGCCTCGGTCGTATGCAATCCTGATTGTGGCGCTCACCTGCACGGCGCCAAACACGCATACGACCATCATTGGCAGCAAGGCACAAGCGACTCTCATCGCTGAAGACGACACGTCTCCATTCGTCCCTCCATTCACGCCTGTCGCGACACCACTGGAGGCGGGCTGCACGATGTTGGGGCGTGAGCGGAAGACGGCCTAACGGTGTGCGGGACCGTAGCCCAGCTTCATGGAGACGGTTGCAAATGGTCCTCGCCGATACCCCAGGAGCAACAGTGTCCCTAATTTGCTGGGAAGCGGCGGTGCGGTCCCCTACGGCACTGCGTAGGATCCTACGGTCTTGGCGTGCATCCGTACGTCGCTGCGGTCCGGTCCCAGGTCGACGGGCACGTGCACCTTCCTACGACCACTGGCGACAACATCGATGTACTGTGGAGACCTCACGCCCCACGTGTTGAGCAATTCGGCGGTACGTCCCCCCGGCCTCCCGTATGCCCACTATACGCCCTCGCTCAAAGTCCGTCAACTGCACATACGGTTCACGTCCACGCTGTCGCGGCATGCTACCAGTGTTAAAGACTGCGATGGAGCTCCGTATGCCACGGTAAACTGGCTGACACTGACGGCGGCGGTGCACAAATGCTGCGCAGCTAGCGCCATTCGACGGCCAACACCGCGGTTCCTGGTGTGTCCGCTGTGCCGTGCGTGTGACCATTGCTTGTACAGCCCTCTCGCAGTGTCCGGAGCAAGTATGGTGGGTCTGACACACCTGTGTCAATGTGTTCTTTTTTCCATTTCCAGGAGTGTAGTTAAATTCTTGTGAGAACTGCGAGGGCAGAGTAACACACGGCGCGCCAGCCCTGCGCGTGTGCTTAGCCATTAAAAGCAGACTAGGATGAAGTTGACGTTTATCGCTTCACGAAAACTTATGGGAAGTTTGCTGATGTAGAGTCAGACAGGTTCTTTAAAGGATTTTGATATTTTTACAGATCCGACGACACACGGTAGCAGCCAAGCCGACGACGCTGGGCAACACAAGGTAAAGAATGCAGCACGCCAATAAATGTAAATGTCGTGGCACAAGCTATTTTTTGCTTGAGTGATACAAAGTAGTAAGACCTGTCCTCCTTGTAGTATTCCTCGAAATTAACGTATTTTCTTCGTGTACTTGATGGCCGTGTTTGGTTAACAATTGTGGGGACAGAATAAAATTTGTTAGAGCCCGTCACATTATCAGATCGACATTAGGATAGTTTTCCACCAGAGACTCTTTCTCTCAGTTAAAATAATTAACCATCCTAAACTTTGTGACATTACTGATCTTTTATATTTTTTGTCATTTGAGAAATTTAATACCAGAATCCTCTTGTCTGAACAGGTGATACCTGAGATTGCTGTTGTGCATTGTAATGACCCAACATGTGCAATAGTGATTCCAAAAAATACAATTACAGGGAATAGCTGTTGTCTGTTCTAAGATAGAGATCCCCTTCCTACCTCATCGGAATATTTTAGGAAATCTATACTCTTGGTGAGTAACAGCAAGTTTCCTAACAGGTCGGGTTCAAATTGCGTTATGTGCGCTAAGTGTAATCGTGCACTCAATGCAAACATAGCATTCACTTATTACAAACCAGATTCTTGTTTAGAACATATTCCATTCTTCCAAAATTGAAGGAAAATACGTAGTGAGGTGCGAACAGTGTCAGAAAGCACACGAAGAACGCATTAGTTCTAGAAATTAATGTAACTTTCTTTTGTTCTGTTGGGGAAAAGGATGACTTTTAGGTTATTATTCCTTCTCTATTTATCTAGCTAGTGGAGAGATGTTTGGTTTGTCATTTATGGGTGCCAATACAAAAATAATAAATGAAATTTGTTCTTAAAACCAAGAAAAAATATCAGTTTTTCCTTAGGTTTAGAATGACAAAGTAGATTTATGTTGTGCATCTCTAAGAGTTCCCTGAAACAAACACTGAACTCGGCATGCCGTCTACTGAAAAAAAAAAAAAAAAACGAACTTACCGAGTATCGGACCATGTTTGCAACTGGATTCAGTACATCCCTCAATAAAGAACTCAACACGCCGCTCTTAACAGAACAAGATCGACTGATGTAAGGATAACTTCCCGTGTATCCTAAGGATGTGTGATTGGACCGTTACTGTTTACAATGTATATAAGTGGTCTAGTAGACAGCGTCGTATGCTCTTTAAGACTTTGTCTATAAGAAAGTAGCATGATCATACAGTATCGATTTGCAAAATGACCTACAGGAAATTGATGAATTGTGCAGTCTGGCAGTTGACCCTAAAGGTAAACATATGTAACACACTTCGCATGCGCAGGAAAAGGAATCCACTACTGTACAACTACACTTCTGACGACAAGTTGCTGGAAAATATCTAAAAGTAACTATCCCAAACGACCGTAAGTGGAATGACCACATAAAACAAATAGTAGGTAAAACAGACGCCATACTGAGATTCATAGGAATAATCTTAAGGAAATGTAACTCATCCACGAAAAAAAGCGGCTTGAAAGGTGCTTGTTCTATCGATTTTTTAATATTGTTCATCAGTCTGGGACCTTTACCTGGTAGGACTGATAGAAGAGATACAGAAGATACAAAGAAGAATGACGCGTTTCGTCACGGGTTCGTTTAACTGGCACGAGAGCGTTACAGAGATGGTCAACAAACTCCATTGGCAGACGATACAAGAGCGGCGTTGTGCACGGAGAGGTTTACTACTGACATTTCGAGAGAGTACATCCCGGAAAGTTTGGGCAAAGTATTAGTTCCTCCCACATACATCTCGCGAAATGGCCACGGTGAAAAAATTCCAGAAATTTGAGCTAATAGGGAGCCTTATCGACAATCGTTCTTCCCACGTACCATTCGCGAGTGGAACAGGGAAGGAGGGATCAGTTAGTGGTGCCAAAAGTACGCTCCACCCCACACATTCAGGTGGCTTGTAGAGTATTGATGCAGATGTGGAGGTTTGGTACAGCCTGTTTGCTGGCGGAACTCTGACAGCTGAACTCTTCTCAGGTCTGGCTGAGAACTTTTGACGAGAAAGTGGGGAATAAAGTGGGGTCTGAGGAAAATCTCGTCTCTTCTTAAAAGTAGCCTCACAAAATAACGAGGCAGTGCCACGCCACGAGCGGCGTACACACAAAGAGAGAGAGAGAGAGAGAGAGAGAGAGAGAGAGAGAGAGAGAGAGAGAACGGGAGGAGGGAAGGGGTGGACTGCTGCTACAAAGATGCTTCCCGGAAACCACGACTTCACAAAACGAAAAAAGGAGAGTTGTAAAATCATCGACAAAGTATTGCAAAAAGTCAAGGTTTCTGCAATATATGACTAACTGAACATTAAGTACCCTTCACTGCATTATCCTATGTTTCACATAATTGTTATACTAATAGTGCTCATGGTATAAAAAAAAAACGATAATGTGACTAAGATTATGGCAGATACGATAGCATTTAAATCGTATGAAAGACTACTACTACTGTTATTATTATTATTATTAAAGTTTTCTGTGCGTACTGGATAGCAACCAGTGGTCAGTTACCTCCCGGCACGATATTTTTGGCAGTGTTTATTGGTTCGCTGCACTCATTTTGCACACGTGTTAAGACCATGTTGACAGTCTTGTTGCTACGATCTTGACGCTTACGAGAAAGGCTTACTGTGATAACACACATTACGACTTAGGAAGCCTTTGGCGGTGTTCGACGGCTTGCCTATACACACGTGAAAGACGCCCGGTGGAAGTACCTTGCTGGGAAGTAAACGGTGACTGGGCTCAACCACTGAACACAATCAAATATTATTACTTTTGTCATTGGTATTAACACACAAATGACCACAACACCAAAAGGATGAGTAGTTCTCAAAAGAAAAGAATTTGCATAAATAAGCTGCAAATAGAAAGCCGAAGGCCACTGGAGTAAATACTGTGTTTACGGGATACATAACGGACGAGGTATCATGAATATACGTCACACAGTGATAGACTTCAGTCAGTCTTGTGGCACAGCCTCGTACCCACCTCGACGAAGTTCCAATGCCAAATGTAACACGCTTTCGCTTCCCATTCAGTGAGTTACGTGAAAAGTTTATTTGACTCAATTTTTGAAGTACGCGGTGAAAGCTGAAAACTCCAAATGTTCCGCTGAAGACAGTTGTCAATGGAGTATATAGTGGTTGTCTATGTCACACTTTACGTCGTCAATTATCTTAAATAGTCCCTCTTTCGAACTGCGGCGGTTACTGTCATACTACCTCAGTGGACTATCTAGCGTCAACATCGTGTTGTCCATTAAACTAAACAGAAGAAGAAAAATTTCTGCGTAACATCCCTCTAACATGAGGTAATTAGAGGCGCAGTACATGGTATGAAGTGACAAGGATGAGACATGAAAACAGGCGTGACCTTTTTAGGAAGAACTATCCCAGCAATCGCCTGACGTGACTTACAGAAATCAGGAAATCTAAATATGGTTGGTCGAACGGGAACTTGGACCCACTCCTCCAAAATGTGAATCAAATGTCTCAGCCGCACGGTAGACAAACAGACACATTAATACCACTGCCAGCCCATGGGGATTCTGTCCGTTTCTCACATGTCCTAAAAATAGACTGTAATCCTCAATAACGATTATGTTATTGCATTAATATTCTATTTCTGTGGGCCGCTGTGGTCGAGCGGTTCTAGGCGCTTCAGTGCTGTTATGGTGGCAGGTTCGAATCCTGCCTCGGGTATGGTTGTGTGTGATGTCCTTAGGTTAATTAGGTTTAAGTAATTCAAAGTCTAGGGGACTGATGCCCTCCTATGTTAAGTCCCATAGTGCTCAGAGCCATTTGAACCATTCTATTCCTGTTCCTCACCATTCCTTCTGCAATACCGAGCAAAGTGGTGCAATTATTAAAATATTAGGCATATATTCCCGAGGGATAGGGTTCAAATCTCCATCCGTTCAACCAGATTTTGGTTTCTCTTAATTTCCCTAAGGCGCAACATGCGCTAATCGGAATAATTTCTTAAACTAAGGCGCGACAGATTTCCTTTCACAGCCTCGTGCTGTCCTGGCTTGTATTCTGTCTATAATGACCTCCAAATCAACGTTACGTTCCCCTTGCAGTCAACATTGATAGCGGAGATTAAAAATTGACATACGGAATTCCTTGTTTACAATGTCATGTAGGAAGCCTGAAATACAGTAAAAATACTTTTACGATAGGCAGCACTGATTGCAGGAATTAGTCAAGTGATATAAAGGTAGTGTGAGAATACCTATTCAGCTCCGTAAAGAAGGCCAGTGACATTAATTTTTATGGCAATAGCTTTTTATCTGAAACGGTAATCACTAGGAACTTGCGGCACTCTTGTTTCTGGGAAACGCATTACATTGTGGATATCCATTAAATGGAAAACGACTAACGCTTGTCGGCGTATACCAGCAGTTACAGCCTCAAACAACAGTACAACAGTACTGTAACAACTGCTTCTCTCAAGAACAAATTCTCTACAAAATGAATACTGCGTTCGATTGCAGTTAGGTTATTCAAATTTTGGCTTTGAAACAGGTTTTAATGCCTATATATTGTCTGGTGATGCGAGGAAAGTATAACCATACATTTCCTAACAACAAAATGAACCAAGGTTCTACATTATATTCTAAACGTCTTCAGAGGCATTTATCAACGATGTAATAACTATCTCGTAGGACAGTAAAGGATTTTGTTACTTGTAGAGATACAGTTTTTTATTAGTGGATGCGTAACTCTAACGAGAATTATATAAACTTGACCCTTTATAAGTTGATCAATTGTCTCTCCGTAGTCGCTTTTATTTGAGATTCTTATATACTCAGCATTAATTCAGTTCTTTGAGCGATTAACTCTGACAACTTTTCATTTTCCTCTCAGTTCTCTTTCATCTTCATTTTCTTACTTATTACTTTTCATTTATTTTTAATGACTAGCACGTGTGAGTTTATGACAACTCGTTAACTAGTCACTTTTTCCATTATCGTACATTAACTGCAACGTTTCTAATTATGATGTGTAAGAAGGAAGGTTACTCTTACACGTTCTGCCTATGTCAAAGTTATTAGAGATGGAGCATCATGGTAGGTGAGTAGGGATCGAGGAATAAATAGACGATGGATTTGCTGAAGCAACCACCCCTGCATTCATTTCATACATGGTGACAATTATTGAACTGTATGAAATAAAATCGTCATAAGTTCTGAATGGTTTGCGTCGGAACGTTCAAATTGCACGGTTGGCCGCAGGGCATGAAGGGAATTATATGGTTTGGTTAAGTGACGAATCCCAATTTCATTTGGATGGGTTCCTCAATAAGCAAAATTGGCGCATTTCTGGTACTGAGAATTGAGAATCCGTATTTCGCGACCGAGAAGTCTCTTCACCCTCAACGAGTGGTGTGCAATGTCCAGTCATGGAATAATCGGTGCGATATTCCTTCATGACGCGGTAACTACCGAACGGTATGTGAAGGTTTTGGAAGATGATTTCATCCCCATTATGAATCACCACGAAGGGAACGATCTATTGATACGTAATCAGCAGGGTTTCAGAAAACATCGTTCTTGTGCAACGCAGCTAGCTCTCTATTCGCACGAAGTAATGGCCGCTATCGACAGGGGATCTCAGGTTGATTCCGTATTTCTGGATTTCCGGAAAGTTTTTGACACCGTTCCTCACAAGCGACTTCTAATCAAGCTGCGGGCCTATGGGGTATCGTCTCAGTTGTGCGACTGGATTCGTGATTTCCTGTCAGGAAGGTCGCAGTTCGTAGTAATAGACGGCAAATCATCGAGTAAAACTGAAATGATATCAGGTGTTCCCCAGGGAAGCGTCCTAGGACCTCTGCTGTTCCTGATCTACATACATGACCTGGGTGACAATCTGGGCAGTTCTCTTAGGTTGTTCGCAGATGATGCTGTAATTTACCGTCTAGTAAGGTCAACCGAAGACCAGTATCAGTTGCAAAGCGATTTAGAAAAGATTGCTGTATGGTGATCCACATGGGTTCCAAAAGAAATTCGTTGGAATTCGATTACTCGATAAATAGTACAATTCTCAAGGCTGTCAATTCAACTAAGTACCTGGGTGTTAAAATTACGAACAACTTCAGTTGGAAAGACCACATAGATAATATTGTGGGGAAGCCGAGCCAAAGGTTGCGTTTCATTGGCAGGACACTTAGAAGATGCAACACGTCCACTAAAGAGACAGCTTACACTACACTCATTCGTCCTCTGTTATAATATTGCTGCGCAGTGTGGGATCCTTACCAGGTGGGATTGACGGAGGACATCGAAAGGGTACAAAAAAGGGCAGCTCTTTTTGTATTATCACGTAATAGGGGAGAGAGTGTGGCAGATATGATACGTGAGTTGGGATGGAAGTCATTAAAGCAAAAACGTTTTTCGTCGCGGCGAGATCTATTTACGAAATTTCAGTCACCAACTTTCTCTTCCGAATGCGAAAATATTTTGTTGAGCCCAACCTACATAAGTAAGAATGATTATCAAAATAAAATAAGAGAAATCAGAGCTCGAACAGAAAGGTTTAGGTGTTCGTTTTTCCCGCGCACTGTTCGGGAGTGGAATGGTAAAGAGATAGTATGATTATGGTTCGGTGAACCCTCTGCCAAGCACTTAAATGTGAATTGCAGAGTAGTCATGTACATGTAGATGTAGAAGTGACCCTGATTTAGAGAAGATGTGGTTCGTACAAGACGGAGCTCGACACCACTGAAGCAGGAGAGTGTTTGATATCCTACAGGAGCACTTTGGGGACCGATTTCTGACTGTGGGGTACAATGAGGCCACTGGGATGGGCCTCGGTTGGCCGCCATATTGTCCGGATCTGAACACATGCGACTCCTTTTTGTGGGGCTATGTTAAAGACAAGTTGTGCAGCAATAACCCGTAAACCATTGCCGAGCAGAAAACAGTCATTCTAGAGGTCATCGACAGCATCGATGTTCCGACACTTCAGCGGGTCATGCAGAATTTCGCTATTCGTCTGCGGCACATCGTCGCCAATGATGGCAGGCATATCGAGCACGTCATACCCTAAAGCCGAATAACTGTAGTGACGTTTTCATGTTGAATAAAGTGTGTGTACGCCTTATTTTGTAAATAATTTAAGTTTTTTTTTTCAAAGAGTTCGATAATTGTCACCCGGCATAATTTAAGGAAATTATCGATAATGTGAATCAAAATGATCCACTTTGAATACGAATCTAGTGTGTAAATCACTAACATTCTTCTTGTAGTGCCTCTCCTTGCTTTGATTCAATTTGCCAGAGTTGCCTTGAAGAAAGGTTTCGTAATAAATCCACAGTTTGCGATTGAGTTCCTGCATGTCTGGTCCCGGCGGAGGTTCGAGTCCTCCCTCGGGCATGGGTGTGTGTGTGTGTGTGTGTGTGTGTGTGTGTGTGTGTGTGTGTGTGTGTGTGTTTGTCCTTAGGATAATTTAGGTTAAGTAGTGTGTAAGCTTAGGGACTGATGACCTTAGCAGCTAAGTCCCATAAGATTTCACACACATTTGAACATTTTTTCCTGCATGTCGTACACTTTCTTCAGGCTTCAGCCCGTTATATGTATGTGTATGAGGCCATTCATCACTTCTGAAATACATGAACGCACACAAACCACTGCCAACAGAACAAGAGTAATGTCTCTGTCCAGCAAATCACTGTGTTATGAGTGTGAGGGTGTTTTAATGACGACAATTGATTTGACTCAGTTTGTGTTGTGATTTATGTTGTCATGTCACCGTTATTTGTTTATCAGAATACGTCGATGAATAATTCTGTATTTAGCAACGACAAATAGTTTTTTAGATTTTCTAATTTACTTGTTACAGGCGCATCCTCCCTAGCGCCAATTGTAAGTGGCCGAGGTTTCTGAAACACAGGAAGTCTATTTCACTAGTGACTAGTAGATGCCCAGTAGCCGTCGTATCAAAAAGAGTATCCCGTGGCTGTCCCCAGGGATCGGTGTGTGGTCCCATTTTCTGGGATATCACCATGGAAACATTGTTGAACGTTCTGCAGGGAGACACTGCAGTTCTGGGTGTTGTTGCTTATGCGGACGATCTCGCAATTCTAGTGGAACGTGACACTCGCAATGTGATCGAAGACAGATCACGACTGGCTGTTAGACTTTAGCTGACTGGTGTGAGAAGACTAAAATGTCTATTGCACCACAAAAATCGCTATATATGCTCTTAAAAGGCAAGTTAAATAGGGACCCAACAGTCAGAATTAATGGCCAGGCGGTGTCGCGACAGAGATATGCCCGTTACCTAGGGGTATATCTAGATGAGAATTGGAGCTTCATTCCGCATATTGAACAAATAGCGACAAAGTCCTTAGCCCTGTTCAACAAGATAATATCGATAGGACAAAGAAGGTTTCATCTGCCGTCAAAGGCAATAAACTTCTACCATAACAGTGTATTGGCACCTGTAGTAGGGCACGCATCCAGTGTGTGGGCCCACAGGCTAACTCTGGTGAAGCCTGCGGCTGCTGTCAGGCGAATACAGAGGAATGTTCTGTTGAGATGCATTGGTGCATTCAACACAAGTCCAAGAGATGCACTGTTGGTAATTATGGGTCTATGTCCACTAGACCTGTTAATAAGACAGGACGCAGACTCCTACTGGCTGCGCAAACAAAATATTGACGTGGTGGAAAATATAATGGGCACTCCTCTGGCTAACGTTAAATGCATCCGAGATAAAATGCTCGACATTTGGCAGGACGAATGGGATGGGTCCAGTACAGGCCGTAGAGTCCATGGGTTTCTACCCACAGTAAGGGAAAGACTAAGGAACAAGATAATGAAGCCCTCACAGGGCCTAGTCCACTTCCTCACAGGCCACGGCCCCTACCCCACGTACCTGCATAAAATAGGTAAAAGGTCAACACCGGAATGTGACTGTGGTGCCCACATAGGATCGCCAGAACACACAGTGTTTGAGTGTCCAATATACACTCCTGGAAATGGAAAAAAGAACACATTGACACCGGTGTGTCAGACCCACCATACTTGCTCCGGACACTGCGAGAGGGCTGTACATGCAATGATCACACGCACGGCACAGCGGACACACCAGGAACCGCGGTGTTGGCCGTCGAATGGCGCTAGCTGCGCAGCATTTGTGCACCGCCGCCGTCAGTGTCAGCCAGTTTGCCGTGGCATACGGAGCTCCATCGCAGTCTTTAACACTGGTAGCATGCCGCGACAGCGTGGACGTGAACCGTATGTGCAGTTGACGGACTTTGAGCGAGGGAGTATTGTGAGCATGCGGGAGGCCTACCGCCCAATTGCTCAACACGTGGGGCGTGAGGTCTCCACAGTACATCGATGTTGTCGCCAGTGGTCGGCGGAAGGTGCAGGTGCCCGTCGACCTGGGACCGGGCCGCAGCGACGCACGGATGCACGCCAAGACCGTAGGATCCTACGCAGTGCCGTAGGGGACCGCACCGCCACTTCCCAGCAAATTAGGGACACTGTTGCTCCTGGGGTATCGGCGAAGACCATTCGCAACCGTCTCCATGAAGCTGGGCTACGGTCCCGCACACAGTTAGGCCGTCTTCCGCTCACGCCCCAACATCGTGCAGCCCACCTCCAGTGGTGTCGCGACAGGCGTGAATGGAGGGACGAATGGAGACGTGTCGTCTTCAGCGATGAGAGTCGCTTGTGCCTTGGTGCCAATGATGGTCGTGTGCGTGTTTGGCGCCGTGCAGGTGAGCGCCACAATCAGGACTGCATACGACCGAGGCACACAGGGCCAACACCTGGCATCATGGTGTGGGGAGCGATCTCCTACACTGGCCGTACACCTCTGGTGATCGTCGAGGGGACACTGAATAGTGCACGGTACATCCAAACCGTCATCGAACCCATCGTTCTACCATTCCTAGACCGGCAAGGGAACTTGCTGTTCCAACAGGACAATGCACGTCCGCATGTATCCCATGCCACCCAACGTGCTCTAGAAGGTGTAAGTCAACTACCCTGGCCAGCAAGATCTCCGGATCTGTCCCCCATTGAGCATGTTTGGGACTGGATGAAGCGTCGTCTCACGCGGTGTGCACGTCCAGCACGAACGCTGGTCCAACTGAGGCGCCAGGTGGAAATGGCATGGCAAGCCGTTCCACAGGACTATATCCAGCATCTCTACGATCGTGTCCATGGGAGAATAGCAGCCTGCATTGCTGCGAAAGGTGGATATACACTGTACTAGTGCCGACATTGTGCATGCTCTGTTGCCTGTGTCTATGTGCCTGTGGTTCTGTCAGTGTGATCATGTGATGTATCTGACCCCAGGAATGTGTCAATAAAGTTTCCCCTTCCTGGGACAATGAATTCACGGTGTTCTTATTTCAATTTCCAGGAGTGTATGAACAGGTTGTCTCAGTTGGGAGACAGCTTCTCCAGACAAGAGACATAAATGTTATACTAACGAATGGCGAATTATTTAGAAATTTCGCAAAGTTTGTGAATAAAATCTCAAGGGAGGCCCAGCGAGCCTACCTTCGGAGAGGGTAAATGCGCTTCAGATCTAATGCGCAATAGTAAATATGTAAATACTACGTTGTTTAAGTCATGAGTTGTAGTAGCTAGTAGTTGTAGTTAGTTCAGTATGGTGGTGGGGGGAATAAAAGAGTAGCACAATGGAGTGGTTTCTTCTAGTAGTAGCGGCCCGCCTCCACGTGGCTAGCGACGGGCAACTCTCTGGCAAAATACCAGAGAGGCTAAGAGGCCGACTTTTCATATATAGTTTGCAAAGTAGCAGAATAAACAGATTGTTTGCATGCATGTATAAACCACTTCTGTAGCACTGATACCAGAGAAAGTTAGTTTTAAAACGCCCACTCAAAAGTGTCAGAAAGTGGGTTACGTAGGTTTCAAAATTTGGAAAAAAAAATTTGAGTCCTTGAGCCAGTGTGATAAAGGTTTCATATCTTTTTATGTGCATGGATGTTATGAAGCCGCTACACTCACTATTCCAGCCGACGGTGGGTGCTCGATCGGGAAAACGGTGGGCTGAATTCCAAAACAGGGAAAAACTCGACGCGAGGGTCAAGTAACGGGCAGCAGAGAGTCCGAACAACGCGTAGAAACCGGCATAAAGAGAGAGTACAAAACCTGAGCGATCGAAACAACTAGCAGGAGTAAGGGACGACGCGGAAGCCAGGTCTGTACTGGTCGATCTCAGCACAAGAGCTGACTGACCCGCCGACAAAGAAGCTGGTCTGCTCATAAGACGCTATGCGCGTGCCTTCCGTGGTAGCTTTCCGCACCACTCTGCCGGAGACCCACGCCAGCCATATGTATGTATGCTGGAGGGGATTTAGTGTTAAGAGGGACCGGTGGATAGCTCGTTAAAAACTGAAGACGGATCAAGCATGAAAACAGGAAGGAGGTGAACGGTCCAAGCTTAACAACAGCAATACTGAGGAAAGAAAAGAAGTGACGGCGCCGCGGTTAAGTGGTCACGGTATTGGAATGTAAAGCACCGGCCGGTCGCGGTGGTCTCGTGGTTCTAGGCGCGCAGTCCGGAACCGTGTGACTGCTACGGTCGCACGTTCGAATCCTGCCTCGGGCATGGATGTGTGTGATGTCCTTAGGTTAGTTAGGTTTAAGTAGTTCTAAGTTCTAGGGGACTGATGACCACAGCTTTAACAGCCATAGTGCTCAGAGCCATTTGAACCATTTTTTCTTTTTTTTTTTTTTTTTTTTGATTCGGCCCATCTACTCTGTTTGCAGCCGAAAGTAAGTGACTATCAAATGGGAATCGTAAACGTTTGATGACAAGGCGACAAGTCAACCGAACCTTCCACCGGAAAACACGTCTGGTGCGTCATACACGGCATTAATGACAGTATGTGTGTCATGTGATAGGACTTAATTTATACGCCTGATGAGTGAGTGAGATATGTCTCCTTGCCTGATTAAGTGTTCGCGTGGAAGTGAGTGTGATCACTCCCAAGGTAATTATGAAAACATAATAGGTTGTCACATAAGTTGCAACAAATGAACGCAATAGATTCACGATCAAGATCACAGAGTTTCTGTGCTTCGTCAAAACATATTTTTTCAATGTTGCGTTCCGTTCTGGAAGTATTGTCTCTTAAATTCCTTTGTTGTAACATAGTTCTCATCCATTTACTTGTTGGTTTCTTTTCTTTGAGATGCCTATGTGGCCTGCTTGTCACTATTCATCACATTTACTTGCGACGGCAAAGTATTCTTACCATGTGACATATTCTATTAAAAAAATGGCTCTGAGCACTATGGGACTTAACATCTGTGGTCATCAGTCCCCTAGAACTTAGAACCCAACTAACCTAAGGACATCACACACATCCATGCCCGAGGCAGGATTCGAACCTGCGACCGTAGCAGTCGCGCGGTTCCGGACTGAGCGCCTAGAACCGCTAGACCACCGCGGCCGGCACATATTCTATAACCAATGTATAGTATGACAACTGCCAAGGTTACAGGAAGAGAAACATTTCAGTAATCGGATGGACAGTTCATAAAGTTGTGAAAAATAAAATAAAGTAAAGTAAATGGTACGAGCGGGCTTGGAACACGGATCGCCCCCTTCGCAGTCCAATGCCGTGACCGCTCTACTTAATGTTGCACTTGTTGAGATTGGACCGTTCATTGCTCCTATTTTGCTTTTTTTTCATTGTTCAGTACACTTTCTTCCTGGTTTCATGCTTGATCTGTGCTCAGTTTTTGACGGGCTATCCACTGGATCATCTTACCACTAAATCTGATGGGCTTGCGATGGGGAAGTTCCCTTCTAAGTATTATGCTTGATAAATATTCCACTACACATCACACGAGCGTTTTCTAGGCCAGCTTCCTCGTAGACCTGATCCAGTTCCTTCAAGCTCTACCAGTATAGTGAAGCCCTTCCCTTCCATTTTTACGGATCTGAAAGTATATCCTCTCTCAATGTTATATCGCACAACTCTGTACTCGCTCGTATTTGTATGTGTTTCCAGATGTAGCTAATTAATTTTAGAATTGAACCGTCAATCTGGTCAATAGAAGAGAAATACACTGAAATACAACGTGTGCACAATAGTTTTTCACGACAATTTATTTTTCAACAAAACGTGAAAGAAAATCAGTGCCCACTGACTTATTTGCGAAGGACTTCAGGATTACAGACACACAAAACACCACAGTGACATGTTGTTGCTGATTAATATATTACACACACACACACACGCATGCTCTAATGGGGCCAAAAATCTTTAAACACATGTTACTGTTCGTTACAAAGACAGATGTCATATTTCGGCTTTTCCACCAAGCTCTTACGCACTACAGCCTTAATTTGTTTCCTTTCTTTTTTTGGCTTCGGTGTCGTACCAATAAAGCCATCTCAATACTAAAACTTCACTTATGACAATACTAATGTAAGGACAACACAACAGTCCCCGAGCGGAGAAAATCTCCGACCTGGTCAGGAATAGAACCCGTGCCACTTCTGTTAGCAATCCAGCGCGCTGACAGCTCAGCTACCGAGGCGGACTTTCCTTTCTCCCTGAAGCATGTTGCAGAGTTGTTATCGGGATTACGAGGTATGTGGTACACAATCAGTGATTTACTTCGTACCAAATATGTGCGATAAATTGAAGAGAGTTAGACCACCTCCCCAGATTTTCACTGTAGCTCCGACACATTCAGATAGGTACTGATCGATGTTTATCTGCCAGGTCTACACAGTGTCACCTGAGTGCCGTACCATGTACCGTCACACAACACTTCACACAAACCAGAGACGGGACTGTTTGCTCTATTTTAAGCTACGACGCGCATTCTTTCTTGTGATTGGTATGCTCTGGGTAGCTATACGACATTGCAAACCGCTGCCCTACCCTTTTTCCTGTCGCCATTTTGTGTACGTGAGTTGCAACGGAAGACCTCTACAACGGCCGAATCGGTTGTGACTCACTCAGAATATTTTAGAATTCAGTGATTCCTGTCAGATAATTCCTCAGATGTATTGGAGAGAAGAATGATTTTGATGCTTGCCCGAGCCGTGCGGGATTAGTCGAGCGGTCTCAGGCGCTGCAGTCGTGGACTGTGCAGCTCGTCCCGGCGGAGGTTCGAGTCCTCCCTTGGGCATGGGTGTGTGTGTGTGTGTTTTCCTTAGGATAATTTAGGTTAAGTAGTGTGTAAGCTTAGGGACTGATGACCTTAGCAGTTAAGTCCCATACGATTTCACAGACATTTGAACATTTGATGCTTGCCCGACAGTTACATATTAAAATGACAACGCGTATATTCGACATGAGCAGATGTTACTCCAGTGAAATTTTCTGACGGAACGTCCGAAGTAGGGGACCTGTGAGTCGTATCCAGTTCGAAGACACTCAGTTCTCTCCTTCTGTTGATGCTGACAGAAAACCCCCACCGGGGGCCGAACCGCACAATAACCCTGAAAGATTGGTTCGGCGTGGGATGGCAGAGGGGTGAAGTGGACTGCGGTAGTCGTCGTGGGCTTGTGGGCTGCTGCGGGGACGGAACCTCTCCGTCGTTTCTAGGCCCCCAGTTAACATACAATGCAATATACAACACAAGGGTTGGCTGAAGCCACTCATTCTAATTCTCAAATACAGGATGACTAAAGTTTGGCTATTCGCGCGCCGTTAGCTACATTGCTTTTTGACCAACAACCCAACCCCCTTGATAGATAGATCGTTGTTGCCCCTTTTCGATGATTCCCAGGCAGTAAGTGATACGTATACCAAGTTCGGTTGAAATCACTACTATGGTTAGGAGGAGATGTGGAATATATATATATATATATATATATATATATATATATATATATATATATATATATATAGGGTGGTCCATTGATAGTGACTGGGACAAATATCTCACGTAATACGCATCAAACGAAAAACCTACAAAGAACGGCGAACGGTCCGGACACTTGGATGATGTCCAGGATACCGAGCAGCATACATAGCACACGCCCGTTGGGCATTTTGATCACAATAGCCATACATCAACACGATATCGACCTTTTCCGCAGTTGGTAAATGGTCCATTTATACACGGGTAATGTATCATGAAGAAAACACCGCCGCACTGGCGGAATGTTCCATGATACCACGTACTTACACGTTTGAGTTGGACCACTTTTTTCGCTTTGTGATAGATGGCGCTGTAATAGTCACAAACATTCATATTTCTTTACGTACTACACGAATATGTAATAAAAATGGGGGTTCCTACTTTTAAAAAATGCAGTTGATATCCGTTTGGCCTACGGCAGTGCCATCTAGCGGGCCAACCACAGCGCCATCTGGTTTCCCCTTCAAGCTAGACAAGTTTCGTTCTTGGTAGTTTTTTCGTTTGAGGCTTGTTTCGTGAGATATTTGGCCCGGTCACGATCAATGGACCACCCTGTATACATACGTCTATTTTTATAAGGTGTGTTCATTACAGCTATGCCAGAGAAATCGTCTGGCCGTAGGAACTTTTTTCTTAATTTCTTAGCTTTCCGTACGTGGCCATACAGCCAACTCAGCACAGGAGAGTCGATACGACAGTGTGCTTCGACAATTCAGAACATTCATTAGCGCAAAGCCGCACCCTGGAACGAAGTTACATACGCTTAGACTTGTCAAATGACGCCAAGTAGGAGATGTTCGTGTCAGTTATAACGATATGAAGATAGTGATAACAATACACGCAGACCTCCAGCGGAGAAAATGTCCGACCGGCCCTGTAGACACTTAGTACCTGTAGACACTTGAGCGTAGCCGGGGCTGGCAGCTAATTAGATAGTGAAATGCTACTTTTGTTAAACTTAACTCCGACCAGGAAGAATGTATTCTGTAGGCTGTCGAAGAATATCCACCACACGAAACATCTTTGTAGTAAGTTTTACTTCGCCGTCCTTCTCCACGCCGAACGTCAACTCCATCTCTAATGATCTCCTCGTCGACGACATGTTAAACCAGAATTTATCTTCCATCGGATGGAAACGATTTTAGCATACCGTCATACGCAAACCACACAAGCCGCCAAATTCTCAGAGGCACTCCTTCCAGCGACTTTTGAAGGACAAGTTCAAGCAAATGCCTGGTGACGACTTCATTGAATCCATAGGGAAGTACGCATGTTTCAGTCAAAACATACTCGATAATACCAAAGCTTTCAAAGAGAATTGATGTCGATAGGATACAGATAACGTGTAGGCTTCCGTTATCCGATACATGAATAACCCTATAGCTGTCTCTTATAAACGTCGCCTTGTCTGCTTGAAATAATCAAAAAATGAAAAAAAATAGCTTTATGTACTTTACTGCAGGAACAGATCTGAGAACTCCAGTCGACGTGGAAAGTAAGACTGCTGCCGTCTCTCCACCTTTTGCGGAGGATAAGATTGTACTAATTTATGTTTCTCAAAACAGTCATTTGGATTCCGTTCAGATCTCATGCAACTCATCAATTAATAGCGACGTGATAGTCAGTAACCGTGTTTAACATGTTCGCTTGAAGACTAGGCCGAGTGAAGTGGCACAATACTTAAAAAATGGCCTTCCATTTTGGAGAACGGCGGTTCAGGTCCCCGTCCGCCCATCCACGTAATGGCTGTCCGTGGCGCTCAGCTTAAATGCTGGGATGGTTCTTCTGAGATGGACACGACCGGTTTCTTTCCCCATCCATTCCCAGCAAGAGCTTTTGGTCCTTCGCTAACAGCATCGTCATCAACGAGATGGTAAACCCTAACTTTCCCGACTTTTCTTCGTGTCGGGTGTTCTCACATATCTGGCACTTCTAGTATTGTGCATAATATGGCAAAACATCTGGTTTGTCGCAGGAGCATACCTAAAGGTGCAACACACTTAAAGGTGCGATAACGATGTCGCCACTGCAGATAATTTCCTCATAGCGTCATTGTGCTGTTCTTATATTACTTCACGTCGTCTGTTCCACGATCAACTCTGCATACATAAGTTGGCACACACTGTAGTATTACTTATGTAGAAATGGTACTGCCAGGGGAAAAAGAACAATCAAAGGTAACGGTGATAACGAACTGGACGACGTACTTTGTAATTGTCTGCTGGATGACAAGGGATCTTAAAGCAGACTCTCAGCAAACAACTTCTGCATGTCTGTTTATACCGACCGAACTTACAAAGTATAGTCTTAAGAGGGACATAGAGATTCCGCTAATCTTTACGGTATCACGATAACAGCTTGCCGTTCAAATTAACAATGCAGATCCTTCTACAGGTTATTACCAATTGAGTGATGGTGCCAGAACGCTTTTGCAGGGATGTCTGTTTCCCGCTTATATTCGGACTGGATTCTTAAGTCTTCTGTAAAGACCTTTGTGTTAAAAAATGAGACACTAGAAGCAGTAGATGAGTTTTGCTATTTGCATTGCAGAATAACTGATGATGACCGAAATAAAGAGGATATAAAATGTAAACTTGGAATGGCAAGAAATGCGTCTATGAAGAAGAGAAATTCCTTAATATCGAATATTAATTTAAGTGTAAGGAAGTTTTTTCTGAAGGCATTTGTCCCACAGTAGCCTTGTACGGAAGAGAAATGCGGACAATAAGCAGTTCAGACAAAAAAGGAAAAGAAGATTTTGAAATGTGGTGCTGCAGCAGAATGCTGATGATTAGATGGTAGATCGCGTAACTAACGAGGAGGTACTGAATAGGACTGGGAGGAAAAGAAATTTGTACATAACTTATTAAAAGAAGGGATCGCTTTATATTCTGAGACATCAAATAATCGTAAATTTAGTACTGAAGGAAAAGGGGGAGGGGGGTAAGAGTTACAGACGGAGGCCAAGAGATGAGTACAGTGAGTAATGGGTTGCAGTAGTTATTCGGAGATGATGATGATGATGATGGTTGCACACGATAGATTAGCGTGGGGAGCTGTATCAAACCAGTCTTCTTCGGGTTGCTGAGATGTTAAGTCCCATAGTGCTCAGAGCCATTTGAACCATTTTTGCTCTATTATTTCTCATACTGGCACTCATGTTGTAGTGGACCCTTTCCTAGCTCCGGCCGCGAACGTAAAACAGAGGAGTCTTGGCTGCCTAGGGGAGCAGAGCGGAGTGGGGGGACAAACCACGCCTCCCTCTCACAGGGGTGGCAGCCTACGTCCATGTTCTGTGCTCCTGGGAAGACAGAACAGACGTACTAATGTATGGATCGCTGATTCCATCTGGTGTTGTGAGACTCATATTTGAACCTTGTGACAGAGCAAGACTGCTCTCTGCATTCATTTCAAAATAAGAAAAGGAAACAACCAGCAAAGACAACTCAAAGCAAAGCGGAGCACATAAATCATTTGGTAACGGCTAGAGCGCAATTGTTAGCTGAGGTTGGTGGTGTCGTTACGTGATAGTTAACGATCGATCTCCACCGGTATCTTAACCAACACCCCCTGCTTACGACTGCCACGTTAATGTGACCGAACATACCCTGTGAGAAGTGAAGAATTGTGCTGTTGATGTGTGTGCTCTCCTCTCTCTCTCTCTCTCTCTCTCTCTCTCTCTCTCTCTCTCTCTCTTATACAAACACTTGCTATCATGTTCTACAGGAATTATCGACAAAATACCTTAATACGTTCGATGCTACAAAACTAAGTTTTTTTGGGGGGCACTACCAATGGAATGCCTCAGCGGCCGCCACTGCTATATAGACTGGAGTCTAGAGACTTAAATCGCAAGAATATTTAAAATAAAATAAAATGTTTGTTTTAATAGTCTGGTACGGGTCTCTGCCAACTGCAAAAGACGTAGACGCAATTTTTTGTGCTATATACTCGACCTGGCTTCACACTAATTATATACGCCTGGGCACCTTTCCTGGTGTAGCGGTAGTACATTATATTCGCAAACCTTCCTCGAGAAATAGTTTATATCTTCGTGAAAACCATATAAAAAAATGGTTCAAATGGCTCTGAGCACTATGGGACTTAACACCTGTGGTCATCAGTCCCCTAGAACTTAGAACTACTTAAACCTAACTAACCTAAGGCCATCACACACACCCATGCCCGAGGCAGGATTCGAACCTGCGACCGTAGCAGCCGCGCGGTACCGGACTGAGCGCCTAGAACCGCTAGACCACCGCGGCCGGCAAACCATATGAAAGCCCCTACAGCAGTTCCCAAGATTTTGCTCCACAAACGGACAGAAAAATGCAGCTTGGTACTTTAATTTATAACACGATCATATTTAGTTATTTGGCTAAATTTTTCAGGCGACAACTGATACGAATTTAGTCAATATTCATCTCCCAAACCCTGCACACGCTCGTACTGAGTTCCCAGTGTCACCTGCTCAAACGTGTGACACTTCATTTGGCAAAGTCGCAAAGACTTTGAAAATAATGTATAACGGAAATTGGCGTGAATGCGATTTTTCGGAAAGCCAGTTTTTTTCTTTTTTTACCTCCTGTTCACAGACGTGGATTCTTGATCACTTGGAGCTGGTGAAAGTCATTTCCAGTTAACTTTATTCCTTATGGAGGTATTGTGGGAAACGTGCAAGATGTCATTTTATAGTATCTCACAAATAGCTTACTGATTTGGGTTACCATAGCAAGGCTAAGCGACCACCATGAGTAATTTTTAAGAATGTATTATAGACTGGTTCGTTAGTATGAAGTGTAGACACGAAACAGTTAGCCAATAAGACTATCTGAAACTCTCATTTTAAGTTTGATTAGTTGATAATAAATTGTTTTTGAACGATATATATGTAAAATTTGCTTCGTTATTACATTCATTTTGTTATCTTGCATTCGCGTAACTACCATGTTTTCTTATAGTTACAATGTGTTATTTTTGAAATTGAAATATGAATTTTGCAAGGAGATGAATCACGACGTTTTGTAATTTTTTTGATAGCGATGTTATAAATAGCGTTGAACAGGAATTATTTTCATTTTTTAAACTCATCAGGTCATCATAAATTGTTTGCATTGTTGTAGGGAGTCCAGCTGGGTGCAGACGTTTTCATAACACGATATTTCGACAGGAGTACCTTGTCGCCACCTCCACGCGATACCTGTAGAATGAGTATCTTTGCTTCACCCCGCCTCCTATATACTCTTATCGTCCCCCCACCGCTTCCTCCGCTCCCGGTCGCACGCCGCGACGAGTCGAAGGGGGCGGTGGGGGGAGGGGAGCGAGGGATTCCGCCGGAAACTGGGCTCCAACTCTGGCGCGGAAGTCGTTCTCGGCTGAGGAGGCAAAATCATTCTGGGAAATGGGCTCGAGTTCGCACGAACACCGACTGCTATACCTGTTGCTGATTTCATCTGTGGTGCAGAGCAAGTAATTTCCGCCCTCCCTAGCGACGATGCGGAAGAAATACGTCGCGAAAGGTGCCGCACGCTCACCAGCGCCGCCTCACCACGGACGAACATCACGAAAGCGGAAAGAGCTGCCATTTGAGAACTACGAAACTACCCTTAAATAGTCATTCTATCTGCAGACAGAGGAAATGCCACTGTGCTTTTATCGCTGTCAGAGTACAGTCGCAAAATGTATGACCTACTCGAGGATCCCGCATACAGAAGATTGAAGGGAGACGACAGAGTGAAGAAGAAGAAGACTATCGAGCTTCTATGCCACTCACTGGCGAAGGAAATCGTTAAGAAGCTTTGACCACGAGCTGCTGCACCATCGAGGCTCTGTGGCTTACCGAAGGTTCACAAACGTTGCGTTCATCCGTGTCCTATTGTATGCGGCATAGGGACACCGACGTACCGGCAGGCCGAACATCTAACGTCAGTATGAAGCTCCTATTCGGTAAATGTCGGCACCACATCGAAAACTCTGTACGTTTCATGTGACAGCTGCAAGAACTACGCCTCCACAACCGGACCTTACGGTGAGGTTTGACGTGGTATCCTCTTCACCAGAGTGATAGTTGCCGATTCCCTCGAGCTAATCGGCGAGAAATTCGACCCGACATTCTCTCTCTTCAATGGCGACTGCTACGAATAAATGGTTGGCCCACTTGGGAGTGAAACACACGAGGAGTTCCTCCAGCAAGTGAATTCTCTACATCCCAGTATCAAATCCACCACGGAGGTGGAGGAGAATGGCCAACTTCGCTTTTTTTTTAAACAATCGCTATCAAAATGAGACACTAATACACACCACAGTGACAGCAGAGCTCGGCGAATAGTATGCTGTACAGCTGGCAACGAACACCTAAAAATCAGTACGGCGTGAAGTCTCCCGACGGCTGCGGAGAGCTACCGATCGGAACCGAGGAGTCCACGCGACAAGTTATAGTTTGTGAGAAAATAGAGCATTTGCATGGTGAGTGGGAAGAACAGTTTTTTGTTACAATGCATAAATATATTGTTGTTGTTGTGGTCTTCAGTCCTGAGACCGGTTTGATGCAGCTCTAGAAGCTACTCTATCCTGTGCAAGCTTCTTCATCTCCCAATACGTACTGCAGCCTACATCCTTCTGAATCTGTTTAGTGTATTCATCCCTTGGTCTCCCTCTACGATTTTTACCCTCCACGCTGCCCTCCAATACTAAATTGGTGATCCCTTGATGCCTCAGAACATGTCCTACCAACCGATCCCTTCTTTTTGTCAAGTTGTGCCACAAACTCCTCTTCTCCCCAATCCTATCCAATATTTCCTCATTAGTTATGTGATCTACCCATCTAATCATCAGAATTCTTCTGTAGCAACACATTTCAAAGGTTTCTAATCTCTTCTTGTCCAAACTATTTATCGCCATGTTTCACTTCCATACATGGCTACACTCCATACAAATACTTTCAGAAACGACTTAAACGACTTCCTGACATTTAAATCTATACTCGATGTTAACAAATTTCTCTTCTTCAGAAACGCTTTCCTTGCCATTGCCAGTCTACATTTTATATCCTCTCTACTTCGACCATCATCAGTTATTTTGCTCCCCAAATAGCAAAACTCCTTTACTACTTCAAGTGTCTCATTTCCTAATCTAATTCCCTCAGCATCGCTTGACTTAGTTTGACTACATTCCATTATCCTCGTTTTGCTTTTGTTGATGTTCATCTTATATCCTCCCTTCAACACACTGTCCATTCCGTTCAACTGCTCTTCCAAGTCCTTTGCTGTCTCTGACAGAATTACAATGTCATCGGCGAACCTTACAGTTTTTATTTCTTCTTCATGGATTTTAATACCTACTCCGAATTTTTCTTTTGTTTCCTTTACTGCTTGCTCAATATACAGATTGAGTAACATCGGGGAGAGGCTACAACCCTGTCACAGTCCCTTCCCAACCACTGCTTCCCTTTCATGTCCCTCGACTCTTATAACTGCCATCTGGTTTCTATACAAATTGTAAATAGCCTTTCGCTCCCTGCATTTTACCCCTGCCATCTTCAGAATTTGAAAAAGAGTATTCCAGTCAACACTGTCAAAAGCTTTCTCTAAGTCTACAAATGCTAGAAACGTAGGTTTGCCTTTTCTTAATCTAGCTTCTAAGATAAGTCGTAGGGGAAGTATTGCCTCACGTGTTCCAACATTTCTGCGGAATCCAAACTGATCTTCCCCAAGGTCGGCTTCTACTAGTTTTTCCATTCGTCTGTAAAGAATTCGCGTTAGTATTTTGCAGCAGTGACTTATTAAACTGATTGTTCGGTAATTTTCACATCTGTCAACACCTGTTTTCTTTGGGATTGGAATTATTATATTCTTCTTGAAGTCTGAGGGTATTTCGCCTGTCTCATACATCTTGCTCACCAGATGGTAGAGTTTTTTCAGGAGTGGCTCTCCCAAGGCTGTCAGTAGTTCTAATGGAATGTTGTCTACTCCCGGGGCCTTGTTTCGACTCAGGTCTTTCAGTGCTCTGTCAAACTCTTTACGCAGTATCGTATCTCCCATTTCATCTTCACCTACATCCTCTTCCATTTCCATAATATTGTCCTCAAGTACATCGCCCTTGTATAGACCCTCTATATACTCCTTCCACCTTTCTGCTTTCCCTTCTTTGCTTAGAACTGGGTTTCCATCTGAGCCCTTGATATTCATACAAGTGGTTCTCTTTTCTCCAAATGTCTCTTTAATTTTCCTGTAGGCAGTATCTATCTTACCCCTAGTGAGGTAAACCTCTACATCCTTACAGTTGTTCTCTGGCCATCCCTGGTTAGCCATTTTGCACTTCCTGTCGATCTCATTTTTGAGACGTTTGTTTTCCTTTTTGCCTGCTTCATTTACTGCATTTTTTATATTTTCTCCTTTCATCAATTAAATTAAGTATTTCTTCCGTCACCCAAGGATTTCTACAAGCCTTTGTCTTTTTACCTACATGATCCTCTGCTGCCTTCACTACTTCATCCATCAAAGCTATCCACTCTTCTTCTACTGTATTTCTTTCCCCCATTCTTGTCAATTGTTCCTTTATGCTCTCCCTGAAACTCTGTACAGCCTCTGGTTCTTTCAGTTTATCCACGTCCCATCTCCTCAAATTCCCACCTTTTTGCAGTTTCTTCAGTTTTAATCTACAGTTCATAACCAATAGATTGTGTTCAGAGTCCACATCTGCCCCTGGAAATGTCTTACAATTTAAAACCTGGTTCCCAAATCTCTGTCTTACCATTATATAATCTATCTGATACCTTTTAGTATCTCCAGGCTTCTTCCATGTATACAACCTCCTTTTATGATTCTTGAACCAAGTGTTAGCTATGATTAAGTTGTGCTCCGTGCAAAATTCTACCAGGCAGCTTCATCTTTCATTTCTTGCCCCCAATCCATATTCGCCTACTACGTTTCCTTCTCTCCCTTTTCCTACTACCGAATTCCGGTCACCCATGACTATTAAATTTTCGTCTCCCTTCACTAGCTCAATAATTTCTTTTATCTCATCATTCATTTCTTCAATTTCTTCGTCATCTGCAGAGCTAGTTGGTATATAGACTCGTACTACTGTTGTAGGCGTGGGCTTCGTGTCTATCTTGGCCTCCTGCCTGACCAAAAGTCTTGTTCCTCCTGCCACCGAACTTCACTATTTCCCACTATATCCAACTTTAACCTATCCAGTTCCCTTTTTAAATTTTCTAATCTACCTGCCCGATTAAGGGATCTGACATTCCACCCTCCGATCCGTAGAACGCCAGTTTTCTTTCTCCTGATAACGACGTCCTCCTGAGTAGTCCCCACCCGGAGATCCGAATGGGGGACTATTTTACCTCAGGAATATTTTACCCAAGAGGACGCTATCAACATTTATCCATACAGTAAAGCTGCATGCCCTCGGGAAAAATTACGGCCGTAGTTTCCCATTGCTTTCAGCCGTTCGCAGTATCAGCACACCAAGGCCGTTTTGGTTAATGTTACAAGGCCAGATCAGTCAATCATCCAGACTGTTGCCCCTGCAACTACTGAATAGGCTGCTGCCCCTCTTCAGGAACCATACGTTTGTCTGGTCTCTCAACAGATACTCCTCCGTTGTGGTTGCACCTACGGTACGGCTATCTGTGTCGCTGAGGCACGCAAGCCTCCCCACCAACGGCAAGGTCTATGGTTCGTGGGGGGAACATATATAAATATATAGTATGTTACATAAATTGAAGGGGAAGAAAAGAAAGGAAAGGGAAGGAAAGGCACTAATGCTGCATTGGGACTTTCTGCGGAATCAGAAGTACTGAGTGAAAATGTGAGCCGGACTGGGGCTCGAATCTGGGATCTGGTGTTTACTAGGTAGTTGCACCACCCAGACACAGTATTCTTCGCAAATGCGCAGACGCTCCCCAGCCGAGTTACTTCCCATCTAGCGCCACCTACTCGTATTCCCCGTCCGTGTCTGCTAATTTTAGATTCCCACTAGAGAATGTAAATGTGCATCCACACAGAAAGTTGTGAACTCACTGCCCTTTGAAGTGAATCGCTTATATGAAAGCGCGGTGTCTATTCTTTCGGACATGTCCTACGGCTTTAGCTCCCATTGTCATCGGCCTATAGTCAGTTTCGATCAGCCTCGTTCGTGAGGTTGCTGTATTTATTGATTAATGAATACATTAGACTGTCCAGTCCCTTTAATGTGATCACGCCTATGTTCGACGTCAGCCTGCAGTAGCAACTCACAGATGGGAGGTGGCAGCAAGTAGCAGTGGAGAGTATATAAAGTGTATCGGGGGACGCGGAAAATAGTGCAGTCGTCGTCGTAATGCAGAAATGCCCAAAAGGGTATGATCACTGGATTTCGGGCCAAGGGTGGAAGCACTTCTGAAACAGCTGCGTCTGTAAACTGCTAGCATGCTGCCGCGGTTAAAGCAACCGTGCATGGCAAAACGGCGCTATACAAAACCGGCACATAGGCAGCTGTTGTGCACCACGTTCCTCCCTACTAATCTCCACTGCTGGTTCAAATGGCTCTGATCACTATGGGAGTTAACATCTGAGGTCATCAGTCCCCTAGAACTTAGAACTACTTAAACCTGAGGTCAGCAGTCCCCTAGAACTTGGAACTACTTAAACCAAACTAACCTAAGGACATCACACACATCCATGCCCGAAGCAGGATTCGAACCTGCGACCGTAGCGATCGCGCGGTTCCAGGCTGTAGCGCCTAGGGCTCCACTGCTGGCTCCAGATTCGTGCACCCGCGCTGACTGCTGTGTATCGGCGACGAAGGCTGAAATTTGCAGACCAGAACGGCAATTGGATGTCCACAGAGTGGCTACAGGTGGCCTTTTCAGGTGAATCACGTTTTATGCTCCATTGGCGTGTACGGCCCTGCAACAACCGTCGAAAGTGTTCAGGCCGCAAGAGGAAGAGTTCTGGTCTGGGGAATGTTTCCGTGGTCTCGCCATTCTGCAAGGAACAGGTATGCAGCTATCCTCGGGTACCGTGTCCACCGCTACATGCAGTTGGTTTTTTTCTCAGCACAGTGGCATCTACCCGCAGAACAATGCAATATGTCACAGTGTATGTGCACGGTTGGGAGGGCAATAGGAAGAGTTTACCGTACGGCCCTGGTCACCAAACTCCTCGCATTTAAACTCAGTCGAGAATTTGTGCGATCAGGCTGTTCGCGCCACGGATGCTGAACCGAGAAACTTAGCGCAGTTGGCCACGGCACTCTGCACATTCCTGTCAGTACCTTCCAGAACCTCATTCACTCTCTTCCTGCAGGTCCGCGCTGCAGAAGGTGGTTATTCCGGCTTTTGGCAGGTAGTCACATTAATGTGACTCGGCTGTGTCGATGTGCCTGTATGCCGCAGTTTGCGCCATTAGAAAATTCGATTTTTGGGCGTAGATTATTATCGGCCATCGGTGTCTAGACATCGTCGACGAAATCGAAATGAGTATCGATGACTTTCCAACATCGCACATCCGTAGTTTGGATTCATTTGAGAAGTCTTTCTGTGGTTTCCTGTTAATGTGCGTGCTCGGAGATGCAGAGTTGGCAGCAAGCAGGTCAGCTGCCATCGACCGGCGCCCCCAGGAAGACGGGCAGCGCGGGCGTGCACGTGGCGCGCCGCCACACGTGGCGCGGCGCTGCTGACCTGCCCCAAGGCGGCCTGCCCTGCACGTGCGCGGGCCTCACCTTGCCGCCAACACGTGCCGGCGTTGCATCACCGCGGCCGCCTGCGTCGCCAGCTCCGAATCGCGGCAGCGCATTTAATTACGTACCTCCACTTCCTTGTGCCCTGCTTACCGTGCACTAGCAACGGCGGTTATCCCTGAAATAACCGCTTTTCAGTCATATTGATTTTTTCCACGTCGTCTGAACCTGACTATTAAAACCGCTCAAATGACAGTTTCCTAAAATAACCGATTTTCGATATATTTCTATTATTTCCTGTAATAAATGTAGAAATCGCACAAATATTGAATAATGTTGACTCTTTCACTTTCAGGATAAATCGAATATAATATTAAATTAAATAAGAAAATAAGCATCGAACAGTGTGCAGAGTAAGTTTTCTTTTTTCTCGAAAAGTGATTAGTGGTTGAATACTACAAAAAAGCATGAGTACTCTCCTATTCATTGTAATTTTTTGAAACTATGCTTAAAAATCGTGTTATAATCGAGTGTCATGCCACTATTTCGGCATTACGATTTGCCAGTACAACAGGCTGAAAACTGATGCTGAAGCTATTTCTCGTGCTAACTTGTCCGTTGTCAAGTGGTTCAAGCAGATAAAGGCATATTATGTAGATACAGACAACAGATCAATTACTTTCTATTTTTATTATATAATTCTTCGTCTCGCTCTCAGCGTTCGCGCCAGCTGGTGCTCTGCGAATTATGCGAAACAATTTATTCGTGAAATACGTACTGTTCAGTAATACTAAAATGTAAAGAAGTGAAACAAGCTGTTGAAAGTCCTGAGGAAACACTGAGCCATGCTACCTCTACATCCGTTCATGATTGCGAAAGTGTTGCCAGTGAAGGATGTTGTTCAGGAACTGACCTCTCGGTTATGTCCCATAAATGTTCGATGAGATTCATGTCGGGCGATCTGGGTGGCCAGATCATTCACTAGAATTGTCCAGAATGTTCTTCACTCCAATCACAAACAACTTTGGCCCAGTGACATGGCGCTCTGTCATCCGTAAAAATTCCATCGTTATTGGGGAACATGAAGTCCATGAATGGTTGCAAATAGTCTCCAAGTAGCTGAACGTAACTGAGGATCCATTCCACTCGATAGAAACACAGTCCACACCATTATGGAGTCATCACCAGCTTGCACAGTGCCTTGTTGGCAAACTTGGTGCATTGATTCGTGGGTTCTGTGCCACACTAACGCTACCACCTCTCAGCAACTGAAAATGGGACTAATTTGGTCAGGCCACGGTTTTCTAGTCGTCTAGGCCCCAACCCGGGCAAACCAGAAATACGGGCCCTGCAACGAACTTGTGACGTCACACTAGTCGGCTTGATCGGCTTGTCCGCCACACTTCGCGGACGCTCGGCTCCGTGCAGGGCCCCACGGGAAACTAATATGTAACTGCAAAGGTACCCACTTAAGATCTTAAATTTCGCGTGTGCAGTCAAGAGCATACATGCATTTAAACGCGCAGTCAAGAATTATTAGACGTGTCTGAAACAGGTACTCGCTTCCCTCCGAAGACAGATGCTGACACTCGTAGGACCTGTAGCCTAACGTGCTGTGACGTACACGCCATGGCCTGTCTTTCTCGTGGGCCTCGGTCCAACCGATATTCAGGGGCCCAGGAAAAGTGCTGCAGGCGATGTCGTGATGTTAGCAGAGGCACCCGCGTCGGTCGTCTGTTGCCATAACCCATTAACTCCAAATTTCACCACACTGTCGCAACTGATATATTCGTCGTACGTACCACATTAATTTATGTGGTTATGTCCCGCAATGTTGCTCGTCTATTAGCACTGACAACTCTACTGAAATGCCGTTGCTCTCGGTCGCTAAGTGAAGGCCGTCAGCCACAGCGTTGTCCGTGGTGAGAGGTAATTCCTGAAATTTGATATTCTCGACACACTCTTGACACTGTGGATTTTGGAATATTTAATTCCTTTACGATTTCTGAAATAGAATGTCCCACACGTCTAGCTCCAACTACCATTCCGCGGTCAAAGTCTGTCAACTACCGTAGTGTGAACATAACCACGTCGGAAAGCATTTTACGCGAAGTACCTGAGTACAAATGACAGCTCCGCCAATGCACTGCCCGATTATACTTTGTGTACATGATACTAACGCGATCTATAAATGTGCATATCGCTTTCCCATGACCTTTTTTTTCACCTGAGTGTGGATGTCAATAACAGGTTCTGCCCATTGTTTCTAAAACTGAAAGTATCAAAAATAATTTGGTGAAAACATTTTTTGTTAAGAAAAAAAATCACTGGCTCATTATGAGTAATAACTATACTTGTATGCAAGGGAAATAGCACGTATCTGTCAGAATGTGTGAAGTAACAACACTTGCACAATATGTAATTTGATGACGATCTGCTGTCGTCGTGTCAGCGGAAGGCAAGTGTTAACAGCTTCTGACTTCGCACGTCGCGGAGAGAGGCGTGATAAATGGAAAGCTTGGCCGCACAGCGTGAAACTCAGGGCTAACAGGAAATGCAGTCCGGAATGGTAAGCACGCTACAGGTTGCCAGGGAGTAGATGCCAAAGCCAAAGAATTAATCATGTGACTCAGTAAGAGCTGGCCTCCAGTGGCTGCTGGGGCCTCTCACGGGGGAATACGAGGGCTGAGGGCACGCTTTGTCTCATTTTCCTAAGGATACGCCTCAGTCGGACTTGTGTTCATTAAAACATCGTTAAAACTAAAGCGAAACCGATAGATTTGACAATATATTATAGGGCTCTTGAATGTTCGTCGACGAGACACTGAAGGTACTAGATATAGGGGGCCTAGCTAGATGCCGTGCTCCTTGAATTAAAGAAGGCATTCGATACAGTTTGGTCAATAAATTATGAGCTCTATGACTGCACTGAAGAGCACTCATCAAACAGAACATACCACGTCAGTCTCAATTGACAGTTACCTCGAGTAATTTTTAGTAACAACCCAGGGAAGTGTTATAGGATCATTACTTTTCACAACATATATAAACGACCTAGTGCCTAATGTAAAAAGTCCTACGAGGCTTTTCGCGGATGATACTGTTATACAGGGTGTTCGGAAATTCCCGTTACAAACTTCTAGGACTTATAGAGGGGAGTGAGTAGATATTACTTACGTACCGTTTCCGTGCTACAACCATTTGAGAACATGTTGGTAGCGCGACCACTTTTACAAGTAACTGATTAGGCGTTGCCAAGTACATCGTTTGTTTTCACATTTCCACTCATTGATAGCCATTGAAATTGCTCCCGTACTCGTTGGTGGGTTCTCTTCAACGTGATGCAGTATGGCCTCTTCCAATTCGGGTGCGTGGCGTTTCCTTGACGCCAGCTGACGGTGAAGGTATCATTTCTCAGAGCCTTTACATAATTGTGGCGAAAAGGGTACGCGATGGGGTCGGACGTTGTGGAGAACGGCTGACGAGCAATTCTTCCATTTCCGTGATCTTCGCCATTCAGTAGGATCATATTGGTGTATTCCGTAAATGCGTACTCGGCCCTGTTGCTCTAACACTCACAGACACGTGGATGAAACTCGAACCAGGCCAGAGATGTAGGATTGACGTCAAATGACATCAGCCGATCCGACGTAACCTCCCCAGGCTATGACTAGCTTGCTGCATACCTAAAGAGTTAACATGTTTTCAGACGGCTGTAGCACGGAAACTTTACGTTTCCGGACATGGGTTTCTACTCAAAATGTTATGTACTCGCGCTACTCTACAAGTCCTACAAGTGTGTGACTGGAATTTCCGAAAACTCTTTATACGCGTAAGTCGCAATGTCAGAACATTGTACAGCAATGCAGAGGATCGACGCCTGGTGCAGGGACTACCCGCTGACTTCCGACATAAAAGAGTGTAGCATTTTGTGGATAAATAGGCAGAATGACATTCCTCTGTGATTACCCGATTGCAGGACTCTCATTGGAAGTGGTCACGTCCATTAAATATCTGAGGCTATGCTGAAGGAGCGATTTAAAGAGGAACGACCACATAAAACTAATCGTCAGACTGGGTTTCACTGGAAGATTCCACAGTAAGTGTAGTGCATCCTCGAATCAGGCAGCTTTCAGATCCCTCTTTCGACCAATATCTGAGTACTGATCGTCAGTCTGGGATCAGTAGCCGATATTATTGATAGAACTGGAGAAAATTCAAATAAGAGCAGCGCGATTCGTCACAGGTTCATTTATTAAGCGAATTCGTAACAGAAATGATAATCCGACTACAGTGGCACACGCTATAAGAGCGGTGTACTGTATCAAGGTGTGGTTTACCGTTAAAATTCCGAGAGCGTACGTACAAACGGGAGTCAACCGATATATTGTTTCCTCCTATGTATATCTCGCGTAAAGACCACGGAGCTAAAATGAGAGAGAGACCAGAGTTCACACGGATGCTTACCAACAATCGTCCATCCCGTAGACCATTCGTAACCAGAACAGGGAAGGTGGGAAGTGAAAATGGTACACAAGGCACACTTGCTGAGTATAGATGTAGATGTGCTCAGAGCTGAACAAAAATATGGAAACATTACCAAGGTCAATACAATGTAGGAAAAACAGCTTCCAGTTGTCTCGGAGTGGATAAATACAGGTCCTGTATGGTTATACCATTCTACCTGGACAACAGTGGCAAGTTCAGGCAACGACGATGGAGTTGGATAGCAATCTCACAACCTTCTCTCCAAAGCAGACCAGAAAGGCTCAATAATATGGAAATCTGGTGACTGATGACCACCGAAGATACGACAGTTCACTCTTGCACTCACAAAACCAGCATTGGACGATGCGAGCTGCGTCCGCAGGGACCTTGTCGTCCTGTAACTTGGCAGGAACAAACACTGAACAATGGGATAGACCTGATCACTAGAGACCGGATTATATGCATCATAAAACCATAAAATATGCCTGCAAATATGCACGAAAAATGCTTAAAAATGAAAAGTGCTAAAATATGCAACATCAAATAATAAAAAAAACATGGTAGTTACTGCGTGCATTATACGTCAAAGTCGAACCTGTGTGTATCAATTACGAAGAAGCAATCGGTGCATTTAGAACGCACATATAATTTTCTGAATACTTTCTGGTAGCGGTTACGAAGGGGGTCTTTCTGGGATTATTTTCTAAGAATCTGCAAAATGGGGACGCATACCGTCTTTCAAGACTTGTTCTTTCTTTGCTTTTGTTGTCGGTTACAAGCCGATGCGATGCGAGTGAGTTGCAGCGAAACAATCAATATGTACAGGACCAACTTCGAGATATATCGCACGCTGAGGAGCAAGCTCAAATGCTCCGTAATATTTTATTTAAAAACAACACACAATCGTAGATTTTTTGAACAGCATTAACTTTTAATTAATACTTTTGGACCAAAACATCATTTACAATTTTATATTTTTCTACTATTGTAAACATAAACGAGGAAGTGCTGTTCCAAATGTTCGGTAGTAAGATTATGTCTTTCATCTCGCAAAACATTTTTATAAACTGGGCAGTATCTGAATTTGGGTGCTATGTTGGCACTTACTCTTTATCCGTCTCATTAATAAAACTAACAATGGTTCAAAGCCTGTGTTATTGTTTAAAATGTTTTCTAATTTTCCTTAAGTTTTATTGGGAATACCTCCGGCAATGAGGAGTCCACTAGAATAATTTTATTCATTAGTTGAATAGATTCATTCAGCGTCAAACGTTGAGTTTCAAGCTTTTTTAATACTTGCGGGTAAGTGGGAAAAATGAGTGATAATCACAGCAGTGTCTTTTTTTAATACTGGAATCATTAAAAGCTTCCTTGCACTGACAAACTGCCAAAGCATCTGCACTACAGATGTCGTTTACTACTCCTCTAATGGCCTCGAAATGTTCACTGTAAAATAACGCAGCTTCGACCCACGTACCCCAACGAGTTACCATTGATTCGGGAGGTAAAGGCACATTTGGTAGTTTTTCTCTCTAGTTCCTGATGCGAGCAGGAGCCTTTAGAAACACTCACTTTCTTTATGGATGAAATCAGTTTATTTACATTCAGAAACGTGTAACGTACTTCTTCAGCAAGGTGATGTACTCCATGAGCAAAGCACGTCACTCGGAGGGATTTTCCTGCTTTGATCATAAAAGAAGCAGCATCTGAAATGAACACAAACACCCTTTCATGTGCAGAAGATCCTGGAAATATTTTTCTAATACCCTCATTCACAAATCTGGGCAATAGTAGAATGATTTACTTCTTCTTAAGTTCTTTGCAGGCATTTAAATAGGAAGAAACACCAACAATTAAATTTGCAATGTAACGGCCACAAGTATCTGTAGTTTCGTCAATTGAAATCCAGATAATGCTGTCCTTCAGTTCACTGCGTATTTCTTCCAGAACATTTAGGTAGATTCTCGGTATGTAATTTTTACGCGATGTTGATTCATCTGGTACATTTTGATTTAAGCAATATTTGCGCAGGAAGCATATGAGGATAGGATTTGTAAGTTTGTGAAGAGGAATATTGCTTGCAATGAACGCTTCACGTAGATCCATGTTAAACCGACTTTTCTGGTTACCTTTGGACAAATCCCTGCTATTGCAACTTTCTGTTGTTAGAAGTTGTTGTCGTGGTCATTTCTTCTGCATTCATGAGATTTGAAGACATGTTCTGACATGCTGGTCTATTTGAAACATTTTTTTGCACGAAAGTTTTTCTCGCAAACTCGACAATATAAAACAATTTCATCATATGTAAATGTTCCGGGATGGTCAGCTATCGACGAAACGATGTTTCTTTTTTCGGGCGACGTAGCGCACAACACGTTACACACTACACGTCATAAACATGTTCAACTGCGTACAAGCAAACAAAGCTAAACTGGAACAATGGACGTGCGCCTAAAATCTTGCGTATTTTAATTTAATCGTTGCCGACGCGTACGGTATGACAGCGGAGGGGGTTACCCGGGCACGCGCGCACAGGAGCATCGACTCTGTCTGTCTATTTCTGTTCCTCTTCTGTAATAATTTCTCTAGGCAGTGGCCTTTCGGGTAGCGATTGCACGCAATGCTAGGCCGCGGTCAATCAGTGAGACATCAAAACTAAATCGAGATAGAGACCACCCGTCTAATTTTTTAAAATATTGTGTACCTAGACCAAAAATATGCATCGTCACTAGATTTTAGTTAAAATATGCAATAACCGGTGAAAAGGAGCCAAATATGCAACATGCAAATGCATATAATCCGGTCTCTAATGATCACATAATCCTTGGCAGTAATGTGACCTCGCAGAATCACCATGTAGCTCATGGAATACCACGATATGGCTGCCCAAAACATCATCTAACCCCCGCCATTTTGCACCTTTGGCAGCAAGCAGTCTGCATCGCAATCTCGAGACTGCATGCGCCATCCGTATTTCTGCCAGAAGTTGGAGACGTGTGAAACAAGACTCACACTACAAAATTATTTTCTTCTATTGTTCCAAATATCAGGTTTTATGGCTTCCGCATCACGTTTTCCTGTTACGTTCATTTTCAGCATTGAGATGTATAGGAACGCCAGCTCGCTCTGCACTTCTCAGTTTATGGATCTCTCTTCTTGTTGTTTTGGTGCCAGGATTTCCGAGGGCTACATTCAGTTCTGTAGTGACTTTTGCAGGTGTCCTCTTTATTTTTAATCACAATCTTCTTGAATGACTGTCTGTCACGATTACTCAACACTCACTTTCGTTCGCTTTGTGATTCAGTGGATTATTTTTTTCCTCTTTCCCTGTATGTGGTAAAGTCTTCTATATAGTGCCTCCTGAAACCCCAAACACTTTGCCTACCTTGGTTATGGAATCACGCACCATAGGAAAAATTTGCCAGGCTCGCATTCACTCAGCTCCGACACAATGCAGTCACATCTACACAAAACACTGTTCTGACCACGACTGACATTTGCTACTTATTGAGGGCTTTGGACAGTTATCGCTAATCGTGAAATATATCAGGACGGGTTGGCTAGAATCCGCATTTATATTCGAGCGCTCATTTCCCTCTGTGTTTTAAATACACTGGCAATTAAATTGCTATACCACGAAGATGACGTGCTACAGACCCGAAATTTAACCGACAGGAAGAAGATAATGTGATATGGAAATTAGCTTTTCAGAGCATTCACACAAGGTTGGCGCCGGTGGCTACACCTACAACGTGCTGACATGAGAAACGTTTCCAACCGATTTCTCATACACAAACAGCAGTTGATCGGCGTTGCCTAGTGAAACGTTGTTGTGATGCCTCGTGTAAGTAGGAGAAATGCGTACCATCACATTTCCAACTTTGATAAAGGTCGGGTTGTAGCCTATCGCAATTGCGGTTTGTCTTGTCGCGACTTTGCTGCTCGCGTTGGTCGAGATCCAATGACTGTTAGCAGAATATGGAATTGGTAGGTTCAGGAGGGTAATACCGAACGCCATGCTGGATCCCAGCGGCCTCGTATCACTAGCAGCCGAGATGACAGGCATCTTATCCGCATGGCTGTAACGGATCGTGCAGCCACGTCTCGATCCCTGAGTCAACAGATAGGGACGTTTTCAAGACAACAACCATCTGCACGAACCGTTCGACGACGTTTGCACCAGCATGGACTACCAGCTCGGAGACCATGGCTGCGGTTAGCCTTGACGCTGCATCACAGGCAGGAGCGCCTGCGATGGTGTACTCAACGACGAACCTAGGTGCACAAATGGCAAAACGTTATTTTTTCGGATGAATCCAGGTTCTGTTTACAGCATCATGATCGTCGCATCCGTGTATGGCGACATCGCGGTGAACGCATATTGGAAGCGTGTATTCGTCATCGCCATACTGGCTTATCACCCGGCGTGATGGTATGGGGTGCCATTGGTTACACGTCTCGGTCACCTCTTGTTCGCACTGACGGCACTTTGAACAGTGGACGTTACATTTCAGATGAGTTACGAGCCGTGGCTCTACCCTTCATTCGATCCCTGCGAAACCGTACATTTCAGCAGGATAACGCACGACCGCATGTTGCAGGTCCTGTACGGGCCTTTCTGGATACAGAAAAAGTTCGACTGCTGCCCTGTCCGCACATTCTCCAGATATCTCACCAATTGAAAATGTCTGGTCAATGGTGGCCGAGCAACTGGCTCGTCACAATACGCCAGTCACTACTCTTGATGAACTGTGGTATCGTGTTCAAGCTGCATGGGTATCTGTACCTGTACACGCCATCCAAGCTCTGTTTAACTCAATGCCCAGGCGTATCAAGGCCGTTATTACGGCCAGAGGTGGTTGTTCTGGGTACTGAAAAAAAAAGTTCAAATGGCTCTGAGCACTAAGGGACTTAACATCTTAGGTCATCAATCCCCTAGAACTTAGAACTACTGAAGCGTAACTAACCTAAGGACATCACACACATCCATGCCCGAGGCAGGATTCGAATCTGCAACCGTTGCAGTCCCGCGGTTCCGGACTGAAGGGCCTAGAACCTCACGGCCAGCGCGGCCGGCTTCTGGGTACTGATTTCTCAGGATCTATCCGCCTAAATTGCGTGAAAATGTAATCACATGTCAGTTCTGGTATAATATATTTGTCCAATGAGTACCCGTTTATCATCTGCATTTCTTCTTGGTGTAGCAATTTTAATGGCCCGTAGTGTATTTTTATGGAACCCTTGTATGTATGTGCTTCCACTTGCGAGAGATTCTGTAGTGGATTGTCACTAGTACTTACCTAGAGTTTCGGGGATAAAATAGTTACTGTAGCATAGTTTCTGATTTGTTTTATTAGAGGAAGAGGGGCCCACATTTTGGATGGCTGTTTTGTAACGATACTTAGCTTAAATGAACTGTCTCGAATCTGTGAACGACAAGAAAGCAATAGGAAGGGAGAAAGATTAGGGATTACGGTCCCGTGGCCGACTACCCCGTTTGAGATTGAACACATGATTGGTTTGGGAGAAATAGAGAACAAAGGAACGTCCGTGTCTTTTTCAAACGGATTGTACCGGTATCGGCATTCAGCGGGTTAGAGAAATCGTAGCAAACCTAAGTCTTAACGCGAAGGCGGGGATCTGAACCCGTTACACGAGGCCAGCAGCTTGATCACTGCACCACCTAGTCCAGTAAACAGCTCCTAGCAGTGTGTTTATGTACCATATACACTGATGAGCTAAAGCATTATGATTCCTTATCCTAACGAAATTTTATGTAGTCCGGCGGCGTCGCAGGCATGTGTTGCGGTAAAAAAAGTATTTGAGCAGAGCATAGAATCATCTTAGAGGCAGTACAGCCTACAAATACAGAAATCCGCGAATATAAGCGACTTGTACAAAGGCCAGGCTATAATGGCCCAATCCTGGGAAAGTGCATTTTAGAAATGGCCAAGATGATCATTAGTACGCCTGTCGCTGTGGTAGGCATCCACGGAAAACGGTTGAAGGTCTGTGAAAGTGTGAGTAGGCGACAATGCGTCAGTTGCTCACTCCTCGTCACACAACGGGCAGGTCGGAGGCTTGCCCGCTCTGTAAAGCAGGATGCTTGGTGATCTGTATCTGATGTGACGACAGAGTACGATTCTGCTTAAGGTAAAAATAGCACGTTGTTGAACATACGTCTTCGCAGCAGACGACTCTTATGGGTTCAATTTTGACACAATGACATCGTCAAGTTACAATTGAAGTGATCGCGGGATCATCGAGGTTGGACCACGGATCAGAGGAAACATGTAGCCTGGTCTACCCGATCTGAGTCCGACGGAACTTATCTCGGACGTTATCGGGCACAATCACCGCTCTCACCAACTATTCACCCGTAGCTGCGTGACCTGTGCGTGGACATCTGGTGCCACATACCTCCCTCGAATGTATAACCCACAGAAGCGCTGCTGTATTGCGTACCAAAGATAGTCCAACACAGGGAAGGAGGGATAGAAGATTTCGAAGGAAAGATTCCAGTTTTCGGCCGCCTTCACTTTCCACTATGAAACATAGAAGCATCGTGCACAAACTGGGCACTTTAGAAGACCTAATATGCTTTATTTTATTATCACTAGGACTGTAAATGACGAGTGTTACACAAATCATTAGATACTCTAATACCTGTGACGACGGCAACACATTTATATTTCTAACGGAAATCGATTTAAATGCACTTTGCTATGCCGGTATATTATTACATTTATAGTACGTTTCCTATGTATATTCAGCTGCAACGTATAATTTAGAGATCTTGTTATTTGGAAGATACCATACAGAAACAGAATCACTCATCAAACTACGATCTATAAAAAAACTCGCTTTTACGTGTGTCTACGAAAAATAACCGTGAATAGCATCACACGGTTTGGCACCGTTCATTTAAGTTTAAGTGGTTCATGATCTGAAAGATTTATTTTCTACAGTATGGAAAAGACTTCCAGAAGTCACGCTAATTTCTAAACCAGTGTACTGAATTCGAGAGAGGCACTTTCTAATATTTGCAGTGTTCAGTTAGGCTAATTAATTAAAAATTAATACCTAATGCGAATCATTTAGTCAGCGTCGTTGTCTAATCAAACCACTGAGTTGCTTAATATCTACTTGTATTGATGCTGATATATGTAAACGACGCATATGTTGGTATCAGGCAGCGGTAAAGAAGCTTTAAGCACACACACACCGATTAGCCGGAAAATGAGAACGTCTGCACCATAGGAATGAGCGCCTCTCGGTCAGGTGAAGGGCACGAGCCACGAAACAAAAGATATATAGCACGTCCTGACGATACACAGGAATCGCCCATTGAACATAGAATTGCGAAAGCTGCTGACTTATACAACTTCGACAAAGACGTAACAATGAAAGGGAGTTGCACGAGAGTTGAAACACGCTTCCTGTTACATCACGCCGATGGCGATGTTAGGACACACCGTCTCTGTGGAGATATATTGCTAGACACGCGCCATCGGACGTTCACTCGCAAGTGGAAGGAGTACTGTGCTACACAGTGATTTAATATGGATCTCTCTCTGACATGCGGTTGTTACGCAAGTAATCATGAACTGCGTATATATTACTGATGGTCAGTATAGTAGTTCTTCAGAGACGGCTTAGGACTTTGAAGAACAGTTGAACTGAATGGATAGCGTCCTGAAAAGAGGTTATAAAATGAACATCGACGATAGTAAAACAAGGGGACGGCAATGTAGTGGAATTACTGAGAGAATTAGATTAGGAAACGAAAAACTAAAAGTAATAGATGATGTTAGCTATGTGGTATGCAAAACGACTGGTGTTAGTCTAAGTAAAGAGGCTATAAAGACAAGAAAAGACTTTCTGAAAAGAGAAAATTGTTAAATAAATTTAAACGTTAGGAAGTCGTTTATGAAGGTACTAGTCTCGAATGTAGCCTTGTACAGAAGTGAAACGTGAACAACAAACAGTTCAGACGAGAAGAGAATGAAAGTTTATGAAATGTGCTAGTACAGAAGAATGCTGAAGATTAGGTGGCTAGAGTGAATAACTAATCAGGAGGTACTGAACCGAATTACAAAGAAAAGAAATTTTTCGCGTAACCTGATTAAAAGAAGTCATAGGTTGATAGAACGCATCCTGAGGCATGAAGTAATCGTAAACTTGGTACTCGAGGGAAGAGTGGGAGGTACAAATTCGAAAGGAAGAGCTAAGCTCGAATGCAGTAAGCAGGTTCAAATGGATGTAGGCGTAAGTAGTTATTCAAAATGTTCAAATGTGTGTCAGTTTCTAGGGGACCAAAATGATGAGGTCATCGCTCCCTAGATTTACACACTACTTTAACTTATGCTAAGAACAACACATACACACCCGTGCCCTAGGGAGGACTCGAACCTCCGGCAGGAGGGGCCGCGCAATCCCTGACATAAGGCCTCTAACCGCGCGGCTGCACTAGCAGCAAAAGATGAAGAGACTTGCGCAGGATAGACTAGCGTACAGATCAGCATCGGACCAATCCTTTTGGTCGATAACCACAACAAAAACAGAAAAGAAAAAAAAAAGCTGCATCACGCCATGCTGGTGTCTTTCCTGTACACATGGCGTCTTCCATAATATGAATTATTCACTTCATTAGGCCAGAAATGAGCTCAATTGGTTTGAGGGGCATTTCGGTGAAATACTATTTGACGCTTGGTGCACAAATTTCCGGATATTTTCGGTTTTGTACTCACCGTCTAAATGTCATTAATGACAACTACGTGACCTGGAAGAGGACATCTGATGTCATCTATCAACGGCGACATCCCGAGGACTTTTGTAACTACGAATTGTGTCTGTTTTGTGAAGCAAATACGGTACGAATGTAGTCACACAGTTTTAATTATTACCGGATAACATATAGTTACTCAATTTATCTTTTGTTAGTTTGCAGGTAGATGTCTGGTAAACAGCAAAATTGTCACGTCACAGTACCTAAGTAAGTCACTAGAAGCGCAAACAGAAAATGCCGCACCCCCTTAATGTAAGTCGAAATGTGTCAGTGGCCAGGACCACCGGTCGTCTGGTTCAAGTCTTCTGTTGACACCACTTTGGCTACTTGCTTGTCTATGAGGATGAAATGGTGATTGAGGTAACAGAAACCCAGTCCCCGCGCGGAGAAAATCGCCGATCCGGCAACGAGTGGGGTAGCTCAATGGTTAGCACACTGGGCTCACATTGGAGGGGCCGACGGCTGGAACTCCCGTCCGGCCATCCTGATTTAGATTGTCCTTGATTCCCATAAATCGCTTAAGGAAATGCCGAGATGGTTCCTTCGAAAGGTCACGGCCGCTTTCCTTCTCCATCAATCCCTAATCCGAGCTTGTTCTCCGTCTCTGATGACTTCGTTGTCGACGGGACATTAAGTAATAATCTCATACTCCTCTACCAATCCTGCCGGGAATCTTACTCAGGTCCCTCGCATGCACTCTGCCGCGCTCACGACTCCACTGTGGAGGCGGGCTGTGTAACTGGAGTAACGTGCAGTAATTCGTTTTGTGCACCTGAAGGGGAGCATCGCTGCGACAATCCATTTTGAGCTGGTGAAAGTGCAGTTGAAATGTTCAGTTGTGTCTGGAAAATCCAGATGGCAAAAGTCATCCGGATTGACCTACCATAGCTGCATCATTTCCGCTGCTCCCGAAAACGAATTACCGGTCGAACTCCACTTTGTAAGCGGCGTGCGCCATTTTGTTTGTCCTCCCTTACAGGCATGCTACGTAACTGTGGCGCGTGTACTTCAATCTGCACCGTCACTGCTAGTGTGTTCTTGCAAACTAAAAAAAGAAATAACTACGTAGTTTTATTTTTTCGCGGTGATAATTGAGACCAGATGACAACCTACTTAACTCATAAAGCCACATCAGTTTTTCCAATTAAATTTGCCAACGTTCCACACACTTTCCCCTCCCCTAATTGAGATACCACTAAACAGTATCAACCTCTTCAGGCCTGGTAAACGAAGCATCACTGACGCCTAGATATGCTTACTGGAGCCAACAATATACTGCAACTCTGCCGCGAGGTTTGATGCTCCACACAGCCGACAGACTGACCGCTGTCTCTTCCTTTGCTAATTGTGTCAGTATGGAAGGGCATATTATAAGCACGCCGTGATCCAGAGTCGCTACTTTCCCCTCAGTTAGCTCGTCAACATCATCAGTAGGCTAGGTGAACCTTTCTCCAGTCCTGTAAAAAATGGCTCTGGGCACTATGGGACTTAACATCTGTGGTCATCAGTCCCCTAGAACTTAGAACTACTTAAACCTAACTAACCTAAGGACATCACACAAATCTATGCCCGAGGCAGGATTCGAACCTGCGACCGTAGCGGTCACCGGTTCCAGACTGAAGCGCCTAGAACCGCACGGCCACACCGGCCGGCACTCCAGTCCTCCGCTATGGAAAAGTTAGCGGTAGTATCTGGGATCAAACCCAAATGTTTCTCGTGGCAATCAGACAGGCTCACAGCGCACCTACGATCACTGTAATATTGAAGTATGTGATACATACCGAAGAGCCAAAGAATCTGGCATACCTGCCTAATAGGGTGTGGGCACCTACGAGCACACAGATGTGCAGCAGCACGACGTGGCATGGACTCGACTAATGTCTGAAGTAGTGCTGGAGGGAATTGACACCGTGAATCCTGCAGGGCTGTCCATAAATCCGGAAGAATACGACGGGGTGGCCAGTGGAAGTTTTTACACTCAGAAGAGTGTTTCTGGAACCACTCTGTGGCAATTCTGGATGTGAGGGGTTTCGCACTGTACTACTGGAATTGTCCAAGTCCGTCGGAATGCACAATGGACTTGAAAGGATGCAGGTGATCAGACAGGATGCTTACGAACGTGTCACCTGTCACAGTCGTATCTAGACGTATCAGGGGTCTAATATAGCGCCAACTGTACTCGTCCCACACCATTACAGAGCGTCCGTCACCTTGAACAGTCCCCTGCTGGCATGCAGGGTCCATGGATTCGTGAGGTTGTCTCCATACCCGCACACGTCCATCCGCTAGATACAATTTAAAACGAGACTCGTCCGACCAGGCAATATGTTTTCAGGTATCAACAGTCCGGTGTCGCTGTTGACGGTCCCAGGCGAGACATATGGTGGTGGTTAGTGTTTAACGTCCCGTCGACAACGAGGTCATTAGAGACGGAGCGCAAGCTCGGTGTAGGGAAGGATTGGGAAGGAAATCGGCCGTGCCCTTTCAAAGGAACCATCCCGGCATTTGCCTGAAACGATTTAGGGAAATCACGGAAAACCTAAATCAGGATGGCCGGAGACGGGATTCAACCGTTGTCCTCCCGAATGCGAGTCCAGTATGCTAACCACTGCGCCACCTCGCTCGGTGGCGAGACATAAAGCATTGTGTCGAGCAGTCATCAAGGATACACGATTGGGCCTTCAGCTCCGAAAGCCCAGATCGATTATGTTTCGTTGAATGATTCGCACGCTTACACTTGCTGATGGACCAGCATCAAAATCTGCAGCAATTTGCGGAAGAGTTGCACTTCCGTCGCGTGGAAAGATTGCAGGATCTTTTTCCGGCCGCAGCGATGTCGGAGATATGTTGTTTTAACGGTTTCCTGATATTCACGGTACACTCACGAAACGGTCGTAAGGGAAAATCCCCACCTCATCGCCACCTCGGAGCTCTGTGCCCCATCGCTCGTGTGTTCAAACTCACTTAAATGTTGATAACCTGCCACTGGAGCAGCAATAACCGATCTAACAACTGCGCAAGCCACTTGTCGTCTTATATAGGCGTTGCCGACCGCAGCGCCGTATTCTGCCTGTCTACATATCTCTGTATTTGAATACGTATGCTTATACCAGTTTGTTTGGCGCTTCAGTGTATCTGGCTACTGCACAGTTCGAAGACCTGAGCACGTACTGACCTGTCGTTCGGCTGTAAGCACTGATTTTGCTGAGTAACGTGCCAACGCAGTACCCTCTGTATTCACTTAGTATGCTGAGCAACATTTACCGCCATGTAGGAGTCCTCTCATCACTATCAGACTGGATCACACAACTGCATGGCGGTATTTTGATGCCAGTACACGTCACATCTTCGTCCGTTTCCCATCTTCGTCCGTTTGTATACCTTTTGACAGTGCAAAGTGTACGGAATAAGTAAATTTGAACATACCTCCGGAAATCTTAACTGTTTCGAGCACTGGCTATTATAGGTCACAATGGCTGCAATTCTATAAATAACAAATTGAAAATATAATTGTAAGCGAATGGCTTGTTTCGGCAGCGCAAGGGCGTCAGTAAAACGCTCAAGTAGCCCCTTTGTGAACGAGGGCGGCAATGAATATGCGTTACTTTTGGTTAGCATTCCACAAATGCCCAACTGATTTTCTAGAAATGTCCTAATTAATTATCCATGTAAAATGCCCTTTATCTTCCTTGTGATATGCTTATGTTCCCTTAAATCGATAATCGTACAATATTAACCTCTCGACCGTTTTATATACATTGGCAGTATCGCTACGTCCTTCATGAGGTTTACACCCGAGAAGGATCTGAAGAATGCTATTTTATACCGATATAGATTGCAGTATACAGCAAGTTATTTTATTTACAATCCGCGGGCAAGCTAACGCACATCGTCATTGGCCCTGATTACAAAAGCTAAACATGCCCTAGAAATAATTACAAAGCAAGGTAGTACATCATCAGTGCCCACAAATACAGAACAAAATAACACAGAAACAATTAAAAATCAGTATCACGTGTCACCATGTGAAAAAAATATATAGATCTCACCGTGTACACCACCAAAATAGGTGCAAAGTAATATCTGTTCCTGGGTTTGGTTCCGGCATTCTCACAGTATCAATTGCTGGCCACCCAAAATGCAACACCCAGAGGTAAGCATCCAAATCAAGTGAAATCGGCAGCTTGCGTTTACGGCGACGAGAGATGCGCACGATTAGCGTTTCAGCGCAGGCGCGCATCACGGGCGCAAGTAGCGCCATCTGCTAGCGGGGGAGCAGACGGCCCTTTGGACGTAACGGAATTGTTCATTCGTGCGGTTGTTTTGCGTAAGCAGCTTCGGTATGCCTCGTAGAAAACAGCGAGCATCTTTCAAACACGTTTCAGCGTTCGACCGAGAAAGAAAATTGCCTATAGGGATTGCAGATTATCCTTCAGACAAATCATGTCGGACGGAACCGAGCAACTGTGATCTGTAATCGCCGGATGCAGGAGGGAACGACGAACCTACGGGGCGAATTGAACCCATCTCGTTGCACCACTACACGTGATGTTGTGTCCACAGTGGTGATGGATCGCTCTGTCATAACAAAAACCATATTACAACAATTCGGCCTGTTGCATAACAAGCAGTGTCCGTGCGTACCATTTGACGTCGTTTGCAGCTGGACTGTCCGCTGGGTTCAAATGGCTCTGAGCACTACGGGACTTAACTGCTGTGGTCATCAGTCCCCTAGAACTGAGAACTACTTAAACCTATCTAACCTAAGGACATCACACACATCCATGCCCGATGCAGGATTCGAACCTGCGACCGTAGCGGTCACGCGGCTCTAGACTGTAGCGCCTAGAACCGCACGGCCACTCCGACCGGTGCCGCTGCGTTGAGTACTTAGTTAATGCCACAGGCGTTTGCGCCAGCAATGGTGCGATGAGCGACGGACATGGTCAACCGAATGGAGCGATACTGTTTCTAGCGACGAATCCCGATTCTGCCTGCACCATCATCATGGTGGGATTAGAGTCTGGAGACACTGTCATCAGGGACTGTTGAACTGTTGCCTTATGCATCGTCACACCGGTCCTGCATCCGGTATTATGGTTTGAATGGTTTGGGGTGGTACTGGATTCCACTCCCCCCCCTTTCTCCCCTCCACCCTCCCCCCCCCCCCCCAGTACGCATTGCCAGTACACTAATCAGCCATCGTTACTACTTTGAAATGTTGGAGCCTTTGTCCTTCCAGACCTCCGGATTGCCTATGACCACATTGCGACAGGATAATGCACGACCACATGTGGCACGCAGTGTTCAAGATTACTCCGTCGCCCATCGGACTGTATTGCTGCCTTCGCCTCACTGTTCGGACGATCTTTCGCTTATCGGAAACATCAGGCCCATGATCGCGGAACAACTGGTCTGGGATACTCCACCCGTTGCTGTACCAGATCAACGTTGGCAATATGCTGAAGTAGCGTGGACTGCTATACCCAACAACACATCCAAAGCCTCTTTGATTCAGTGCCGAGGCGTGTAGCTGCGATTATGGCCAGCAATAGCGGCAATACTCAACAATGATTTCTTCACCTTCCTCACTGTACTTTCAATCGTGTGATCTCTGTACAACGTGTTACTTCGCAAATTAACTTGGCTGTGACATCTCCGGTCCTTATTGGTGTTGCATTTTGGATGGCCAGCAATGTGTAAAAGATATGGCCCACGGAGCCTGTGAGACATCCAAGAAATGTGCGAACATGTTTGAATTCAGTCGCCCATTTCTTAGCTGTTGAAAAAGGAGTATGCCGCACTGTCAAAAACCAATAATTTTTGTTGATTTTTTAAGCATGGAACCAAATACGTACAGGATGCACCAAAGAAAACTGGGACGGAATGTATTTGCAACAACTCTTGGACCTCTCTTCGGATAGTAACGAAGTCCATTCCGCGCAATTTTGCCACTAAGTTTTGCGTTGCACACTTTGTTGCAGGTTTTGTCGAAAAGCTCTTGTGCAAAAGCGTTTACGACGAATTATGCTTCACTTAAAACTGGACAATAAACGCACTATGTTTCTATGTGATTAACGTTTTGTGTTGCACTCAACTGGTCGGCAAACACGCCTGTTTCTTTCACTCACCCTAACGCAATGATGCTGCGAAGTATTCGGGAAAAGGAACGCTGAAGAAGAGGCCTGGCGGACACGTGATAGCAACCGACTGGCGCAACCAAGTCGTGGTTTCTAGTATTTTCTGTGATGAGCAGTTCTCCTGTTCATTAAGAAGGATCAATTCTGCGTCAGTCTTACAATTATTTTCCGGACCATCATTATTTTGACCCCCCTGTACAGAGCGGCTACCTTCAAGACTCGTTTAACGCAACTACCACTCAGATGAAGTCGACGCTCGATTTGCTGTGTATTTCAGTCTGTATCAACATAACCAACAACATTTTATTGACAGCAACGCCATCTTTCTCCCAGGCTGAAAAATTTTTTCCTTGTCGTAAACTCTTGTTTCCTCGGTCCACACATGTGGATCTTACTTTTTTCTCCATAAATAGCCGTATTTTTCTGCTTATAGACAGATTATACATGAGTGTGGACCATCCAGTTCTTAGTTTTAAAACCAGGGTTCAGCATCTTGCTAGAAACAATCCGTGTGTTAGCTTGTAGCTGATCGTAAGCAGAAAATGGTTACTTCTACGGATCTAAAAGTTATGCAAGTAATTATTATGTCCTAACGTTAGACTTAGAATCTGTGTTTTTTACCTAAGGATTCCTACCTTTTCTAGATGTTGAGAATTAGTTCAGATTTGCATATGTGAACCTCGAATCATAATGCATCTTTGCTAATTTCTATTTCGTTTTCGATGATGAGATATTGAAATAACCGTTGCTTCTACGCTCTACAGCACTGCATGAAACATTAACTGAAGTGCAGTTAGAAGCTCTTCTTAATGACAGAAATATATAATTATCTGACTGGGACGATGACGAATTCTCGTTTTTTACCGAAGATTGTTCTACTGAGCTTGATGAAACTGACTGGTAAACAACAACAAAGTTAAGCTGTCTTGTCAGTAGTTAGCAGAAGAGGATGTCCTTGTACAATGAATTCCTCTAACAGTAAACATGTGGATGATGTAGAAAATGTGAGTAGAAAAGCCAAGAAGAGCTATGCTGCAATCAATTTAAAAAAAATGGTTCAAATGGCTTCGAGCACTATGGGACTTAACATCTATGGTCATCAGTCCCCTAGAACAACTTAAACCTAACTAAGCTAAGGACATCACACAACACCCAGCCATCACGAGGCAGAGAAAACCCCTGACCCCGCCGGGAATCGAACCTGGGAACCCGGGCGTGGGAAGCGAGAACGCTACCGCACAACCACGAGATGCGGGCTCAATTAAAGAAGTTGGATATTACAGTGTTCGCCAACTACCAGAATTTGTTAATGCTAGGAATGCCTCAATATGCAGGAACCTGGCTGTAATTCCAAGGCAGGAGACATGGGCGTCAAATGTGGAATTATTTTGTTACTGACGAAAATAATTGCTTTGTAGTTTATCATTAAACCTAAAGATTTATTTACTGGCTGTAGAAAATTATTACTTGCATGAAATCACTTTATGATCATTATTTCCTTGCGTTTATGAAGGTGTTTCAGAGCATCAACAAGGATATGTATTGGAATACAAACGTTTCAGAAATATTAACACTGAGAATCCTGAAACTTCCTGGCAGATTAAAACTGTGTGCCCGAGCGAGACTCGAACTCGGGACCTTTGCCTTTCGCGGGCAAGTGCTCTACCAACTGAGCTACCGAAGCACGACTCACGCCCGGTACTCACAGCTTTACTTCTGCCAGTACCTCGCCTCCTACCTTCCAAACTTTACAGAAGCTCTCCTGCGGACCTTGCAGAACTAGCACTCCTGAAAGAAAGGATATTGCGGAGACATGGCTTAGCCACAGCCTAGGGGTTGTTTCCAGAATGAGATTTTCACTCTGCAGCGGAGTGTGCGCTGATATGAAACTTCCTGGCAGATTAAAACTGTGTGCCCGACCGAGACTCGAACTCGGGACCTTTGCCTTTTGCGGGCAAGTGCTCTACCATCTGAGCTACCGAAGCACGACTCACGCCCGGTACTCACAGCTTTACTTCTGCCAGTACCTCGTCTCCTACCTTCCAAACTTTACAGAAGCTCTTCTGCGATCCTTGCAGAACTAGCACTCCTGAAAGAAACGATATTGCGCAGACATGGCTTTGCCACAGCCTGGGGGATGTTTCCAGAATGAGATTTTCACTCTGCAGCGGAGTGTGCGCTGATATCAAACTTCCTGGCAGATTAAAACTGTGTGCCCGACCGAGACCCGAACTCGGGACCTTTGCCTTTCTTTCAGGAGTGCTAGTTCTGCAAGGTCCGCAGGAGAGCTTCTGTAAAGTTTGGAAGGTAGGAGGCGAGGTACTGGCAGAAGTAAAGCTGTGAGTACCGGGCGTGAGTCGTGCTTCGGTAGCTCAGTTGGTAGAGCACTTGCCCGCGAAAGGCAAAGGTCCCGAGTTCGCGTTTCGGTCGGGCACACAGTTTTAATCTGCCAGGAAGTTTCATATCAGCGCACACTCCGCTGCAGAGTGAAAATCTCATACTGAGAATCCTATTTTCTGTGTGCATTAGCGTATTAACGTTTTTGCAGGGAAACGCTAATATGCTAACACACACAGAAAATAGGATGTACATACGTACATGTGTGTGTGTGTGTGTGTGTGTGTGTGTGTGTGTGTGTGTGTGTGTGTGTGTGTGTGTGTGTGTGTTTTGCTGAATAAAACGGTTTATTTATATCTCAAACAACAGAAAATCCAGGATGGAATGTAACAATATTATGAAAAGGAAAGTTACTACTCACCATATAGCGGAGATGCTGGCAGTAGCTCCAGTGCATGATGGGCGACTAGGTGGGGGTAAGAAGGAAGCTGTAACAGGGAGGGGGAGGGATAGTAGAGTGGGGGTTGGGGTGACAGGGAGTGAAGTGCTGCAGGCTAGACTGAGGGCAGGGGAGAGTTGGGTAGAGGGGGGGAGTAGTGGAAAAGGTTGTGGTGGTGGAATGACAGCTGTGTAGCGCCGGAATGGGAACAGGGACGGGGTTGGATGGGTGTGTCCTCACATTATACTAAGAACAACACACAGACCCATGCCCAAAGGACGAGTCGAACCACCAGCGGGAGAGACCGCGCAATCCTAAAATGGCGCCTCGAACCACGAGGCCTCAGAGGTGGAGAGGGTAATACGACACCACAAAGAAATACGAGGGCGTGATGTTTATTACTCAATATAGTCACACTGGCGACAAACACATTTCTCTCAAAGAGAGACCAGTTTGTTCATACCGTCACTGTAGGATGTTGGATTTTCTGACAGAGTCAAATCCTCACCTCTGCTTGCACAGCTTCATGACTATCAAATTAAAGTCCTTGACGGTGTTCTTTAAGTTTAGGAAACAGATGAAAATCGGATGGAGCCAAGTCGGGACTCTATGGAGGACGATCGATGACAGCGAACACAAGGTGTCGGTTTGTTGCGGATGTCACAATGCTCATGCGTGGTCTGGCATTATCATAGTGAAGGAGTCGGTGTCCCGTTTGTAGATGAACTCTTCGAATTCGTGCTTTCAGTTTTTCATGCACTGACGTAGCCATGTTACAAGCTACAATGTGGGGCGCTGTAGCGACAGAGGGTGCAACTTCTGTCAGCGAAGAGCGAACGTCGGCCGACATATGCATGACATGTAATACCTCAACCAATATTGAGAACACAATAAAAAATTTGGAGGCATTATTTTTCACCACTTCCTCGGAGATAAATGGGTGAAAACGGGAACTGAAATGTAGCCACACGAGAACATATTTTACAGGGAACAATTTTGTGCTAGGTGAAAGCAGTTTCAATGAAACTGTTTTCTGTTAAGACCTAACACGACATCCGAAGACCGCTCTACAAGCAGTACGTTAAATTTACTTTTATAAGCCTTAGCTATTTCCTTTTAGAATATATAAGGCAGTAGCGGTATTTTAGCGAATCCTGTACTCACCTCGGCTGACAGTCTTCCGAAGAGCAGGTGCAACAGGTGTAGCGGACTCGCTGGCGTGCTCCCAGAGAGTTGAAGTAGGCGCCATCCCGTCGCCTGGAACATACACAGCACGCGTTTGTCACTTGCAGCACGGAAACTTTACTACTGTAGTTTACCGGGACTGCTTTGCCCTGTGAAGTACTGGTGCCGTGACAGGTGACTTCATACGTGTGGAAGCAGATAGGGAACAGATTACAGGAAATGTATTTCTTTCCGTCTGTATTATTTTTTCGGACGTAGATTGTGGTGACATGTCTATCTGTAAAGGTTTTGAATCCTTCATGTCTTGCAGCTATTAAAGAGGAAAAAATATTTTTAAATATCCAACACCAAAGTTGTTAATTATTTATTGGCCGACTAGTTTCGGACTTTTTCCCTTTTCAAAAGCGACGTATTTTGTATTTGGGCTAAGTTCGATGTGGACAGTTCTATCTTTGTTACCACACTTAAATGTAGCTCAGATCTATGTTTAAAGCTGTAGCTACACCTTACTGTAGTATGTTCATTTTCGAGCATAACATGTATTCGTAATTGTGATACCTTCATTAGCGAGCGTTATATAATCTGATCATGCTGGATAATGAAGGCACACAATTAAGAAAAATATACTTTATGCTCAAACATAACATACTACAGCAAGATGTAATTACCACTGTGAAATCCTTTAAACACAGATCTGAGTTATATTTAAGTGTGATGACATAAACACAACTGTCCACCTCAAACATATCCAAAATACAAAATACGTGACTTGGAAAACTCCGGGAACCAGTCAGCCAATAAATATTCTCTAAGACAAAAAAAAGAAAAACGACACAACACGAAGGAATTATTCGAATGGGACGGAAATCGGTAGATGTACATGCACTGACAAACAAATGATTACAATGCCCAGAAAAATAGGATGCTTTATTCAAGAGTAAGACCTTGAGAAACTGAGCAAGTCAATAACGTGGTGGTCCACCTCTGGCCCTAGTGCAAGCAGTTATTCGGCTTGGCATTGATTGACAGGGTTGTTGGGTGTCCTCCTGAGGGCTACTGTACCAAATTCTGTCCAACTAGCACGTTAGATAGACAGATCCAGAAGTAGTTGGAGGGGCTTACGCATAATGCTCCAAACGTCCTCGGCTGAGCAGACATCCAACGACCTTGCTGTCCAAGGTATGGTTTGGTAAGCACGAAGACGAACAGTCGAAACTCTTGCTGTGTGCGTGAGGGCATTATCTTGCTGAAATGTAAACCCAGGATGGTTTGTCATGATTGACAACAAAACGGGGCGTAGAATATCGTCGACGTACCGCTGTGCTGTAACGAGCCGCGGATGACAACCAAAGGGGTCCTGCTATGAAAAGAAATGACATCCCAGATCATCACTCCTGGTTGTCCGGCCATACATTGGGCGAGTCAAGATGGTAATCAACCGCAATCCGGGGCACCTACAGACATGCCTTCTCTGCTCATGGGGGCTTAATTCAAAGCAGGATTCATCACTGAAGACAATTCTACTCCAGTCATTGAGATTCCAGGCTGAAGACGTGTCTTGAGAGGCCACGGACAGTGGTGGGATACAATCCTGACTGTCGCCCACAGCACCCTTTCACCACAGCGGTACGTTGCCGATATTCTATGCCCCGTTTTGTTATCATTCGTGGCAAGCCATCATGGGCTTCCATTTCGGCACGATAATGCCTGATCGAAAGCGGTGAGAGTTTCCCCCGTTTGTCTTTGTGCTTGCAAAGCCCTCCCTCAGCCATCAAGGCCGCCGGACACCTCGTCGTCGGATCTCTCCCCAACTGAGAACTTTTGGAGTATTATAGACACGGCCCTCCAACCAGCTCGGGATCTAATATGCCAGCTGGACATAATTTGTCATGATAGAATTGGAACAACAGGGGTACTGACCCAAGGTACCGTTATCCAAGATGGCGGCCTTGATGTCACAGACACACCCCCTGTGATGTCAATCAAGATGGCTGATTTTGGCGGGAATAAGGTCAATTGGGCTACCTCCACAAACCTAACCCCCCTCTCCCCCAGAAAATGGCAGGAAGTTCAAATTCCAACATGATAATGCGTCACGCCTAGGAAAATGGCCAGAAAAAGGACTTGTCTGTATTATTTAACCAGTTTCAAGCATGTGTGTTTGCCACTGGGTCTGGACTCCAACTGGCTTAATTCATATCGTCGCCACCAGAGAGCACCACCGTGACATCAGATATGATACAAGTACCAGTATTCAAGATGACGGCACCGACTGTGTTCACCACGAGTTCCATAGCCTGACTGACTTAGTTCATATCGTGCCAACCAGATGGTGCTACCGTGAAGTCGCGTGATGACACAAGATCGTCTGCTCTCTCTCGCGCGTGCGTTAAAACCGGACACGCGCCGCGCCACCGGCCCGCAGGCGTCCGACCGCTTACGTCACACACCCTCGGCAGCCACCTCCATACACGCGCCGGACATAGTCTTCTGTAAACATGCTAACTGAAGTAACACCCACATCGCGCATCCAACCTATAAACTACCTAAGTCCTTAGTTCCATTTCAATTTTAATCATATTCAATAATTCAATTTACAATTTCAATATTCAATGATCGAATGAGAAGTTCCACATTTTCCCACTATCAGTGCGGTGTCCATTCATGACCTAGCACCCCCCCCCCCCCCTAGAATGTATAGTAGTATAGTAACAGATTTCAAAGTGCCGTAATGTAATAGCATACAGTTAAGAAGAACAAGAAAAGACATTTTTATATGCGATAGAGTTCGAGACGAATAGAGTTGGACACATTTTTACCTAAATCAACGGAGCTATCAACTCTCAATTATTGTTCTAGAGTCTAATATCTGTACCTGTAAGGTATTGGTAAGATAGAGAACATAAATACACACACTCCTAAAACTAAAACGTTCTGCACTTAAAAACGGGCAATAATGTTAAATCGAATACCTTTCCAGCCTATCAGACATACATTCTCCTTCACAGTTTCTCTACGCTCAACTGTCTTATCGAATCGTAAAACATTTGCTTTGCATGATACGGGCACAATATAGCTTTGCGGAGACAAATAGTGTCCACTGTTAACATCCGATCACGGTTCAGAAATTATACGATGCCTGCATCAGGCCTACACAAAATGATAGTTAGTAGCTGGGGATGCATCCTACAAGGAAACAGATAAACGCATAGCAGCAGCGTCCGACATCTGAAAATTACAGGTCATTCCGTCACTAACTCCGTAAACAGCACATCAGTCGGGCAAATGTGTACACAGAGATTGCAACGCATCACAAGCTCTTACCGCTAAGTTAGTTATGACGCTGAAGTCTCAATTTTACACCCAAGATGCGACAGGGGTGATCGCATAATTGAAAGCTCCTTTAGAGGAGTGTGTCAAGTTTCTTCACACATGAGATGGAAGTCCTCTGATGACCAATAGGTTTACCGTTAACGATAGCAAGTAGACAGTGCTTTAAAAGACATAAGGAACACGTTGCTGTATATGAGTAGAACGCAGGCTATGTCACGTGACCGATTCATCTGGAATCAATGGTACCTCAATAGACATACAGTATAATGCTACCTCGATGAGAAAAAACTGACTGCCTCCCTCATTCCCTTCGTTTCGATGTCCATGTTTTCCCAGATTCCTCCTGTTGCAGCATGCTTGGTCCCATATACAAATTGCCCGGCGCAAACCAGAAGATAGCAAAGTACTTCATCAATTTCACCGTATTACGCTCTATATTCTATCAATTTATACCTATTCCTATCATTTTTCGTAATCCTATCGGTTTGAGGTCAGATCTATATATGCGTTCATAACATAACATCTCGTTCTGTGCTCTAAAATTGATTGTAAATGTAGCATAGGTGCCACCACCTAGCTCAAATACATTGATTGGGACATGTAATATAGCACTGCATTTGACTGTATCCAGTCTCCTCCACATTCGGAGAGTGTTTGCTCTGCTTTCTGTTTGACTGTGTATATGCACGCCTCGTGGACAACTCTCAGGATCCAGTCCCATTCCCAGGAGGGAATCCAGCAATTTAATGCCAAGCCGAATAACTGCTTGCATAATGACCAGAAGTGGCTCAATACGTTCTTGACTTGCTCAATTTGGGAACCTCTCTCTCTTGAATAAATCCTCCAATTTTTTCTGAAATTATGATCACTTGTTTGTCAGTACACGTGCTTAACATCTACTGATTTCCGTTCCATTCGGATAATTTCTTTGTGGTGCGTCTTAGAGTGCAATTAGCAGCCTTAGTGTCAAACGTTTAAAGATGTCTTTTCTTTTCTTCAAGACTGATCTGTAACATAATCCGAGGTATGGGTTAGGTCGGACGCCGATAATTTCGTTGCGAGTGGGCGAAGCCAACGAATGGGAACACGAAACCATAGTTGTGGTGACATATTGATCTGTTTCGTTGTCCGATGTCTTGGTTAGTTAGAATGGAGAAAGGCGTCAAGTAATTCGTTTTGAGGCTCGGTAGGTAACCTTGTGTTGAAGAAAGGAATAAGAAGCAATGTTTCCCGTTCGTTAATGACTGCCACAAAATCTTGTTTTATGCTGAAGAATTCAGTGTCCTTTCGCAAAAAAAAAGCTTTATATCTATTCTTTTTTATGTTCAATCGGGATTGATCTGCACATCAGCTATGTCGAAAGCAAACAGCCAGCTGTAGGGAAAGAATTATACGATGAATTAGAATACATGTCGACAAAAATTATGAAGTTTCGGAAGGTTAAATATGTATTATTACTTAGGGACCACTGAAAACCAGAATATTCAGGAACAGGTTCTCACGAACAAGATCCAGGCCGCCATTCCTAGCAATTTCGCGCTGTGTTCACGCTTAATATCTGAACATCCCATCGCGGATAAAGATGTGCACCTCTACTAGGCTACTGTGTGAGCCGTTATTAATACTGGGTGCCTTTACTAATGTTGGTCCGCATTTGGGCAACATACCTGTTGCCACATGGAAGGCCCGGTTCAATTGCAAGCAGCAGCTCTAGTGCCCGGAAAGCTGACAGCGGCTGGGAGAGTGGTGCGTTGACCACATGTTCCTCAGCCCGCTATCGGTAGAAAATATACCCGCGGCCGGCCAACGTCGCGTGGTCTTCAGTCCCTTATCGCCGAGTTTCTTTTCCTCGTAGTAATCGTCAGATGCACTGACTGAATACCACGGCTGCAGTGCCACGCTGCGCTGTTTTAGCATCCCCGTAGGATAACCATTCTGTATCTACAACGCTCCAGTGCAAAAAAGCAGGGACCATTGCAAATAGAAGAAAATCAAGTGAATTTTCGGATTAGCTAGTTCAAAACCGAGTACGAATCCTTCTGGACATCTTCTGGGTTAATTAGAGCGCGGATAAATATGACATAAAACAAGACAACAATAGTCACCCTGCTTTTAGATGTTGAGTTACATGGCTGGCGCCCTTGAAGTGATGAGCACTATAGCGCTTCGGCGGCGGAGCGATGCGCAGTGGGAAGCAGCAGTATACGAGCCAACAGAGTCATCATGGCGCATTTATCCGAAGCTCGCGTCTCTTGCGTCTTGTAGAGCGTACGTGTACAACTCCTGGCGTCAGTTTACGTGTGGTAACGGTATTTCACTACAGCAAATATGCCAAGAAGCGACGACGATAGTTTTTCACAGCATAAAAAATTACATAGGGAAAGGCTAAATCCGGAGCTGATCTCAATGACGCAGCTGCTAGGATGGGCAATGGTCGAAGCGTGTGGAATGGAACAGAGACAGAAAGCACATTTACGACGCCGCAAGTTATTCTCTATCTCGCTTTTCCCGCAAAGCATCACGCATCCGCTTATATATATATATATATATATATATATATATATATATATATATATATATATATATATATATATATATATACCACTTGTAGAATTCCGAGACTATTCGCCTTTTGTATAGCTCAAGAGCCGAGCTGAAGTGCCTTCGAAGACCACGGTGGAAGTGTCGTCCGGCAGCCGTACAACTGTTCCACTTCCAATTACGCAAAGTAGACGTGACAATAGGCGTTTCCTACCTCTCAGACGGCGTACCTCACCAACCGCTCGACTCAAAGTGAAGAGAGCAGACTTGCACGACAGAGATTGGGTTGCGCAGGTGGGAGGCCGCATTTGGCGTTATCTGCCACTCGGCTAACTCCACTCGTTAAGAGAATATACAGGGAGGAGGAACACAACCAGACGAGAGAAATAAGATGAGATGAGCTAAACTGCACATACGGCAGTATCTGCGGCGTTTTTGAGTATTAGTATGTGGTTTATTAAACTTCTTGGCAGATTGAAACTGTGTGCCGGACCGAGACTCAAACTCTATACTTTTGCCTTTCGCGGGCAGGTGCTCTATCCAATTTCTAAAAGTTTTTTTTCGAGATTCGAACTTGGGTCCTTTGCCTTTCGCGGGCAAGTGCTCCAGCATTTCTTTTTTACCTGACAACAGCAAAATGAGTCGTAACAGGGAGGACAGGAGGACGAAGCGGGCAGCGGTCGCAACCCGAGGTCTGGCCGTCACGTCCCCACCCCTCACCCGCTACAACGAATGTGAAGGGAAAGCAAGTAGGTCAAGGTAACGACAAAAATAGGTTTTTTAATGTAATATAATTTTGTTTTATTGTTATTTTTATTTTATCTTTTTTGTATTTTTTAGCTTATATCGACGACACAAGAGTGGTTCAGCATATCAGGACGTTCCTTGCAAGGGAGAGAGTGATACAGTGGCCCACGATATCTCTGGCAGACAAACACAGGAACTAAAATTTGAATTCAGGAATAAAAGAAAAAATAATTAAAACATAAGAAAGTAAGTTCAATATATATATTGGATTAGGAACGAGACATTATGCGAGGACACCGACTAGCACCACCTTACATGCACTACAAAACGCAGACAACTTGTGCAAAGTGGCGATGCAGCCAGACCGATTCGATGTATTCGTTATTGGGAAATTTGTCATTGACTTTGTGGTACCAAAACGTTCTGACGTCAGACGCAAGGAAAGGTTCATGGGTAGTCTTCCACACCGCTGACCACTGGACGTTCCAGTGTTGTGCCTCCAATGCATTGCACGGGCTGTGCATCGACAACAACTTATAAAAATCCTTCGCCGGCGGTGGGCGCGTTGTTGAAAGAGCGTGGTGTATGTAACTAAGTTCGACGAACTAGGTGGAAATGTGAGATAGCGAAGGAGCAGTGTGCACTGCGTTGATTGGTGGAGCAGGTGAGTCCGGTGTAAAGATTTCCAAGATGAATTGCGTAAGGGATGGCGAAGGTCCCCGTCGGTATCTCAGCATAGTGTTTATGTATAATGCAGTGGCCCTGGTCCCAGCGTGGACAAGACTGAGACCACCTTTTGCAGAAAGAAGAGTGGGGGTCTCGTATCCGACTATTAAAATGATGCCAGCAGAAACGAAGTACCGGAGGGTCTATTGGAGTTGACATCCCAGGCTCAATTGTAGAGAGTACTTGGGCGGCATGACTCAATTTAGGTGCCATGTATGTGTTGACATAAGTAATGGATTCAGGTCGCGCAAGAGACTGTGGCGAACGTAGTAACGGATGGACTGCAGCAATCAACGGTATGTTTTCACTACGGTATGCTGGGTGGACCTGGTGAAGTCGCTACCTAGATAACGGAGCATTGTGGCAGTGGGCAAAGGTAGTAGTTGCCCATCTTTGAGTCCACGTCAGATGTTCATGATCCTCGATTTGGTAACACTGAGGTGAGCCTACCTGATGTTTGTCCATAATGTTGGATCCGTGCTATGGCATCGTGCATTTCTGTGGGCGAGCGTGCAAGAAATAAGAGGTCGTCCGCATAGGCCAACCAACGGAACGTGTGGTTGCACAATGTAATTTATGTTACACCGGGTAGGAGGTCTTTGAAGCGAGGCTCGAGAGCAATCGTATACAAAACATTAGACACAGAGCATCGCCGCCTGAGCGAACGCCGGAAGGAAATCAGTCCAGCCAATCGTCCGTTCACCTGGACCGTGGACGTGACAGTAAGTGGCTAATGGTGTCTGTGAATGGGGACCCATGCGTTCCGTCACTGAGAGGAGATGGTGGTGGACCCAGTCGAAGATGCTGCTGAAATTTGTCGACACCAGTGCTACACAGAGGCGGCAGGAGGTGGCCAGCGCATAAAGGTCCCAGCTTTCATCTGTTGCCCTCTGGAGAGTTTGTTCTGAAGAAAGTTCTGCAAGTAATATGCACCTCCTAGATACGCGCATACGTGACGTGGAAGAATTATGGGCAAATTTTAAACACATTGTAAACCACGCATTGGACAAGAATGCTCAGGAAGCAAAGACAGTTGCACTCGTGGTACAAGAAAGATCGGGAGAATGAGGACAGGCAAAAGTTAGTAGAGATTCGTGCAGCTGTAAAAAGAGAGATGTGCGAAGCATTCAACCACTACCACCGTCATACCTTAGCAAAAGATCTTGCTGAAAACCCAAGGGAATTCTGGTCTTACGTAAAATCGATAAGCGGGTCGAAGGCTTCCATCCAGTCACTCACTGATTAGTCTGGCCTGGCAACGGAAGACAGCAAAACGAAAGCTGAAATTTTAAATTTAGCATTTGAGAAATCTTTCACGCAGGAGGATCGTACAAACATACCGCCGTTTGAGTCTCGTACAGATTCCCGTATGGGGGACATAGTGATAGACATCCCTGGGGTTGTGAAGCAGCTGAATAGGTTGAAAATAAATAAATCGCCAGGTCATGATGGGATTCCAGTTCGGTTTTACAGAGAGTACTCTACTGCATTGGCTCCTTACTTAGCTTGCATTTATCGCGAATCTCTTGCCAAACGTACAGTACTGAGCGACTGGAAAAAAGCGAAGGTGACGCCTGTATATAAGAAGGGTAGAGGGACGGATCCTCAAAATTACAGACCAATATCCTTAACATCGGTTTGTTGCAGGATTCTCGAACATATTCTCAGCTCGAATATAATGAATTTCCTTGAGACAGAGAAGTTGCTGTCCACGCATCAGCACGGCTTTAGAAAGCATCGCTCCTGCGAAACGCAACTCGCCCTTTTTTCACATGATATCTTGCGAACCATGGATGAAGGGTATCAGAAGGATCCCATATTCCTTGACTTTCGGAAAGCGTTTGCCTCGGTGCCCCCCGCAGACTCCTAGCTAAGGTACGAGCATATGGGATTGGTTCCCAAATATGTGAGTGGCTCGAAGACTTCTTAAGTCATAGAACCCAGTACGTTGTCCTCGATGGTGAGTGTTCATCGGAGGTGAGGGTATCATCTGGAGTGCCCCAGGGACGTCTGATAGGTCAGCCGTTGTTTTCTATCTACATAAATGTTCTTTTGGATAGGGTGGATAGCAATGTGCGGCTGTTTGCTGATGATGCTGTGGTGTACGGGAAGGTGTCGTCATTGAGTGACTGTAGGAGGATACAAGATAACTTGGACAGGATTTGTGATTGGTGTCAAGATTGGCAGCTAACTCTAAATATAGATAAATATAAATTAATGCAAATGAATAGGAAAAAGAATCCCGTAATGATTGAATACTCCATTAGTAGTGTAGCGCTTGACACAGTGACGTCGATTAAATATTTGGGCGTAACATTGCAGAGCGATACGAAGTGGGACAAGTATGTAATGGCAGTTGTGGGGAAGGCGGATAGTCGTCTTCGGATCATTGGTTTAATTTTAGGAAGATGTGGTTCATCTGTAAAGGAGACCGCTTATAAAACACTAATATGACCTATTCTTGAGTACTGCTCGAGCGTTTGGAATCAGGTCGGATTGAGGGAGGATATAGAAGCAATTCAGAGACGAGCTGCTAGATTTGTTACTGGTAGGTTTGATCATCACGCGACTGTTGCGGAAATGCTTGAGGAACACGGTTGGGAGTCTCTAGAGGAAAGGAGGCGTTCTTTTCGTGAATCGCTACTGAGAAAATTTAGAGAACCAGCATTTGCGGCTGACTGAAGTACAATTTTACTGCCGCCAACTTACACTTCGCGGAAAGACCACAAAGATAAGATAAGAGAGATTAGGGCTCGTACAGAGGCATATAGGCAGTCATTTTTCCCTTGTTGTGTTTGGGAGTGGAACAGGGAGAGAAGAAGCTAGTTGTGGGGTGAGGTACCCTCCTCCACGCAACGTATGGTGGACTGCGGAGTATGTATGTAGATGCAGATTTTATAATCCGCATTGAGTAAGTGAGGGGGGCGAAAGTTGGTGGTGTGTTAACCATCTTTCGGTTTGGGCAGCGGTATGAGAATGCCGTTGAAAAAGTCTGGTGGTACGTGGAAGGAAGTATTGAACAACTTCATGACATCTCAGTCCAATGTGGGAACTTCAGTGAGCTGAAGGTCTGATAAAATTCAAGAAGTAGGCTCGTGTATTTGATCAGCGCGCCTTTGCCGATCGCATCCGCCACTTCATCCGCTGTGATCAGTGTCACCAAGACTGCCGTCTCTATGTTGTTAAGAGTGTGGGCGAGGAGTTGTGAGAACATAGTCTGAAGCGGCGGCCGCCGCCCGTCGCCACCTCCTGTTCTTCATCGTAAAAACGTTGTTAATGTTCAGCGAAGGCTGAGACGACCGCTGTGTGAGTGCTGACACAGCTTCCAGTGTGAACGGTAAGGGTGGAGATGACTGAACGTCGTCGATGTCGATGACGGAGGTCAGATGTGGCACGAAGCGTGGATGGAGGCTCCTCATCAACGGTGTGTCGACAGCGAGACCGGCCCACCACGTTGAAGGGACAGAAGTTTGGTTTTGGTGCATTGGCGTTCGCGATGGACGTCCGGTGACATTGGGGGACATGAAGATCGCGGAACGCGGTGTAATAATGGTCCGTAGTATCAGGGTGCCACGCCGCTGCATCTCTGCCGCATTGGATGACCTCCCTCCTGATCGCCGGCTTCGCACTGGTCATCCACGACAGCATCGTCGACGTTGTCGCAGAATGTCAGGGTAGCAGTGATACATCGTCGACAACTTGGGTTGCGAAGAAGAGAGTTATTCAGCTTCCAGATACCTCGACCCCACCAAACTGGTGGGTTGTGGTGGCAGGAGTAAGGTGCACATGAACACGCAATGGTCGGAAATGGCCGGAAGTCACATTTCCGAGTGGGACACACCTGCCCCAAGGGTTGGAGCGTCGTCGTGGAGGGGAAAGTGATCACCATGCCGACGCAAACGTCGCTGTCGGTCAGTCACAAGCCCGGCCATTGTTTATGCACGTGTTATTCTGTATCAGATGACGGCAGAGAGGTGTGACGTCCCGACTCGGCGGCCGCTGTAAGTACGATAAACGTGTCGAGAGGATGTGGGGTGGCGTTATTCGTCCCGGTGCGGGTCGCGGACGACGGCCGTAAGACGGTTTCCCCATTGTTAGCGAAGGCAAGAACGTCCAAGTGATGGTGCTGAGACATGTGGCACTGGTCGAGGTGGCCATGTGACAAACTTGAAGTTGTTGTCGTCGTGGTGAGTGCCTCCGCATTCATCACTGGCAGGACTGTCACGGTGGTTGGTGGTGGCACGTCCGTAAGAGGAAGTAATCGGACAAAACTATGGCCCTGAAACCTCCGATGCAGAGGTAGCGGGGTACACGGCTTCGAAGTCCAATGCGAACTTGCCACACACCGTTCAGGACAGAATATGCCCTGAACTGTGCCCACCTCTCGGCAACCTATCACATGACCGCACCGTAGCGTCAGAGGGCCTCGATCACAACGCCGCAGAGAGTTCGATAGGTAGTTTGAAAACTCTGATCGTTCTGACACTGAGACCAGTATGGTCAGCCGTGGCGGGTCCTACGTTGCTGTCAGAGTGGGCCTCTCGTACGATTTTGTCACATGCCACGTACACAATCATTTTCACATAGACAGTACTACGGACTATGGAAAGGTGGATCCCTAAGATTTCTATGAGCGACATCTTCGCTTCATCGCGCAGGAATCGTTCGACAATCGAGCGGCTCGAGACGGGCGAAATCGGGGCAACAAGTGAATCGCAATGTCGCTTTGCAAAAACAGACATGTCTGATGGGATATCGCAATCACTGGTTATACAATGTTACTTATAATCCGTATTGATTGCAAAAATGTTTATTTACATGACCGGTTTCGATTCCTCTAGAACCATCTTCAGATCTGCAATTTCGGCTACTGGAGTAACCCGTCCACACACAGCACCTTCACATGTTGCGTCACATGTGACGCAGCATGTCAAAAGGTAGTCTTTTATGAAGCGTTTATTAATAAATCCGTCACAACTGCAGTGCGAGTTGGATTCTGACTTTTATAGTGAGCGTATTCATATGACATTGTGACATTTATATACCGTCACTGCGTGACGCATGTTTTGCCAATGTTAGAGGGTTGTCATTAAGATCACGCCATTTCAGTGCAGCCTCAGTAGGTCAGGCTTGAGAATGAAACGTCGATTCGAAACTAGTCGCCAAAATATATATACGGCAACTGTGACAGATCTGTTAATAGACTTTTTATGAAATTAAAGAGTGCTGATCCTACACCAACAAAATGTTGAAACTGCATAATAGCTATTCATTTAGTCACAAAAACAACAGAAAACTAATTACGTAGACTGAGTTCCTGCAACTTTCAATAGCATATCGGGCAACAAGTTTCACTGAATGCACTCCATCAGTTGCCAGGTTTTCGGATTCCTCCCAGTTCATGTACACGTAACGAAGATCCTTTCCCAAAGTTCCTTTCCATGTGTTACGAGGCCTCGCTCTACTTCTGTAATCCTACCCATGTGTTGGTTTATAGAACAGTGCTGATTTGGTGATCATTCCATCTTTTGCAAATAGAACGCGCCCCTCTAGCTTTAGGCCTCTTCCAGCAGGCAGCGTAGATCACATCTTCTTAGCGCTCGATAACTGATCTTCAAAATTCGCCTCAAGCATCGTTGGTGAAAATCATTGATCTTGTGTGGTGATTTTACTGACATTTTCCAGATCTCACATGGGTGTATGGTCATTTGTAGAATGATAGAGTCCAAAACTTCGTGGACATTCCTATACAGTCTAATTACCGTTCCGATCGCATTCATTGGAAGACTGCAGAGTCTTTCCCCAATGCTGCTGCTGATTTCTGCATTTACGTCCCTGTTATTACGCATAAGGCTGCCGAGGTCAGGAAATAGGTCAACATCTCGTAGTCCCTTCTCTAGTACTCTAATTTGTGTAGATACATTTCGAATTTTTATGCACATTGTGTTTGTCTTAGCACCATATATTTTTAGGCCTACAGAAATGGTCGTTCCATCCAGCTTCGTAGTCATTAATTGTAAGCTTTGACGTGGCTCTGTCACAATAATATTTTTATGTCGTCTCGTTGTCTCTGTAGAGCTGTATCACGGGAGAAAGGAGGAGATGATGTTCGGTGGTTAGTATTCTCCTTCTGTAACACTAACTGCACGCATAGAATAACAGGGTTCTTTATGCCTAAGAATGGAAAGTTTACTTAACTCAAAATGGACGTTTTAGTTCGAGCTCTTCTGTATAGTCCACGTTAGCCTCACTGCTGGTGAAGTACTGCCACTGCAATTCCCGCTGTTCTGCGACTAATGACACTGGAACTTACTCGGAGCGACAGACTGCACACAATCAAACTAACTGGCTCTCCGGTCCGGGGCGGTTATGTAACTACTAGCGTCCGAGAGGGCGTTTCCGGCGCGCTTCCTGTGAGTCTGCTTTTGGCTTCTGTCGATCCTCGCTCAACTTCCATGCCGCATGGTCTACTGGCCCCAGCTTACGCCAGCACATTCCTATTCTCCCCCCCCCCCCCTCCCCACAAAAAAATGCTGCATCGTTGTTGTCTAGTGAGGCTGCGAACGACAGTGGGGAGGGAGGCAAGACGCTGGACGTAGAGGTGGGCCAGGAGCTGTGACTGGAGGACAGCGGACTCCCGACCGCACCACGTCATCTGACTTGCGGAGCAACAGGAACATCCTCCAGAAAACTGCTGCCAGGGTACACGTGCAGGGGACGGCGATGGCGGGTCCAGATCCATGAGATCGGCGAGCACGGATGGTAGAGGCGATGCCGCATAATCCATCCGCTCCTCCTGGTGTGCTCTGTAGCACCGTCGGGTGGCTGCGAAGGCCGCGAGGCCATGAATCTTGGGGACGAAAAGCAGCCGAATCACGGGGGAAATGACATACACGAATTTGGTTCTAGTGGTCGTGTTGTAAACCATCGAGACCTGCAATCAACTGCATACAAGAGCCAATGCGTTCCTGGATCCACGCCTATTTCCCAGTGCACATGGTTGCCATAAACCCTGAAAAGAACAAGATCTCGCGGTGCAAACCGATACGATACTTTCAGACCGTTGGCAGCGCCGGATACTGCGGTAGGTGTAGCAGCGTCCGACTGCGGCAGCCATGCAGAAGTTCCGCCGACGATAGTCCGTATGGTGGGTGGGAGCGATATGAGGCGAGAAAGAGTTGCAGCACCTGTTCCTATGTGTGGGTGGTGCGAAGCTTGGCCATATCTTGTTTAAAAGTGCGTACGAAGCGTTCTGCTTCTCCTTTGGACTGGGGGTGAAACGACGAATGCCATTTTGTTCACAAAACTGTTCAAAATCACGTGAAGTGAACTGTGGTCCGTTGTCTGACAAGTATTTCTGGCAAACCTATGCAAGATATGGAGCCCAAAACTTTAATGGTGCTACGAGATGTGAGAGAAGCCATAGGCACTCAAAATGGGAACTTGCGAAGAGAGTCTAACACTACGAGCCAACGAGTGTTCGAAAACGGTCCTGCGAAATCTGTGTGCACTTGTTCCCATAGCGATTGAGTATTAGGCCATGCTGAGAATGTCTGTCGCGGAGCAGATTGGTTTTTCCCCCAATGTATGACACCGTTATGTCGTCTGTTCAATGTGGGTGTCCATACCCTGCCAAGTACAATGCCAGCGCGCTAAACTGTTTAGTGCGAACAATCCCCAAATGTCCTTGATGGAGCAACCACAACACTTCCTTTTGCAACAATTTTGGAATAAGCACACGGGATTGTCCATTGTCATTTTGAACTAGAATCACACCCTGTTGAACTGAAAGGTTATGCTGACGTGCAAAATATTGGCGCACAACTGAGTTCTGGATACTGTTTAATGAAGAAGGCCAAGACGTGCGAAAATAATGCAACGAAGTATTGAGATCTGGGTCTGCTTCTGTGGCCTGTGCTGTTTTTCTGTAGTGCAAACGAAAAGATCCCAGCAATTTAGACTCCTGCGCATCAATTTGGCAGCAAGATGTGGCAGATGTATCAAAATCATAGTCTGGGCCCATCGGAAGGTGAGATAGGGTGTCTGCATTGCCATGCTTCGTCGTAGGCCTGTACACAATTTCAGACTAATATTGCGAAGGCAACAAAGCCCAATGTTGCTATATTTGAGCAATGCGTGGAGGGACTGCCTTTAACTGATGAAACAAGGACTGCAAAGACTTGTGATCTGTCACTAAAAAAGAACTTGTGAACATGCAAATAGTGATGGAATTTAGTCACACCATACACAAAAGCGAGAGCAATTGCTCTGAGTTTGAATTAACAACTTCGAGGCAAAAGCAATAGGTCTATGTTGTGCACCAATTCTATGCGAAAGCATAGCGTCGATTCCGCAAGAAGCAGCGTCGACTTGCAAAACTAGTGGCTTGGCAGGGTATAAATGCACTAAACATCTGCCACCGAGAAAGGCATTTTTGAATTTCTGAAATGCGTTTTGTCGCTCTTGAGTCCACACGAAAGGTACATTTTTGAGACGCTGCAATCTGAGTGGCATTCGGTTGAACCGAATGTATGTAGTACGTCATCTTGCCTAGTACTGGGTCCAATTTAGACACATTCCGAGGAACAGGCAGGTCACGGATTGCAAGAAAATGAGATTGGAGTGGGTGCACAGCCTGACTGTTTATCACGTGACCTAAGTACTCTAATTCAGTTTGAAGAAAAGTCACACTTTTCAAGACGACACTTGAGTCATTTTTCTGAAAACACTGGAAAAAGAGTACGTAAATTGGCAATGTGTTCCTCTGGTGTCGAGGCACCACAATATCGTCAAGGATCTTTGAACAAAATGGCACTTTTTCAGTCAGCTGTTCCAAGTAACGTTGAAAAATGGCGGGTGCGGAAGCACTACAGAGGGCAAATGCAAATACTTGAACAGTCCCAAGTGTATGTTTACAACAAACACTTTGTTGTTCTTCATCCAATGGAATTTGCAAGTAGGCATGACGCAAACGTCTTGCAGCAGCAAGCCTGTCCATGAATTCCTCATGGCGAGGAACGGATAAGTGTCAACTACTGTCTGTGGGTTGACTGTAGACTTAAAGTCAACACTAATGCGAATGCGACCAGAAGGCTTACGCAACAAAATGAGAGGACTTTCCCACCGACTAGCTTGAATGCTAGCAATTACACCACTATCTTGCAATTCTTTTGGTTCACCTGTTATTTTCTCTCAAAGCATTTGGGACTGGGCGGGCCCGGAAAAATTTAGGCTGTGCATTATCTTTCAATGTAACATGCTTTACAAAGTTATTAGCTTTCCCCATTCCTCCTGAAAATAGTTCAGAAAAATCTTTATGGAAACTGTCTACACCGTCTTGTGGTACAAATGTAGAGACAGACAGTACATTGTCGTGGATGCTAAGGCCAAACAAATCAAAGGCATCTAAACCGAATACGTTCTCACCATCTCTTGATTTCAACACAGTAAAATTCGATGTCCTGGTGCGAGATTTGTAAGTGGCAGGCGAACTACACTGTCCAAGGACTGGAATTTTCTGTCCGTTGTGAGCATTGAGGTGCTTGCTAGATTTAAAAAGGCGTGGTGGCTGATGTATCTGTATGTAACTGAAGGTTCACACGACGGCCAGAAATTCGTAATTAGACAAATAGTTTGTTAGGAAGTCGTTGCACGGCACTAGGGGCCTAAGGAGGCACATCCTTAACCTTACTTTTGTCGGAAGCTGTTGTACGTTTGGGAAATACAGCGTACAGCGTTCAATGTATGTGCATGAGCCTATGTTTTCTGGGAGCGGGCAATGTTGCAGACGAACTGCTTGGACATGATCATTTTTCCACACGTGTAACACTTTACGTTACGTGATGGGCAGCCTTGTTTTTTATGGCGAGAAAAACATCTAGGGCAAGACTTCACTAAGTTCACAGCTCTGTTTAGATGTTTACGTGACTGTCCGCGAGGCTGTGTACGCACTCGCTGTTGAGGCTGCGCGACTCGACTCGACCAGACAAATTGGGGCCTGGTCAAACTTATCGGTCGCTATGGCATCCAAATCATATTGCTCTCAGGTTTTTAACACTTTGGGAAGTGATGGATAGGAGTATTTTAGGATCTGTTCCCGTATTCTACTATCTCGGACTTTGAATGTTATAGCATCTCTAATCATTAAGTCGCTGTAAAAGTGGTCACAACTACACTTAAATTTACACTTGCTAGTTATGTCCGTTAATTCTGTGTACCACTGACGGTACGTCTGTTTCGGCTTTTTCTGCAAACGAAAAAACTGATATCTGGCTGCAAATACTTGGTCTTGCTGATCATACTACTGAGTTAGTGCAGTGATTGCTTCGTCATAACTGAGTTCGTCGGGAGACCCCGCTGGGAATAGTTTTTGTACTCATATTAACCTGAACATTGGGGACCCCGCAATCGAAAGAAAGTAATGTAGCTTCACAGTACCTTGAACTCGATGAACTGCACAAGGGGCTTGGAACTGTGTCAGATACTCGAGCCATTCCTCTTCTGTGAAGTTAAATTGCCGGAAAGGCGGTTTGCTGGTAGGTGGCACTTGTTGGGTGTGTCGGTCCGTCGGCTTTTGTTGTTGTTGTTTTTGTAGGTCCAACGCTCCTTGTGCAGCCAGAAGTTGTTGTACCGTCGTTAGTAAGGCATCAATTTGTTGTTGGTTCTGAAACTGAAAAGCTTGTATTCGATCCATCACATTGGCCGGTAGTGGCTGTGGCGCTGGTGCAGGGGGTCGAAAGGGCGGGGTAGCTATGGTTTACACAAATACGTTTTAGCAAAAAAGAAAAACAAGCAAAGCCTCTGAAAAGAGAAATCTGATTAGTTCTGTGTCACACCCCCCTCCCCCCCCCCCTCCCTAGAGTACACGCAAAAAAAAGTTTGTAAGCACTTGAATGCGATCGCATCTACAATCTGAAATAAAAGTGAAGCAAGCAAATTCTTCGGCACCAAAGGATTATAGTCGCCATCTTTTATGTCTTCGCATGGTATCTGTAGAGCTGTACCATGGGAGCAAAGAGAGGATGACGATTATTGGCCGGTATCGTCTTTTTATAATACAACCTGCACGAATAGATTAATTGGGTTCTTTATTCATAAGAATGAAAAGTTTACTTAACTCAATATAGACGCTGTGGTACAAGCTCTTCTGTATAGTCCGCGTCAGCCTCACTGTTGGTGAAGTACAAACTTCACTACGTTCACTATTACGTTTTTTATGTGCTACCTGTCTCTGAGTTTGAGGCGGAGCTAACTGCTACTACGATTCCCGATGGGCTGCGACTGATGACACTGGTTCAAATGACTCTGAGCACTATGGGACTTAAAATCTATGGTCATCAGTCCCCTAGAACTTAGAACTACTTAAACTTAACTAACCTAAGGACATTACACAACACCCAGTCATCACGAGGTAGAGAAAAACCCTGACCCCGCCGGGAATCGAACCCGGGAACCCGGGCGTGGGAGATGACACTGGAACTTACTTGGAGCGACAGACTGCACAGACTGGAACTAACTGACCCTCCGGTCCGCGGTGGCGTTGGTGGTGCATTTCCTACGAGTCTGCTTTTGGCTTGTGTAGGGGTAGCGTCTTTGATTCATAATCAAAACGTCTTCGGTCCCGGGTTCGATCCCCGCCACTGCCTAAATTTTGATAAATAATCAGCATTGGCGGCCGAAGACTTCCGGCATAAGAAGTCAGCCTCATTCTGCCAACGGCCTTGTCAAAGAGGGCGGAGGAGCGGATAGAGGTTCAGGGCACTCTCTTGTCCTAGGGGTGGGAAATTGCCCCTGAAGGCGGAAGAATCAGCAATGATCAACGACATGAGGATGCAGAATGCAATGGAAACCACTGCATTAAAGACACGTAACGTGTATCCACAGGTCATGTGGCCTGTAGTTGAAGAAGTGTCATGATGATCTCTCCATTGGCAAAAGATTCCTGAATAGTCCCCCATCCGGATCTCCGGGAGGGGACTGCCAAGGGGGAGGTTACCGTGAGAAAAATATTGAATAATCAACGAAAGGATAATGTTCTACGAGTCGGGGCGTGGAATGTCAGAAGCTTGAACGTGGTAGGGAAACTAGAAAATCTGAAAAGAGAAATGCAAAGGCTCAAACTAGATATATTAGGAGTCAGTGAAGTGAAGTGGAAGGAAGACAAGGATTTCTGGTCAGATGAGTATCGGGTAATATCAACAGCGGCAGAAAATGGTATAACAGGTGAAGGATTCGTTATGAATAGGAAGGTAGGGCAGAGGGTGTGTTACTGTGAACAGTTCAGTGACCGGGTAGTTCTAATCAGAATCGACAGCAGACCAAGACCGACAACGATAGTTCTGGTATACATGCCGACGTCGCAAGCTGAAGATGAACAGATAGAGAAAGTGTATGAGGATATTGAAAGGGTAATGCAGTATGTAAAGGGGGACGAAAATCTAATAGTCATGGGCGACTGGAATGCGGTTGTAGGAGAAGGAGTAGAAGAAAACGTTAGAGAATATGGGCTTGGGACAAGGAATGAAAGAGGAGAAAGACTAATTGAGTTCTGTAACAAGTTTCAGCTGGTAATAGCGAATACTCTGTTCAAGAATCACAAGAGGAGAGGGATACTTGGAAAAGGCCGGGAGATACGGGAAGATTTCAATTAGATTACATCATGGACAGACAGAGATTCCGAAATCAGATACTGGATTGTAAGGCGTACCCAGGAGCAGATATAGACTCAGATCACAATATGGTAGTGATGAAAAGTAGGCTGAAGTTCAAGACATTAGTCACGAAGAATCAATACGCAAAGAAGTGGGATACGGAAGTTCTAAGGAATGACGAGATACGTCTGAAGTTCTCTAACTCTATAGATACAGCAATAAGGAATAGCGCAGTAGGCAACACGGTTGAAGAGGAATGGACGTCTCTAAAAAGGGCCATCACAGAAGTTGGGAAGGAAAACATAGGTACAAAGAAGGTAGCTGCGAAGAAACGATTGGTAACAGAAGAAATACTTCAGTTGATTGATGAAAGGAGGAAGTACAAACATGTTCCGGGAAAATCAGGAATACAGAAATACAAGTCGCTGAGGAATGAAATAAATAAGAAGTGCAGGGAAGCTAAGACGAAATGGCTGCAGGAAAAATGTGAAGACATCGAAAAAGATATGATTGTCGGAAGGACAGACTCAGCATACAGGCAAGTCAAAACAATCTTTGGTGACATTAAAAGCAACGGTGGTAACATTAAGAGTGCAACGGGAATTCCACTGTTAAATGCAGAGGAGAGAGCAGATAGGTGGAAAGAATACATTTAAAGCCTCTATGAGGATGAAGATTTGTCTGATGTGATAGAAGAAGAAACAGGAGTCGATTTAGAAGAGATAGGGGATCCAGTATTAGAATCGGAATTTAAAAGAGCTTTGGAGGACTTACGGTCAAATAAGGCAGAAGGGATAGACAACATTCCATCAGAATTTCTAAAATCATTAGGGGGAGTGGCAACAAAACGACTATTCACGTTGCTGTGTAGAATATATGAGTCTGGCGACATACCATCTGCCTTTCTGAATAGCATCATCCACACAATTCCGAAGACGGCAAGAGCTGACAAGTGCGAGAATTATCGCACAATCAGCTTAACAGCTCATGCATCGAAGCTGCTTACAAGAATAATATACAGAAGAATGGAAAAGAAAATTGATAATGCGCTAGGTGACGATCAGTTTGGCTTTAGGAAAAGTAAAGGCACGAGAGAGGCAATTCTGATGTTACGGCTAATAATGGAAGCAAGGCTAAAGAAAAATCAAGACACGTTCATAGGATTTGTCGACCTGGAAAAAGCGTTCGACAATATAAAATGGTGCAAGCTGTTCGAGATTCTGAAAAAAGTAGGGGTAAGCTATAGGGAGAGACGGGTCATATACAATATGTACAACAACCAAGAGGGAATAATAAGAGTGGACGATCAAGAACGAAGTGCTCGTATTAAGAAGGGTGTAAGACAAGGCTGTAGCCTTTCGCCCCTACTCTTCAGTCTGTACATCGAGGAAGCAATGATGGGAATAAAAGAAAGGTTCACGAGTGGAATTAAAATACAAGGTGAAAGGATATCAATGATACGATTTGCTGATGACATTGCTATCCTGAGTGAAAGTGAAGAAGAATTAAATGATCTGCTGAACGGAATGAACAGTCTAATGAGTACACAGTATGGTTTAAGAGTAAATCGGAGAAAGACGAAGGTAATGAGAAGTAGTAGAAATGAGAACAGCGAGAAACTTAACATCAGTATTGATGGTCACGAAGTCAATGAAGTTAAGGAATTCTGCTACCTAGGCAGTAAAATAACCAATGACGGACGGAGCAAGGACATCAAAAGCAGACTCGCTATGGCAAAAAAGGCATTTCTGGCCAAGAGAATTCTACTAATATCAAATACCGGCATTAATTTGAGAAAGAAATTTCTGAGGATGTACGTCTGGAGTACAGCATTGTATGGTAGTGAAACATGGATTGTGGGAAAACCGGAACAGAAGAGAATCGAAGCATTTGAGACGTGGTGCTATAGACGAATGTTGAAAATTAGGTGGACTGATAAGGTAAGGAATGAGGAGGTTCTACGCAGAATCGGAGAGGTAAGGAATATGTGGAAAACACTGATAAGGAGAAGGGACAGGATGATAGGACATCTGCTAAGACATGAGGGAATGACTTCCATGGTACTAGAGGGAGCTGTAGAGGGCAAAAACTGTAGAGGAAGACAGAGATTGGAATACGTCAAGCAAATAATTGAGGACGTAGGTTGCAAGTGCTACTCTGAGATGAAGAGGTTAGCACAGGAAAGGAATTCGTGGCGGGCCGCATCAAACCAGTCAGTAGACTGATGAAGAAAGAAAGAAAAAAAAAAGATCTAAAGATCTTCGCGGAACCTCTATGTCGCATGGTATGCTGGCACCAGCTAACGCCAGCGTAGTTATCATCAGCAAACTCCAGATTCGTAAACCAAGGCTGATCATTCCAAGGTAAGCCGTGTTCGAATTATCCATAGGTTTCTCTATTGCGATGTATATGAAAAAGAAAGGTGAAAAACCACATCCTCATCTGATACCTGTAAGAATGCTAAAGAAATGGCTGTTCCCATGTGCTTTCTGTTCGTATACAGCAGTTCGAGTCTACGTACAGGTTTCTGAAATCATCAATGAGATGATCAGTAATTGCATACAGGCTTACAGTACTCTACACTGATTCAAGATGATACTGTCAGAAGCTGCTTCTTTTGTTTATTAAATCTTCGAAGTTTTTGTGCAGGGGTCAATAGTTGAATTCTACGAATTTTTCTGTTGTGTTTTCCAGAACAAATATTTTTTTGAGAGCAGGATTTCCCACTTCGAAAGCCATCCTGTACTTCTTGTAGGGGACGGTCTGCTGCTTCTTGTATCCTTTTAGGAAGAATGAGGTAAAACGGTGTGTGGCACAGAGAGAAGCGTAATATCTCTCCAAATAGGCGATCTAGCCGGCCGATATGGCTGTGCGGTTCTAGGCGCTTCAGTCTGGAACCGCGTGACCGCTACGGTCGCAGGTTCGAATCCTGCCTCGGGCATGGATGTGTGTGATGTCCTTAGGTTAGTTAGGTTTAAGTAGTTCTAAGTTCTAGAGGACTGATGACCACAGACGTTAAGTCTCATAGTGCTCAGAGCTATTTTTAGGCGTTCTAAAAAATAGCTGCTCCAGATTACCAACCGATGCAAGTCAGTTGCAAAGTGACACCGAAATTGTAGCATTTGAGGTTTGAAGAGGAAAATATAACGTAGATGCTTAGCAGAGGTAAGTCGAGAAGGAAACGTTTACGCATGGTAGAGAACCATGAAGAGAGAAGTGGGAAGGGGGGAGGGGGCAGGTGAGAGGGTACGGGTGAATTAGGGAGCGTCGGAACATCAGCACTCCACCACAATCTCAGCCGATTAATGTGAATGGCGGGTAATGACGAACGAGTCTGATTTGGAGGCGCTTTCCCCGTGACTGGCGCTTTGTGTGCGAATGAATCAGCGCGCTAGTAGCCGCCACGTGCCGCTCCCCTCCTCGTCCTTCAGGTTCCTCTCCCTCCCCTCCTTGCACCCAACTGCCGTGGCAGCCCCTCCAAACACAAGCGCGCGCGCACACACACACACACAGACACACACACACACACACACACACAGACGCTGTTCCCTGAAAACACGTGGAAAATTCTCAGGGAGACTTGATGTTTACGTTGAGCGCTAACGCAAATTCTACCTAAAAATTTACAGCCGGAGTGCTGCACTCCAGCTCGAAAGATAACGCTCGCAAAAGTCTGATACACTTCCAAACATTCTGAGGCATCTGGAAATACACTATGTGATCAAAAATATCCGGACACCTGGCTGAAAATGACTTAAAAGTTCGTGCCGCCCTCCATCGGTAATGCTGGAATTCAATATGGTGTTGGCCGACCCTTAGCCTTGATGACAGCTTCCAGTCTCGCAGGCATATCTTCAATCAGGTGCTGGAAGGTTTCTTGGCGAATGGCAGCCTTTATTCACGGAGTGCTGCACTGAGAAGAGGTATCGATGTCGGTCGCTGAGGCCTGGCACGAAGTCGGCGTTCCAAAACATTCATAAGGTGTTCTATATGATTCAGGTCCTGTAATGGACACTGAAGCGCCTAGAACCGCACGGCCACACCGGTCGGCTAGGCGCTACAGTCTGGAACCGCGCGACCACTAAGGTCGCAGGTTCGAATCCTGCCTCGGGCATGGATGTGTGTGATGTCCTTAGGTTAGTTAGGTTTAAGTAGTTCTAAGATCTAGGGGACTGATGACTTCAGATGTTAAGTCCCATAGTGCTCAGAGCCATTTGAACCAAGAACTACTTGCAGTGGATCCTGATTTAGTTTGGAATTTCTCAGTGATGGTCTGGATAGATGTCTACCTATTACACATTACGTTCCTTTTCAATTGGCGGCGGTCCTTGTCAGTTAACAGACGAGGTCGGCCTGTACGCTACCGTGCTGTACGTGTGCCTTCACGTTTCCAATTCACTGTTACAACGGAAACAGTGGACCTAGGGATGTTTAGGAGTGTGGAAATCTCGCATACAGACGTATGACGCAAGTGACACCCAATCACCCGACCAAGTTCGAAATCCGTGAGTTCCGCAGAGCTTCCCATTCTGGTCTCTCACCATGTCTAATGACTACTGTGGTCGTTGATATGGAGTACATAGCAGTAGGTGGCGGCACAATGCACCTAATATGAAAAACGTACGTTTTTTTGGGTGCCCGGATATTTTGATCACATAGTGTATGTATTCGTCGAGTAATTGAATCGGTACGACAAGAGCCAATGCTGGTAGAAATAGTACAGTTTTGTATTTAGAACGGTAGCACAGGCAACTGGGAACAACTCGCAAGATTTTAAAGTGCGATTCTGTAATTTATCGTTCGTCTGAGATCTGCATACGGTCTTGGCAACAGTAGAATTACTGTGTTCATCCGTTACATATGGATGAAGTTTGGTGGTATGGCCCCCTTATATACGGCGGTTGGATAAAAGGATGGGAACGCCAAAAACGCAACATATTACCACACCTAGTACAGTTTAAGAGACCCGGACGTTGTCATGCAGAACACCTTTATGTATGTTTTTCAAGGGAATGTCGTGCCATTCTTCCTGCGAAGTAGTTGCAAGGTGGGGTAATGACGATAGAGGAGGACAGCAATCACGTGACATTCTCTTCAAAAGGCGCAATAATATTGTGATCTGGTGACCGTGGTGGCCAGGGGAGTAGGGACAAATTCATCCTCCTGCTCGCAAAACCACACCTGGACGATGCGAGCTGTGTGAACACAGCGTCAGCACTGGCAAAGAAACGTTGTACCATCGGATCGATCAGATCAGCCACAATACCACTTGCCTGTAATGCGGCCTTGTACTGTAACCACAGGGCCCACGAATGACACAATATGGCTGCCTAAATCATCATCGATCCCCTGCCACTTTTTACTCCTATGACGTAAACTCGCCCAGAAGCCGGGAACAGTGTGAAATAATGCTCATCCGACCCAATGCTTTTCTTCCACTGCTCCATAGTCCAGGTTTTATGGCTTCGGCACAACGTTTTCCTATAAATGGCATTATCATCTCTGATGGCATTCCAGCTCGCCCTGCAAGTTCCCCGAGCTCACTTCGCGTTTTTTTTTTTTTTTTTTTTTTTTTTTTTTTTTGGCAATGACAGGGTTCGAGAGTGGGTTTTTCAGTTCTGCGTTGACTTTTACTCAAAGCTTCTTATTTTTGATCACAGTTTACTGTAGTGACCGTCTGTCACGATCACTCAACACAAACTCAAAATTTCAGGGATATACAGTCAATAAATAATTGAATTCATTATCGTATATGGGGTCCGCAACAGCATATTTTCCTAGAAATACGGGAAAGAAACTTTCTCGACTGCCACCTATGTATCCACAATGTATACGCTGTTAACGAATGAGCCACTGGGGTGGCCACCCAGGTGTTCGGGTAGTAGCCATGAAACCTGTGTTAGATTCTCAGATACGTTCTGCTGTTTTTTTATTTGTATTTTCTACTGCATCGAAACAAACAGGAGTACGAGGGTTAATAATAATAAAAAAAGCACTCCGTCTTCAGGCCACGAGTGGCCTACCAGGACCATCCGACCGCCGTGTCATCCTCAGAGGAGGATGCGGATAGGAGGGGCGTGGGGTCAGCACACCGCTCTCCCTGTCGCTACTGTACGGTCGAGTAGCTCCTCAATTAGCATCACGAGGCTGAGTGCACTCCGAACAATGGCAACAGTGCATGGCGGCGGAATGGTCACCCATCCAAGAGCCGGCCACGCCCAACAGCGCTTAACTTCGGCGATCTCACGGGAACCGGTGTATCCACTGCGGCAATGCCGTTGCCGTAGGAGGGTTAATAAGGTAAGTAAATCGATAAAGAATAATGACAAGGCACGACAATGTCTCCAACGACTTGGATTAGTAAATAATTAAAATTTTAAGCGTCGTTGTATGAAAACAAATCCGAGTTACACTCCTGAGAAGACGAGCATTCGAGTCACGTTCTTTCACTAGGGGAGAAACGGGTTCACGTTGCTGTTAGCAGTATACATCAAATAAGGTTTGCGTACACGGCGCAATACTCCATCACAGCGCCTGCAAAACTGTTGCTATACGTTTTTCTATACTTAGAAGAAACTAACGATTAATTTGGCCCACAGGGCTCGGAAGAGGTCAATCTTTTGACCGACTCGCTAAAAAATGTTTACGTCACTTGCTCCAAATCCGAGAAATTCACAAATTCACTTAGCAAAACAAATTTTGAGATTATTTTAATACCATACCTTGCAGATAACAAGTTTTCTCTGATATTGGATTCCTGGGATGGACAATCTAACACGGTCACGTATGATAGCATGTTTGTAGAATGATGACTAGGACCAGCCGACTTGTACGGTATAAGTAATACTCCCGAACGGCACACCTGTGTGCCATCCGTGTAATGTTTATTTTTGTCGTCATGTTAAAAGCTTGTCTACTATGCTTCAAAATTACAGTCTGTTTCTGGAAATCCAGCGGATATTGCACAACTGCGCAGGTGTAATAACGATTCACAAGATATTTAAACATCAATTTTTAGCAACGATTTTCCAGGTAATGTTATCGTAAGCATGGTAAGCGTCAAAATTAATCGCCAAAAAATATTTTTAAATCTTTGCATTGAACGATGTAGTTGTATAAATATTGCTTCCATTGGTTGTTCTTGGTACCGTGAGTGAATTTTGTTTGAATGTTTATGTGAAAAGCACCATCCATCTAGTTGTTTGAAGAAACTGATGGCATGTAGCAGAGTGAGTGAAAAAGTACTATTAAGCCATCAGGATTAAATTTTTAATTATTTAGTAATCCAAGTAGTTTGAGAAGTTTATTTGCCTACCTTGTTATTATTCCTTACTGATTTACGTAGTAACGCTCTTATTCCTACCAATTTTGAAACAAAAAGAAATACAAATAAAAAAGAACCACAGGATGCATTTGGGAAACAACCACGCACTATGTGATCAAAAGTATTCGGGCACCCCCGAAAACATACGTTTTTCATATTACGTGCATTGTGCTGCCACCTACTGCCAGGTGCTTCATATCAGAGACCTCAGTAGTAATTTGGCATCGTGAGAGAGCAGAATGGGGTGCTCCGCCAAACTCACGTACTTCGTATGTGGTCAGGTCAGTGGGTGTCACTTGTGTCATACGTCTGTGGGCGAGATTTCCACACTCCTAAACATCCATAGGTCCACTGTTTCCGATGTAGTAGTGGAGTGGAAACGTGAAGGGACACGTACAGCACAAAAACAAACAATCCGACCTCGTCTGTTGACTGACAGAAATCGCCGACAGTTGAAGAGGATCGTAATGTGTAATAGGCAGATATCTATCCAGATCATCACTCAGGAATTCCAAACTGCATCAAGATCCACTGCAAGTACTATGAGAGTTAGGTGGGAGGTGAGAAAACTATGATTTCATGGTCCATCGGCTGCTAATAAGCCACCCACCACGCCGGTAAATGCCAAACGATATTTCGCTTGGAGTAAGGAGCGTAAACATTGGACGATTGAACAGTGGAAAAACGTTGTGTGGAGTGACGAATCACGGTACACACTGTAGAGATCGGATGGCAGTGTGTGGTTATGACGAATTCCCAGTAAACGTCATCTGCCAGCGTGTGTAGTGCCAACAGTAAAATTCGGAGGCGGTAGTATTATCCTATAGAACACCTTTGGGATATTTTAACTGACCACACTGTTTGCACGACTTTGTTGTTACGTGACTTTCCACAACGAACACCCGCTGCTCCACTGTGACTACCACCATCCCCTCATACTGACACAGTGCGCACTACGCCTTGAAGCGGTGTGGATCGCGTGGCAGGTGTACACGGGGTGTGTGGTTACACGCATACATTCATGTCCAATGTTATCCACTCATCCGGGCCACTTTTATTTGCCCCACCCTGTAGAAACCCAAACTTCATTGGTACCAAGACATCTCTGGACCAGTCCAAGAAATTTTCTCCTTGCCCTAGTCCTCATGTGAACCCGTTCTTTGAGTCCAAGCTCTCAACCAATTTTCGACCTCGTTCGGTGAGTGCTACACCCAAGCTCGAGCAGAGAAGTGGACCACAAAATTGATAGGATGTGGGTCGCCAGACTTCTAAACATCCTTTCAGTGCAACGTCAAACTATTCCTAGGTGGTAACGCTGCTACATATGTGTCCCTCCATAGTTCTGTGTTACGTGATATTGATTGTCAACTAGCGTCATTCGTAGAAGACTTTATCCTGAAGTTCCTTGAAAATTTTCCAGTCGAGGTGGTGCTGTTGCCAAGACAACCGCTCGTAATCGTCATTGCTAATATTTAGATCCCAATCCTGACAAGCATATCCATAGTTGCCCTAGAAAACTTCAGGTACATCCTGGTATGTATCATACAGCAAGGCTACTCCCTTTTCTTTCCCGTATTCTTAACTCTCACAGTTAGTTCTCAATGTTGACAAGATGAGACACACCAATAAGCAAGAAAAGAACGATTTATAACTAACAGAAGATTTAGCATAGTATACTATGATTCAATTTTGGGCTACTACTGGCCATTGATGTTCGTGAATGTTGCTAATGGTGAGTAGCTATCGACAGAACAGAAATTTCGGAGGTTGAAATCACACGTCGTCTACCGGCTAAACCTTTACGGTTGCTCCCATCATCCACCTCACTGAGTGTCATCTTAGCTTTGCGGGCAGTATGGTTAAGTATGGCTAATCGAAGTAGGACTCATCGTTGGCTTTTAGCAGTCAGTAACAATTTGTTATAAGCTCTCTCATTTAAATGGATAGATCAGTGTTACGAAAATCTCAGTCAATAAAAAGCCATTAAAAGAAGTGGACTTCAGAAGCAAGTTCGATTACGCCTCATCGACGTAAAAGGGTGCAATGTCAATGGAAAAAGGGGGGGGGGGAGGGGAGAGGTGAGTGAGGCCGAACATAATACGATCGCTTAGTGTAGAAGCTACGCAAGCGTCAGAAAGTCGACATGCGCTGTAGGCTACTGTGCAACTATCGTACAACATAATGGGCCAATGCCGACCTCAAGGCATCAGTCTGCGTTGTGCTACAGCCACGTAAACATCGCTGCGATCATTATTGCTCCTGCTAAATGTGAATTACGAAGTGTAATTCGGTTTCTCAAAGCAGAAGGGAATAGTGCAGCAGAAATTTAACGGAGAGTGAGCCGGGTGTAGGGTGATAACTTCATGACGGATGATGGTTTGTGTGAATGGTGCCGAAACTTCAAAGATGGACGAAATGACGTGCATCATGAAGGGGGCCAAGAACGCAAGTCTGTCGTTACAGCTGACCGTGTTGAACGAGTTGACAGAATGGTTAGAGAAAATCGTAGGTTCACCATAACTGCTTTGTCTATGGAAATTCCGGAAGTTTCAAGATCTTTCGTATACTCTATCATTACTGAACATTTAGGCTACAAAAAACTTTGTGCTCATTGGGTTCCAAAAATGTTGACGGACGCCCACAAAAGTCACCGAATGACATCATCTTTGAATTGCCTTGACCGTTATCATGATGAAGGAGAGAGCTTTTAGAAATCAATTTTTATTGGAGAGTACACTGGGATACAATACGAGACACCGGAAAGAAAACGACAATCATAACAATGGTTGCACCGAAATTCACCAAACAAATCAAAAAATTAAAACTAACATTCAACAACAGAAAGATTATGGCCACCGTGTTTTGGGGGCAAAAAGGTGTGTTGCTTGTACATTATATGCAGCCCGGAACCACTATCAATGCAGCTGCTTGTTGTGAAACTTTACAACGCTTGTGGCGAGTCATTCAAAACAAAGAAAGAGGAATCATGACTTCAGGAATTGTGTTGATCCATGACAATGCTCGTCTACACGCTTCTGGCACAACCCTAAGGCTCCTTGAACAATTTCAATGGGATATTTTCGATCATCTGCTGTACTGTCATTACCTGGCACCCAGCGACTTTCACTTCCTCCGTGAACTGAAGACGTGGCTAGGAGGACAGCATTTTCAAGCCAACGAAGGTTCTCAAAACGGCAGTTCTCATTCGACATCATTGGCTGTAACATTTTTTGAAGAGGGTATTGCAAAGCTTGTCCTCAGATACAATAAATGTCTCAATCAACTTGGCCGTTTTTTTTTTTCCAACCTCCGATAGGCTATAAATAAAAGACCTCTTAGATAACTTGTCTCGGGTATACGTTTTTGTGATACCACGACATTTCGGCTCCTGTAGGCTATGTTACTACCAGAATTTGCAAATGTCAATTCTGACGATAGAAGAGAGCCGTTTTGTCTGCAAAGTGGTAACAGACCACACACCTTCGTCACACGATTGCCTTGAAGTTGAAGCACTGCAGTTGGTAAGGACCTCTCTATGTTAACGACTCGATGCAGTCTGCTGCGGGCTAGACTAGTGGTATTACGTCGGTTTCCCCTGTCCAGAAACCACACACATCTCACACTTCACTCGACTCGTCAACGCTGACACTTGCATACTGAGTGGCGAAGTGCGATGTTTTGAGTAGTGTCTCACTTCATCCTGACCTACACTGATGGGCTCATACGTGCTGGGCACTGAAATGTTGTTAGAAATCTGATTGATTGCATTGTTGAGAGAGATTGCCAACTAACATCAAAAGTGGTGCTCTGGAATGTCATTGTATACAACATGCAATCTTGAATCCTACAGTCTGAACAATAAATCAGTGAGGTTCTAGAGTCCGATGTACTATTCATCCTTCAGTTAGCTCCACATCAAGTGTCATGCACTAGGATGGTTCCCCAAAGTTTACGGTGATTACAAGAGTTTGTGATACAATGTATCGTTGCCCTTATCAGAGCAAAATGGATTGCTACATGCTAAATCATAGGTGTATCTAATTCATTTGTTCATGAGTGTACACGTCATAAGAGACCCACGCTTTCCATTTTAGAACGGATGTGGGAATAATGCTAGCTTATATGCCTCTGGATGAACTGTTTGTAGTCTAGCTTTATCTTCATGGTCATTATGGGAGAAAAATAGGGGACTGAAGGCTATGCATAGTCTCTGCTCCTGGTCCCTTTAATCCCACAAACCAACCAAGACTCTGCTATGAAAAAGTTATCCATACAATTTTCTAAGTAGGTCTTCGCACTGTTTGAGTGTCTGCCAGCTGACATCCAGTTTTAACGTTACTGTTACAACCTTTCTCGAGCAAAACAATGCAGCGAATGTGATTTTTCTCACGATCCATTCATAAATTAAATAGGAATTGTGCTAGAGCATGGCATTCCCTGCTGCAGACAGAATAAAGTTTTTTCTGTGACAAATTAGCGAATTTATTTTCGGAAAACTAGGATTTCACTACTAATTTATGCTTGCTGTGGTTATTATTTATGGGAAATAAATCCTGTAAATAATCACCATGCTATCTAAAGCGCTGCTACAGTCGCTTGAAAGAGCCATCTGTTACTCCTGGCAGGCGTGATTGCTCGACTGACTTATTTTATTCTCGAATGAGTGATTTTAAATATTCAGCACTACCAACTGTACCAGACTAAAATTTCTCCTTTCAACTCGTCTTCAAGGCTACAGGGTCAGGGAAACGAGGCGGCCAGTTGATGTACCCAAGATGTGACTTACGGGATCTGGGAGAAAAATACTTGTCACGGAGGGCGGAAGATCAGGATTTAACAATCCGTCGACGACGAGGTTGCTAGGAACGAATATCTGTAATGTATCCTTACTATGTCGAGGTTAGGCACCATTATGTTGAAACGGTAAGTTCAGCAACACAGTCTTCGACGGTGAGGTTGTAGGATGACAAATTCTTGCAACATTGCTAGTGTTAACTTATTAATATAAACGGCTGAGTAATAAATTGCCTCAACAGTAATCAGAATAGGGTAAATAAACAATGAATATTTTCAACTACTTTAAAGTAAATGAATTTCCTTTTCCTGTTCGACTTTTGTACTGCTTGAAATTCATAACAGTGAACTTCAGATCAATACTTAATATGTGAATTTAATTTCTATCAGACATTTATACCGACACGAGATGATTTGCAGAGAGAGGAGGGCACAGCTGTACGTTGACACACACAGGTTCGACATTTCGATATGTTCTCACAGTTATAGCTTCTCCATGCAGCCAGTGGTTACAGCTCTCACTATTGTTTTAGTGCATGAAGTAGTCCTTCACCATCCTTATTAAACATATGAGTTTCTTATCAATGCACTTGTAAACTGATAATAACAGAGCTCAATTAACAGAGCCCAGCTTTCTCCTTAGTTCCTCTACGAAAAGTATTTTTGTTGCAAAGGTGAAGTTTCCATCGCTGCAAATTTTAAATAGTGTCTCTTTCATCTGTGGGGATAAATGACACGTGCACCCTCAGCAAGAACTAGCCAATCATGCTAAAAAATATTGGTTGAAACAATTTTTCATTTAACACATCGGAAAAAAATATTTTGAGTGAGCAAGATAAATGGGACACCCTGCATATCAAACACACCGCATGTCGCTGCGCAGTGAACACGTTCTACATTAACCACCCTTTGACCTACTTCAATTGCGCATCAATCATGAAAGAAATTATTAACCGAATACCACTGTACGAGCCCCGACCTTACTTGTTTTATCCTCAAGATCGGCACTTGAGATATATATTGAAGAGAATAGATTTCTTACACTATCATGCTCGAATATCGCATCTCTAATTTTAACCTGTAGGATTTCGCAAGTAGAAGGTCACCTTCCTTCCAAAGACTGTCATTTAAGTTTCCTAAGCATCTCTCTTACATTTATGAATACGATTCAACGAACTGTGGCGAGCAAGTCAGCGTGTCTGTGAAATCGTTTGACGCAAGTTGTCACGCTTGTTTTCTAACGGCCCGTAAACCTGGAAGTGTCCACTAATATAGGTCACAATAGGGTGTTGATGCGATTCCCTCAACAGATACAATTCAGGTTCCCAGACCCTTCGAACAAATCTAAGTCTTCTATTCGCCTGCCCTACTACTGTGTTCGCGTCGTCATTACGCTTCACATCGCTTTGCAGAATTACAGGCACGCATCTGAATAATGTTTACATTTAACTTTATAATCGGCTGCTATCAGGTTTTTCGTCTTCATTATGGACACTGCCTCGCACCTATCAATATTTTTAGAGCGCTCCAACTCTGTAAACCAAGTGGTGGGTAGTGGGTAGGCGGTTAGTGTTTAACGTCCCGTCGACAACGAGGTCATTAGAGACGGAGCGCAAGCTCGGGTTAGGGAAGCATTGGGAAGGAAATCGGCCGTGCCCTTTCAAAGGAACCACCTAGGAATTTGCCTGAAACGATTTAGGGAAATCACAGAAAACCTAAATCAGGATGGCTGCAGACGGGATTGAACCGTCGTCCTTCCGAATGCGAGTCCAGTGTGCTAGTCACTGCGCCACCTCGCTTGTTGTGTAAACCAAGTGAAAATCATGTTAAAATCATTACGCACTTCTTAACAACCATACAATGAATATAATTTCCTATTTCAGCGTGTCGAGTCGATCAGAGGTCCTATCGCACTTCCTTGGGGAATATCTGATGCTATTTTCTCTTTTTGTTGAACGTCGTCTAGTTAAATGTGCTGGGTTCCACCAACCAAAACATTGTTTGATCCGGTGACACATGTGAGATGATACGCACTAAGATCGTATCTTGCTTATACAGTCGATGTGGTATAACATCGAAAGTCTTCCCGAAATCTTAGAAGACGATTCACCTTTTCACTTACATATAATGTTTGCAAGATTTTAGGGTTTTTAAAGTCCGCTTTCTGTACAACACAATACATTCCTTTTCTTCTGTTTACCCAAACATGTTTCGACACCTATATGTTATCTTCTGTGGATCTCGATTTATATATGTAAAAATATTATACAAAATTTCATGGTAGTTTTTGGCCATTTTTCAGTTTTGTTTCGATTGCCCACCTGAAGCTACATCAATTGTGAAATTAGATTTGTAGAAGTCTACTTGTTTTTATGCCTTTCCTTAGCTTGACAGCATGTAATGTGCAAAATAATATGAAAAAACTACTTAAATAGCTTTTAATTTTGAACTACTTTTAAAGAGAGTACTAGGGAACGTTTTGGGTCCTGCTGTGTTTTATAAGGCAACAGAAGTACAATGGAGACAAAGATGAGATGAGACTGAAGATATTTGGGTAAACAGAAAAAAGAAACATATTGCGCTTTGTATAAGGTAGAATTTAAAACCCCAAATCGAAGTCGTAAACACGGAAAAGACGTCTACACGAGCTTCCAAACCAGTAAGAGCGGTATTTTTGACAAAGAAACATGATCAAATATTCGTCAAATTTCTTGGACGAAGATCTTTGACGTGGCGCAAAAAAGGGATATTACACTGTCGTAATATTTTTCGCGAAATTGCAAGATGGCAGGCAACAATAGCTTGCTATTATGCGATGCAGATGCTTGTGCCACAATTACATTGTGCGCGCATATGGAAGAAAATTGGCGGAAAAAAAGGAAACATACTTGGATGAAGCCATGGGCATTATGTCGAGATAATAAAAGCATTCAGCAAAATTTGTTTCGAGAGCTGCAAGAGGTGGACGTCAAGTCTTATATAAATTACTTACGAGCGGATGAGAGTGCATTTCAGTATTTGCTCAGTAAAGTGCCTTCTCATATTACAAAACAGAATACTCACTTGAGAACTGCTATATGTGCAAAAGACAGACTCGCTGTGACACTGCGATTTCTTGATGCAGGAGAGATTTACTCTAGTTTACAATACAGAACTCGAATACCACATTGCACATAACCAAAACAATTCCAGAAACGTGCGAAGTGGTTTATAAAGCATTGAAGGGGGTACATTTGAAGGTAAATAAATGTTTAGTACACTCTATGGGCCGGCCGCTGTGGCCGAGCGGTTCTACGCGCTTCAGTCCGGAACCGCGCTGCTGCTACGGTTACAGGTTCAAATCCTGCCTCGGGCATGGATGTGTGTAATGTCCTTAGGTTAGTTAGGTTTAAGTAGTTCTAAGTTCTAGGGGGCTGATGACCTCAGAAGTTAAGTCCCATAGTGCTCAGAGCCATTTGAACCATTTTCCAGATGTAAGGGTGGATATCTGTAGCTGTGAATGTTGATATAGAGTCGCCTGCAGCATATTCCACCTGCTCATCAACACTCTCTACATCTACATCTACATACATACTCCGCAATCCATCACACGGTGCGTGGCGGAGGGAACCTCGTACCTCAACTAGCATCTTCTCTCCCTGTTCCACTCCCACACAGAACGAGGGAAAAATGACTGCCTATATGCCTCTGTACGAGTCCTAATCTCTCTTATCTTATCTTTGTGGTCTTTACACGAAATCTAAGTTGGCGGCAGTAAAATTGTATTGCAGTCAGCCTCAAATGCCGGTTCTCTAAATTTCCTCAGCAGAGATTCACGAAAAGAACGGCTCCTTTCCTCTAGAGACTCCCACCCGAGTTCCTCAAGCATTTCCGTAACACTCGCGTGATAATCAAACGTACCAGTAACAAATCTAGCAGCCCGCCTCTGAATTGCTTCTACGTCCTCCCTCATTCCGACCTGATAGGGATCCCAAACGCCCGAACAGAACTCAAGAATAGGTCATATTAGTGTTTTATAAGCGGTCTCCTTTACAGATGAACCACATCTTCCCAAAGTTCTACCAATGAACCGAAGACGACTGTCCGCCTTCCCCACAACTACCATTACATGCTTGTCCCACTTCATATCGCTCTGCAATGTTACGCCCAAATATTTAATCGACGTGACTGTGTCAAGCGCTACACTACTAATGGAGTATTCAAACATTACGGGATTCTTTTTCCTATTCATTTGCATTAATTTACATTTATCTATATTTAGAGTTAGCTGCCAATCTTTACACCAATCACAAATCCTGTCCAACTCATCTTGTATCCTCCTACAGTCACTCAACGACGACACCTTCCCATACACCACAGCATCATCAGCAAACAGCCGCACATTGCTATCCACCCTATCCAAAAGAACATTTATGTAGATAGAAAACAACAGCTGACCTACCACACTTCCCTGGGGCACTCCAAATGATACCATCACCTCCGATGAACACTCACCATCGATGACAACGTACTCGCACTCTTTAATAGCACCATTGACCCTCTTGCTCACCTCCCACCCCCGTCGAAGCAAGGTATTGAGTCGAACAAACACGCCAGTTATGAAGCCGTATTTACACACTACAGGGACGTCAAATAGCTATAACGACATTTCACATTGCAGCGAACAGAAGACGAACGACTTTTATGATGAAATCTACGGCGAAGCTCTCGATTTGACCAGGTTTCTTGGACGAAAGGCGAGATCTGACAAAGTTCCCTACTACACAGTCAAATTTCTTTGACATAAATATTTGACATATCATCTTCGACAAAGGAATGTGATAGCGTAATACCGGCCTAAGACGAATTTCTCAACGCGACGGCAAGGGTTTGCAAGACACGGCGCGTGACAGAAGCGAGTTGTGTAACAGCGCAGGTAGGTGGGCCGCGCGCAGCTGTCGGCGACAGCGCGAAACACGCGGGCCGGCAGCGGCAGCGCGAAAATCTGCGGCGTTGTCGGCGTGCCCGGCCAGCGCACAATGCAAGTTGAACGACCGCGACACGTGCCGCCGACGCGCTCTCAGCTACACCGCCTGTCTTCTCAACATCTTCTCCTGCTTAACACCAACAGAAACTTTGCCCGCACTGTCGCTCAGTTATCAGAAAACAAAATAATGTGAACACCAATCTAATACAGCATACCGCCGCCTTTGACATCCAAATGAGCCCGAATTCTTTTGGGTAGCGATGAACCTCGATCTTTAGTCTTGGACACAAGATTTTGTACCTTTTCCTCCCACCGGAGCTGCTACATTTCCTCGAGAGATGCTGCAGGGAAATGAGCCCTTGTTTTTCCGATACGGGCCCCCAAGGCTGTATAATATTCGAGTCCTGCGGTTGTATATGCCAGGGAAGACACTTTATTATGTCCCGGTTTCGTCGAACCAACTTAGAGGTTTACAAGTCTTGTGAGTGGATGTATCATCACAGAGAGAAAGCAGTCACTCCTTTGGGAACATTATTATCAGCACCGAATGAACTTTATCGCTTTAAATGGTTTCAAAGACCGTACTAGTTATTTTTAACTCATTGTGATCACCGACAATATCGTTACGACCTCCTGAACTATTACTAAACCTCTAAAGCCATCGCAGGAGGAAGAAGACAGTCTAGATTTTCCATCTATGCTGCTGTTCTTGACACGCAAATCGACCTGCGGTAGGGAACAGCGTAAGCGTTGACTCGTCGAACCGCATCCATGTTTTCATTGGTTGATAGCTCGCGTTCAACGATATTGGCACTTCCTAAGTCTCTTCATTACATTCTGCTGGTTTACTAGAAGATTGTTAGTTGCATCTCTACCATTAATATTTTGTATATACCGTTTTGGTTGTGCTTTTTCGGTGACCCTAATCTGTTTAGGCAATGCCCAGCCGTCTCTTACGTGGTACGTCTTCTTATTAGGGGACATAATCGTCTTTAACACTCTCCTAGGCAAGTATAGCAATTATGCCATTATTATGTTTAGTAGACAGATTTTCTATGTACTTAGTAAGTTGTCACGGAAGTGGATAGTGTGTGTGAAATCTTATGGGACTTAACTGCTAAGGTCATCAGTCCCTAAGCTTAAACACTACTTAGCGTAAATTATCCTAAGGACAAATACACACACACGCATGCCCGAGGAAGGACTCTAACCTCCGCCGGGACCAGCCGTACAGTAGATGACTGCAGCGCCTAGACCGCTCCGCTAATCCCACGCGGCGGAAGTGGATAGCGTAGCCCTTTTACAGGCGCAGACGATTTGCAACTGGCCTCACAAACAGACTCACTAATAAGTGGGCATCGAGAATTTATTCCCTTTCGGCCTTTTAAATCTGTCAAAAATTGCAAATGACACTTTGATACGGAGTTCATATTGAACTGGAGGTCCCCCCCATGACTAAGTCAGTTCAAACGTCAAACGAAGGCAAGGGCATAATACCTCCAATAGCTCCATGCCAAGTAAAGCGCTATGGCACTCAAACCAACCTTCGCTTCGAGGATACCCGTAGTTAAGTCTATAAGGTGAAACATTCTGGTAGTAAATGTCAAAACAGATGTACTCGCGGTTCAGAAAACTTCCAGAGGAGTTATACTACTTGTAGAAGGGAAAAACAGTGGGCTACATCAGCGTGTCACCGCAATGCTACAATTCAGTCTCAAGACTTTCGTGTATGCCTTGGGAATAAGAGTGAGCTGCGTGTTGGACGGCAACTGGCTACAGTCCTTTTTATTGTTTCTCACTTCTTTCACTTTTTCATGCAAGAGATGTGGATAACGATCGGTCCACATCAGACCCATTAGAAATCAATATGCTCCCGATTTTCAGCTATATAGAAATGTACATATTAAAAGATTTTTAAAATAATATCGAAATAGCCTAAAATAACGATGTGAAGATTTACAGTGAGCATGGTGAGGTTGATGTGGTGAACGGCTGGTTGTGTGGTGACATTGATGTGGAGGCAGTTCTGCCAGTATTTGAAGATAACTATGGTAATGACTGCAATACCGATAACGTTCACGTCCACGTTGTTGACAGCTGATAACTAGCTACTGAAAACAGTGGCTGGGGCAAGGGATTCCTGGGGAGGGAACAGGTGGGGAGCTGCGGGGAGGAAGGGCATAGATATACTAGCACCCACACCCCCTCTTTAAGACAAAAATGTATATCAAAGTTACTTTGTAGACAGGGACTGCGATGTGGAACAAGTTGCTTGTACGATTACATTTAAACCCATACTCCTACAATTTTTTCCGTGTCTTTCTTATGATGGGTAGGGGGAAGCATCATGCCCGTGGTCCTGACAAAGTGATTTCGTAAGTGGAAGAGTAGTTTTTACAACTGGGGCTCAACGCGTTCCTTGTGTTTGCCTGTTTGAAAGTCTACTAAAATCGACGTAGGAGGCTCTGAAACTAGCTAAAGGAAACTGTGGTCAATACAAATCTATTAATTCGACCTGTTCAGTTTCTTTCGTATTTCTGTTTTGAAGGGAATGCATAGAATGACAACAGTGACGACCCTGATAAATTTCGAACAGACCATTTGCGATCGCACTATCTGCTTCATTTGGCTTCTCTGCATTTTATTACCTTAAATTATCGTTTAGAGACATTCTATTCAAAATGAATGACTCAAATGTTTTCTCTCCACAAAGGCGTTTTGATGTCGTCGAGCTAACAAGTGATCGCCTTTTTGGCTCTCTATAAGAACCAGTCTGACCATTCGCGGTGACGTTTGGAAACGAGTTTGTCTAGTTCCGTTTCCCTTCTTTTACTGTAACTTCTTTAAAAGTATTAATCGAAGTGTCCTAAAACTAATCTGTGAAAACAACAAAAGTTGACCATTTTATTATCTTTACGAGTTTTCTTTCAAACTTCCTAACGATAAATGGTTCAAATGGCTCTGAGCACTACGGGACTTAACTGCTGTGGTCATCAGTCTCCTAGAACTTAGAACTACTCAAACCTAACTAACCTAAGGACATCACACACATCCATGCCCGAGGCAGGATTCGAACCTGCGACCGTAGCGGTCGCGCGGTTCCAGGCTGATCCTAACGATAGTTTGCCTGGACAACGTGTGAGCGCAGACTCGTAAGGCGAGCTCCTACTATCTACCCTTGCCAACACGAGTTGCTAGAGATGTTTTAATCGATGAGTGTATTTTAGAGCATCCCAGTTTTGGCTCTCATGGCTGAACATCTGAAAGGAAGGAGGTTGGAGATTAACATCCTGCGACATCTTGGTTATTATAGACGGAGAAAGGCTTGGACAAGTTTGAGAAAGGGCCGGAAATCGGTCGTGCCCTTTGAAAGGAACCCTCCCGGCATTTGCCTAGAGCGATTTAGGAAAATCACGTAAAATGTAAATTTGGATGGCTCCACGTGGATCTGAACTGTCGCCCATCCAAATGCGAGCCCAGCGTGCTAACTGTACATTTGCTCCGATTTTACTACTTACTGGCAACAAGATGTTGGCAGGCTCTGCGAATTCATCCCTATCGCGGTATTGCAATGTACCTGCCTCTTGTGTTCCAGATGAGAGTTATGGTTGTGCTGCAGAGAAGAAACGATCCATCTGCCGTTCCTAATACGACTATGGTGCCAAAGCGCTACGTGTGAAGGAGGTGTTATATGATTCTTAAAGTTTTCCCGGCGTAATGAGTATTCCATGAGATTACGGACTTGCAGCCGAAAGACGTTGACGTCTTTCCAATTCATTTCGGCTCAAAAGCATTCAGCAATCTTTATGCGAGTTTCACACTGTGTAAAATGACCACAGTCATAAAGTATATGTATTATCACACAACTTTTTAACAGAAAATATAGGAAACTCACGACTGAAATTTTACTGTAACATATATGGGTGTAAAACGAAGGAAATTGTATCTGCTCAAGGCATAGTCCTTCTCCAAAAAATATTTATTGAAAGCTACCACGGACACAAAAGTGAGATGTATATTGAGCTGTCATAAAATTTCAGCTCAATCTCACGTAGTTCTTTCTAGTGTTTCAGGTAGCCTTCTGACGAAGTCCTTGCTGAAGGAAACATTGGTCCATAGTTAAAATTGTACAACTGTAGATTGCAGAAATAAATATTAAACAGTACTACGGGTCAAGAGAAGTTAGTGGAATTTCTATGTCGAGCTGCGCAGCTGGCATTTCTGTCTGTAGATGAGCTCCTTCCAACCTTATTTTTACGTAACCTGTGTGAATTTGAACAGAAATGTTAATCTTCATTGAGCAAACGAGCCGAAACTCATTTAAAGACCTTCGAAAGTAGTAAAACTCTTCAGTTTCTGTATTAAAAATGGAACTTGTTGATATCAGCATTTGTCTTACGTAATTCATAAGGCTATTCACTGTTTTTTGCTTTAGTCAAAGATAATACACCTATGTAATTTGAGATGACATGGCACATGTCCACAAGAATTTATTACACAGCTTAAAGTGTTAAAACAATATTGCAAATTAAAGACGGCATCGTGCTGCTGAATCATATACCAAATTATTTTCTTAAATAAAAAAAAACTAATGTAAGGCACTTGATTGTATAGAGTTGTTCGTAAATATGAAAGAAACAGGAGCCATGCGATATGTATGATTAAAAAGATAAGGAACTTCCTTTTCTTTTCGCGTAGCACCTGGTAATGGATTTTGAAGATAGGAAAGCTACACAGATAGCTAACAGATAGTCTATGTCATTTATTGCATCTTGGGAACGAAAATGACGTCACAATTCTAGAATGTAATTGTCCTTGGTTCTTCTTTAATGTCGTGTCAAGTAGTGAAAGAATTGATTAGGATTTGGAATGACATGCGCAATTTCTGTGTATCCAATAGCAACGACTGGAAAACCGTGGCCTGGTCAGATGAGTCCCGACTTCACTTGTTAAGGGCTGATGGTATTGTTCGAGTGTGGTGCAGACCCCACAAAGCCACGGAATCAAGTTGTCAACAAGACACTGTGTAAGCTGCTGGTGGCTGCATAATGGTATGGGCTGTGTTCCCATGGAATTGACTGCGTCCTCTGGTCCAACTGCACCGAGCACTAACTGGAAATATTTATGTTCGGCAACTTTGAGACCGTTTGCAGCCATTCACGGACTTCATGTTCCCAACAACGACGTCATCGGGCCACAATTGTACGCGATTGGTTTGAAGAACGTTCTGGACAATTAAGCCTGTGATTTGGGTATCCAGATCGCCCGACATGAATATAATCTAACATTTATGGGACATAATCGTGAGGTCAGTTGGTGCACAAAATCTTGCACTGGTGACGTTTTCGCAATTACCGGAAGCTGTAGAGGCATCATGGCTCCATATTTCTGCAGGCCACTTCCAACGACGTGTTGAGTTCATGCCACGTGGAGATGCTGCACGATGCCGGGCAAAAGGAGGGCTGACAGTATTAGGAGGTATACCAAGACTCTGTCACCCCAGTGTATTTTATTGTAGTGAAATCCTTAGACCAGTAGTTAGCGCTATTACAGTTACTCATGTTATACAGAGTGGTCCATTGATCGTGACTGGGCAAATATCTCACGAAATACGCCTCAAACGAAAAAATTACAAAGAACGAAACTTGTCTAGCTTGAAGGGGGAAACCAGATGGCGCTAAGGTTGGCCCGCTAGATGGCGCTGCCATACGTCAAACAGCTATCAACTGCGTTTTTTTTTTTTTTTTAAATACGAGCCCCCATTATTTATTACATATTCGTGTAGAACGTAAATAAATATGAATGTCTTAGTTGGACTACTTTTTTCGATAAAATGGGGGTCAATTATCCTTCCTGCCATAATGCCGCACCACACATTAACCCGCCAAGGTCGCTGATGTTCCACTTGTCGCAGCCATCGTGGATTTTCCGTTGCCCAATAGTGCATGTTATGCCGGTTTACGTTACCGCTGTTGGTGAATGACGCTTCGTCGCTAAATAGAACGCGTGCAAAAAATCTGTCATCGTCCCGTAATTTCTCTTGTGCCCAGTGTCAGAACTGTACACGACGTTCAAAGCCGTCGCCATGCAATTCCTGGTGCATATAAATATGGTATGTGTGCAATCGATTTTGATGTAGCATTCTCAACACCGACGTTTTTGAGATCCCGGATTCTCGCGCAATTTGTCTGCTACTGATGTGCGGATTAGCCGCGACAGCAGCTGATACACCTACTAGGGCATCATCATTTGTTGCAGCTCGTGGCTGACGTTTCACATGTGGCTGAACACTTCCTGTTTCCTTAAATAACGTAACTATTCGGCGAACGGTCCGGACACTTGGATGATGTCGTCCAGGATACCGAGCAGCATACATAGCACACGCCCTTTGCGCATTTTGATCACAATAGCCATACATCAATACGATATCGACCTTTTCCGCAATTGGTAAACGGTGCATTTTAACACGGGTAATGTATCACGAAGCAAATACCGTCCGCATTGGCGGAACGTTAGGTGATACCACGTACTTATACGTTTGTGACTATTACAGCGCGATCTATCACAAAGCAAAAAAAGTGGTCAAACTAAAACATTCACATTTCTTTACGAACTACACGAATATGTAATGAAAATGGGGGTTCCTATTTTTAAAAAACGCAGTTAATATCCGTTTGACCTATGGCAGCGCCATCTAGCGGGCCAACTATAGCGTCATCTGGTTACCCTCTTCAGGCTAGACGAGTTTCGTTCTTTGTAGTTTTTTCGTTTGAGGCTTATTTTGTGAGATATTTGGCTCGGTCACTATCAATGGACCTCCCTATATACGAGAAACATATTCGTCCAAAAATTACCACAATATTTCGAGAACTGTGGATTACATGTTGTGAAAAGAGAGTTGCGATTCCAATGTAAACAACTGATAATAATTAATGAAAGACCCCGCTTATACGGTATTAAGGGTTCTAAATACAGGGGCCCTCTTAATAGATCTTTGTGTAACAGGGAAGCAGGTTGGGAACATACGGGGTCGTTAAAATTAAACATCTCTATTCTACACGTTATAAAACGGAAACTAATTACCGTGCGAGTACCAAACTTGGTAGCATTAATGTCCAGAGTATGTGGTACATGATTTCCATGCGTCACCATCCAGTTCCAACTATGGTCACCAAGTGCCGTGATCAGTCATCGTGATTCGTAGTCTCTCACACCTGACCAATTTCAGTGCACTTGTTGACCTGTCAACAGGAGATTGGGCAAAAGGAGCAGGGTATTACTGGTGAGCACTGTTAACAGCAATGCTCCAGCTGCACTTCGAGAATATCGCCGGCTCAAAGGACTGCGGAAGGGTCCTCTTCCTCCACCTGATTTACAGAGCGTGGTGAAGAAGTTCGAACCAACTGGAGAACTGGGTGTCGCTCCGGGAAGGGGCTGACGACCGGTTGCACCACAGGTGGTTGATCAAATCGCTGTTGCTATGGCAGACAACGCTGCGCGGAGTCCCCGCTCGTCAGGCAGTGCGCGTGCTGTGTCACTACACTTGAACATCCCGTGGTCCACTGTACGGAAGGTGCTTCGAACCATTCTCAAATGGTATCCGTAAAAGATCCATATCGTACAGCAGCTTGCACCAGGACGCACAACGACGAGTTGCTTGAAGTTGACGTGGGCTGGCCGTGAACCATCCTATGGACAAAACTGCCGAGGTAGGGACCTTGACTCACATTCACTACACAGAGGAACTTCATGCACAGTGACTGGTCACCGTATGGTGTAGCTTCATGGCTACGTTCATCGTTTGCCCATTGTTTTCTGAGCAGGTTGTCGCTCAAGGACCAAGACGTGAAGTGTGACTGGCCAGTGTTCTACATCTACATCTACATCTACATCTACATCCATACTCCGCAAGCCACCTGACGGTGTGTGGCGGAGGGTACCCTGAGTACCTCTATCGGTTCTCCCTTCTATTCCAGTCTCGTATTGTACGTGGAAAGAAGGATTGTCGGTATGCTTCTGTGTGGGCTCTAATCTCTCTGATTTTATCCTCATGGTCTCTTCGCGAGATATACGTAGGAGGGAGCAATATACTGCTTGACTCATCGGTGAAGGTATGTTCTCGAAACTTTAACAAAAGCCCGTACCGAGCTACTGAGCGTCTCTCCTGCAGAGTCTTCCACTGGAGTTTATCTATCATCTCCGTAACGCTTTCGCAATTACTAAATGATCCTGTAACGAAGCGCGCTGCTCTCCGTTGGATCTTCTCTATCTCTTCTATCAACCCTACCTGGTGCGGATCCCACACTGCTGAGCAGTATTCAAGCATTGGGCGAACAAGCGTACTGTAACCTACTTCCTTTGTTGTCGGATTGCATTTCCTTAAGATTCTTCCAATTAATCTCAGCCTGGCATCTGCTTTACCGACGATCAACTTTATATGATCATTCCATTTTAAATCACTCCTAATGAGTACTCCCAGATAATTTATGGAATTAACTGCTTCCAGTTGCTGACCTGCTGTTTTGTAGCTAAATGATAAGGGACCTATCTTTCTATGTATTCGCATCACATTACACTTGTCTACATTGAGATTCAATTGCCATTCCGTGCACCATGCGTCAATTCGCTGCAGATCCTCCTGCATTTCAGTACAATTTTCCATTGTTGCAACCTCTCGATACACCACAGCATCATCTGCAAAAAGCCTCAGTGAACTTCCGATGTCATCCACCAGGTCATTTATGTATATTGTGAATAGCAACGGTCCTATGACACTCCCCTGCGGCACACCTGAAATCACTCTTACTTCGGAAGACTTCTCTCCATTGAGAATGACGTGCTGCGTTCTGTTATCTAGGAACTCCTCAATCCCATCACACAATTGATCTGATAGTCCGTATGCTCTTACGTTGTTCATTAAACGACTGTGGGGAACTGTGTCAAACGCCTTGCGGAAGTCAAGAAACACGGCATCTACCTGTGAACCCGTGTCTAAGGCCCTCTGAGTCTTGTGAACGAATAGCGAGAGCTGGATTTCACACGACCGTCTTTTTCGAAACCCATGCTGATTCCTACAGAGTAGATTTCTAGTCTCCAGAAAAGACATTATACTCGAACATAATACGTGTTCCAAAATTCTACAACTGATCGACGTTAGAGATATAGGTCTATGGTTCTGCACATCTGTTTGACGTCCCTTCTTGAAAACGGGGATGACCTGTGCCCTTTTCCAATCCTTTGGAAAGCTTCGCTCTTCTAGAGACCTACGGTACACCGCTGCAAGAAGGGGGGCAAGTTCCTTCGCGTACTCTGTGTAAAATCGAACTGGTATTCCATCAGGACCAGCGGCCTTTCCTCTTTTGAGCGATTTTAATTGTTTCTCTATCCCTCTGTCGTCTATTTCGATATCTACCATTTTGTCAACTGTGCGACAATCTAGAGAAGGAACTACAGTGCAGTCTTCCTCTATGAAACAGCTTTGGAAGAAGACATTTAGTAATTCGGCCTTTAGTCTGTCATCCTCTGTTTCAGTACCATTTTGGTCACAGAGTGTCTGGACATTTTGTTTTGATCCACCTACCGCTTTGACATAGGACCAAAATTTCTTAGGATTTTCTGCCAAGTCAGTACATAGAACTTTACTTTCGAATTCATTGAAAGCCTCTCGCATAGCCCTCCTCACACTACATTTCGCTTCGCGTAATTTTTGTTTGTCTGCAAGGCTTTGGCTACGTTTATATTTGCTGTGAAGTTCCCTTTGCTTCCGCAGCAGTTTTCTAACTCGGTTGTTGTACCACGGTGGCTCTTTCCCATCTCTTACGATCCTGCTTGGCACATACTCATCTAACGCATATTGTACCATGGTTTTGAACTTTGTCCACTGATCCTCAACACTGTCTGTACTTGAGACAAAACTTTCGTGTTGAGCTGTCAGGTACTCTGTAATCTGGTTTTTGTCACTTTTGCTAAACAGAAAAATCTTCCTACCTTTTTTAATATTTCTATTTACGGCTGAAATCATCGATGCAGTAACCGCTTTATGATCGCTGATTCCCTGTTCTGCATTAACTGATTCAAATAGTTCGGGTCTGTTTGTCACCAGAAGGTCTAATATGTTATCGCCACGAGTCGGTTTTCTGTTTAACTGCTCAAGGTAGTTTTCAGATAAAGCACTTAAAAATATTTCACTAGATTCTTTGTCCCTGCCACCCGTTATGAACGTCTGAGTCTCCCAGTCTATATCCGGCAAATTAAAATCTCCACCCAGAACTATAACATGGTGGGGAAATCTACTCGAAATATTTTCCAAATTATTCTTCAGGTGCTGAGCCACAACAGCTGCTGAGCCCGGGGGCCTATAGAGACATCCAATTACCATGTCTGAGCCTGCTTTAACTGTGACCTTCACCCAAATCATTTCACAATTCGAATCTCCGTCAATTTCCTTCGATACTATTGCACTTCTTATCGCTATAAACACGCCTCCCCCTTCACTGTCCAGCCTATCTCTGCGGTATACATTCCAATCCGAGTTTAGCATTTCATTACTGTTTACGTCTGGTTTCAGCCAACTTTCTGTTCCTAGTACTATATGGGCGTTGTGACCGTTTATTAATGAGAGCAGTTCTGGGACCTTTCTATAGACGCTCCTGCAGTTTACTATAAGCACATTAATATTGTTATTCCTTGTTGCATTTTGCCTACTGCCTTGCCGCGTCTCAGGAGGCGTCTTGTCGGGCCTAGGGAGGGAATTCTCTAACCTAAAAAAACCCCATGTGCACTCCACACGTACTCCGCTACCTTCGTAGCCGCTTCCGGCGTGTAGTGCACGCCTGACCTATTCAGGGGGACCCTACATTTCTCCACCCGATAGCGGAGGTCGAGAAATTTGCACCCCAGCTCTCCGCAGAATCGTCTGAGCCTCTGGTTTAAGCCTTCCACTCGGCTCCAAACCAGTGGATCAAATCGCTGTTGCTATGGCAGACAACGCTGCGCAGAGTCCCCGCTCGTCAGGCAGTGCGCGTGCTGTGTCACTACACTTGAACATCCCGTGGTCCACTGTACGGAAGGTGCTTCGAACCATTCTCAAATGGTATCCGTAAAAGATCCATATCGTACAGCAGCTTGCACCAGGACGCACAACGACGAGTTGCTTGAAGTTGACGTGGGCTGGCCGTGGACCATCCTATGGACAAAACTGCCGAGGTAGGGACCTTGACTCACATTCACTACACAGAGGAACTTCATGCACAGTGACTGGTCACCGTATGGTGTAGCTTCATGGCTACGTTCATCGTTTCCCATTGTTTTCTGAGCAGGTTGTCGCTCAAGGACCAAGACGTGAAGTGTGACTGGCCAGTGTTACTGTGATATGCTTTTCCAGCATGCCATACCCTCCCTACAGGACAGAGACGCATTAAACTCAACAGTTTTCATGAAAGATGAGCCCCACCGCACATCGCTCGTAAAGTTCACTTGCTTCTCCGAAACACATTTGAAAATTCTCCAATTATCAGCTGATCGTTTCCAAATGCTTGGCTGGCACGATCATCTAATCTCACTTCTTTTGATTTCTGGTTGTGGGGCTACCTTAAGAACGAAGTTTACCAGGGGAACATTCACACAAGTGGTGATCTGTAGCGCCGCATACGGAGAAAGGTAATCAGCATATTTGCGGACATGCTTCGTTATGCTGTGCAGAATGCGACGCTGTGCTTTCAGACTCTTCTGCACACTGATGGGCTCCATGTTGAACCCCTTTTGTAGCAGTAATGGTACCGATATGTAATGACACGGTGTACCGTTGCAACACATTAAACGATTTCGACTGAAATGCATTGTTTCTCTCCCCCATGCCCTTGACATTAATGCTACCAAGTTTGGTACTCGTACGGCAATTAGTTTCCGTGTTATAACGTGTTAAACAGGGAAAGTTTAATTATAACCACCCGATATAATCATCGAATTGCTTACGAAGAGTGAAAGTTGCTTCTAAGCTGTCTGGCGTGGACTTAGCTCATTTCGCCTGGGATCCATACCTGGCAGGACGTCTCGTGTCAACTAGGGGACACCTCACACGTTCCAGTGTACTTCTCAGATGTACCCTCAAAGGTTTACCTACACAAATGTGGGGCGCACATATGCTACGGTTCACCTGACAGGTTTCCAACTTTAAGTGGGAGCACGGCTTCGATTTCTTCCGCCAATGTTGTGCAAACTGATTCTCGATTTTCTGTCAATTACGGTACATCTTGTATTTAAACTTGCTATAAACAATGTTCAGTGAATTCCTCAGTTATGTTGTTATTTTACGGCTTACCGTGCTAGTAAAGGAATACATTATCTCAAAAGTAAAGAACACAACTAACTGCACTATAAAAACTAGCACAACACAAACAATAGAACTAACTTTTGAACTTTTAACGGCCTGAATCGAAGACAAAGGCAAACGGAGAGCCCTAAACCCGAAATCTGTGCTGGCGACTCACATTCACACCCCGCTATAGGCAGCTGCTGCTCAGGTACAAAGAACCGAATTTCGATACTTTTCCGGTCGACACTACATTCGTGCCCACCCACAAAGATTTGGTGTCACACACGCCCCGGTTCACCTGTGCAGGTACAGCTGAGGCTCTACAGCTTTGTAATAATAATCAAGCTTTTCGTGAGACATAGCGCATTACAGACAGGAACACACACTTAAGTTGGGAATTTTCGTCTCAGAGAGATGCATAACTAGGACCGATTCAGAAAATATCGTTATCATGAAACGCAACTGCATCTTCATTCACACAAAGTAATGAGTACTATCGATATGGGATGTCAAGCTGATTCCGTATTTCCAGATGCCATTCCTCATAAGTGGCTTCTAATGAAGTTGCGTGACTATGGAGTATCGTCTGGATTGGCGAGTTTCTATAAAAATGGCCACAGTTAGTAGTAATTGCCGGGAAGTTATCTAGTGAAACCGAAGTGATGTTTGGGGTTTCCCAACGAAGTCTTATAGACCTTCTTCTGTTCTTCATTTAGGAGAAAATTGGATCAACGCTCTCAGATTTGTGCAGTTTATGCTCTCGTTTATCGTCTAGTACAGTTACCACAAGATGAAAACGAATTGGAAAGTGATTTAGACAAGAAATCTGCATGGTGAAAAAAGTGGCAATTGACCCTAAACGTTAAAAACTGCGAGGCCTTCCACACGAGTACCGAAAAATTCCGTTAAATCTCTTTTACATGCTAAATCACACAAATTTATAGGTTGTCGATTCAACTAAATATGTAGGGATTGCAATTACGAAGAACTTAAATCAGCACCACCGTACTGTAAGTTTTGCGGGGAAGGCGAACCAAACACTACGTTTTACTCGCAGAACAGTTACAAGATGCAACAAATGTACTACAGAGATTGCCTACGATACGTTTGACGTGTTCGATTGGAGTACTACGGCGCGGTGTAAGATTATTAACAGATAGAAAATACGGAGGACATTAAAAAAAAGTCCAGAGAAGGGCAGCCCGTTTTGTATTAGGTCTATCGGGAAATAGTGGAAAGTGTGACACGGATATGATAAAGGAGTTCAGGTGGCAACCGTAAAAACAAGAGCGCATTTAGTTGCGAAGATATCTTTTCACGAAATTTCAGTCACCAAGTTTCTCCACCGAATAATAAAATACGTTGTTCACTTCCCTCTACATAGGGAGTAATGACCACCGTAATAAAATGAGAGAAATCGGAGCTCGCACGGAAAGATTAGGTGTTTATTTTTAACACGCTCTTTCCGAGAATGAACGGTGGAAAAATGGTCTGATCGTGCCTCTATAAAAGGCTTGCAGAACACTTAAGTGGGAGTTACAGAGTAATCGTGTAAGCGTAGATGTCTCTAGGGAGCAGGAGTCTAAATGCAAGCCTACAAAATGTAGCCATCCGTCAGAAAATCAAAACCGCGGATGAAATACATTTTTTAAAAACTATGTTTGCGTTGACTTGCAAATAGACACCAACTGATGAGAAGTCCAATGAACGTGTGAAGAGGAGCTCATGAAGGAGCTACAAAAGTCAGATGACTCGGGGGCTACCAGAGGCAGGTCAGTCCCGTGGACTCGACAATAAAATCGACAAAACTAAATGTTTCTAAAGCCTACGCTACGATAACAATTCAGAATTTGTGGAAACAGGAAAGGTGCAACAAAATTATAACTGGTCTCCTTGACAACGTTCGAAGTCTAAGAAGAAGATTCTGCTAACAGATTGCAGGCATGAGGAAGTCATAGGCTTACAGATGTAGGAAGCATTAGGCAGGTAGTACGGAGTCGTCAGTGTTTAAGAAAACTGTAGTGCTTAGTAGACTTATGAGCAATTTAGAAGGATTTTATTCTAGCATATCAGGTAATAATAGTCGAGGGGCTGAAAACAGTCTCTGTAAGGACTAGGGAATCAAAGTGGCTTCGCCAGTATTGATGCACTCGCGTCACTAATGTTTATATTGTGGAGCGGTTTCGGTGATGCCTGTTTACAAGTTTTCGGAACTCCAACCTAACAATCCTAGTACAAGTACTCCCCTAAGTGATTACTGATAACTACTTACTCAAAACTAACCGCAGCAATCCATTAGTGAACAATATAAAAGAAGTACATTGCGCTTGACAACACTCTGCTAATCATCGTAAAGAGAAGTATGAACTATTCTATAGGTGCTGTTTTTGATAGGCAACCAACAAAACTAAAATCTGTGACTGACAAATCCCAGACTGAAAAAGGTTTATTGTTGAACATTCCTTTTATTGGGTACTAAATGTTTCTGCATTTCAGGGCCATTCGATGTAAAGCGTTACTTACAAATACCGCCGACTTTTCAATTTTTTGTTTTTTGTCGGCAGTCAGAGAGTTATGTAATAAGTTATTCCATGATCGAGTACCTTTGGATCGAATGGCCCCATGGTAATTGAAAAAAAAATAATGCAAAAAGATCGCGGAAAGCGGTTTTTGACGAAATTCACGAATTTAAGATGTAAGAGCACATAAGAAGAGAGATATTCCTCCGTACTTGATGGGAGAGTACCGTTGTGAATGGACAATACTGATTTGTCTCTATGCTTGGTGGCACTCCAAGAGAACAGTGCGTTTTGAGGACAGATTTAGCAGAGTAGCCCCGTGGCGTTGCCACAGCGCTCAGAGTGGCAGCAGTAGCTGCAGCACGTAGCGCGGACTTACCGCAACGCCGCTGTTCGTGTCGATGTGACGGAGAGCACAGCTCCAGCAGTTGACGAAAGGGGAGCCAGGAGCTCCAACGTGCGCTAATTGTGGTGGCAGGCACGTGGCGAGCTGGCTAGAAGCCGCCTCCGACGAGCAGCTGCGGGCGTCCTCAGGGCAGAGAGGCGGCTGCGACACGGCATTCACGAGCTCCCTGCAAATCATGCGAGATGGCCACGTGCACAACAGCCGCAATCTACCAACGGTACTCTATCAAAATTATTAAACTTTTATTTGCGATCCCCTCCCAAATAAATCAAAAGCGCTCTGTGCTAAGCACTGATGCAAACAACTTCTTCTGATTATACAAAAACTCTATAGCGTGTTTCACAATTCATGTTACACACTTCCAGAGGTTGAATAGGGGACTTAGTAGACCAAATTTTACACAGGAACCCATGTCCGGAAACGACATCCAACGACGCTATTGAGCGTCAAAGCTATAGGCGCTAACGACTGTAAATAAATGTACGTACAGGGTGATTCCATTACGATGATACGAACTTTCGAGGATGATTGCGGAGGATAAATGTGTCAATCTGAGGTAAGGATCCCTATACCGGAAACGAACGAGTCTAAATTATAAGCGAAAACCGTTCTGATATCTCTGACAGCCAGTGGCGTTGTTGCTAAGACTGTAGGTAGGCAACATTCAGATGTGGTAGTGTGGACCAAACAAAGAAAAAAATATCTAGTAAACATGAGTTCTAAAAAGCATATCTGAGGAACTATGAATACTACTTCATGAGAGCAGATGTGTCTCACACTAACGAAGATGAAGAGCTCAGACCTGCTCAGGTATGCATTTTCGTGCCCATGTTTACTGAACATAATTTCTTGTCTTCGTCGATACTGCCACCTCTGAAAGTTGCATACCAAAATTCTTAACAACAGCAGTAGCAGTACATGTATTCTATTCCATTATCAGAGGTATCAGAATGATTTTCACTTGCAACATTCGACTCATTCATTTACGCACGAGGGACCCTTACCTCAAATTTTACAATTATCCATATCCATCATCCTTCAAAATTTGTAACATCATCACGGAATCACCCTGTATATAGATACATTTACAGGCGCCGGCATCTATAACATTGACATGGGTGCCTACGTAAACCCTGATCTACTCGGTTCCCTATACAACGTCTAGAAGTGAGTAACACGAATTACGAAATACCCTATATCACAAATTATTGTAGGGATTTTTATACGGTTTTACTAACACATAGACTGATTCATCACTCAGGTACACCAGAGAAGTCGTCCGACAGATAGTTAATGCAATCCATGCGACGCAGGGGCGGGATCCTGTTTCTCTATATTTCATTGTTATCATTGTGCTAAAATCTTAGGCATCGGTGGCACGTTAAATATGCGAAGTGAGGGAAAATTATTCTTTTGGTGGGGGAGGAGGAGGAGGAGGGAGAGAGACTGTGGAAAACAGTAATTTCCTCCCCCCCCCCCCAAAAAAAAAAGTTAACGATACCTGGACCTGTGGCTTTCGATCAGCTGAAATTGTTTTAAGTTCGAACGTGCAAGGTTTTATAAGGGGAAAATGCTAGTAATTGCCTACCTACTGTGTCTGTATCTAATTTAAACAGTTACTTAGACGTATCGCAGCGTATTTTGACCAGACGGAAATGACAATCAAACACAAGAGAGCTCATTAGGCCATTACTTACCATAATCTGAGAACAGAAAGTAGAGGCATACGATATTGCAATGCCTGTGTTATTCTGATTACGATGCAAAGTTCCTTTGGACGTGTATGCATGTCCAAAGAAACCGGCACTGTGGCGACTGCAGCCGTTATGAAATACGTTAACGACGCTGGGTGTGAGGCGCCTTGACACGGTTCGCGCAGAGTTAAAGTTAGATTAAGTAGTGTGTAAGTCTCGGGACCAATGACCTCTGCAGTTTGGACCCATAGGAACTTAGCAAGAAGAAGTACATTAAATGTATTCGCAATTGCGAATGACAAGCATCAGCTGTAGAATGGAGCGAAGACAATGAAAATTTGTGCCGGACTGGGAATGGAACCCTGATTTTCCGCTTATCGCAAGAGGTCGCCTTACCCTTTTTTTATTTACACCATAAGTCAGTCTAATCTAAAAGCCGTAAATTCAACTATATACTAAGGTATTACACTTACGAACAGCTTAAATTGGAAGCCAACACATAGAAAATGTTGTGGGGAAGCTAACCAAAGACTGCGTCTTGTTGCCAGTACACTTGGAAATGTAACAGATCAAGTAAGGAGACTGTCTACACTACGCTTGTCCGTCCTCTTTTAGAATACGGCTGTGCGGTGTGGGATCCTTACCAGATAGGACTGGCGGAGTACATCGACAAAGTTCAAAGAAGGGCAGCACATTTTGTATTATCGCGAAATATGGGACAGAGTGTCGCAGAAATGATACAGGATTTGGGCTGGACATCATTAAAAGAAACGAGTTTTTCGTTGCGACGGAATCTTCTCACGAAGTTCCAATTACCAACTTTCTCCTCCGAATGCGAAAATATTTCGTTGGCACCGACCTACATAGGGAGAAACGATCACCACAATAAAATAAGGGAAATCAGCGCTATATGAGTTTGGAATAATAGAGGATCGTGAAGGTGGTTCGATGAACCCTCTGTCAGGCATTTAAATGTGATCTGCAGAGGATCGATGTAGATGTACGCAAAAATATTTATCGAAAGCCTTTTTTATTGTTCAAATGTGTGTGAAATCTTATGGGACTTAACTGCCAAGGTCATCAGTCCCTAACCTTACACTCTACTTAACCTAAATTATCCTAAGGACAAACACACAAACCATGCCCAAGAGAGGACTCTAACCTCCTCCGGGGCCAGCCACACTGCCTTTTTTATTTTCCCTCTCTGCGCTACGATCAGGGAGGGGAGTAAGCACCTTTTTTCCTTTTATTTTTGTAAGATGTCCTTCGCTACACGGAAACAATTGCAGCCTAGTGACGGCTTCAAGTTTGTCTTCTCGAGGAACTGGATCTCACTGAGTCCACAATCGTGTCCTGGTTGTCCTCTGCGTTCTTTACCAGATTTAGTTTACTATTTCAATTTCTTGTAACTTGGAGCGCCCCACTCGCCCGACGCACTCTTGACGTTGCATCGTCGTTGCTCCATACAGTACAATGACGATGGTTCTGTCCTACTTCTCTTTTGTTTTTTGAAGAATTCAACTCAAACAGAAATGGTGGTTTCGGGCATGGCTGTTGGCTTATAGCTAAATGTGCCTTTACATTTCCCCAAAACACAAAACATATTCTAAAAGCACTAACCGTGCACTCATAAATAAATTTTCAGAAAATTGAAACAAAAATCTTATGTCAATATAAGGAATCTTGAGGATACATCTCTTCCTTTTAGGATAAGAATGCATATCTTAATTCCTCTCTGTAGTGCGAAAAAGCAGCAGGACACGACTACATACGTAGACGGCGGTCTGTGCTGTGTTCAAAACTGCCGGCAAACAGTCACTCATCTTGGCTACCTTGTTTTTTTTTTTTTTTTTTCCTGGGAAATTATCGTGTACTCTTGCATGAGATCGTATTGAAATTCGAATAGAGGTTTGCTCTTCCTAGCCAAGCAGAACTGTACGAACTTACCCATTAACCAGTAGGATGAAAGTCGTTGTTTCTGATTTGGATAAGGCCATCTTGTGCAAGCGTGCAGTTGTTCCAGAGCTATATTGTTATCAATCGTGCAGTTCATTATGGCCATACCTCGTTAGCAGCGCCACAAGTAAAGGGAAGAAGTAGAGTATCAGTCTACTGACAGTCGGTATTTACACTACTGGCCATTAAAATTGCTACACCAAGAAGAAATGCAGATGATAAGCGGATATTCATTGGACAAATATATTATACTGGAACTGACATGTGATTACATTTTCACGCAATTTGGGTGCATAGATCCTGGGAACTCAGTACCCAGAACAAACACCTCTGGTCGTAATGACGGCCTTGATACGCCTGGGCATTGAGTCAAACACATCTTGGATAGCGTGTACAAGTACAGCTGCCCATGCAGCTTCAACACGATACCACAGTTCATCAAGAGTAGTGCCTGGCGTATTGTGACGAGCCAGTTGCTCGTCCACCATTGACCAGACACTTTCACTTGGTGAGAGATCTGAAGGACGTGCTGGCCAGGGCAGCAAACGAACATTTTCTGTATCTAGAAAGGCCCGTACAGGACCTGCAACATGCGGTCGTGCATTATCCTCCTGAAATGTAGGGTTTCGCAAGGATCGAATGAAGGTTAGAACCACGGGTCATAACACATCTGCAATGTAACGTCCACTGTTCAAAGTGCCGTCAATGCGAACAAGAGGAGGTGACCAAGACGTGTAACCAATGGCACCCCATACCATCAGGATGGGTGATACGTCAGTATGGCGATGACGAATACACGCTTCCAATGTGCGTTCACCGTGATGTCGCCAAACACGAATGCGACCGTCATGATGCTGTAAACAGAACCTGGATTCATCCGAAAATACGACGTTTTGCCATTCGTGCACCCAGGTTCGTCGTTGAGTACACCATCGCAGGCGCTCCTGTGTGTGATGCAGCGTCAAGGGTAACCACAGCCATGGTCTCCGAGCTGATAGTCCATGCTGCTGCAAACGTCGTCGAACTGTTCGTGCAGGTGGTTGTTGTCTTGCAAACGTTCCCATCTGTTGACTCAGGGATCGAGACGTGGCTGCGCTATCCGTTACAGCCACACGGATAAGATGCCTGTCATCTCGGCTGCTAGTGATACGAGGCCGTTGGGATCCAGCACCGCGTTCCGTATTATCCTCCTGAACTCAACAATTCCATATTCCGCTAACAGTCATTGGATCTCGACCATTGCGAGCACAATGGCGCGATACGATAAACCGCAATCGCGATAGGCTACAGTCCGACCTTTATCAAAGTCGGAAACGTGATGGTACCCATACACGAGGCATCACAACAACGTTTCACCAGGCAACGCCGGTCAACTGCTGTTTGTTTATGAGAAGTCGGTTGGAAACTTTCCTCATGTCAGTACGTTGTAGGTGTCGCCACCGGCGCCAGGCTTGTGTGAATGCTCTGAACAGCTAATCATTTGTATATCACAGCATCTTCTTCCTGTGGGTTACATTTCGCGTCTGTAGCACGTCATCTTCGTGGTGTAGCAATTTTAATGGCCAGTAGTGTAATAAGCCGATCTTGAAGAGACGCTCATTTGTGCTTATGTTGTTGTATAAAGCGCAATACCACGTAGCTCTTACATGTGACGGTAAGGTTGTAACATGAATGTTTGGCCAAACTCTACTCCAAGTGATTGTGGAGAATGTCTTCGCTAATTTGCTTACACACTTACCTTTAGTAAGTACTTTAAAAACTTCCTTGCTTGTGTAGTTCCCCTTTGTCTGATGTAGCTGTTCTCAATAATTTATGTTTTAATATGCGACAACCTAGAATTATTTATATGTAGACCATGACTGGCACCCTGGAGGAGATGGTTCAAATGGCTCTAAGCACTATGGGACTTCTGAGGTCATCAGTTCACTATATGTAGAACTACTTAAACCTAACTACCCTTAGGACATCACACACATCAGTGCCCGAGGCAGGATTCGAGTCTGTGACCATAGAAGCAGCGCGGTTCCGGACTGAAGCGACTAGAACCACTCGGCCACAGCGGCCGGCTCTGGAGGAGACATTGCGTTCACAACGTTAAGGTGTGAGATTTCCATCACCTGCTGCTAGAGCCTTTGCCGTCCCCGATATCAGAGCTCTGCATTTGTCTCTAACGTTGGTGAGACCTAAACCATCTCTCGTTTCAGGTAGAGTCATAGTTTTATAATCAACCCTACGGATTCTACCTCTCCATATGAACCACACTACAGCTGTTTCAATTCGTTTCCCTATTAGTGAAGGCAAAGGGAAAATACTTGCGAGGTAGTACACCTTAGGAAGTTTAGCAACATTTATCGGCGTGATTTTTTGTATCATATTTATAGAACGGGTGGAATTCTCTCGTAATACCACTCGGAAACATTTGAGCGTCATTTCCCAATTCTAGACCGCTGTCTTGACAGGACATTTGCTAAACCCAATCCATCTGCCTAACTGTAAAATGCTAGATTTACTTACATTGATTTTAGCTCCAAAACAAGATCTATATGTCTGAATCACGAACTGTATCTTCATAACATCAGTCGGATCAGTCACGTAGACGGCTAGGTCATCAGCGTAACATATACAGACATATTTGTTGCCTCCAATTTCAATACCAGGGAGCTTGACAAGTAATGATCGTCGAAGAGGCTAGATTGATAACGAGAACAGCAGCATCGAGAGGGAGCAGCCCTGTCGTATAGACGCTAAGATGGGAATACTTGCTGTGCCTTTTCCATTGACAAGAATTCTTGAAGTTGCATGAGTGTATAATCTCCTTAAGATATTGAAAAAAAGGATGACTTAATTCCCATTTTCTACATGACACGTAGCAGGTAGTTGTGACAGAGCCTGTCAAATGCTTTGTCTATGTCTAACAACATGATGGCCACTCTGCAGGTGGACGCCGAGGCAACAGCCGTTCAATCCCAGTATTCCTCCAGCGCTTTTTTGTCTGATGTTGACCGATGAGGCGGCCAGCAATGACGTTCAATCGACGAAGCAATACCCTAGCAACTGTCTTGTAGTCAGCGTTTAGGAAACATGGTTTTCAAATCATTAGTACATCCTCTTTTAGGAATCAACACTATAAGCCCTTCTAAAAACTTACAGGGAATAGTGGCAGACGTACGTATTTCGTTGAGCGCTGCAGTCAACGTACTATCGATTAAATTCCAGTACTTTAGGTAAAACTCTGATAACCCATAGCGTCCAGGGGATTTGTTCCTCTGGCTTCCTTTCAACGCTTTGTACAGTTCTTCTGTAGTGATATGGGCTTCCATTCTGCGTTTCTGCATCCGTCACAGTCGGGTCAACGCAGTTTAAAAAGGCTTCACAATTGTCGTTGCCCTTAGTGTCCCCTTCAGCTTACAGTCTCATGAAATAATCATGAGCAAACTTTTTGATGTCATGTTGGTGTATAAGTTGGCTTTGATCATCATTTTGGAGAGAAATTATGTGCAGTCGGCGTCCAACTGTCAACTGTGTGTGAATTCCTAAGGGACCAAACTGCTAAGGTCATCGGTCCCTAGACTTACACACTACTTAAACTAACGTATGTTAAGAGCAACACACACACCCCTGCCCGAGGGAGGACCAGAATCTCCGGCGGGAGGTGCCGCGCAGTCCGTGACATGGCGCCTCAAACCGCAGGGCCACTCCGCGCGGCAGTCGACGTCCTCTATTCAATTAGACCAGAAGGTGGAAAAGCGTAGGTTTTTTCAGCCTCAATGCCGCTAATGTCTATCGATCTTATTTTAACTCCCTTTATTTTCTGGCGTTTCAGAGCGATTATTTTGGCCTTGAACCTTTTTATTCTCATCGTGTGACGTGGTACACTGGCGGTATCAGCGCTTTGTTCCCTTAGGCACTGGAAGTAGAATTTCACTTTGTGTCTTTCCCACTGTTTCTTTTCAAAAGCGGTGCGTTTGAGTAAAGCTCGTTTTTTAGGTTTTGCATGCGTTACCTACCATTCCCTTTTAGTTCTGTAGCGCCGTATATTCCTTAAACACAATTTCCCAACCTCGCTTTAACTCGTGCTCAAGCCCAGTGCCCATCAGGCTTGAGGTACAGAATTGCCAGACACCCCTACCCCTAAATGTCTTTTGCCTGGGCATGTTAATCATAGCCACAACAGCCAAATGGTTAAAAAAACTGACTAGATAAGTTTCGATGCTCAGAACACTACTTTTTAGGCAACGAGAGGTGTAGATTCAGTGTATCCTACTCATGGAATGGCTAGTAATGTAAGTGAACCCTCGGTTCACTCTTGGCTGGCTGTGCCAAATGTCGATGAGGTGCAATCCTTTCACTAAGTTTCCCAGTTCCATGCATATTTTGGAATTTGGCGTTTGGTCAGCGGCGAAAAGAACGCAGTTGAAATTACCAGCAAGGATGGTGTTGTCGTTCGCCGAATTGGTTAACTTCACTGTACTTTCCTGAAAGAAGGTTAATCTATCCAGTCTGGCTTGCGAACTGGACGGAGCGTAAATACACTCCTGGAAATTGAATTAATAACACCGTGAATTCATTGTCCCAGGAAGGGGAACCTTTATTGACACATTCCTGGGATCAGATACATCACATGATCACACTGACAGAACCACAGGCACATAGACACAGGCAACAGAGCATGCACAATGTCGGCACTAGTACAGTGTATATCCAGCTTTCGCAGCAATGCAGGAAGCTATTCTCTCATGGAGACGATCGTAGAGATGCTGGATGTAGTCCTGTGGAACGGCTTGCCATGCCATTTCCACCTGGCGCCTCAGTTGGACCAGCGTTCGTGCTGGACGCGCAGACCGCGTGAGACGACGCTTCATCCAGTCCCAAACATGCTCAATGGGGGACAGATCCGGAGATCTTGCTGGCCAGGGTAGTTGACTTACACCTTCTAGAGCACGTTGGGTGGCACGGGATACATGCGGACGTGCATTGTCCTGTTGGAACAGCAAGCTCCCTTGCCGGTCTGGGAATGGTAGAACGATGGGTTCGATGACGGTTTGGATGTACCGTGAACTATTCAGTGTCCCCTCGACGATCACCAGAGGTGTACGGCCAGTGTAGGACATCGCTCCCCACACCATGATGCCGGGTGTTGGCCCTGTGTGCCTCGGTCGTATGCAGTCCTGATTGTGGCGCTCACCTGCACGGCGCCAAACACGCATACGACCATCATTGGCACCAAGGCAGAAGCGACTCTCATCGCTGAAGACGACACGTCTCCATTCGTCCCTTCATTCACGCCTGTCGCGACACCACTGGAGGCGGGCTGCACGATGTTGGGGCGTGGGCGGAAGACGGCCTAACGGTGTGCGGGACCGTAGCCCAGCTTCATGGAGACGGTTGCGAATGGTCCTCGCCGATACCCCAGGAGCAACAGTGTCCCTAATTTGCTGGGAAGTGGCGGTGCGGTCCCCTACGGCACTGCGTAGGATCCTACGGTCTTGGGGTGCATCCGTGCGTCGCTGCGGTCCGGTCCCAGGTCGACGGGTACGTGCACCTTCCGCCGACCACTGGCGACAACATCGATGTACTGTGGAGACCTCACGCCCCCACGTGTTGAGCAATTCGGCGGTACGCCCACCCTGCCTCCCGCATGCCCACTATACGCCCTCGCTCAAAGTCCGTCAACTGCACATACGGTTCACGTCCACGCTGTCGCGGCATGCTACCAGTGTTAAAGACTGCGATGGAGCTCCGTATGCCACGGCAAACTGGCTGACACTGACGGCGGCGGTGCACAAATGCTGCGCAGCTAGCGCCATTCGACGGCCAACACCGCGGTTCCTGGTGTGTCCGCTGTGCCGTGCTTGTGATCATTGCTTGTACAGCCCTCTCGCAGTGTCCGGAGCAAGTATGGTGGGCCTGACACACCGATGTCAATGTGTTCTTTTTTCCATTTCCAGGAGTGTATTAATAAGGTGAGCTGTGTCTGTTTCGACATAAATTCCTCTTCCACTCGTTAATTTTTAACAGCTCTAGATATAATCCCGTCATTGAATAACGGGGCAGTGCCGCTTTCACGGCCTCTACTGAGGTTAGCATTGTATCCTGCGATATGTTCCACTCTGTCAGTACACACTTCTTGCAACATGGCTATGTCTATATCGAAAGCATACATAAAACCACGCAGGCATCCACTTTTAGTCAAACTAGTGATTCTTTTAATGTTAACTGTAGTTGTGCTATACGTCTGTAAATCACTGCTACTACACATTTCTGTCAGGCTTCGATTCACAGCTGTGTGTTAATAGAAGTGTCTTCTATGTCTGCATCAATCTCACCGAGCCTCAATGTATCGCGACCACCACTATGTGTTGCTGGCGGATTACACTATTGCATTTCTTCAATGCTAAGGTGTTGTCGTATGGTGTTACAGGCACGTCCATACTGTGAGGAGCGAGATTGTCAGTACGACTATCGCTATGTTCTGTACCAAAAAACGCGGATTCCTGGCGTTGCGGTCTGCTATGAATCGTTTCTCCGGAGACGGTAGATGTGGCGTCTGCTGCTTGCGATGTGGGGCCTCGTGTTGAGTCTCTCTCCTCCGATTCTTCGTGCCTGGTCTTCAGATGTTGCTGAAATTGCTTGCTTTTGAATACCGGCTTCCTTATCCCTCTCCTATGCCCTTAGATAGGTGGCTTTCCGTGGTTCTTTTTTTCCCTTCGGTGCGTCCGTTGGTTGGTTGTTCGTGTTTGCTGCACCTTTTTGAATCATTATGGTGTTTGTAGATTCCTCTAATTTTGCTGTTCCTCGATCTGACAGTAGGCCCCTACTGCCGTTAGTAATTTCTTCAAGATTTGTTGATGTTCTTCCTGGCTGTCCCATGGCATGTCATGTAGTTTGTCATACCTGCTTCGCTTTTTCTCTCAAGGTGGGCGCAATTTTTTCAGCTTCGTGATCGGCACTCCTGCGTTTCCTATTTTCGTTTTCGTTGGCGGAGCTTGCTCGTGTTTCGTCGTTTGTGATCTGGGCTTCAATCTCGTTTGAAGACTATTTCTCATTATTCGAAGCTACGGTCGTGCCATCGTTGTTTAAGCTGTTGTGTACAATGTCTGCCCCGCTGCCTCGTTTAGTGTCACAGGGATGAGCTGTAGCTGTATCTTCTAGAGTTTCTTCTGTGCTGGTCGTTCCCATTCGTACGTCCTCTTCGACGTGGCCCGTAGTATTCTCAATAACTACCTCTGATATCGTAGCTGGCGTTCCACAAGCTGAGACATAGGGGGTGGAACAGGTCCTCCCCCGTAGGTAGTTTCGTCACTCGGCGCTGCAGACACTGAGCGCGTACGTATCCTGTGGAATCACATTCAGCGCACGTTCCTGGCTACCCCTCATAAATAACAATAGCCGTATATCCACAGACGTTAGTATATGAGGGTATATGCTTTATTATGTTAATTTTAATATGTCGCACACCATTTAAGACCAGGAATTTATGTGCACCGGACCACTTCTCAGCAGTGTTGCTTAGAATTGCGCCACAAGGCTTCAACACTGCATTAATCTGCTCTGATGTTACGTCAGACGGTAGTTCGAAAACTCTAATACTTCTTCTTTACTATGAAAAACAGTCTTGATCACAAATTATTTATTCCGATGACCGGTTTCGACCACAACTGTGGTAATCTTCAGACCAATGAGTAAGTGATTTACCACCAGAAGGATGTTCTTACTCATTGGTCTGAAGATGACCACAGTTGTGGTCGAAACCGGTCACCGAATAAATAATTTGTGATCATGACTGTTTTTGATAGTAAATATTTGTAACAACATTGATCACTGTTCACTCCCACAATGTATTCAAAAGTAATGTAATACTTCTGATTCCAAGTCCGGCGTGAGTAACTTAACATTACCGACATTGCCATCGGAATGTTTGAACTTTAAGTTGTTCCCATATAATTCTACAATTTGGTCACATTTTTCGGGATTATTTAACTTAAAATAGACGGTACTACTTCTGATCGACAGATGAATTCCAGTTATATCCTCAGCTGTTAACTACTTTTTCCAGAATGTCCTCAACTTCAAACGATTTAGGTCTTGCATAGTTATTGTTAAACAAACTTGAAAGTGCCTATCCTTACAGGTTCTGCCATTGGAAGTCCAATCTGCTCCGGCCTATTAAGTTACGGCCGCTAGCAGTGTGGATGTAAACACGACTCTCTTCCGCACGCCACGGCCGCCGAGGGCAGACTACCATTTGGCTATCCGTCCACGACTCACGGCCATACCCAAACTTCCATACGTCATCACCCATGCGTTTACGACCTGGACTCGTACATACATTATTTATAATCCCGTACAGTTCAAACGTTATACTTTGAAAGTCACTTGCCCGTTGTCGGCAGAGAAATACGATATCGCTGTGCCTGTGTTACTCTGATTACGACGCAAAGTTCCTTCGGACATGCGTGACCTGTACGGGAATATATATAATGGAGTACGAGTCCAGGACGTAGACGCACGGTTGACGACATATGGAAGTCTGCTCTGGCTGTGAGTCGATCACGGATAGCCAAATGGTAACGCGGCCGCTTGCGATAAGAGGGAAATCCGCGTTCGAATCTCGGTCCGACACAAATTTTAATTGTCATCATTACCTTCTGTAACTCATGGTTGTCATCATTCGCAATTGCGAATACATTAAATGAAGTAGAAGGTGTTCACGCCTCAACAAACAGTCAATATGGATCTGAGTTGGCCGATGAAAACGTAAATATCCGCATGTTTCTGTTCTCGATTCATTACTTTTCTTTATCCAAGTAAGAGTCCATCGGAACAACATACACCACCTCAGCAAAAGTATCTGGACACCCGCATGTAATGCGAAATAGACCACTAGAAGTCACGAGAGGCGGACGCCCAGAATAGAAGGAGGTGGCGAGTATTGTGTTGGCCATAAAGAAGGTGTAACAGGAGGGCTTAGTCATTTCAAACGTGGGTTGGTCATTGGATGTCGCCTGAGTAACCAATACATCAAGGACATTTCAAAGTTTACATCACATCACAAACAGTCGCCTTGGCAGCTTCAGAAAGTGTAAGGGCGAAGGTATAGCCACAGCTAAACCAACCGGGCAGACATCATCTATTGATATACAGGACCGTCGAGCACTGCGGAAGATAGCTGGATTGCTGGTAGCACTTTGGAATTCACGAGTAACCTTTCTGCTAATTTCACGCTGTCTTTTACAACCATCACAATGACTCCGCGTAGGGAATTAAAAAGAACAATGTCCAATGGTCGACCATCAGCTCATAACCCACACATTTCTGTAGTCAGTGCTAAGCAACAGTTGAGCTGGTGCATAGAGCGACGCCACTGGCAAGGTTGGAGTGAAGAAACGCTCTACAACGTGTGGCAATCGGACGGAAGGGTTTGGGTTTGGCGAACGCCCGGAGAACTTTACCTGCCATCAGTGAAGTATGGGGGAGCTGATGTTACGGTACGGGAGTGTTTATCAGGGTTGTGATGTGTTCGCCTTATTGCGCTTAAGAAACGGCTAGATGCAGAATGATGTGTACATATTTCACAGCATTGTACTGCGTACAGCAGAGGAACAGTACGGAGACTATGACTACGTCAGAGTAACATTGCATCCTGTCATAAAGCAACGTCTTTCAGGCATAGAAACGTTGCTGAAATGGTCTGCCCTGCCCTCAGTTGGGGCCTGAACGCAGCGGAACATCTTCGGGATGATTTAAAAGGTCGAGCTCCAGATCTCAGCGTCCAAATTCAACTCCTCTCCTGCTTTCGGCTCTTGGAGAACAGGGGGCTTCCATTCCTACACAGACATCACTGGGGGTGGCTCCAAGAGAGTTCAAGCCGTCATAAAGGCGAAGAGTGGACACACATTAATATCTACTAAAACGTGTGTGGATATATTTGATTAGATAGTGAATCTACTACTCAGAAAAATTTCTTGCACAGTTTGTCTTTTTGCTATCATATACCTCTTTTCCAGTATTCTTCTGACCACAGGAAGTTACTACCTACAGCCATCTGTGTAATGGAGGTACAAGTAAACAGGCGTCCTCAGTGCAGTTCAGCAGAGAGCACTGTGTCTGTAATTGTAATGGGGCAATGTGGATTGAGTACAATATTAGTTTGTCATCATTCCTTGAGGGGCAAGCTTCATCTTCAGCACAGCACGTTTTCCACCGAAGTCGTGTGTAACACAACGACCTCCTTCAGCTATTCGACCAGTACAGTGAGACAAAAAGCTTTGAAGACCTGCCTCGTATTCGTTGCTCGCCGTCAACGTCACCCACTGATGACCGATACCTAGAAATTAGGGCCAGTAGGAATCCCGAGAAGAATGCAACAGACTTACACATTGCCATCTTGGACACAACAACTGGCAGGGCTCTGACGACCCTGAGAGTGCACTATAGCCTCCGTGCTGTCAGTCTGGCGTCTGCGCGTCCATTACGAGCAACAGTACCTCCCCCCCCCCCCCCCCCCCTCTCCCGTTCACTGTGCTTCCTGAAGAAGGTGCGCATGAGAACTCCTGGAATGGAAACTAGGTCAGTGGCGCTGGCTCCTCGTCACCGAACAATGCAACAGTGCACGATCTGTGTGGCGTTTGTTGACCGTCACAGGAAAGTGTGGAGGCGGCCAGGTACCAATGCACGCCACTAACATGCAGGGAGATGGGTCGGCCATGTTTTTGGGTAAGTATCGTTTACGGATGTCGTATTGCTACCATCGCTATCCACGGTAATTTGAAGGTCACACAGTACTGGGACAGGATCCTCCAACTTATTGTCCAACCCTACAGTCGATGGGGTTTTTTTTTTTAAGACTATAATACACGATCGTGACAACATGTTCCTCCAGGAGGCAGCGACAATGATCTGCGGTATCTGGTGGCATGAAAGTGACAGTACGGTTGGGAGAAGCTGAAACTCGCATACGCCCTCCACACACACTGGTTGACCTAGGGATTGCCTAAGAAGAGTGGTCACACCAGCAACTTGTGCACATGATGTTAACATGGATCCAAGCATATTACAAAGCACACAGTGGAGCTACATGATTTCGGTTTCATGGATACGCAAAGAATTACATTTTCGAACGGACCACATTTATTTTGGGTATTGTTTTATTTACTTTTTTCACTGTGACGCTACTTTATGGTTTCATAAAGCTTATTTTGCATTATTTGCTCCCCCTATATCTGAACCCACACACTTTCCTAGAGGTACAGGTGGAGTAACTGTTTTGAGCAGTTTAGTATCGGACGAACTGTCTAAGAAATGTTTCGACCAGCTCTATATAACTCTTGTACCGCTTTAGTTTGGATGCAGCCTACTGAAACGTTCAACACGATATGCGCGATTATTTCCAGAGAGATACGGCCTTAGTCGTACGGTGAGTGTGGACTGGATGTTATACGATGATTGTCACTATGGAGTTCATACAGCAACAAGACGAGAGAGCTTGCCTGCAAAGAGTAAGAAAAACAAGAAATACGCAGAATCGGCAGTAGGACATACGGTTTCATTTTGCGGTTACAGAGGTATCTAAATAAGAAGAAACTATTGGAAAACAGAATAAAAAATTTGGGATAAAAACAACAGTAAAAATACTGATATCTGCTGGTCATTCTTGGAACGAATAAACGTAGCTGTGTCGCTGTGGAAAAAGAGTTAATTCGTTGCAACTTTTAAATGGTTGTTTCGGTTGCCAACGTAATAAGAGAAACTCCTGTAGCAAAAAGTTGACGGCCAGATACGAGCTTCGGATATGTGACAGAAACATCACGTTAATAAATTTTAAAATCTCGCTCTAGATGAGATTTGTGTGGTAGGTATTTACACTATATCGACGAAAGAAACATAATTAGGCGCACACGGATCATCTCCATTCATTCTTACACTTACGATTTTTTTTTTTCTGCATCGCGATGGTCAGCCTCGTTTCGATTCGCGAGTAGAGGTTACGCTCTACTAATAGGAGTGTTGAAATTACGCTTATTGCAACTCGCAACATTTCAGAAATCCTATAACTAGAAGGAAGGATAAGATCCAACATAACGTTTCTCCTTACCCTCCTAAGGTGTCCCAAAAAACTATTACGAAGTTCTGGAGAGGTTAGTCTTCGGGTAATACTTAAAATTTAAGGATCAGTCATTTCACTCTCTAGATCCGCCGGTCCCTTCACATTCTTCAAGGAACACGTTATCCAGCAACCGATGCTCACCACCATAAAGGGTGATTCTTACTACCGAATGAAGACCCCCGAAGCGGCATAGATGACGCTGAGACAAGGAATTTATTATGAGACGCACGGCGCCGCAAATGTCGAGAAACACCCCAAAAGTGGACGACAAATGTTGAGCACGTGACATCAAATGACGTACCTCGCCGTACTTACAGCGATTGGGGTTGTCGACTGTACACTCTCCCTTAGGGCAGTGCTACACATCGCACCGCTAGCCGACTGTGTTTCCCAACAGCTTTTGTAAATATCATGTGGCCGCGCGGTCTAGGGGGTCCTGTCACGGTTCGCGCGGCTCCCCCAGTCGGAGGCTCGAGTCCTCTCTCGGGCATGAGTGTGTGTGTTGTCTTTAGGGTAAGTTAATTTAAATTAGATTAAGTAGTAGTGTGTAAGCCTAGGGACCGAAGACCTCAGCACTTTGGTCCTATAGATCCTTACCACAAATTAAAAAAAAATTAAACCTCATGAGTTGTAAATGCTGATGTTACAAAACTGTTGTCCTCACTGTAACCAAGCAGAAGCTGTTCTTATTTTGTGTTACTTTCCTTTCGTACCTCATTCTTGCTTACAGTTATTTAGTAAAGGACACGTAGACAATTTACTGGTAGCGACGCAGTTCGAAGCATTTGCCCGGTACTTATTTACTTGTGACGCAGTGTGGTAGGTTTTTGTTGTACAGTACTTTGCAGTTAACCAGTGGAGACCGCGAGATCGGTAAATAAAATAATGAATACTACCTCAGTGTAAAAACATAATTATCCAACGCAATGCAAAAAAGTACTGCTTGCCAGACGGATGACTCGAACCCCGAGCGCCACGCGCTGAAGTCACTCGTGAAGGGTAGGAGCCACGCCGAATACTTGACTTGGGTTGGGATGGTCAGCTGCGACAGACCCATAGGCTCCACAGGCGCATGTGAGGTTGGGTACATCATCAGGTGACGTCACATATTCAACATTAATCATTCGCTTTTTGAGTTATTTTCCGAAATTTGTTGTCCGTGTGTCTTGCAATAAGTAACTTATCTTAGCGTCCACCTGCTAAGCGTTTGCTCGCCATGCAGCGAGCCCGGGTTAGATTCCCGGCTGGGTTAGATATTTCTCCGCTCGAGGACTGGGCGTTGTGTTGTCCTCGTCATCATATCACCATCGCCGACACGCAAGTCGTCCAATGTGGCGTCGCCTGAAATAAGACTCGCAACCCGGCAGCCGAACTTCCCCGGATTGGACTTCCCGACCAGCTATGTTACACTATCATTTCCATTTTTCATTTGTCTCAGGGTCATCTACCTCGCTTCGGGTGGTTTTTAAACGCTAATCAGTATCACACTACATAAAGGTAATCACCTAGGGTCATATCTATCTTCTGTCGTCTCATACCGACGCTTGCTTCCCCTTTCTCGGCCCCAGCCTCCTCACTTACCCACAAATACTTGCTCTTCGTTATCTACCTCTTTTAATCTGACCGCCACAAGGCAGGCCAATGTTCTGTTGTGTGTTTTATCATCACGATTGTTGTATGTCTCATGTATCAAATTGTTTGCGCCTTATCTTGCATCTCCTTGCTGTCGCACGACCTCACTTGTGGGGGGAGAGGACGACACTAATAATTTATAGTATATAATGACTATTATTTTTAGAGACCGATGACCTCAGAAGTTTGGTCCCTTAGGAATTCACACACAGTTGAACAGTTGAACTAATATTTCCGCTTCCATTTTCATTTGTAATAGCCACCCTTAAGGTACTTAAATATAGTGAGACGCACACCGCGTCTGTAGAGTAACCGTGTTTGCCAGGAGAAAGTGATTTGTGATATTCCATCGATTAGGATTAATACACAGAGCTCCTTTTACAAAGTAAGTCCGTTCCCCCAAAAAACAGTATCTTAAGTGTTTTATCAAACAAACAAAAATCTAATGGGAGTTTACCCGAATGTTTGAGCAAATACCTTATGCTTTTCGAAAAAGATAGTGCTATGCAACAAATTGTTAACCGCCTAAACGGTGAAAAATGCTTGTCCGACAGTGCGCCATTCGCACGTGCGGCAACATTCAGCGAGTCTATAAACGGAAAGCCCCGGCCACATTTCTACCGTTCAGCTTATCCGGGCACGTTGCGCGTGGCTAGGTGGGCGAAATTTCCGCCGCACGTGCCGCAGGCGCGTGGTAGTGAAGCCCCTGATGAGCGAGGACGCTCTGCTGCCGTGCTTCCTGCAGCAGGCAAGCGCTACCGCGTCTTCTTGCGTCGCAGAGACAAAAGGAAACACTCTACGCGGCTTCCTCGTTTAGTGGACGGATTAGCGCATATTTTTGTGTACGAAGGCAGCGAGAGAAATTCTTGCACTGGCATAGAGATGGCGACGATGTCGATGAAATTTTGCTTTTGTTGTGTTGGCACATGTTGTGCAACAACATTAAGTCAGATTTCGACTTCATGTACACAGCAGTTTGCTTTATTCGTTTTTTTTGGGGGGGAGGGGGGGGATCTTCTGATTTAATGGAAAATTGTTATACTATGGTTTATAGCGTAGGGAATCCACAGTTGGTGAAGTTCTTAGGAGGAGCCTGCGCCTCCATTTTTAATAGTTAAGACACAGGCGGCTGAATTCAGACTCTGTAGTGTCTCCTGAAGGTAATCCCCATGGAGGACATTTCTAAAAACCGAGAAACATGTACTTAACGCCAGAAATCAGTTAATTCCGACAACAGACTTAAGCGTGCATAGAATGTAGTGAATTGAGAGAGAGGACATCCAATCACAGAATAGAATAATATCACTACTGAACTGAATGTAAGAGCTGCCAATAATGAGCCATAGCTAGCAAATAATCATTTCTGAAATAAAGTAGAAAGTACACGGACAAAGAGTGCAAGTCCAAAATCGCAGCAGTTTGTTTCAAAGGCAAACTCTCCTTCAGAAATTAAGAAAATTACATATTCCCACAAAAGTAAAAGCTCATCTGGTTGTCATGATGTTTCCAATATAGTACTAAAGGTTTCTTCCCATATAATAAGCCCTGTCCTATCTGAAATATGTAATGCTTCGCTAACTCAAGGCATTTTTCCTGAGAGACTGAATTTGCCGTCGTCGAACCCTTATTTAACAAAGGTGGAGGGAGTGGTATCAATAACTACCGGTCTCTTTTACTGGTCATATATTCCACAAGTTTGGAGAAGGTGATGTATTCTAAAAGTGTGTTTCATCTCAGCAACAATAATATCCTCTGCAAATCGAAATCTGGTTTTCAGAAGAGTTGCTCTACCGAGAATATTTACATGTTCACTCACCAATTTTATAAGCATTAAAAAACAAAATATCGCGGGTTCGTATTTTATGCGACATAACTAAGGCATTTCAATGTGTGACTCACAGTATTTTTTCTAGAGAAACTGAAGTTTTATGGAACTGAGGTCCAGTCAGCAAATGCATAATGTCATATTTAAACAAAAGAATGCAGAATGTAATCCGGGAACATTCTGATTGGGGAGAAATCACGTACGGGGTTCCCCAAGGCTCAATCTTAGGTCCGCTATTGTTCCCTGTGTATGTAAACGATCTTCTGTCTAATACACAACAAGCAGAATTAGTTCTTTTTGAAGATGGCACTAGTATTGCAATCAAAGCATACATACAGCAACAGAATAAATGATAAACAAACTTCTTAGAAGTATCATTGACGGTTTTTCTGCCAATGGCCCCACCCTCAATTTTAAAAATACACGAAGTTTCCAGTTATGCACATCTAGGGGTACGACACTAGTGATAAGTATAATATATGACGAGGAAATAATACATAGGGTGGAAAATTCAAAATTCTTAGGTTCCCGTATTAATGAGAACTTAAACTGGATAAAGCACATTTTGGAACTTACAGAAAAGCTTAGTTCAGCCACATTTGCACCTAGAATTGTTTCAGATCTTGGGGAGAGAAATCAGTAATCTGACATATTTCGAGTATTTTCATTTAATAATATCATACAGAATAATGTTCTGGGGTAAATCATATTTAAAAAATAAAGTATTTACTACTTGATGTAAGAATAATGCGTGGTGCTCACCCACTTTCACCTTGTAGACATCGATTTAAGGATTTGTGCATTCTGACTACCGCTTCACAGTGTATTTATTCCCTCATGAAGTTTGTTTAAATAATCCACTGCAGTTCAAAAGGAACAATGATGTCAGTTTTGCTTGTGGTATTGTAATTATGTACATTACTTGCTTCACATTTATGTTGCCTTTAGCACAAAAAGGGATGCAAAATGCCGCAAATAAGAGTTGTGGTAACTTACCGAATGATACATATCTGACAAACAGCAAAGTAAAGTAAAATTTGACAATAAACTGCAACAATTTCTCCTTGACGACTCCGACTATTCCATAGAAGATTTACTATTAATGTAACGGGTAGAAAAAGGTGTTCGATAGGAATCACTCACATATGTACATCTACATCTACATGACTACTCTGCAATTCACATTTAAGTGCTTGGCAGAGGGTTCATCGAACCACAATCATACTATCTCTCTACCATTCCACTCCCTAACAGCGCGCGGGAAAAACGAACACCTAAAAGATAATATTCAGTATGCAGCCTTATCTACAAATTAATTTCCAATGTGAATGTTGCACATCATTACGATTTATCGTGCTAATGATCAATGGGTCATGAAAGTAACTAACTAACTAACTAATTAAACAGCAGCCACCCAAGGAAACGAGTAGAAGTTGATAATACAGCACCGGAGAAAAGCTAAATGAAATAGCTAATGCCGTAGACAGAAGAAAGGGTATGATACACTTTATATGATAAGGCTAGTACAAGATGTGTGGCGCTTTTTTTGAATGATGTAAAAAATACTAAAACCAATGTTTGGACAATTTAAAAATGAATTTAACTGATTTTGTGAACTAATTTCTTACAGGGGAACAGATTTGAGTCCAACACATTATGCCAGAAACGAACAGAAATTGCAACAGTCGCTGAAAGATTCTGGATGTCGAATTTTCATTTTTGAGCATACGAAGTCTGCTTGCGACAAATCTCTTCCGAGTGGTAGGGTTTTAAAATCTTGCAAATCCATCCTAACAGAACTTCCGAGGACACTGAGTTAGCAGTATCACTGGGAGCTGCACCATTAGTACAGGTATCACTACTCATCCTTGAGACGTGCTCACGTATGTTTATTACGCCTCGTCGGTCAATACTCAACACGAAGAGTTGATGTCTTTCACGATTTCAGTCCGCTGTCTGTTTTGCCTAAACTGCAAAGTCATTAAGAAATTTTTAAGCTTTGTGTTTGAAAATTAAAATTTTATCGATTAGTAATCTAAACAACCAATCAACTACCGGAAGTTGATTTATTTAAAACTGACCTAGGTTTCGATACTACTCTGAGTATCTTCAGAAGTACATCATATTACCTAAAAAACTATGAAAAGCCAAACAGTAATTCGTGGTTACCAGTTATGATTTAAGATAATTAAATTCCATAGTTGGAAACTGAAACCATTACTTACTTGGTAACATTGATTAAAACTTGTTACACGAATCACGGGCTAAGCAGTTGAAGTCAAATGCAGTAATTAAAATTAAATGCCCATTTAAAGTTGCAAGGTAAAATACATATGGCTGTTGAACAAAGCAGATAATATTACGCTAAGAGCAACCGTAGATAAAATACTAGTTTATAGTTTACAGAGCTTTCAAGCAGTAAAATACAGATGTTAAAATGGGTAAAAGTGATCAACTTATAGCTGAATGGAAGCTCGTTAATCCACAATAGCTGTATTTACTGAAGTCCTTGTACACTCGCACAGTTACAACTGCAGTGGATTAACGAGCTATCATTCAGCTATATCTTCATCACTTTTACCCATTTTAACATCTGGATTTTACTGCTCGGAAGTTCTGTAAAACTATGTTGAACAATGGCTAACAGCAAAGTAAAACGCGTAGCGTCTACCCACAGTGCACATGTAAACTACCGACATGCTGCGATCTCATGTAATAAAAAGCTCTAATGTAATTCTTATATTTTTTCTGAACCGACAATATATGTCGCACCAGTATAAAGCAACGCAACAGCGATGTCGTAACAACAGGCAAATAAAAATGAAAATTAAGAAAGGTACCAAATAGTATTAAATGGACTAACTACTACACTTTTCCATAATACTTAAGTCTAAAGACTGCATTAGAGGAGAAAATATATCACATGCTTCTTCAGTGAAAAATTATTGAGGAAATTAATGCTTTGAATACGTTGTTACAGACAATAACACATAACAGTACCCTCTTGGTAGACTAGTCAGTCAAAGAGTAATGCCATCTATTGAAACTAATGGAAAAATATTATGAAAGGAAATATATAAGGAAAACGAGGGAAGTGATGTTGACAAACAAGGAACCGCGGCAAAATATTTGCACGGTCGCAAGTATTATCCGACGACACTTCGCGTCCCGTGGCCATTATCTGAAAACGCGGTCACGTTACACAAGTAAACAAGTACAGTGGTGGCTAAGGAAAACACGTAGCATTGTGAATGATTTCAAGACAGTTGTGAATATACTATCACGTGGTTCAGCACGTTCGCTTGAAATATCACGATAAAACGAAGCGCTGTCACTCCAAGGTGCAGTAATAAAGTAGGTAAATAATAATGGTTTTAAACCGTTAAAGAAACCTCTGTTTCTCAATTGCAAGTGTTCATTTAAAAGAAGACAATCTTTTCTTGTCGTGTATCTAAAAATCTCCAATTCTTCTAGTACGTATAATATCCATCCTTTCTTTTCTTTACGCACGATTTCAGATCCTTGGGTTCTTTTTGAGTTATGACATGGCGTTAGCAAGTGTTCTGCGGATGTAGAATTATGCACATTATTACCTTTTTTACCTAAAAGACGTTCTTTATATCTAATAGTAAATGCCCTTATAGTTTGTCTGGATAAAACACTAGACGTCAATTGCATGTCATTTTGTTAACACTTGAGTTGCGTAAGGGTAGTTTGCGATTTAAATATTATTAATTAAGCTTTCCTTTAAGATGTTGTCAGTGGAGACTGCTACCTCGTAAATATATTTTTTAACCAACGACGGTCTAATCCCTTAAGTAATTTTTTTCAGTTATCGATCTTCTGACTGGTTAGTTTGATGCGGCTCGCCACGAATTCCTCTCCTTGCCAACCTCTTCATCTCAGAGGACAACTTGCAACCTAAGTCCTCAATTATTTGCTGGATGTATTCCAATCACAGCCTTCATCTACAGTTTTTGTCCCTCTACGGCTCCGTTTAGTACCAGGGAAGTTATTCCCTGACGTCTTAACGGATGTCCCCCACTTCTTGTCACTTCATTCCATTTATTCCTTTCCTATCCGATTTGCATTTTAAACATTCGTCTGTAGCACCACATCCCAAATGATTCGATTCTCTTCTATTCCCCACAGCCCATATTTCAAAGATATATTGCGTGTAAAAGCCACTGAAATGGCCCTTTCATTTTCATCTTTCCCATTTCTACAGTCGCCTAGGTAGTACATCTGTTTCTTCTATTATTTTCGAAACTTTGGCTGCTGTAAATGGTTCATACCCATTATTATATGCTACAGCTTTTAATTAAATGTTATTGCTTTTACTTTCGCCAAAACAGATAGGTAATTGAGAAAACCGCTTTCAAATATTCAAATGTTCATTCCGACAAAATCTGTGCATTACCTTCCTAAATCATCCCAATCTAAACGCGACACTTCATTTCAAGTAAAGACTCTGCCATTCCCTTTCTATTTTTAAGGGTATCTCCGAGTTAACTGTCTCTAATAACATAATTATCAGGAGAAAGAAAACTGGCATTCTACGGATCGGAGCGTGGAATGTCAGATCCCTTAACCGGGCAGGTAGGTTAGAAAATTTAAAAAGAGATATGGATAGGTTAAAGTTAGATATAGTGGAAAATAGTGAAGTACGTTGGCAGGAGAAACAAGGGTTATAAATACAAAATCTAATAGGGGTAATGCAGGAGTAGGTTTAATAATGAATAAAAAAAATAGGAATGCGGGTAAGCTACTACAAACAGCACAGTGAACGCATTATTGTGGCCAAGATAGATACGAAGCCCACGCCTACCACAGTAGTACAGGTTTATATGCCAACTAGCTCCGCAGATGACGAAGAGATTGATGAAATGTATGATGAGATAAAAGAAATTATTCAGATAGTGAAGGGAGACGAAAATGTAATTAATAGTCATGGGTGACTGGAAGTCGACAGTAGGAAAAGGAAGAGAAGGAAACGTAGTAGGTGAATATGGAATGGGAGTAAGGAATGAAAGATGAAGCGGCCTGGTAGAATTTTGCACAGAGCATAACTTAATCATAGCTAACACTTGGTTCAAGAATCATAAAAGAAGGTTGCATACATGGAAGAACCCTGGAGATACTGGAAGGTATCAGATAGATTATATAATAGTAAGAGAGATTCAGGAACCAGGTTTTAAATTGTAAGATATTTACAGGGGCAGATTTGGACTCTGACCACAATCTATTGGTTATGAACTGTAGATTAAAACTGATGAAACTGCAAAAAGGTGGTAAATTGAGGAGATGGGACCAGGATAAACTGACAGAACCAGAGGTTGTAGAGAGCTTCAGGGAGAGCATTAGGGAACGATTGACAAGAATGGTACAGTAGATGAAGAATGGGTAGCTTTGAGAGATGAAATAGTGAAGGTAGCATAGGATCATGTAGGTAAAAAGACGAGGGCTATTAGAAATCCTTGGGTAATAGAAGAGATATTGAATTTAATTGATGGCAGGAGAAAATACAAAAATGCAGTAAATGAAGCAGGCAAAAAAGAATACAAACGTCTCAAAAATGAGATCGACAGGAAGTGCAAAATGGCTAAGCAGGGATGTGAGGATGTAGAGGCGCATATCACTCGGGTCAAGCTAGATACTGTCAACAGGAAGATTAAAGAGATCTTTGGAGAAAGGAGAACGACTTGCATGAATATCAAGAGCTCAGATGGAAATCCAGTAATAAGCAAAGAAGGGAAAGCAGAAGGGTGGAAGGAGTATACAGAGGGTCTATACAAGGGCGATGTACTTGAAGTCATTATTATAGAAATGGAAGAGAATGTAGATGAAGATGAAATAGATGATATGATACTGCGTGAAGAGTTTGACAGAGCACTGAAAGATTTAAGTCGAAACAAGGGCTCGGGAGTAGACAACATCCCATTAGAAATAATGACAGCCTTGGGAGAGCCAGGCCTAACAAAACTCAACCATCTAGTGAGCAAGATGTATGACACAGGCGAAATACCCTCAGACTTCAAGAAGAATATAATAATTCCAATCCCGAAGAAAGCAGGTGTTGACACATGTGAAAATTACCGAACAATCAGTTTAATAAGCCACAGCTGCTAAATACTAACACGAATTCTTTACAGACGAATGGAAAAACTGGTAGATGCCGACCTCGGGAATAATCAGTTTGGATCCCGTAGAAATGTTGGAACACGTGAGGCAACACTGACGCTACGACTTATCTTAGAAAATAGGTTAAGGAAAGGCAAACCTACGTTTCTAGCATTTGTAGACTTGCAGAAAGCTTTTGACAGTTTTGACTGGAATACTCCCTTTGAAATTCTGAAAGTGGCAGGGGTAAAATACAGGGAACGAAAGGCTATTTACAATTTGTACAGAAACCAGATGGCAGTTACAAGAGTCAAGGGGCATGAAAGGTCAGCAGTGGTTGGTAAGGGAGTGAGACAGGGTTGTAGCCTATCCCCGATGTTATTCAATCTGTATATTGAGCAAGCAGTAAAGGAAACAAAAGAAAAATTCGGAGTGGGTATTAAAGTCCATGGAGAAGAAATAAAAACTTTGAGGTTCGCCGATGACATTGTAATTCTGTCGGAGACAGCAAAAGGACCTGGAAGAGCAGTTGAACGGAATGAGCAATGTCTTGAAAGGAGGATATAAGATGAACATCAACAGAAGCAAAACGAGAATAATGGAATGTAGTCGAATTAAACTGGGTGATGCTCCGGGACTTAGATTAGGAAATGAGAGGCTTAAAGTAGTAAATGAGTTTTGCTGTTTGGGGAGCAAAATAATTGATGGTGGTCGAAGCAGAGAGGATGTAAAATGTAGACTGGCAATGGCAAGGAAAGCGTTTCTGAAGAAGAGAAATTTGTAAACATCGAGTACAGATTTAAGTGTTAGGAAGTCGTTTCTGAAAGTATTTGTATTGAGAGTAGCCATGGAGGGAAGTGAAACGTGGACGATAATTAGTTTGGTCACGAAGAGAATAGAAGATTTCGAAATGTGGTGCTACAGAAGAATGCTGAAGATTAGATGGGTAGATCACATAACTAATGAGGAGTATTGAATAGAATTGGGGAGAAGAGAAATTTGTGGCACAACTTGACTAGAAGAAGGGATCGGTTGGTAGGGCATATTCTGAGGTATGAAGGGATCACCAATTTAGTATTGGAGGGCAGCGTGGAGGGTAAAAATCGTAGAGGGAGATCAAGAGATGAATACACTAAACAGTTTCAGAAGGATGTAGGTTGCGGTAGGTACTGGGAGATGAAGCAGCCTGCACAGGATAGAGTAGCATGGAGAGCTGCATCAAACCAGTCTCTGGACCGAAGAGCCGGCCTGAGTGGCCGAGTGGTTCTAGGCGCTACAGTCTGGAATCGCGCGACCGCAACGGTCGCAGGTTCGAATCCTGCCTCGGACATGGATGTGTGTGATGTCCTTAGGATAGTTAGGTTTAAGTAGTTCTAGGTCCTAGGGGACTGATGACCTCAGAAGTTAAGTCCCATAGTGCTCACAGCCATTTGAACCATTTTCTGGACCGAAGACCACAACAACAACAATCACATAATCGAGCATGTTAGCTTAAGGCTCTGAACTCACATATTGGAAGCACGGGATTGAAATTTCCCTATAATCATTCCGACTTAGAGTTTTATTGTTTTCCAAAATCGCGTCTGCTAAAGTTTAAAAACGTTTCTTCAGTAAGGCTGTGGGTTTTCCACTTGCTATGATCTTGATTCGCCGGGACATTAAATTCTAACTGCTTCCTCTTCTTCCTCCTCCTCCTCCTCCTCCTCCTCCTCCTCCTCCTCCTCTCAGAGCTGGGTTGGAATCTGTGTCTGGTAATCCAGATTTGAGTTTTCAGCCGTTTCTTCTATGGTAAATTCAGTTTGGAAATGTTCACAGCCTCTCCTCCCCCCCCCCCCCCTCTACCCTTCAAATATTACGTAGTCCGATATTGTCATCCGTATATACACTATCGAACCAAAAGCATCCGGACGCCGATTAGTGGACATTCAATCTGCTTGAAATCTTCTGGGTATGCTTTCAATGAGGTGTCAATTTCTGCGGAGGAATGGCAGCTCATTCTCCCTCAGTAGCTGAAACCAGAGAAGGTTCTGTGTTGGATGCTGGGGCCTGAAGCTAAGGCGGCGCTCTAACTCATCCCAATATTGTTGCATTTGGTTCAGGTCGGCTCTCTGGGTAGTCTAGTGATTTTCAGGACTGCAAAGCTGCCGTGTGCGCTAGCTCTGAGCTCTTCCGTAGGCCTCACACTACATTGTGACGTAGCTAACCATCATCTTTCTACGGCTACATGGAAGTTGCCACCTGTTAGGTCGTATTCGCCGACTGCTTGTCTGCTTGGAAGCTGGGTTATATTAAAGCTGGGTTTCTTACTCTAAAATTCAGACCACAGGTTCCCAACACAATAAGGTGTTTCACATGCCAGAAATTTGGGCACAGCACTACGGTATATAAAGATGCGTGTGGAAAGTAACGTGTGGTTGCCCATGCTGAAAACACTATCTGTACCTCCCCTGACGTCTGCATCAATTGCTCACGTCCACATCCAGCGTGGAGCAGACAGTACATATTTGTCAGGGAAGAAAAGAGAACCGAGAAATTGAATACGATAAAGCATACCATACACTAAAGCAAACAGGATTTACGAATCTCTTCAGCTCTCCACTTCTACAACTTTTTGCCGTTGCACTCACGGTAAAAAATTAGTGCTTCCACCCGAGACTTCGTCGATAGAGTCTGACACAAATAAATTCTCTTGTAAATGCAGCTGTGGAAGCAAAATTTTGTATGAAATTGCTGCTGTCACCAAACCAACTTCTCTGATAAGCTGCGCTTCAACACCTGACGTAGATACTCCATTGCAAGGGAAATGGTTGAAAAAACCCTTTTTCTCACCCTACATCGGTATCATCAAATTAGAAGACGAAGATTAAGGCGAAGTGAAGCGTCAAGAAGCTAGCAGAGCATAAGATGCACAAACACTCAGATGATGATGACACGTCATGCACAACCGAGGTCTGACTTTGTGAATCTTTAACTCCTGTCAGATTTCCCATTTTGTGAAGTACATGGTTGGCGCTTAAATCCGGAAAAATGAAACTTTTTTTGAAAGCAAATTTATTAAAACAAAATACAAATGTAAATGAAAATCCTTTTACATATAAGTAATGATATCTTTCAAGACTAACATTACTGGTGTAACCCACTTCAGCCGTAACGACCGCCTCCAATCTTGCACTGAAGCGATCGCACGTACTCTTTAAAACAGCGCTGTCCACATTCGTGCATGCAGCTTCGACAGCGGTGCGTACATATGCGACATTAGGCTGCTTCGTCTTATTGGTACTTCTCTCGACTACACGCCAAACGCGCCGCTGAAGTGCAAACTCTTGTTCAAGCGTTTCGAATTCTAACACTGCCAACTTCGTATGTATGCGTACTCGTGTTTCTCATGTTTAGTAACAGCCACTCATTCAGAGACAACTGCAGCATTCACTAAGGGAGCACTATACAGAACGATTATTTGCTCTCGGATAACACTTACTTCGATCCCGGATCTGAAAAAAACAACGGCTAATGCTGCAGGACGTTGTCAGACAGTCTCCCTCCCTTCTACGGACACCTTGCACACAAAATAGCTCAACTGGGCTAGGAGTTTACAACTGCATTGCAAGTACAACCAAATTTAGAAGGTGTGACCGGAAGATCGCTTGACTGATAATGTTCATCTCGGATCCGTAGACTATTAAAGGAGGCTTGATGGCCACAATCGAGCAGCCTTCTGTGGTAGTTGAAAGTGTCAACCTGGATACCTCAAAAGTGCTAAACATCCCTCGGCAATTCGGAAGGAAGACAAGACCAACAGACGAACACTTTGAATTTTGGTTATTACCAGAGAACCTGGACAATCTTGGTACTGACACCGACTACATTAATTACACCAAAAATGGTATACTCCTTAGCAAGAAGAATGTAAATGTGCTCACGCCTACCACAGAACCGTTCTGCGACAACATTTCGACAGTTAAAATCTATGATCAAGTGGACTGTCAAGAACGATTAGAGAAAGGACGGTCTGTAATGTTAACGGAGATGTTGGAGAATGTACTACATAGATAATCGTTAAATGACCAAGTTCGTCACTGAGAGACATTGTTTCAAGCCAAAGCTGCCATTTCTCCTACACGGCAACGACAGCGTTACAGAAAGACGAAAATGGGAAAGGAAGCACTGGAACCACTTCGAATAAAGATAAAAATCCTGTGGCTATACGTTACAAAGTGGAATTAGCCGACCTCAAAATAAGTGATCTCAGGGAAGAGCTGCCTGGAATATTGCAACCGCTTCGTGTACACGAATATTAACTTTTGGATTTTGCTGGGATTTTTAACAGAAAGGGGATGTGTAACTACCTAATATCAAACTACGGCTTCTGTGTGGAAGAAACTACCCAAGATACAGCAACGTGATTGTGAACAACGAGAAGACAACTGGGATTAACTGCTTAACATAAATGACCTCTAATTGTAGCGTAAAGATATATAACAAATTCGTATGCTGGATCACAAGCATGGAAGTGAGCAAAGTTATTGGTAATTACCTTATAGACTACAAGAAAATCTTACGTCTTCCTCGTCTAGAGAACGTAGTATTACCAGGCCGGAGGCTACAATATACAATTACAGAATGGATCATGTGTTTGACTCTCTGCAAGAGTGTTTAAGTGTGATAGACACAAACAAGCAGTATTTACAATTTGCTCCACTGTACCCTGTGCCAACTGCTGGCGTGTGGTGTCAATTAACTGATAATCTACAGAAAAACTGCTGTGTGGTATTTAACAACGTTCTGCAGTTTGTGTACTGGGGTAATACGAATACCCGAAAATTGGCTGGTGTATAAGTAAATCTTCCAGATACTCAAGACCGAGATAATCTTATAAGTTATGTTATACAGCTTTAATTATCTACCTATGAACTATGTGGGGATTCTTAACACTGATTGCAACAAAGACGATGTAAGTGTTATAGAGAACTTTTATGTTAAAGCAGAAGAAACTTATTTTTATCAGCATATGACATAGTTTTCCACAATACTGATAGATATTGACATTGTAGATTTAGGACTGGTTGACACAATCAATTTTATACTACAAGTCTTAAGAAAAGAACTAGTGGATCGAACAGACAAACTATTCGCTATTAAAGAAATTACCATTTTAAGTGCATGTTATTCGATATGCACACGCAAAAGGAAACTGGAAATGCAGGACACCGAAGTCAAAAAACGAAAGCTGGAGTATATGGCATCCGGCCGCTGTGGCCGAGCGGTTCTAGGTGCTTTAGTCCGAAACCGCGCAGCAGCAGTTTCGAATCCTGCCTTGGGCATGGATGTGTGTGATGCCCTTAGGTTGGTTAGGTTTAAGTAGTTCTAAGTCTAGGGGACTGATGACCTCAGGTGTTAAGTCCCACTGTGCTTAGAACCATTTGAACCATTCATGTATATGGCGAAAATAACTGCCATAAACGAAAAATATAAACTGCTGTTGGAAAAAAAAATATTGCAGGTGTGCAAGCAAGACTGACATATTGCTGGCTACGACTGGCGAATATAAAATACCTGATTTTACAGTAAACAGCACTGGAGATTGGTCAGGTGTTGGAATACTGGCCGAAATCAGTGGGTTACTATTCTTTTGGCTACCTAGTTTCGACTACTTTTCCAGGTCACCCAGCTACCCCTTTTCTGCTGCTTTGCAAGACAATCACTGGAAAGACATATGCAGATTATCGTAAGTAGCAGACTGTTTATGGAGTATTGGCAGGGTAGTCTGCTTGTAAATCAATGGCTAGGTGGGTGATCTGGAAAATTAGTCGATACTAGGCAGCCGAAAGTAAACTATAGAATAATGAGAGTACTTACATATCTGTCGATGTGTGGCCCCTGCTGGGGTCATGTAATATTGTTATTAACAGATAGACACATCCTTTCGATGTGCTTTCCACCTCCACAGTAACATCTCCCACACAAGTGTCCCAGTTATAAAAGATGAGGGTGTGGAGGGGGTGCATGATCCTCATTGGTCCAGGGGGGAGGGGGAAGAGAGGGGAAGAGGGGTTCCCCGCCATTTTCATGTCACGTGACCAGTTAAGTAGCACAATTGCCTGGACGAGTCCCCTTGATCATCTTGATCAACTCCCAGTGGTTCTCTGGGAGAGAGGGGTGTGGGGGGCACCGAGGACCCCAAGCGGGTAACCTGACACCGGATTTTCTTATCTTAGCTGCAACATCCACTGTATTTGGAATTTGTACTGCTATCCTACTCACTGATACAAAGACATTGGGTTCCACACACTGCTTTTATTGATGTATCGTTTCTGGCTTTAAGTGGACGATCAAAGTGTCACCTAAATGAGTAAATCGCTGCACAAAATCCGTTGCATTCCTTCTAAAGAGCACAAACATTGGTGATACATTTGATGGACGCTGACAAAGGCAAACGCTCGAAAATAATGATGCAAAAAGCTCTATGATTGTTAATTAGTCCCTGCCAAACGTATCAAACTGTTTCTTCTGATATGGCTTTTCATTCCCCTTTAACGGCCGATACTCTATTACCACACTGTGTATTGCTCATTTTTTAAATTAGTTGTTGTAGTTTTGAGGGTTTTTCTACGTGAATCATTCCCAAGAAGATTTACCACCTCATGAATTTAACTACTCATTTCTCAGCTTTAGAAAGCTATGCGATAGATTCCTTATAAACCTTCACCAGCTCTGAGTGGATTTCCGATGGTAATGAGCTGTTCCAAACAAAAAAAAAAGTTTTGGCACTTTATCCATTACATCGAAATATACACAACACGACAACTTTACAATTCGATTTAAAGGAAACTGCTTCGGAAATCAAGGTGACACTGTACTTGCGTTACTGCGAAAAGTACTAACATAACTAAAACAGCTTCATTAATATCAATCTCAACCATATATCTGACCGAGAATTCTTCTACCTGTTTTACTGGTTTCTATCCTAGTTCCGAACTGAGAGGATGTCAATTGAGAATCAACTTTGAGGTCATAAACTCTGAGGTTATAATCAACGGGAAGTGTTTGTTAAATGCACGGATTGGATTTTCCTTCACTAAAAGTAGAACAACAGCTCCTCTATTCTGAATAAGACACGGTATTATTTATTGGGGTGCTACTGTAAAGTAGAAGGTGTGACGAGCGTTACTGCTGTTTTTAACAGCGATTTGGCAATATCAGCTAGATTATGATTACGACGTGTTTAGCTATTAAACGCTTTGTTTCTGTTCTCTTCACTGAGGTATGGCTTGTCTTAGCCAAGGACACTCTGAAAGAGACAAACTGAGGAGGAAAGGAATATTGGATTTTGTACATAGTTTACCAAGAGTCACTTCCTGGAATTATGCTTGAAAACAATATTTACTTCGCGTCTACATCTTAACAGACTGAGAAAGCGAAAAGGTAAAGCTTTCCTAACCACAAGGAATCAAACTGCAATCTTACAGCATATATTCTTATTCTTTATAGTACGTTGTGAATAAAATATTTAGCATTTCAGAGTTCTTTATTCTGAACTCTTCACTTGACGCTCAGACTTCGTTACATTTTTAAATCTTTTCACATCTCTTCTGGATTTGATACATATGCTGAATACTTGTAAAGGAAGTTATATTTACCACTGCAAATAAATTGGACAGTTACAGCCGTACAGTTCGTGGTGTCCGTCGTGCTACTACACTGAAGCGCCAAAGAAACTGGTATAGGCATGCATATTCAAGTACAGAGAGATGTAGACAGGCAGAATACGGCGCTGCGGACGGCAACGCCTATATAAGACAACAAGTGTCTGGCGCAGTTGTTAGATCGGTTACTGCTGCTACAATGACAGGTTATCAAAATTTAAGTGAGTTTGAACGTGATAGAACATCGGCGCACGAGCGATGGGACACAGTACGTCTGAGGTAAAGATTAAGGGGGATTTTCCAGCACGATCATTTCAAGAATGTACCATGAATATCAGGAATCCGCTAAGACATCAAATCTCCAACATCGCTGCGGACGGAAAAAGATCCTGCACGAACGGGAACAACGACGACTGAAGAGAATCATTCATCGTGACAGAAGTGCAACCCTTCCAAAAATTGCTGCAGATTTCAGTGCTGGGCCATCAACAAGTGTCAGTGTGCGAACCATTCAACGAAACATCATCTATATGGGCTTTCAGAGCCAAAGGCTTACTCGTGTACCCTTGATGACTACACGACACAAAGCTTTACGCGTCGCCTTGGCTCGTCAACACCGACATAGGACTGTTGATGACTGGAAACATGTTGCCTCTCGGGCGAGCTTCGTTTAACAGAGACAATCTCATGAATCCATGGACCTTGCATGTCAGGAGAGTACTTTTCAAGCTGGTGTAGGCTCTGTAATGGTGTGGGGCGTGTGTAGTTGGAATGATATGGAACCCCTGATACGCGTAGATAGGACTCTGACACATGACACGTATATAAGCATCCTGTCTGATCACCTGCATCCATTCATATCCATTGTGCATTCCGACGGACTTCGGCAATTCCAGCAGGACAATATGGCATCCCACACGTCCAGAATTGCTACAGAGTGGCTCCAGGAATACTCTTCTGAGTTTAACATCTTCCGCTGGCCACCTAACTCCCCAGACATGAACATTATTGAGCATATCTGGGATACCTCGCAACGTGCTGTTCAGAAGAGATCTCCACCACCTCGTACACTTACTGATTTGTGGACGGCCCACCACGATTCACGGTGTCAGTTCCCTGCAGCATTACTTCAGACATTAGTCGAGTCAATGGCACGTCATGTTGCGGCACTTCTGCGTGCTCGCAGGGGCCCTACACGATATTAGCCAGGTGTACCAGTTTCTCTGGCTCTTCGGTGTAGTCTGATTGTATTGTCCTACGAACTACACAGCTTGGCCCTGTTTCTATCGCCATTAGCACACTACATTCATGCGTTTCCACAGCATGGGTGAAAGCTGGCCATGTTGGTAACACATGTTGCTGCATTCATGGCATTTCTGTCACTGTCGACATAAAATCGTAGCCAACATGTAATTGTATTATCTGCTGGCATTTTAACACAGATCTATAGATTTGAAATCATGTACACATCATTAGACTGCGATATTCATAATGCTTAAAAATTATGTGCCGATAGACTTGCCGCAGTAGTAACACCGGCTCTCGTCGGATCACCGAAGTTAAGTGCTAGCATTTGGATGGATCACAATCCGGGTCTGCCGAGAGCTGCTGGCAAGCGGGGTGTACTCAGTTCGCGTGAAGCTGAATGAGGAACTACTTGACTGAGAAGTAGCAACACTGGTCACGAAAAGTGACAACGACCTGGAGAGCGGTGTGCTGACGAGACGCCCCTCCGTATCCGCATCCGGTTACGCCTACGATTGAGGATGACACGGCGGGTGGTCGGTACCGTTGGGCTTTCAAGGCCTGTTGTGACGGTATTACCTTTTCTTTTACATAAATTTATGTATTCCCTCCCTGGATATTTTTGTGCAACACAAAATTATGCAACCTGTCTGAGATGATTAATGATTGAAAAGCACAATGAAATGGAATAGATACATTAAGTTGACATATTTCGATGAAATATCAAATCTACTGAAACTTACAGCCTCATTATTTTCGACAATAATTTACAACTATGATTCAAACCACTCTTGGGCAGCTCCACATTCAGCTTGACTCAGATTTTGGGATGAAACTTCCTTATACACAGAAGACTGAAGGTAAATCCCTTTTTTTAATGTGCGGTTAGCGAATATAATGAAAACAAAGAACATCATTGTTTGATGCGAATACCTTCTAAAAAAATAAACGTCGAGCATCTACCCTTGATACTTTTCACTGTCGTATGCGTTTTCCATCGCCTAATCAAGCAACCCCGGTCAGAAAACTATCACCACTGGACGAAGATCAATTATTAGCAAAAAGAGAAAGATACTGTAGGAAATTCAACACTCCGTTTTCTCTACTTGTTACTGACAGCCCACTGGAGCAGAACATGCCGTTAGGAAAGGCATAAATATCTCCCAGCTGCAACACGTTTTCTGAGCCTACTGGGTATTGTCGACAGGTTAAGCAGCCGAAAGATCTAATTTCCAGGTTTGTGACATTTTTTTGGGGATTTCAGAACTAAATTCTATTTTATGTAATTCACACACTTTTAATGTCACGCACTATACATAACTCTAGGCTTAAACGAGAATGGTAGAGATTGGCTTACATGATTACAGTTGCACTTGGCACTGTTGCTACTAGTTCACAGTTGGTGTCTGTTATATTCATTATTTTAATACCGTTTCTCTGCTACCCGAACAGCGTTTCTGAAACAAGGAGCTGGAGGGTGGCGCAGTGTCTTCCACAGACAAGTCCAGAATGCCATCAGCCTCATGATACGTCGTCCGTCCAAAAAGTTCCGAGACTGGTTTCATTCCAGGCGTAAAAGCGACGTCAGCGCAGTAACTACGACAGCGGCTTGAACTAACTGTAAACAGCACATATGCAATCGACTAGTGAGGAGTGAGCAAGCAGTGAGGTAGTGGACGAGCGGCCGAAGTGTGCCACCACTGTAGTGTCACAAATCACGCTGGAGCAACATCTTTACATCAAGCGTTCGAGACAATTTTCCAGAATATTCTGAAGAGCAGAAAATTGTGTGCAAAGTTTGTCCCGCACACCTTGACTCCCGAACAAAAACAACTAAACGTATACACCTGCTGCGACTTGTTTGGAATTCAAAACGCGGACAATTCTTTTCTGAAAGGACTAGTCTCGGGTGATAAGTGTTGATATTATTAGCATGAACCTACCACAAAACGACCAGTGCAGAAATTCAGAAGCAGGGTCAACGATTTTGACAGCAAAAGCGACATTCAAGTCAATAGTTTTCTGGCAGGTTCGGTATGTGTGACATTCTGTGCGTTGTACTCAAGTGGAAACGAAGGACTATGTAGAACCCTTGAAACATTAAAACCACCATCTTCACTTCTTGCTCTTGTTTATTAATACAGTCTCGTAATTTCTCGGACTGATTATTTCGGAAGCAACAGTGAGTGCCTTAACTTAAACACCAACATTCGAGAAGCCACAGCTGGTGCATCAGACACTTTAGGTAGCGCAGACTTTTTTCTCGGACGCAACCGATTTTAATCGTATAAAATTTTTTTAAAAAAATCAGGTTCTAATTTCTGTGATAAGATGTGCCGAATGTGACTGAGCTCCAAGATCATCATAGTCAGCGAAGTACGCTCCTCTCATTCAGGTGTCACATGAACGATTCTTGCACTGTCGTGCTGATCATACAGGTCTCCAGCGAGCTGCTAAAGTTGCAGAAAGGAATGAGCATTGTCTACCAAAATTTTTCTGTATTCAGAAGGAGGAGATGAGATACAGGTGGAAGTAAAGCTGCGAAGTTAAATCGTGAGTTGTTTTACGATAGCTCAGTCGCTAGAGCACTTACCCACGAAAGGTCCCTAGTCCGAGTTCCAGTCCACTACACAGTTTTAATCTGCCACGAACTGTCTTTTCCTATAATCGTCGCATACGAGGACTATGACAAGATCGTAGACATATCATTAATCTCTGAATGAGGGCTTTTCTATGCATTTGTTCGGAGTGTTTCACAAAAGATTTCCTACTTTGAAGAGACGTAACACGGGAGCTATGACGATAAGTGATAGTAACAATTGGCATCTATACTGATAATCAGACAAGGTCTGTCTGTAATTTATAGATTTTTTTCCAAAGATATCGATATTTACCGGCGACATCTTTTCCGCTCTAATACCGATATCGAAATGGCAAGATCGAGTGCCGATATTTTTATTTTATATCATATTTATTTCGTTATTTTCGGTAAATATTTGAAATTGTTCTTTTGAAATTATAGTAGGACATAATTTTACTTTCATTGTGTGAAGATAATTTACTGCTTTTTGAGCTTCCATCAAGTCCAGTCTTCTCTTTGACTGTGTGAAGAAACAGCACATCAGCTGCGTTTAAAAAAAAAAAAAACAACAACAACTTTACCGCAACTAGTGTGCTATTTCTTCACATCGGCATTCTTCAAAAATTTTGCTGAAAATGGCGAACAAAAATCTAAATGACAAGACTGGTCTTCGCGTTGGAAGGGTACGTGAGGGGTTAAATGCTGACGTAATTGGAGCCTTTCCAGAAATGAAGGAAGAGAGAAGTCGACATGAAGTGCTTCGGACAAATCCGATATATGACAAAATCGAACGACGGACCGATCTGACACCTTTTCTTGTGCCACTTACTATACGTGCAAATAAAGTTGACTCTCGGCGCAGTGGCTGATGGCAGCAACTATAAATGCATTTCCCATTTACAGTCGCTCACATCAACCACCGCGCCGAGTGTCGACCTTGTGTACATACAGTTACCACTGTTAGCAAAGTCGTTATCTCCAAGTGTGAACGTGTATCGTTTTCCTTTCAGTTCTTGCGCTAAGGTGGGTAAGCGGCTGCTGAGTTGTTGATAGACAGAATATCTAATAATTGGTTCAAATGGCTCTGAGCACTATGGGATTTAACTGCTGAGGTCAGTCGGCCAGAGTAGCCGAGCGGTTCTAGGCGCTACAGTGTGGAACCGCGCGACCGATACGGTCGCAGGCTCGAATCCTGCCTCGGGCATGGATGTGTGTGATGTCCTTAGGTTAGTTAGCAAATGTTTCAAATGGCTCTGAGCACTATGGGACTTAACTTCTGAGGTCATCAGTCCCCTAGAACTTAGAACTACTTAAACCTGAGGTCAGCAGTCCCCTAGAACTTGGAACTACTTAAACCAAACTAACCTAAGGACATCACACACATCCATGCCCGAGGCAGGATTCGAACCTGCGGTCGCAGCGGTCGCCCGGTTCCAGACTGTAGCACCTAGAACCGCTCGGCCACCCGGCCAGCATCTAATGATTAATCGATACTTAAATAGACAGCTCTAAAACCGGCAGTGTATTTAGAATGTGCAGCTGACAATTTTATAGGCCAATGCGTCGATATTTATTTCGTCAATATGTCGACAAGCTTTCTCTATACATCGAAGATCGATGATGTTATTTTTTAAATATCAGTATATCGGATTCCCGAAATTTTTTAAAATATTAACTGTCCTGAACTAGATACAATGCCGCCGACATACGGTGATATGAGTCCGAGAAAGATTTCATAACACCTAGTACGCCGTATCTACAGGGTGTTTCAAAAATGACCGGTATATTTGAAAGGCAATAAAAACTAAACGAGCATCGATAGAAATACACCGTTTGTTGCAATATGCTTGGGACAACAGTACATTTTCAGGCGGACAAACTTTCGAAATTACAGTAGTTACAATTTTCAACAACAGATGGCGCTGCAAGTGATGTGAAAGATATAGAAGACAACGCAGTCTGTGGGTGCGCCATTCTGTACGTCATCTTTCTGCTGTAAGCGTGTGCTGTTCACAACGTGCAAGTGTGCTGTGGACAACAGGGTTTATTCCTTAGAACAGAGGATTTTTCTGGTGTTGGAATTCCACTGCCTAAAACACAGAGTTATTGCAACAAGACGAAGTTTTCAACGGAGGTTTAATGTAACCAAAGGACCGAAAGCGATACAATAAAGAATGTGTTTGAAAAATTTCAATGGACTGGGAACGTGACGGATGAACGTGCTGGAAAGGTAGGGCGACCGCGTATGGAAACCACAGAGGGCAACGCGCAGCTAGTGCAGCAGGTGATCCAACAGCGGCTTCGGGTTTCCGTTCGCCGTGTTGCAGCTGCGGTCCAAATGACGCCAACGTCCACGTATCGTCTCATGCGCCAGATTTTTCACCTCTATCCATACAAAATTCAAACGCGGCAACCCCTCAGCGCTGCTACCATTGCTGCACGAGAGACATTCGCTAACGATATAGTGCACAGGATTGATGACAGCGATATGCATGTGGGCAGCATTTGGTTTACTGACGAAGCTTATTTTTACCTGGACGGCTTCGTCAATAAACAGAACTGGCGCATATGGGGAACCGAAAAGCCCCATGTTGCAGTCCCATCGTCCCTGCATCCTCAAAAAGTACTGTTCTGGGCCGCCATTTCTTCCAAAGGAATCATTGGCCCATTTTTCAGATCCGAAACGATTACTGCATCACGCTATCTGGACATTTTTCGTGAATTTGTGGCGGTACAAACTGCCTTAGACGACACTGCGAACACCTCGTGGTTTATGCAAGATGGTGCCCGTCCACATCGCGCGGCCGACGTCTTTAATTTCCTGAATGAATATTTCGATGATCGTGTGATTGCTTTGGGCTATCCGAAGCATACAGGAGGCGGCGTGGATTGGCCTCCCTATTCGCCAGACATGAACCCCTGTGACTTCTTTCTGTGGGGACACTTGAAAGACCAGGTGTACCGCCAGAATCCAGAAACAATTGAACAGCTGAAGCAGTACATCTCATCTGCATGTGAAGCCATTCCGCCAGACACGTTGTCAAAGGTTTCGGGTAATTTCATTCAGAGACTACGCCATATTATTGCTACACATGGTGGATATGTGGAAAATATCGTACTATAGAGTTTCCCAGACCGCAGCACCATCTGTTGTTGACAATTGTAACTACTGTAATTTCGAAAGTTTGTCTGCCTGAAAATGTACTGTTGTCCCAAGCATATTGCAACAAACGGTGTATTTCTATCGCTGCTCGTTTATTTTTTATTGCCGTTTCAAATATACCGGTCATTTTTGAAACACCCTGTACTTATGCTGCAGTCAAACTGACATCAAAAGCGATTCAAAATGTGCTCTATGTGCAGCACAAAAATTTCGCAAACTGACCGTCACCTGCTTTTGTGTGGCAACGGAATCTGACGTACGTGCTTGGCTGGTCATCAACTGAAGCTTATCCCTTGTTGAATTGTCACGGAAAGCTGTACTCTCTAATGTGCCCCATAAAATTTGTCGCAGTGGTAAGAAGCAGCGAGTATGCGGCCTCCACTATCCCTGTTACAATTAGTGCGGAATATTCCAACTGGTTGACTACATTACAAGAGTAATGTACAAGGTGACAATTACTGAACTATATGAAATAAAATCGTCGCAACTTCTGAACGGTTTGCGTTAGGACGTTCAAATTGCACAATTGATCGCTGGGCAGCAAGGGAATTAGCCCACTTTCATTTGGATAGGTTCGTCAGTAAGCAAAATTTGTGTATTTGGGGGACTGAGAATCCGCATTTCGGGACCGAGAAGTACCTTCACCCTCAAAGGGTGACTATTCCATGACTGGACATTGCACGTCACACAATCTGTGCGATATTCCTTGATGGCACGGTGAGTACCGAACGATATGTGAAAATTTTGGAAGATGATTTCAGCCCCATTATCCAAAGTGACCCAGATTTCGACAAGATGTGGTTAATGCAAGACGGAGCTCTACCCCATCGAAGCAGGGGAGTGATGTCCTGGAGGATCACTTTCGGCAACACATTCTGGCTCTGGGGTGCCAAGAGTCCACTGACATTGGCCTCGGTTGGATGTTCCGACACAAGCAGGTCATGCATAATTTCGCTATTCGTCTAGCCATATCATCGGCAATGATGGCATGCACAGCGAACACGTCATAACCTAAATCCGAATATCTTTAGTGATGTTTACATGTCGAATAAATTGTGCATGCCGTGGTTTGTAACTAATTTACGTTTTATTTTTTCCTATAGTCCAATAATTATCACACTGTAGAGAGTTCCATAACATCCTCCATGTCAGCCAACATGGATTCCGAAAAAAATCGATCATGTGGAACCCAACTCGCTCTTATTTCGCATGAGATCCTGATAGCTATGGATCGACGTAGTCAGGTAGATGCGGTATTTCTTGACTTTCGAAAAGAGGAGGAGGATATTGGTGTTTAACGTCCCGTAAACAACGAGGTCATTAGAGACGGAGCACAAGCTCGGATTAGTGAAGGATGAGGAAGGAAGGCGGCCGTGCCCTTTTAAAGGAACCATCCCGGCATTTTCCTGGAGTGATCTAGGGAAATCACGGAAAACCTAAATTAGGATGGCAGGACGCGGGATTGAACCGTCGTCCTCCCGAATGTGAGTCCAGTGTGCTAACCACTGCGCCAGACTTTCGAAAGGAATTTGACTAAGTATCACGCATATTCTTAACATCGAAAGTGCAATCGTATTGAGGTAACGAGCGAAGTTTGTGACTGGATTGATGATTTATTGATAGAGAGGAAGCAGCATGTTACCTTGGATAGAAAGTCATCGACACATCTAAAAGTAACAACTGGTGTGCCCCCAGGAAACTGTGTTGGGATACTTTCTGTTCCTGTTTCATGTTACTGACCTTGCACACGATATTGACAGTAACATCAAACTATTCGCAGTTGATACAGTAACCTACAATGAAGTACTGTCTGAAAAACTTGTTTTAAATATTCAAAACTGTGAAATTGATCACCTCACAAAACTAAAACGAACGTAGTATCCTATGACTGTAATATCAGCGAGTCACCGTTGGAATTGGTCAACTCATACAAATAACTGGGTATAAAAATTTATAGTGATATGACACGAAGCGATCACATAAACTCAGTGGTAGTAAAGCAGGTAGCAGACATCGGTGGAAAATTAGGGAAATGCAATTAGTCTAGTTGTAAAACACTCTACGACCTGTCTTAGAATATGCCTCAAGTGTGCATGGCACATACCAAATAGGACTAACAGGAGTTATTCAACGTAGAAAAAGACTTGATGTGGAAATGCAACTACTCTTACATAAACTCATTTCGGTAAAAGAAACGTTCAAATGATCTATGGAACACATAACTAACAGGTTTGACCCACGGACAACGTGACAGACTCAAAAAACTCAAAGGGCAGTCGCGGAAAGATAGACCAATCTATCTCACGAAAGCCTACTTACGATGTTTTAAGAATCAGCTGTAAGTGGTGAATCTAGGAATAAACTGAAAATCCTATGTATTATGAAGAAAACATTAGGCTAATTACAGCGCGCACACAAGCATTTAAGCAATTATTCTTCCTGCGCTGCATACGTGAATGGGACGGGAGAAACCCCGAACTGGTCCAATGGGAAGTACCCTCTGCCACGCACTTCACTGTGGTTTCCAGAGTATGGATGCGTACAAGACTGCTGAAGAGAGCCGCTGGACGGTTGGGTTAGGCACCATCTTTCTTAAGTTACGTCATACCTGATGGATCTTTCAGTCCTTGTAGTGCGGCGGCAAATTATTCCATTGTTGCTAAGCACGGTTCAGCATTGAGGCTTCCTCGCTTTACAAGGGTGTCTGCGACGTTTTTATTGCATACTGCAGCCAAAACGGTCAGTTTCCAGGAATATAGTGATCAGCCTTGACCTAAATGTGGTAATCAATACAGCGAAATCGTCAGGGGTAGCAAGGAAGCCGGCCGGGGTGGCCGTGCGGTTCTAGGCGCTTCAGTTTGGAACCGCATGACCGCTACGGTCGCAGGTTCGGATCCTGCCTCGGGCATAGATGTGTGTGATCTCCTTAGGTTAGTTAGGTTTAAGTACTTCTAAATTCTAAGCGACTGATGACCTAAGAAGTTAAGTCCCATAGTGCTCAGAGCCATTTTCTTTTTAGCAAGGAAGCTACATTCAGCAAAGTGATCGCCTATGTGGCAGCATCATAGTTTCGGGGTGGATACACAATTAGTGCCGTCTCGGGAAATTACAAGGGCTAAAAGTGTCCTACCATTGTCAGGTATATGAATCCAGATGTTAATGTTTCATAGCACGTCAGTTCTATTTTTCCCTTCCAGGGGTATTATTTTCATTTCCAATCACAATTACGAACATTGAGATTAATTAATCAAGGTCTACGTGTCTATTTATTCAGTCAGGCTCCATCGTGACGCACAACCGTACACACATTTGTTCGAAGCTTAATCTAATAATGTGCAACTGTTGTGATGCTCCCATGTTGTCATTAACGAAGGGCTTCAGGCTTAGGATCCTAGGACCCATCGTGTACTGTTTCACAGAAAAATCTTATTAAGTTCTATAGTATGAGTGACATTTACATACTTCGCTTCGAATCTTGCCCGTAAACTTATCATTGCCTGAATAGGAACAAACAACAAATTTCATATGCTGAACTGTTAATTTATTGCACAGTGGACAAAGAATTAGAAATAAAACGCAAAGGGCTGCCTGTGCACTATTAATTGTGTTTATATGAGTGTGGTGGGAAGTCTCTGATGATGTACTGTTTATTTCCAGGGGAAACTCAAAAAGCTGAAGCCAGGACATACATATCATCTACAACGGATCGGTCGCTGTCATCTGTTTCTGACAGGCGACAAATATTTATTACCTTTCCAGTGTATTTTTTGATTGAATAATTATGAGAGCTATGCCCTAATAAATATACGCTGGAAAACATTTTTGTAGGTTTCCAATTACATTCCAACAAGCCTCTCCTAGCAACGTTCAAAGGTAGATCCCTAGATGTCCAGAAACGCTGTTCTAAGTGAGTGAAAGGTTTATTATCACTGTAAATATACAGCATTCTTTGACCAAAAACTGGAAGCTACCGTATAAGTCCCGATTTCATTTTTTCTTGTGCTTCACGTAACAAACAAACTTTAGGAAAATCGACATTTGGTGCCTATTATTTCGGTAGGACAACGACATGCCTTTGGAACAGCTTAAAAGCCAATCAGTATACAGTACAATTCCGATTACCCAAACTCCAACTATTCGAGTCACCGATTATACGGATCGCTTTGAGAAAAAACAAATTTTACTGTAGGACAAAAAATTGTTGGTTGTGTTCTATAGTTATTACGGTATACAGTACACTGTATGTTTCTCTATCGTTCTACAATCAATCCGCACCAAATGTATTGAAAGACAAAATCTTCCAGTGAACAATGAATACAGTACGCGCATTTTTGTATGCGCAATGCGCCTATTTTATATGTAGTGCCCGTCATTCATTGCGGCCTATATCAGTCTGTATCGTGACCGTAACGAATACACTGATTCGTCGTTATACATCCCGTCTTCCGTGTTTTTTGTTTTGTTTTGTGCGTGTATTTTAATTTACTGTGCGGCATATATCTTCTGACAATGACCTTGCCGCAGTGGTAACACCGCTTTCCGTCTGATCACCGAAATTAAGCGCTTTCGGGCTCAACTAGCACTTGGATGGGTGACCGTCCGGGTCGGCTGAGCGCTGTTGGCTAGGGGGTACCCTCAGCTCTTGTGAGGCCAATTGAGGAGCTACTTCACAGAGAAGTAGCGGTTCCGGTCACGAAAACTGACAACGGCCGGGAGATCGGTATGCTTCTCCATAGCCGCATCCGGTGACACATATCGGCTGAGGATGACACGGTTGGTCCTTCCGAGGACTGTTCGGACGGAGTTTCATATGCCCTCTAACAGGAAACGTGTTGCCTTATCTTTGGCAGGCAAAACAAAAGTCCTGGAACAGAAAGACAAAGGCGAGAGTGGTAAGTAATTCGCCTAGATGTTTCGCGGGGAACATTAATTTCGGAAAACAAGTTCTCAATTTCAAACTTTGTGTCTGTCCCTGAGAATGAAGACGAGAGTTCGTCGATAAAAGCGATGAAAACAACAGAAACCAAAAAGAGCTCCAAGAGGCGGCATAGTTAGGAGGAGGACATTGTTACTGAACTAGGTGCGCGATCGTCTGCTAGTGTGACGTTTGCGTGTCTTGGCACTTGCGCTAACATGTTTGGAGCGGTGGCACGAGTGCAACCATGTAATTACGCTCACCGTCAAGCTGATGCGAGACTTGGCTGCACGAAAACAATTAAAGATGACAAAACAACTGACGCTGACCGATATGTTCAAGAACTGACACTATATGGAAGTACAGTACCGTACAAAATCTAAACAATATTGTTTAGTAGGCATTAAATTAATATTACACTAGTACGTATACAGAAATGTGGCTGTTTTTTTAAGAAAGGACCTGTTTTCACGATTTATCCAATTATCCGGATATTTGATATCCGGAGCGGGTCCGGTCCCGAGTCATCCGGATAACTGGAGTTCTGCTGTACGTGTATTGGCTAAATATGAAGAATGTGACTAATGCGATGTATTTGCTTTTTAGCGCTGCGGATCATATAATAAGTATGTTTATTTCAATGCATGGCGGTTACGCGTTAGAACTTCTTTCTCGTATCTTCATGCCAGTATGCTTACAGACAACTGTTTACATGTGAAACATATCAATAGCTACAATACAGAGAATGTACTACACGAATCTTGATTGTAGTAACTGATGCAAATATCAATGTGCGTCTCAGAAATGCTGTGTTGTGCAAATCATCAGAGAAGGAGACAGCGTACTTGGCAGTGGTAACACATGACAACCAGCGATCTTTTCTTTGCCACCGTATCGGCTAAACCTTCATCGCAGCTTATGTTCCGAGCTCTTACAACTGTAGATTTTTTAAGAAACTGTTGTTTCCGCATAACTTATAATCTGTATGCATGCACGCCTGAAGATCAGTGAGAAGTTATGTACTGAAACAAACGTAACGTCACAGGTAATTGGGCGGGAGAATACTAGCAAGTACACGTAACACTACATCTGGATTTGACCAGAGTGTAAAAAATGGGAATTAAGAGATTGCACGACGTAGATGGGAAAGAAACACAGCGTATCTTTGCAACTGGGGTTTTGAAACAATTACGAAAATGACAGTTAAAATGCCATTTCGTGAAATTACATGGCATACTATTAAGATACTATAATATATGCGATAAATGAAAATAAAGCACTTTCGAAATTGTTAAGTCACACACCCTTCGTCACATAGTGAACACGTGCAGGATGAGAGCAGATGTGTAAAAGACGCCCACAGGACATAGGAGACGGCATTGTGGACAACTGTTTATTTGAAATCGGAGGGGGCAGAAACAGTGAGCTCTGGGTGGCGACAGGTGTACTCACTGGTGCGCTAGGGCTAGCGAGGACCACCTGCGACGTGTGTGCGGAGCTGCTACTTCCGACGAGGTCGGCGGCTGCCAGCACACTGCCGCCGGTGCTCCCTGCTTGTCAAGCCGTCTCTTCCCCCACTCACTTTCCCCTCCGCGCGGCGGGCCAATACCTTCCTCCTTCCAGCCGGCAGTTCGGTCTGCAACGCGGATTTTCAGAGATGGAGTTGCTATTTACAACGTCCTCTCCCTCCGATAAACCAGTGTGTGGACGAGTCACACTCTATCAGCTCTTGTTGTGTAGGCCACACGTATCTCAGCTGTCGATTGTCCGGCATAAAACCCCTTAAATGAAGAGCGCGGCTGTAGTACATGCATACTTTGATAAAACGCGTTGTCGTTAGTTGCGATTTATGCCCGAAAGCCAATGCACTAAAGGAAATGAAAAAAAAAGATTTTATATCGAATTTTCAGTTAATTTTACTGTCATAATTCGAACAAAAACTCCAGAATGATCACTATAAAAATTCTCTCCGAATGCACATTCAGTGAGAAATAATTTATTAATGAAGGTACAAACTTGTGTATGTTCTACATATTAATGTATCTAGAGAGACTTTAACTGACTATCGTAATGGTGAACAATTTCAAAAAGATATTACACTTGGAGAATGATGCGCAGAAACAGTGTAAATAACATCACTGACAGTGCAATTGTAATGTAATGAAAACATTTCAGCTGAACAGTAAATTAATATAAGGGTACATGGTAGAAAACATCGATAAAATCGAGAAAACAGTTTGTGTGTGTGTGTGTGTGTGTGTGTGTGTGTGTGTGTGTGTGTGTGTGCGTGTGTTTGTTAACGAGGATGGTTAAGAAGAAGATGAGGACAACATGAGCAAAACTAGATCACGGTATATGTGAATCTAAATTTGTTATAGTTGTAGGTACTTCATAAATGGCAGGTTTAAAAGTTTGCCGGCGGTTCTAGGCGCTACAGTCTGGAACCGCGCGACCGCTACGGTCGCAGGTTCGAATCCTGCCTCGGGCATGGATGAGTGTGATGTCCTTAGGTTAGTTAGGTTTAAGTACTAAGTTCTAGAGGACTGATGACCTCAGAAGTTAAGTGTCATAGTGCTCAGAGCCATTTGAACCATTTCTTTTTAAAGTTTAACTGTCACAAATTTACCGTGAACGGAAAAGATGTAGTTCTGGTAGAACAACAAAATCTCTGACGCAGTGTTTCGACTGACTGACTGATTCACTTACTCAGTGAATTATTAGCGGTTTGGGCTGATCAATGATAACAGAAACTTGAAATTTGGAGACACTGTTGATCTTATACGGTAGCCGTTGTTTAAGAAGGGATTTTTCGGAATTCCACCCTTAAGGGGGTAAAATAGGCGATGAAAAGTTTTTTGAAAATGTGTCGCTATTAAGGCGATTTTGTAACCAGACCTATGAAAATTTGTATTTGGTTTCTTAGTCAGACACAAATAAATACGTGTTCCAGTATTTTTGGAAATTTAGACCCTATGGTTGAGAAATAGTTGGTGGAATTCTTTAATAAATAAATTATTAAACAACTACTAAAGTATTTTTAAAGTTACACCTATGAAAATTGGTATTTGACTTCTCGGTTACAAATAAAAAAAATATCTGTTTCGATGTTTTTGGAAATTAAGTCCTTGAGGGGGTGAGTCGTGGCATCAAATGTTTTACGAAAAATTTCATTATAAAAGCATTTTTAAAACTACATCTATGAAAATATGGGATGAATTTCCGAAAACAGTAAAACGCTTTTTTTCTAGCTGATGAGCTAAATTCATAAGGGGATTAGATAGGGAAAGAATTTTTTTTATGGAAACATTTCATTATGCAACGTTTGAAGCTAAATCTATGAAAATCTATATTTGACTTATCCGTTAGAAATAAAAAAGAAACCTATTTCACTGCTTTTGGAAACTGAAACCCAAAGTGTGTGAAACACGGGGTGAACGTTATATGAAAATACTTCATTGTGAAAGCATTTTTAATGTAAATCTTTGTAAATTCGTGTTCAGTTTCTCGGTTGGAAATCAAAAAGTTTCATTGTTCTACGATCACTTGTTTTCCACGGGGCCCTCTCGAGTAGCGAAGGTTTAACTATAAACTTACAGAACTTGCTGATGTATGTAGCTGGAACTTTGTTTGTATCTTTGTTTGGTTCTCAACTAAGAAACAAGGTTTTTCGTACATCGCTAGTAAGTTTTCCGCGTTCGTCGGTAACACTTTCCCCAACGGCACCATTTCCCACAGTAATGTCGTGGTCTTACGCTGCTTTTGTGGACAGCTAAATAAAATACGGTTGAGGTGTTGTTAAGCACTTGGGAAACCTCCCGTCAGCGAATTTCAGGCGCAAGATTGTCACTTGTAAGTTTCTGCTGCAATTGTTTTTTTCTGTATCAAATATGTTTTGGTTGTTTTTGGACCACAGCTGATTAACATCCGTATGACAGATGAAATCGTACGGTGATAGTTTTTAGTATTTCTTTGCTTCCTTAGCCAAAGCATCTACTTCTTCATTGCCCTTAATTAAGCCACGACTCAACCTATTTATGATGATCGTCTTATTAAATTTGAAAGTTCCTGTACTTCTTCTAAAATACATACAAAAGATAGCTTCTTGTGTTTTGTTACTATGGTGCTTTCATATGAACAGCGATATTATAGCATTATAATCGTTTTCTCCTACAGTCCTTTTCGGTAAAGGAGTTCGTCCAAGATTGCTCTGAGTTAAGCTGTAAAAATGGATGCTGCTGCCTGAATACTAAGCTTCTTTCCCGTCATATCACACTATAGAAGTATGCTATACATTTTTGTCATCAGTCTACTGACTGGTTTGATGCTGCCCGCCACGAATTCCTTTCGTGTGCTAACCTCTTCATCTCAGCGTAACACTTGCAACCTACGTCGTCAATTATTTGCTTGACGTATTCCAATCTCTGTCTTCCTCTACAGTTTTTGCCCTCTACAGCTCCCTCTAGTACCATGGAAGTCATTCCCTCATGTCTTAGGAGATGTCCTATCATCCTGTCCCTTCTCCTTATCAGTGTTTTCCACATATTCCTTTCCTCTCAGATTCTGCGTAGAACCTCCTCATTCCTTACCTTATGCTATACCTATACCACTGGAGTTCTTCGAAACGCCACTACACAGGATGTCCCATTTACATTGATCATCCGACATAGCTTTCTGTCCATAAGCAAAATAAGAAATGTATGAAACAAATGTTTTTAGTTATCTGGCGGACATTAACTGAATGATTACCTTTGTTCGTTACGAAGACGAGAACAGCAGAGCGTCTTTTTAAATAGAGCACTGTATGTTTTATTCCTTAATCCACTTCCTCTGCCCAAAACATGTTCCGAAACGTACCACAATATAACATTCATGTAAACATGACATTAAAAACACAACACAAAACTATGACTGACTATACTGCACTAGCACACAGTGCAGAACCCGGGGTAATGTAACTCGTCTAAATCCACATCTACGTGACTACTCTGCTATTCACAATAAAGTGCTTGGCAGAGGGTTCAATAAACCTCCTTCAAGCTTTTTCTCTACCGTTCCACTCTCGAATGGAGCGCGGGAAAACGAGCACTTAATTTTTTCTGTGCGAGCACCGATTTCTTTTTATCGTGATTATCAGTTCTCCCTATGTAGGAGTGCGCCAACAGCATGTTTTCGCAATCGGAGGAGAAAACTGGTGATTGAAATTTCATGAGAAGATCCCGTCGCAATGAAAAACGCCTTTGTTTTAATGATTGCCACTCCAATTTACGTATCGTGTCGGTGGCACTATCTCCCCTATTTCGCGATATTACAAAATGAGCTGCCCTACTTTTAACTTTTTCGATGTCATCTGTCAGTTCCACTTGATGTGGATCTCACACCACAGCAATACTCCAGGATAGGGCTGACAAGCGTGGTGTAAGCAGTCTCTTTAGTACACCTGTTGCACTGTCTAAGTGTTCTGCCAATGAATCGCAGTCTTTGGTTTGCTCTAACCACAACATTATCTATCTAAAAATATGGAATCAATTTGGCGTCCCCTGTCGATTGCATTCATTACTTCATGAATGTAAAGAGCTAGTTGTGTTTCACAAGAACAATATTTTCTGAATCCGTGCTGACTATTTGTCAACAAATCGTTTTCTTCGGGGTAATTCATAATGTTCGAACACAGTATATGATCCAAAACCCTACAGCAAATCGATGTTAGGACTAATCCGATGAATTAGAGGCCCATATCACTATTTCTCTTTTTGGGTATTGGCGTGACTTGAGCAATTTTCAAGTCTTTAGGTAAGGAGCTTTCTATGAGCAGGCGGTTATATATAATTGATAAATATGGAGCTATTGTTTCAGCATACTCTGAAAAGAACCTGACTGGTATACAATCTGGACTGGAGGTATTGCCTTTATTAAGTGATTTTGGCTGCATTGCTACACCGAGGATATCTACTTTTATGTATCTCATCTTGACAGTTGTTCTTGATTGGAATTAGGAATATTTACTTGTTCTTCTTTGGTGAAGGATTTTCAGAAAACCGTGTTTAATAACTACTTTAGTGGCACTATCATCAGTGACTTTACCGTTGTTACAGCGCAGTGAAGGTACTGGATGCGTCTTGCCACTGGTGTGCTGTATGTCTGATCAGAATCTCTGTAGGTTTTCTGCCAGATTCTGAGACAGAGTTTCATTGTGGAAATTATTAAAAGCATCTCACATTGAAGCACGAGCTATAATTAGAATTTGTCAAACTTAAGGGTTATTATTTCTTTTAAATTTGGCGTTTTTTTTCGTTGCTTCTGCAACAGCGATCTGACCGGTATTGTGTACATTGGAGGATGAGTACCATCAATTATTAATTTATGTGGTATATATTTCTCAACTGCCGCCGATACTATCTCTTTAAAATCATTCCACATCTTTTCTACGCTTACATGGTCAGATCGGAAGGAGCGGAGACTGTCTCTTAAAAAGGCGTTAAGAGCATTTTTACCATTATGTTTAAATAGCTGTACTTTGCGTTTCTTTTTGATGGTTGTGAGTGTTATGGTATTAATCCTAGCAGCAACTGCCTAGTGGTCTCTAATCCCTGTATCCACCATGACACTCCCTATTTGTCCAGGATTATTTGTTGCTAAGAGGTTAAGTATGCTGTTGCAACCATTTACGCTTGGTGTGAGCTCATGAACTAATTGTTCAAATTAATTTTCTGAGAAAGCATTCAGTCTGATTTCGGATGACGTTTTATGCCTGGTGCCGGCCTTAAACGTACAATTTTTCCAGCATATCGAGGGTAGATTGAAGTCACCACCGACTGTAATTGTATGAGTGGGGTACCTATTTCAAATGAGACTCAAGTTTTCTTTGAACTGTTCGGCAACTATATATTCTGAGTAGAGGGGGGGGGGGAGGGGGTCGGTAAAACGATCCAATTAATAGTTTAGTCCGATTGTCAAGTATAACCTATATCCATACTGTTTCACAGGAACAACCTACTCCAATTTCACTACAAGGTAAACTACATCTGACAGCAATAAATACTCCACCACCAACTGTATTTAATTTATCCTTTCTGAACACTGTTAGGTCGTTTGAAAAATTTTCCACTGAACTTATTTCCGGCTTTAGCCAGCTTTCCGTACCTATAACTATTTGTGCTTCAGTGCTTCAGTGCTTTCTATTAGGGCTTGGAGTTCTGGTTCTTTCCCAACGCAGCTACGATAATTTAGTACTACAATACCGATTGTTGCTACAAGTACCTTAATGTGTTTTACCTGCCCCCTTTTAGACAGACGCCCTTTCTTTGGTTTCTTGAGACCCTTTAACCTAAAAAAAGCGCCCAGTCCTTTCCACACAGCTCCCGCAACCCGTGTAACCGTTTCCTGTGTGTGGTGGACTCCTTACCCATTAAGCGGAACCCGGAAACCCACCATCCGATGGTGCAAGTCATGGAATCTGCAGCGTAAACGGTCACAGAACCACCTGAGCCTCTGATTCAGACCCTCCACTCGGCTCTGCATCAAAGGACCACAGTCGGTTGTATCGACCACACTGCAGATGGTGAGTTCCACCTTCATCTAGCAAGCAAGACTGGCAGTCTTTACGATTTCCGCTAGCCGCCCGAAACCAGGGAGAGTTGGTAGTAAAAGCAAATGGATACACAAGTAAAATGCGCACCGGTCATTTGTGAGCTGTGTTCAGTTGAAGGTTTGAGCGAGTACAATGTACACCAACGACCAGAAGGTAGATGTGCTACTCATATATGGAGAATGTACATTGATCAGACAGAACATTATGACCACCGACATAAAGATATAAACCAGTCCAGGAGACAGCAGCGTCACCTGGCGAGGAATGACTGCTAGTCAGACACACGCACGGTACATGTCCGCGTATAGAATGGACAATCCTCGCGATCAATCTGAATTTCACCGAGTGCAGATTCTGACGGCCCGGAAGCTCGGCACGAGCATACGACTTGTCGGGAGTTCGAGGAGTGCTGTGCTCATTGTCTTCAACACTGGCGAAACCAAGGTCAAACCACGACCAGACGTCGTGGGGTTGGGCGGACACCCCTCATTGCAGATGTCGGACGTTGCAGGCTGGGCAGATTGGTGAAACAGGACAGGCAGGGAATGTGGAGGAACCAAATCAGACTTTAATGTTGAGCGGAGAACAATTGTGTCTGAACACACAGTACACCGAACACTCCTAACGATGGACATCCGCAGCCTACGACCCATGGATGTGCCAATGTCAACACCACAATATCGGCTGGTTGTTTGATTTGAGGGAAGGGACCAAAGAATGAGGTCATCGGTCGTATCGGATTAGGGAAGAATGGGGAAGGAAGTCGGCTATACCGTTTCAAAGAAACCATCCCGGCATTTGCCTGAAGCGATTTGGGGAAATCACGAGAAACCTAAATGAGGATGCCCGGACGCAGGTTTGAACCGACGTCCTCCCTAAAGCGAGTCCAGTGTGCTAACCATTGCGTCATCTCGCTCGTTACAATATCAGCAACTACGACGACGCCGGCCGGAGTGCCCGTGCCGTTCTAGGCGCTACAGTCGGGAGCCGAGCGACTGCTACGGTCGCAGGTTCGAATCCTGCCTCGGGCATGGATGTGTGTGATGTCCTTAGGTTAGTTAGGTTTAAGTAGTTCTAAATTCTAGGCGACTGATGACCTCAGAAGTTAAGTCGCATAGTGCTCAGAGCCATTTGAACGAAAATGGTTCAAATGGCTCTGAGCACTATGCGACTTAACTTCTGAGGTCATCAGTCGCCTAGAACTTAAAACTAATTAAACCTAACTAACCTAAGGACATCACACACATCCATGCCCGAGGCAGGATTCGAACCTGCCACCGTAGCGGTCGCTCGGCTCCAGACTGTAGCGCCTAGAACTGCACGACCACTCTTTTTTTTATAGGCAGGGTAAACAAACAATCTTTATTCATACAATTGTGCTGTCCTAGGGATAAGAAAAGTATCGAGACAGCAAAAACAATTTGGAAACCAAAAAATCAACACAAAGACCGCCCTCTTTTTTTTTTCTTGTAACAGCAATAAAGTAAATGACAATCCTAGTCACGGGCGGACACCCCAGCTATCGGGAGGATTGTGAAAAACACTTCCTAAAAAATTGGAAAAGTAGGTCCTGTATTTCGTATGACTCCGTATGAGCTCGTGTTGTTCTTGTAAATACATCCAATAATTCATCACGGACTTAATATCGTACGAATACAAATATTTCGTCGCATGTCCTGCGATCCAATTGACCGCATATGTCTTTAGTTTGGGAAAAAAGGTCTTGTGCGGTAGAAAAAGTACATCCGATGTGATTTCTGTGTAGTTAGTGCGCTGAAGGAGGGCCAGTATTCGACGCGTCGGCATTCAGACGTCCCTCGCTGCGCCACACACTAAACCATGTTCTTCCGTTGCTAACAGTCCACAGTTGGTGCAAAGAGGAGAATCGACCATATGAATTGTATGTAATCGACTCCTGGTCACAAGTTTACGGTTTATAAGAATATACCACATCGATCTCGCCGCTGTTGACAGTAATGGAGTATGCACTGCACACCAAATGAGGTTCGACGTTCTCGACGGGTATTTGAATTCGATTATATTGCTTGATGGATCACCATGGCCGCATCTCCCGAGTCGTGGGTATTCTCGTCGAAGGTACTTTCAGACGAACATAACTGTAATCAACAAGAAATGAGGCAATGTGTGCAAGAGAACGCGAAATATTGCCCATCGCAATAGGGGGTTCGTACGAAGGCGGAACAAGAACTTCTATCAGAGCTGACGTTATGGTATGCTTTCTTTGTTGCCAATTTCGTATCATCGCTCGCATGTAAAGCGCCAGAGCTTTGTTTCTCACGTTTGTGAGGTTGAGGCCACCGTTCCGGAACTGTAGCGTTAACGTATCATACTTGATCTTAAGTAACATCCCAGTACTAACATAGTAACCAAAGGCAGCCATGAGGCGATCTACAATACCCTTCGGTATTGGTAGGATCTGCGCTAAATGGGGCAGTCGTGACGCTATGTGAACGTTGGTGTATGCTACACGTTGGATCATGTCAAAGGCTCTCAGTGAGTTGTTGCGTATCGTCAGACGAACATTCTGCAGAAGCCGCCGAGAACTCGCCGCCGCTGACCGCCGTAGTGAACGGGTAAATGTAATCCCCAGACATCTCCACCGTCTGAAACAGTCCCGGTACGTCTTCCAGACCCCGTCCAATGTGCATAATTTTCGATTTCGTCATGTTAACGACACTGCCTGCCGCCGTCCCGTAAGAGTCTAGATGTTCAACAGCCTGACGCACTTCATGTCCTGATCTGACAAGGAGGATCATGTCGTCCGCATATGCGCGGCAAACGAAAGAGTTCTCATTAAGCGTTATCCCAATAAGTGAGCGCCTCATAACACACATCAGCGGCTCAAGCGCTATCGCAAACAGCATCATGGAGAGTGGGCACCCTTGTCGGACTGAGCTGTTAATGGGAATCGAGCCCGCTTCCCGGCCGTTTACAACCACCTTCGATGTAGACCCTCGTATTAGCCTCATAACGATGGAGATGAAAACAGGTGGAATCGCCATTCGGCTCATGACTGACGCCAAGAAGTCATGGTTTATCCTATCGAAAGCACGACGAAGTCCACAGATATCATCGCTGCTCGCATTTTACACGTTTCCGCAAGGGCGATAACGTCACGGTATTCACTTAACGCCGAGGAGATGTTGCTTCGCACCCCTAGGCAAGCCTGATCAGGGGATATTGTCCTGGATATCGCCAGCTTGAGACGAGACGCTAGTAGTCTTGCAAAGATTTTATAATCGGTGTTTAGCATAGTGAGAGGCCGATATTGATTAACATTGCGACTCCCCGCCATCTTCGGGATGGGAAGAAGAAAGCCCGTCACAAAATCCGACGGTAGGCGCATGTCCGGACGCATCGCCTCATTGTACATCGACACCAACTGTGGCATCATCATGTCTACGAATTCTCGGTGAAACTCTAGCGTAATCCCATCTGGCCCTGGTGATTTATGGGCCGCTCCTTTTGTGAGTGCTACCTTTATATCATCTTCTGTGAGTGGCTCCATTAGCGCTGCCTTATCCATCTCTGTCAGTGTCGTTTGCAGATGTTGCAGTATTTCTTCCCCCACGAGACGGTCCGTCGGTGTACCGGCATAGAGGTGGCGGAAATGCTCTAAAAATTCATTTGCAATGTCCTGTTGTGTTGTCAGTTGACGGCCATCTAAACCGTGGAGCACTGTTACCAATGCCCGGCGGTAACGTTTATGTTCCCGCGACACATGGTGCATCGAGGGACGTTCCCCAGTGATGGTGTCGAGACATCGTGCCCGTATTGGGATGCCACCCAGTCGTCGTCGCGTGATCGATAGGATTTGTGCCTTGACACGGCGAACTTCCGCTTGATGTTCTGGAGACGGCACCTGGAAGGACAGCTCACGAAGCATGGTGTAATAATAATCGAGAGTGTCTCTTTGCCGTCTCGTCTTATCCCGACCATACTGTATGAGCGCTCTCCTTAGTGCCGGCTTAGTACACTCGAGCCACCATTGAAGCACGAAGGTATATGTTGGTAGACGGTGTTGACATGTGGCCCATACCTCCTCGACTCTCTGACGACATTCGGGGTCTGCCAAAAGTGACGAATTGAGCTTCCATGTCCCGCGGCTTCTCCACACACTTTGCCTAGGGAGTGATATGGTACAAATGTAAGCCAGATGATCAGTAAATGCCGCAGGCCATCGTTCCGCGTCGATCACCTTATCCTGTAGGCCAACCGAAACATATATTCGATCGAGTCTGCTCGCTGGTATAAAAAGTATATCCCTCACGGTTCCTATGAATCATGTCCCAGGTGTCGCTTAACTCCAGATCCCGGCATAGCACATGCAATTCACGAGAGGTATTGTAATGTGGAGTCTGGTCTTTTTGGGCTAAAACACAATTGAAGTCACCACCTATAATGAAATGATCGAATCTGCCGGTAAATTAGGGCACAATCTCTTCCGAATAATATCTCGCACGCGCCCGTCTGTTGTCGGTGCCGGAAGGGGCATAAACATTGAGAATGCGAATTCCATTAACAGTTATCGCCAGTCCTCGTGCCGAAGGCAGATAAGCCAGATCGCAAACCGGAATCCCGTCCCAGACCAATATCGCTGTTCCACTGTCGTTGTTCGAGTGCGGCGAGGTGTAGGAGATGTAGCCATGGACTTCCTGGAACTCAGGAATGTAGATTTCCTGCACCATCAGTATATCCACATCCGACGCGTATATCATGTCCCTAAACAACTGCTGTTTCACGGGCGATCTAATGGTACTTACATTCACTGTCCCTATTCTGTATGCCTGGAGTCGAGTAGCTGTCATCTCCACATGATGTTAAAATGACAAAGTTTCACCGTATCGACAGTCCCTTTGCACATCCGCAGAGGGCCGCCCGACGGACGTGTCCCTGCGGTATTAGGTTTCTTGAGATGCGGACGGATGCGAGTCCCCACCAGTAGAATGGTCCGCATCGGTGATTTCTTCGTCCTGCTGATACCAGCTGATATCAATGCTGCACAGGAAAATTTTGAGCACCACAATGATGAGTGACAGCTGTTGTTCTTTCGCAGCTTTAGACTCCACCGCAAAAGGGGTAGCAGGCCCCTGAGCGGATGCGTCGTCTCAGCGACATGAAATCTTTTCACTGTCCGAATTCATATGATCTGCGACATCCGAAGCTTGTGGTTCCAAGTCAGACAGGTCCATAGTGTTAGTCTCCTCTGGGCTTCCAAGAAGAGAAGATAGCGTCTCCGCAGAGTTTAGTCGGCGCTTCTTGCGGCGCTTTGGCGAGCGTTGTTTGCGGGCCCTCACCTCGGCCTCTGGTGTCGGTGAATCTTGTGTCTCCTGCAGTCTCGCCGTCGCCACAACGCCCTGGGGCCGGTCCACTTCAGCTTCCATGCCTGTTGTGATGCTGTCAACCTCTTTTTGCACCACCTGTAATGTCTGGGATTGGAGGTTGGTCGGAGCCATTCCTTCGTCAGTGGGGTCCGAAGGCGCCTCAATCAACTGCGGCGTCGGTTCGATAGTGCGTTCCGACCTCGGCGTCACCTCCCCGCGAAGCGCCGCCACGTAAGTCATCGGTAGTGACGTTGGTGTAGTCGGATTCTGGAGGTCTCCGCTGGGGAGTTGCACGAGTCTCCTTTGTATACACGCAGATCGAAGATGTCCTTCACCACCACACCCGGAGCATGTCCGGGGCTGTCCATCATAGATGAAAATAGCTCGACAGCCGCCGATGTTGATGTACCATGGCACATGTTTCGAAAGGGCAATTCGCACCTGTCGGACACCATTGAACACTGGATACGTGCTAAAACTTGCCCAACGTTCGGCCGTATGACTGATAACTCTGACGACGCCAAACGAGGATTCCAGTTCCGACACTCCGATGGTCATATTGGCGAAGTTTTAGTCGCTCATTCGGGCCTGGGCGTGCGTACGATTCGAGTCTTCGAGCTGCCTTTCGAGGTACCAGAATCATTGGTCACTGCCATATGGCTGGAGAGATTCAATCATCTTTACGTAAAGAGTGCTGCTCACGATTGATAAATGAATTCCAATAATCTCCGTGTAATTAAGTTGCACTTCGTCCCTCAAGAAACGTTCGATTTCGAAAGCCTTTGGTCGTGCATACTCGTTACAGAACGTGAACTGTATCGTGGTTTTCGGAAATTATGTGCCATGGCGTTCGATTCAAACAGTAACACACGCGAGTGACGACGGTGTAAACACCGCTTCTTCCGCGAACGTTCGCAGCCGGGACGTAAACAAGTCCGAGCTGCTCCGCGGCTAAAGGCGGACTGACTCCAGCCGGCGAACCAAGTACGACTACGACTGAAATGGTCACGTCACCATCGGCAATAGACGTTGGCGCAGTGGCAGAGCGTTACATGATGATGTTTGGTTTGTGGGGCGCTCAACTGCGCGTCATCAGCGCCCGCACTATTTCCCACGCATGGTCTGACGAATCCCGATACCTTCTTCATCATGCCTATGGGAGAGCGCGAACCCGTCCTTTTCCAGGGGAACAGCTCCTTAACACCTGTACTGTGGGACGGAGACAAGCTGGTGGCGGCTCCATCATGCTCTTCCCGGGTTCGATTCCCGGCGGGGTCAGGGATTTGCTCTGCCTCGTGATGACTGGGTGTTGTGTAATGTCCTTAGGTTAGTTAGGTTTAAGTAGTTCTAAGTTCTAGGGGACTGATGACCATAGATGTTAAGTCCCATAGTGCTCAGAGCCATTTGAACCATCATGCTCTGGGCAACATTCACGTGGTCATCCATGGGTCCAGTGGAGCACGAGCTAGGCACCAAGACGGCCAAGGAGAATCGTACACTGATAGCAGACCACCTACAGCTCTGCATGACGAACATGTTTTCCGGCGCAATGCCGTTCTTCAACAAGACAATGCAGAATGTGGTGGAGTGGTTCGAGGAACACAGTGGTGAGTTTAATTGACGTTCTGTCACCCCCCCCCCCCAAGTTGCCAGATCTGAATCCGACAGAAAACATCTGGGATGTGATTGAAAGTGGCATCAGAGTCCGTTGCCCCCTCCCCGCAATTTGAATGAAGTGAATTGTGTGTGCAGATATGGTGCTAACTCCGTCCAGTGACCTTCCAAGTTCTCATTGCTTCCATGCCACGACGCACCACCGCTGCTATCCGCGCCAAATCTGGACGTACCGTCTATTATGTAGGTGATCATAATGCACTGGGAGCCTGTATCTAATATTTTCTGGGTCTCACGAACAAATAAAGCGAGTTGGGTCTCACAAGATCGCTGTTTCCGGAATCCATGTTGATTCCTACAGAGTAGATTCTGGGTTTTCAAAAACGACATGATACTCGAGAAAAAAAAAAACATGTTCTAAAATTCTACAACAGATCGACGTCAGAGATATAGGTCTATAGTTTTGCGCATCTGCTCGACGACTCTTCTTGAAGACTGGGACTACCTGTGCTCTTTTCCAATGCACTGGCTGATCATTGTAAGATAACAGAACAGTGAAGGCGATATTTGTTTCTTATTTACAATACGGGTACACGTAGTACAGTAATGCCGTACTTGGAAACGATACATTGTGTATAATAAATACAGTTCCTGATTAAAAGGAAAGTAGCAATGGTGCAGCTTTTAATGTGGTGGAAGGTAAGAGTAATGCTAGTCTGGCGGAAGAAATCTCTGCAGAGGATAAATGTGCAAACCGCGGCCCGCGGCCCGCGAGCTTCATGCGCCCGAAAGGAAGTAAGCAAGTATCAGTGCGGCCCGAGAAGTGAGCAAGTATCACAGAGTCGGTAAAAAAAATTACATAAAATTCCATTTGTGTAAAGTTATGATAAATTGAATATTTTTAATGTCAAACATCTTTTTTCTCAACTGTTATTGTTAAAATGTTTTATTTGTGCAGCCCAAAGACATTACTAGTCTTCTTGTCTTGTGCCGCAGGTAAGCTAGAGGCTTGGACATTCCTGCTGTAGAGTAATACCCTCACAAGAACCCACCTTCCCAACCTTTGTTTCATCGTATTTTATTTCAGTTCTTAATCAGATCCTTATGGCTTTCTACTGGCAATTATGTTTTCTCTCTAGGGTAGTGCTTATTGCTGAAACGAAACTTAGGCACCTGTAACAATAATAGTCTGATTGTATTGCAGCATAAAACAGTAACAGTGCTTGTATCTTCGCTTCAAAAACTGCTTATCCGTACAGGAGGTATATTTAAATTGAAATAAATAAACAAATAAATAAAGACCTGTTACCTGATGTTTTAAAGTAGGTCGTACATATTACTATTTTCGTTTATCACCGTTTTTGTAGGTTTTTGTTTTGTTTTTATCTGCAACATTTAACAAAGAATGACACTTTTTTTAAAATAAAAATAATTTTAGGCTGAAATGTGAAAAAATTGTTGTATTAAGAAGAATATAAAAAGATGATAGGGTATAGGAGAGATTTGTCAGTGCCATCACCGACTGTGACTAGCTGTGATTAGCTCAGATTGTTTCTTTGAGCTATTGAGCACTAGTCACAACAAAATAGTTAAGTTAGGGTTAGCAATACTATTTCTTTACTACTATGCATTAACATTAGATGCTCATCTGTATACAACAGCCGGCCGCGGTGGTCTCGCGGTTCTAGGCGCGCAGTCCGGAACCGTGCGACTGCTACGGTCGCAGGTTCGAATCCTGCCTCGGGCATGGATGTGTGTGATGTCCTTAGGTTAGTTAGGTTTAAGTAGTTCTAAGTTCTAGGGGACTAATGACCACGGCAGTTGAGTCCCATAGTGCTCAGAGCCATTTGAACCATTTGTATACAACATTGGGTGCTTTCTTAGCTAGATCGCCGGTACCTTATACTACATTTACTCTAGTATTCGCTATCCGTAACTATTATTTGACTGATATGTACAATTTGTCAGTGCATTTTGGCATGTAACGTCTGATTCATAATTCTAGGTGTCTTATGTACTGTCACATTTCGTTTTCTTCCTCCTCTTCCTCTTCTGTGAACCGAGCGAGGTGGCGCAGTGGTTAGCACACTGGACTCGCATTCGGGAGGACGACGGTTCAATCCCGTCTCCGGCCATCCTGATTTAGGTTTTCCGTGATTTCCCTAAATCGCTCTAGGCAAATGCCGGGATGGTTCCTTTGAAAGGACACGGCCGATTTCCTTCCCTTACCCGAGCTTGCGCTCCGTCTCTAATGACCTCGTTGTCGACGGGACGTTAAACTCTAATTTCCTCCTCCTCTTCTGTGTCACTGTTTTCGCTCTCAGTGTCGGTGTCGCTGTCCACCCTCGGGAGCTTGTTGTTATGCTGCATATAGGCATGTATGTTATGTCGTGTCCGCAGGTACTCTTCATGTGTTATTTCTCAAATACTGTTATGTTCTACACTTAGACTACACGGAAACAGACTTACATATATACACATTAGTGAGAGACGAAGAATAATGGGCACAACTAAACATGTCAGTTGTTCGCGTATTTCCCGCAGCGTGTTCTGGGGAACATTCTTTCCCGCATGTGCATTTAGGTGTGTGTCTCAGACTCATGTAGTTTACGTGCGTGGAATATGGTCCGTGCCCAGTCAAAAAAGGTACCATACCGCGGTTGGGTTTGACATGTTTCATTATCAGACGTGCCTTATATCACGGAAGAAGCCGTGCAGTCTACGTCCCACTCACCTTGCTATGAATCCAAACTCCAACTTTCTACATCTAAATCTACATTTATACTCCGCAAGCCACCCAACGGTGTGTGGTGGAGGGCACTTTACGTGCCACTGTCATTACCTCTCTTTCCTGTTCCAGTCTCGTATGGTTCGCGAGAAGAACGACTGTCTGAAAGCCTCCGTGCGCGCTCTAATCTCTCTAATTTTACATTCGTGATCTCCTCGGGAGGTATAAGTAGGGGGAAGCAATATATTCGATACCTCATCCAGAAACGCACCCTTTCGAAACCTGGCGAGCAAGCTAAACCGCGATGCAGAGCGCCTCTCTTGCAGAGATAGCGTTACGGAGATGTTTAACAAACTCAAGTGGCAATCACGGTTACCAAATAACCCTGTGACGAAACGCGCTGCTCTTCTTTGGATCTTCTCTATCTCCTCCGTCAACCCGATCTGGTACGGATCCCACACTGATGAGCAATACTCAAGTATAGGTCGAACGAGTGTTTTGTAAGCCACCTCCTTTGTTGATGGACTACATTTTCTAAGAACTCTCCCAATGAATCTCAACCTGGTACCCGCCTTACCAACAATTAATTTTATATGATCATTCCACTTCAAATCGTTCCGCACTCATACTCCCAGATATTTTACAGAAGTAACTGCTACCAGTGTTTGTTCCGCTATCAGATAATCATACAATAAAGGATCCTTCTTTCTATGTATTCGCAATACATTACATTTGTCTATGTTAAGGGTCAGTTGCCACTCCCTGCTCCAAGTGCCTATGCGCTGCAAATCTTCCTGCGTTTCGCTACAATTTTCTAATGCTGCAACTTCTCTATATACTATAGCATCATCCGCGAAAAGCCGCATGGAACTTCCGACACTATCTACTAGGTCATTTATATATATTGTGAAAAGCAATGGTCCCATAACACTCCCCTGTGGCACACCAGAGGTTACTTTAACGTCTGTAGACGTCTCTCCATTGATAACAACATGCTGTGTTCTGTTTGCTAAAAACTCTTCAATCCAGCCACACAGCTGGTCTGATATTCCGTAGGCTCTTACTTTGTTTATCAGGCGATAGTGCGGAACTGTATCGAACGCCTTCCGGAAGTCAAATTGCATCTACCTGGGAGCCTGTATCTAATATTTTCTGGGTCTCGTGGACAAATAAAGCGAGTTGGGTCTCACACGATCGCTGTTTCCGGAATCCATGTTGATTCCTACAGAGTAGATTCTGGGTTTCCACTAATGACATTATACGCGATCAAAAAACATGTTCTAAAATTCTACAACAGATCGATGTCACAGATATAGGTCTATAGTTTTGCGCATCTGCTCGATGACCCTTCTTGAAGAGTGTGCTCTTTTACAATCATTTGGAACCTTCTGTTCTTCTAGAGACTTGCGGTACACGGCTGTTAGAAGGGGGGCAAGTTCTTTCGCGTACTCTGTGTAGAATCGAATTGGTATCCCGTCAGGTCCAGTGGACTTTCCTCTGTTGAGTGATTCCAGTTGCTTTTCTATTCCTTGGACACTTATTTCGATGTCAGCCATTTTTTCGTTTGTGCGAGGATTTAGAGAAGGAACTGCAGTGCGGTCTTCCTCTGTGAAACAGCTTTGGAAAAAGGAGTTTAGTATTTCAGCTTTACGCGTGTCATCCTCTGTTTCAATGCCATCATCATCCCGGAGTGTCTGGATATGCTGTTTCGAGCCACTTACTGATTTAACGTAAGACCAGAACTTTCTAGGATTTTCTGTCAAGTCGGTACATAGAATTTTACTTTCGAATTCACTGAATGCTTCACGCATAGCCATCCTTCCGCTAACTTTGACATCGCTTAGCTTCTGTTTGTCTGAGAGGTTTTGGATGCGTTTAAAGTTGGAGTGAAGCTCTCTTTGCTTTCGCAGTAGTTTCCTAACTTCGTTGTTGCACCACGGTGGGTTTTTCCCGTCCCTCACAGTTTTACTCGGTACGTACCTGTCTAAAACGCATTTTACGATTGCCTTGAACTTTTTCCATAAACAGAAAATTTCTGTTCCGACACTGACAATGTTGAGTTTTAGATATGTTAGGTAGTCTGAAATCTGCTTTGTATTACTCTTGCTAAACAGATAAACCTTCCTCCCTTTTTTTTATATTCCTATTAACTTCCATATTCAGGGAAGCTGCAACGGCCTTATGATCACTGATTCCCTGTTCTGCACATACAGAGTCGAAAAGTTCGGGTCTGTTTGTTATCAGTAGGTCCAAGATGTTATCTCCACGAGTCGGTTCTCTGTTTAATTGCTCGAGGTAATTTTCGGATAGTGCACTCAGTATAATGTCACTAGATGCTCTGTCCCTACCACCCGTCCTAAACATCTGAGTGTCCCAGTCTATATCTGGTAAATTGAAATTTCCACCTAAGACTATAACATGCTGAGAAAATTTATATGAAATGTATTCCAAATTTTCTCTTAGTTGTTCTGCCACTAATGCTGCTGAGTCGGGAGGTCGGTAAAAGGAGCCCATTATTAACCTAGCTCGGTTGTTGAGTGTAACCTCCACCCATAATAATTCACAGGAACTATCCACTTCTACTTCACTACAGGATAAACTACTACTAACAGCGACGAACACTCCACCACCGGTTGCATGCAATCTATCCTTTCTAAACACCGTGTGTACCTTTGTAAAAATTTCGACAGAATTTATCTCTGGCTTCAGCCAGCTTTCTGTACCTATAACGATTTCAGCTTCGGTGCTTTCTATCAGCGCTTGAAGTTCCGGTACTTTATCAACGCGGCTTCGACAGTTTACAATTACAGCACCGACTGCTGCTTGGTCCTCGCATGTCCTGACTTTGCCCCACACCCATTGAGGCTGTTGCCCTTTCTGTACTTGTCCGAGGCCATCTAACCTAAAAAACCGCCCAGCCCACGCCACGCAACCCCTGCTACCCGTGTAGCCACTTGTTGCGTGTAGTGGACTCCTGACCTATCCAGCGGAACCCGAAACCCCACCACACTATGGCGCAAGTCGAGGAATCTGCAGCCCACATGGTCGCAGAACCGTCTCAGCCTCTGATTCAGACCCTCCACTCGGCTCTGTACCAAAGGTCCGCAGTCAGTCCTGTCGACGATGCTGCAGATGGTGAGCTCTGCTTTCATCCCGCTAGCGAGACTGGCAGTCTTCACCAAATCAGATAGCCGCCGGAAGCCAGAGAGGATTTCCTCCGATCCATAGCGACACACATCATTGTGAGCGACCACTTGCAGATGGGTACACCCTGTACCCTTCATGGCATCTGGAATGACCCTACACAGATTTGGAATGACTCCCCCCGGTATGCACACGGAGTGCACATTGGTTTTCTTCCCCTCTTTTGCTGCCATATCCCTAAGGGGCTCCATTACGCGCCTGACGTTGGAGCTCCCAACTACCAGTAAGCCCACCCTCTGCGACCGCCCGGATCTTGCAGACTGAGGGGCAACCTCTGGAGTAGGACAAGCAGCCATGTCAGGCCGAAGATCAGTATCTGTCTGACGAACCGGTTTCAGGCTCTGTCTCAGGCTAACTGGAGAGGCCTTCCGTTCAGCCCTCCGGAATGTCTTTCGCCCCCTGCCACACCTTGAGACGACCTCCCACTCCACCACAGGTGAGGGATCAGCCTCAATGTGGGCAGTATCCCGGGCAACCACAGTCTTAGTCCGATCGGGGGATGCGTGGGACGAGCTGGCCGTCCCCGACAAACCCCCATCCGGACCCCCACAGTGATGCCCATTGGCAACAGCCTCAAGCTGTGTGACCGAAGCCAACACTGCCTGAAGCTGGGAGCGAAGGGATGCCAACTCAGCCTGCATCCAAACACAGCAGTTGCAGTCCCTATCCATGCTAAAACTGTTGTGCAAGGAACGTCTGAGCTAATCTACAGAGAGCGCAAACAAATCAACACAAAATTTAAACGGTTATTAAAATACAAGATTGCCTAGTAAATGCAGTAATGCTGCTACTTGTGCACTGCTGACACTGCTCGGCGGCGGAAGGAGACTACGCGATTTTACACCATTCAGGTACTAAAACGCGATGCTACAACTCTCAAATACTATAATACGCCCGAAATTTATGAATTAAACAATGCAAGTACCAAAAACACGCAAAGAAATTAAGAATTAAAATATGTAACAAATGAATGAGCTAGGAGTATACGACTTGCTGCTGCAGCTACTTATCCAACGGCGGCGGCATGGTGACCTGTCGTCTGTATCGGTACACCAGTTATTGGCGACCGCTACGGTCGCAGGCTCGAATCCTGCCTCGGGCATGGCTGTGTGTGATGTCCTTAGGTTAGTTAGGTTTAATTAGTTCTAAGTTATAGGCGACTGATGACCTCAGAAGTTCAGCTGCATAGTGCTCAGAGCCATTTGAACCATTTGAACCAGTTATTGTGTGTACCTTATCTAGTTGGCTCTGAGCACCATGGGACTTAACATCTGAGGTCATCAGTCCCCTAGAACTTAGAACTACTTAAACCTAACTAACCTAAGGACAGCACACACCTTCATGCTCGAGGCAGGATTCGAACCTGCGACCGCAGCGCCTAGAACCGCTCGCCCACTCCGGCCGGACTTTATCTAGTGTTCCCACCTTTAACCAGCAGAGGTATGTTTGCGCCAATTAAGCGTTTTTGTATAATATATTTACCGCGCGGTGCCATGATAATTTATCGTCAATATGAAGTGTTCCCACCTCTCGCCATCAGAGGTTATGTAATACATCTAGGAACACTGTCTAACATGATACTTTTGGTGGTCGAGGCGTTTGTGTGCGCAAGCAAGGGTGAACTGACATCGAAATCTTTGAACCAGGTACACCCACCGGTCAGCGTTCTTGTGTACTCCTTTCCCTTGTGTGTCTTTTCAGGGATGCGTTCGACCCTGGCTTCATTTTTACCGACGACAATGCACGACCGCATCAAACGACGCAAATGGAAGAGCTCCTGAAACAAAGGGAATTTCAGCGAACTGACTGATTTTCATCAACGACCATGCAGCAGTTGTACGTCGGGCTGGTTGAGGAATGCAACGTCCTACCACAGGAACTCCTTACAAACACTGTGGCCAGCTGCAGACCGTGCACTGTCGTCCGTGGTGATTACACATCCCATTAAGAACCGTGCCCCACCTTTTGTAATGTCCAGGGGACTATTATAAATCGCGGTGACTTCTTGTAATTAAAATCTTAAATCAGCCCGAACACGCTATGAAGGCGCGACGCGACCGACAGGCCGCCGTGTCATCCTCAGCTCACAGGCGTCACTGGATGCGGATATGGAGGGGCATGTGGTGAGCACACCGCTCTCCCGGCCGTATGTCAGTTCACGAGACTGGAGCCGCTACTTTTCAGTCGAGTAGCTCCTCCGTTTGCCTCACAACAGCTGAGTTCACCCCGCTAGCCAACAGCGCCTTGCAGACGGGATGGTCACCAATCCATGTGCTAGCCCAGCCCAACAGCACTTAACTTCGGTGATCTGGCCGCCATCTCGTGGTCATGCGGTAGCATTCTCGCATCCCACGCCCGGGTTCCCGGGTTCGATTCCTGGCGGGGTCAGGGATTTTCTCTGCCTCGTGATGGCTGGGTGTTGTGTGATGTCCTTACGTTAGTTAGGTTTAGGTAGTTCTAAGTTCTACGGGACTGATGACCATAGATGTTAAGTCCCATAGTGCTCAGAGCCATTTGAACTATTTTTTCGATGATCTGACGGGAACCGGTGTTAGGCAATGAGACGATCAAAAATGACAGAAATAGCACTGCAGCAAGGTAGTTGGCACTTGGTATAATTACTTTCAGTTACATTCCGTACTATACTGTAGCGGCTCCGCCTATGTATGGGCCAAGTTTCATCGCGCTACTTGGCAGTGACACATCACCCAAAAGTTACTTTAGTTCATAAGTTTTGCACACCAGTGTATATGAGAAAGGCAGAGATGAATACGAAATCATTTTAGCGACGATATGGAACACAAATGAGATTATAAACAAGCAACATTGACAGTTATGAGCCGGCGTGTGGGAATGAGCATCTCAGAAACAGCGTAGATGGTTGGCTCTTCTCAAGCTGCTGTCTATCCATTGGAAGTGGCTGAAGGACGGCGAAACCACGAGTAGGCAAGGCGTTGCATGTCCGCGCTCATCACAGAACTCGGGGTCGGGGTTTTGTCCTTGGGGGCAATATTATGACTTGAAGGACATTCACCTGGACCTCTGTGGGACCTATGGGATAATCGAAAGTACTATGATAGCTGTGGACTGCATAAACATTATTGCGGACAACCTGTATTCCTTAACGCTTCGTGTTTTCGGACGGCGGTAGCATCTCCCTACAGGATAAGTGCAGCGCCATTCTGGCCTTACGGTATGGACAGTGTTTGCATGACCATGATAATGAAGTCACGTTGATATCGTGGCTCCCAACGCCTGATCTGATCTTAGAGACAGGACCATCGAGACCATACGACACCGTCTCGCCGCTATACTGCGTTCCAGAGGTGGACTAATATGTTATTATGAAGCTGGTCGTAATATTTTGGCTCATTAGTGTATACAGAGTGTAACAAAACATTCCTATATGTAGCGGAAGAAAATACTTAATATGGACACTGGCAGGAAAAAGCCTCGTTTTTATGTTACACCTCATTTTCTACTCCCCTTTATAATCACATTGATCACAAGAAACACACGGGAAAGGAAGAAAAGAAGGAAAGATAAAAGACTGGATTTAACGTCTCGTCGACATCGAGGTCATTAGAGATGGAGCACAAGCTCGAACTGTGTCAAGGATGGGGAAGGGAATTGGCCATGCCCTTTGAAAGGAACCATCTGGCATTTGTCTAGAGCAATTTAGGGAAATCACGGAAAACCTAAATCTGGATGGCCGGACGTGGATTTGAAGCATGACAAAAGGACTTATCAGCATGGAATGAAACACTTTCCTAAATTATATGTTCAAAATGCCATCCATTGGCAAGGATACACGCATCTTTCAACAATATGTGAACCTTCACTTAAGTGCAAATGTGCTATTCATGGATTAGACTTCGTATCAACGTGGTCAGATTTTAAGTTTTTACCACGAAACCTAACGAAATTGTGCAATCACGTCATTAACGAAAATTTTCTGTCAATGTCTTGTAAGACATTGTTGGTGACTGATACAAAAAGTGTCCTGCTGTCGCCACTACCCTACTGCTCCTAACATACAAATTGATATGAAAATTGATTAAATTTATCAATTTCCCCAACTCACGCCCACCTCACCCCAGACCAGGCCCACCCCCACCCCCAGGTGATGTTATGTGTTTTTCTCAGCCCGCACGTGATCCCCACACCCCTCACCCTCTCCGCACTATCGCCCTCCCCCTCCCCTCTCTCACATACCCTACTGGATGGAATTTCAAATTTCAGAGGGAATCTTGAATTTTGGTGGGAATTTCTTTGTCGCAAGGCTATGCTGACGCCCAACCCCACCATCCACCCAGGAATTGACGGTACATTAAAATGTCGTACCAGGATTCCAGTCGCGGAAAGAGTACCATCTGGATGGAAAGCCCTAGTGCATTCCCCTAACACGATTATACCAACAAAGGCGCTTGAAACTGATGGGAAATTAAAAATGGTGGGCCTTTTCTGGGACTCAAACACTGGATGGAAAGCCCAAATGAACCCCCCAAATACAAGAAAACTGTCCAGATGCAGGAGAGGAAGGTTCGGATAGTGTACTTTAATTATGTAATTTATTAATTTTGGTCGGTAAACGAAATAATCATAAAGGTCAGGCCTAATTACACAACTATATGCATAGCACTACACAAGGACGGCCTAAAATCACAACACAACTCAAAAACTGACGATACAATACAACTCGTGTTATGCTGCTAGGAAAAATTTCGCATTACCACTCCAAACTAGTGACAGACACACTCAGTCTCTATCCTTCACCTGCAACCTGGCAGCAAAAAATTAGGTATGTAAGGTACTATCTTTATTCTTTTTGGCTAGAAATGTGACAAGTGATGAGACGATGGTGCTGTACAGAGTGGAGTTTAAAAAGTGTATTACCTGCAAGCATACAGTATCTATAGTTGTTTGACGTCAGAGTTCACTACAGACACCTGCTCAAAAACCACCGTGTAGCCCAGGTGACCGAAGCCAGTTCACACTGCCATAACGGATCGAAAAATACTTCACAGTTACAATTACTTTTCGAGACTGCTATGCAAAAACCAGCACTCGTAATGAATGGGTCATAATGCAACACATGTACTGATGAAAATCGTCGTCCTAATAGGCTGCAGAAGGGACGGTAGTTGAAAGTGTGTTCTCATCGATCCACTCTCACAAACTGCCAGAAATCGAGGAACTCTTACCTCCCCTCGTGCCTCCCTCTCTCCCTCCATCCATTCACCTATGGGGAGGACACAGGCTTCCCAAATGGCCGGCAGCTCTGCCATGCTTTGTGTGGTCACTAACCGCCTTGAGGCGGCGCTCCTTCGCCAATGCAGTAATATGTGTAGTCAACTAAACAATAGGAGATAAAAGGACATCGGCCCCTCCGCGGTCGCTAGCAGTAAGCGGCGTGCCTCGAGACGACAGCTGTTCAACAACACAAAAGGGAAACTTAGTCGCGCTCCGACTAGAGGCGTGGCGGTGCTGCTATGTCCGGCAACCACACACAATAGACTTACCACCCCCTCCCATTCTGCGATATAGAACAATTGTATTTAACATCAATGCATCTCTTACAATCGACCATCTATTAAAAAAGGAGAACACTATTGGAACGATGATAAATATCCTCTTTCCACGAGAATAGATGCGGTCCATTTTATTTCAGTGTTATCAGCAAAATCGCTATAGTTTTTTTACGTTCAACTGTTGGATACAGTTTTCATCTCTTTATTTTGTGACATCCAACAAAGTGCACCACCTCCGATCACAAATGACCAGCAGAGACATGTTCACCCTGCTGGATATAGTCCTACGGTAGAGGTGATGAAACTTTGCGCTGGTCTGTGGAAGTGACTTCGATCATGAGCCACCTGCTCCCATGAACCAGTACATGTATATTTAATGCGATTGCCACATATGGTCAATGCCGGAACGCAGACTGTATTTGTTTCAGATACATCAGAAGACAGGGATGGGGTAATATCTTATCTAGTTCTCTGATGGATGACGTTAGCGGAGGTTTTACAGTTCGTAGGTATTCACTGTTAGATGGTGCAAAATACCAAGGTGGGAGAAAATGTTTGGGTGATAGACATGAATGCACCATGAGAGATGCACATCTCCTTCAGACAGCTGTGGTTGTATGTAGTTTGGAGATGTGTTGCATTGCAGTAGCAAAATTCACGTCCTTCCTCCATGCCCTGTATGATATGGAGTCTTCCTAATTTTCCCAACAAGAAACACCACTGTAACTGCTCATACTATCTTTTCTACTACCTCATGTTGCATGGCAAAGCTTTCTTTTGTGCTGGCCTTACACATTGTACACCGTTAGCGGAGCTATGACATCATCTTCCTATTTCCATGGAGTGCTCAAAACAGGCTCCTGCCACATCAACTCAGCCTGTCCTGTTTCTCCATGAGATGCAGAAGGTCTTAGATATAGCACTCTAATTCTTCTGTTCAGGTCCGACTTAAATTGGGACGACCACATAGAAGTAGCTACGGAGAGGGCGGGGGCAGAGACTGAAGATGCCACGGACTGTCTAAAAAACAGCTCTGGGATTTTTTGCTGTATGGGATCCTTGGCAGGTAAGTTCGAAAACGGTGACTCATTTCTCGATATGACAGTCGCACGAATATGATTTAGCAGTGGCTGTAATCATTAAAAGGCGTCTCTACAGATTCCAATGCAACTATGTGATAGAATGCATAGACTTGACTCCAAATTGCAGATAGCATTACACTTTCTGGTAGAAATGCTATCAGTGACTCGTGTGTGCCTGCAGACTCAAGACTGCTTTTTATGTAGGGTAACATACTCGCTACGATCATGTTTTTAATACCACATTCGTATGCAAAAAGTATGGTGTGGGTTGTAGAATCCCTCTGTGGTCAGTTTCAAATGTCGGTTCTCAATAGCTTTCCTCGAAAAGAACCTCGTCTTCTCTCTAGGCACTCCCATTTGAACTACCTGGTGAGTGTAATCCGAATACTGAAAGAAAAATTATTCGCAATGCAAACTGATAAGTAATTAAATTGATCATGAGAGTCAAACTGATATCAATGACGTGCCACTTGATGGGAGGAGCAAATGGCTACGGCCCACAAAATGATTCTTGAGAGGCATTTTTTTCGTTGCAGCGATATCTTTTAACGAAATTTCCATCTCTTACCTACACAGGGCGAGACAAACTCTCACGATTTGTGTCGTAAATGCTGGTATGATATAGCATCACACTGGTAACAGTGTACAAAACAGCTACGTCCTCTTGAATTATAGTTTCTTGTTGTCGAACATAAAATAAAATTTTTTTCCGACATGTGAGCCACTGTGGTGAAAGATTATATTCCTTAACGATATTTCACGTGTCTGACATGTTTGTAAATAACTGTCATGCACATGTGCATTACAGACACTGAACGTGAGAGACTATCTCAGGTTGTGTAATTTATCCATCGAGCTGAAAGAAATTGCTTAATATCTTTTTTTTTTGAGTTTAAAGTCTCCCTTTTTCTTTACTCTGATGACGGTTTCGAGATACTGAGGAAACTCTATAGTGATCAGTAATTTTTGCAGCAAAATGGTAGAATTTTTTTCCTGATTTTACTCAGGGTGAACGTGTCTCTGCTGATCATTTGTGATCGGAGGCGGTGCACTTTGTTGGATACCACAAAATAAAGAGATGAAAAGTGTATTCTACAGTTGAATGTAAAATACTATACGGATTTTGCTGATACAACTGAAATAATATGGACTCCACCTATTTTTGTGGAAAGTGGGCATTTATTATAGTCGCGATTGTGTTCTTTTTTAATAGATGGTCGATTATAAGAGATGCGTTGATGTTAAATACAATTCTCCATCGCAGAACGACGGGCGCTGGGGCGAGTCTACTGTGGGTGGCCGCCAGGCACAGCCGCACTCCGACTAGGGGTGTGGCGGTGCTGCTAAATTCCCTTTTGTGTTGGCGAACAGACATCACTTCAAGGCAGGGTGTGTGCCGCAAGCGATTGCGGAGGGTAGCGGAGGGCGTGATGAAACCAGTGACCACAGAGAGGTGGCAGTGGGCCACAGAAAAAGTGCTCGGTGGAGCAACTAGCCATTTCGAAAAACGAGCGTTCTCAGGAACTTCTTTGTTGGGGGTCTAATCTCCCTGAGAAATACACTCCTGGAAATTGAAATAAGAATACCGTGAATTCATTGTTCCAGGAAGGGGAAACTTTATTGACACATTCCTGGGGTCAGATACATCACATGATCACACTGACAGAACCACAGGCACATAGACACAGGCAACAGAGCATGCACAATGTCGGCACTAGTACAGTGTATATCCACCTTTCGCAGCAATGCAGGCTGCTATTCTCCCATGGAGACGATCGTAGAGATGCTGGATGTAGTCCTGTGGAACGGCTTGCCATGCCATATCCACCTGGCGCCTCAGTTGGACCAGCGTTCGTGCTGGACGTGCAGACCGCGTGAGACGACGCTTCATCCAGTCCCAAACATGCTCAATGGGGGACAGATCCGTAGATCTTGCTGGCCAGGGTAGTTGACTTATACCTTCTACAGCACGTTGGGTGGCACGGGATACATGCGGACGTGCATTGTCCTGTTGGAACAGCAAGTTCCCTTGCCGGTCTAGGAATGGTAAAACGATGGGTTCGATGACGGTTTGGATGTACCGTGCACTATTCAGTGTCCCCTCGACGATCACCAGAGGTGTACGGCCAGTGTAGGAGATCACTCCCCACACCATGATGCCGGGTGTTGGCCCTGTGTGCCTCGGTCGTATGCAGTCCTGATTGTGGCGCTCACCTGCACGGCGCCAAACAAGCATACGACCATCATTGGCACCAAGGCAGAAGCGACTCTCATCGCTGAAGACGACACGTCTCCATTCGTCCCTCCATTCACACCTGCCGCGACACCACTGGAGGCGGGCTGTACGATGTTGGGGCGTGAGCGGAAGACGGCCTAACGGTGTGCGGGACCGTAGCCCAGCTTCATGGAGACGGTTGCGAATGGTCCTCGTCGAAACCCCAGGAGCAACAGTGTCCCTAATTTGCTGGGAAGTGGCGGTGCGGTCCCCTACGGCACTGCGTAGGATCCTACGGTCTTGGCGTGCATCCGTGCGTCGCTGCGGTCCGGTCCCAGGTCGACGGGTACGTGCACCTTCCGCCGACCACTGGCGACAATATCGATGTACTGTGGAGACCTCACGCCCCACGTGTTGAGCAATTCGGCGGTACGTCCACCCGGCCTCCCGCATGCCCACTATACGCCCTCGCTCAAAGTCCGTCAACTGCACATACGGTTCACGTCCACGCTGTCGCGGCATGCTACCAGTGTTAAAGACTGCGATGGAGCTCCGTATGCCACGGCAAACTGGCTGACACTGACGGCGGCGGTGCACAAATGCTGCGCAGCTAGGCCATTCGACGGCCAACAGCGCGGTTCCTGGTGTGTCCGCTGTGCCGTGCGTGTGATCATTGCTTGTACAGCCCTCTCGCAGTGTCCGGAGCAAGTATGGTGGGTCTGACACACCGGTGTCAATGTGTTCTTTTTTCCATTTCCAGGAGTGTACATCTAACAGATTGCAAGAAAGAGTTACAGTGATGATAAATACAGTTGTTCTCCATAGCAGAATCGCAGGCTGCCGAGGACGAGGGGTTCTTTTCTACAATGGGTGGTCGCCGGACACAGCCACGGAGTGTGGGGGCTGTGTCGCTATATTTTAGACGAAGAATTCGCACCTGAGGTGGCTGTCCTTTTATCTCCTGTTGTTTTGTTGACTGTACATGTTATTGTGTTGGCGAAGGAGACCGCCTCAAGGCTGTTAGCACCCATGCAAACAATGGCGGTGTAGCTGCCAATTTGAAAAAAAAAAAAATCCTGTGCCCTTCCTGTAGGCAGATGAATGGAGGGAGCGAGGAAGAGGAGACATGAGAAGAGGTAAGAGGATCTGGATTTTCGGCAGTTTGTCCCAAAAGATTGCAGAGGGGGCAGTAGATGAATGTACATTCTCATCGAGAGGCTTTCACAATGTGTTTCATAATGTGTTTCATAATAACCCGTTCATTACGAGTGCTGGTTTTTTCACGACAAATGTGATGCCTGTTCAGAAACAACCCTGCAGCCCAGGTAACCAAAGCCAATACACGCTACCACAACTGATGGGAAAAATGCGTTTCTAGCGAACTCTGACTTTAACAACTATTGATACGGTATGCTTAAAGGTAATACATTTTTTAAACTCCTCTCTGTCCAACAGCAGCATCTTGACCATATTTCTAGCCATAAAGAATAAAGGTAGTACCTTACATCTCTGCCTTTTTCCCGCCAGCTTGTAGGTGGAGGGTAGAGTTTGAGTGCGTCTGTCACTAGTTTGGAATGGTGTTGCGTAATTTTTTCCCAGCAGGATAACACCAGCTGTATCATATCGCCAATTTTTGAGTTGTATTACGATTTTAGGCCATCTTTGTGTAACGCTATGCATATAGTTATGTTGAAATGTTCAAATGTATGTGAGTTCTTAAGGGACCAAACTGCAGAGCTCATCGGTCCCTAGACTTAAACTAACTTAACACACACCCATGCCCATGGGAGGACTGTAAGTAGTGTGTAACTTCCGGCGGGAGGGGCCACACAGTCAGTGACATGGCGCCTCTAACTGCGCGGCTATATTTATGTAATTGGGCCCAATCTTTATGATTGATTACATAATTAGGACCTTTCTTTACTTGATTTTTCCAACCAAAATAAATAAAGTACACTAACCTAACCCTCCTCTCCTGCATCTGGACAGTTTCCATGAGTTGGGGGGGGGGGGGGGGACACTTGGGCTTTCCATTCTCTGAAAGGGCACCGCCATTTTTAATTTCCCTTCAATTCCAAGCGCCTTTGTTGGTGTAATTGTGTTAGGAGGATGCACTTGGGCTTTCCATCCAGAAGGACCAGGGTTCGAGACCCAGGATGGGTACTGCTATTTTTAATTTCTCGCCAATTCCTGGGTTGGGAGGGGGGGTGGGGTGGGGTGGGACATCATCACAGCTCTGGGACAAAGGAATTACCACCAGAATTCGAAATTCCTGCCCAATAGGGTACGTGGGAGAGGGTTGGGGGATGTGGAGGGGTGAGGGGGTGAGGTGGAAGGTGGGGAGGGAGAGGGGGAGGTGGAAGGTGGGGAGGGAGAGGGGGGAGGTGGAAGGTGGGGAGGGAGAGGGGGGAGGTGGAAGGTGGGGAGGGAGAGGGGGGAGGAGGGCTGTGGCCCATGTGCATGGTGAGAAAAACACATGTCATCTGGAGTGGGTGTGGGTGTGGTCTGTGGAGGAGGGATGGACGTGGTGGTGGGGAAATTAATTGATCAATTTAGTTAATTTGCATATCAATTTGATATAGTGTGTCCTGATGCCCCCACTACCCTACTGTTAGGGTCTCACGTTCTTTCACCCAGGTTCAAAGGAGAAACTTACTGCGCTTTCTTAGAGAATAATCTAACTGCCCCCCACTAGAATATTCACATTTACGAATGCGAAAATACATGTACTTCATGCAGGAAGGAGCTCCTGCTCATTTCAATGTTAGTATTCGTAGGCTTCTAAATAACAAATGGATAGGTAGAAGTGGACCAGTTCCATTGCCACCACACTGTCCGAACCTAAACCGACCAGACCTTTATTTGTGTAGGCATTTGAAGCTTTTGTGTACGAAATCTCAATACAAGATGTACAGAAACCCCGTGCAATGTATTGCAGAACTCTGTGAAACAATACGCAAACAAGGATTCAATGCGACGGTGGACTCATGCATGTTTCCTTGCTAATGGTGGGCATTTTGAACAGTTAATGTAGCGAAATATTTCATACTGTGCATATACGTTGTTTTCCTGTTTGTTGGCATGAACAACGTGGATATGAATAGAAGTAGAAAATGAGATCTAAAATGGAAATAAAGTGTTTCTGTACCCATGTCCAAATAACATTACTTCGGCTATGTGTGGGGAATGTTTCTCGAATGTTTGGCCACACTCTGAATTCGTATTGGCTTCTTTGAAAATAAACTACAATGTACATGAAATGCGAATGTACATTCTTGTTGTTCGAATTTTATTATACAGCTTCCAAATTGCCAAGCTTTGTCCAGTATGTAGAAGAGGTGTTTGCCGGAGCCTAGGACAGCATGTCTGCTGGCCACTAACGGGACGTATTGTACGTTGTTGTATTTGGGGGCGGGGGGGGGGGGGGGCGGGACGGTCCCCCAGTTGTCATCTTTGTCTTCCGGACGTGCGACATATTTGCTGGTGGCTCCATGTGTTTCTTTGAACGTTAACTGCAAATGTTTCAGCATTGCTATCAGCTCTGTACATCGGAGACTGCTTTTACATTTTACGATTCGACATTTGATGGCAGCTGAATGCATGTAGAGACGGTATTATATATTTTGCTTAGAGAAAACCGCAAGTGTTTTCGTAAATTACTCTGTAGGAAATACTGAAACCAACCGCAAGCTTTTTTGAAAGGATTTTACTGTACCATTACTAATTTCAGGTCTGAACTCAGATGGTAGCGTTGAGTTCTTTGTTATATTTTAGGACACAAATGTAACATTTACAAAGTGTTTGGGATTGCATAGTTTACAAAAGGTTTTACATCTGTAATTTCCATTTATAGCTAAATTTATTAATCTGTTTACATTCCATGAAATACTGCAACTAGCCACAAATGTAAAATATTTTGCAAAGTATTCAATCACAGAAACATTGAAACTTCCTGGCAGATTAAAACTGTGTGCCCGGCCGAAACTCGAACTCGGGACCTTTGCCTTTCGCGGGCAAGTGCTCTACCATCTGAGCTACCGAAGCACGACTCACGCCCGGTACTCACAGCTTTACTTCTGCCAGTATCCGTCTCCTACCTTCCAAACTTTACAGAAGCTCTCCTGCGAACCTTTCAGAACTAGCACTTCGGTAGCTCAGATGGTAGAGCACTTGCCCGCGAAAGGCAAAGGTCCCGAGTTCGAGTCTCGGTCGGGCACACAGTTTTAATCTGCCAGGAAGTTTCATATCAGCGCACACTCCGCTGCAGAGTGAAAAATCTCATTCTGGCACAGAAACATTGTTTTCGGACACAAATGTAAAACTTGCAAAGAAGTCAACGCTATCATCTGACGATGGGCTCAGACCCGAAACGATGGTACTATAAAATGTTTAAAAAAACTTGTGGCTGGTTGCAGTATTTCCTACAGTAAAATGTAGAAATAGATCGGTGTATGTAGGTATAAATCAATAGTATAAAATTGTGACTGTACCAAAGTATTAACTTATTTCGTTGAGCAATTTTCGACTTACAACGCCGTCATCAAGCAAGTTTGTTTCCTTTATAATTATTTATTGTTAACATTTTATATTGGTTTACCACTTACTAACAAAGCTAACATTTACTCTGTGTTTGCACTTCACTTTCGAAGTGTAACGTCTTTTTCAACTTTGTTAACAAGTACTGTATTCTCTTTGACGACGACAATAGCCAGTTAAAGTCTGATAAATGACCTTGCAAGCGGAAAACAGGTTGACGAAATAAAGTAATATTGCACAACATTCACTGTTTTGCACTTTTAAAGTTGTTCTACCTGGAGGCAACGGAAGAATCTGTTAGCACGACGTGTTGGTTTTGTGTACACAGTGTGTCTCAATGTGCTGTCAATTCTTCATCTCAGTAGCACACCGTGCTAGAAAGGCTCTGTTTTGTCCCGTCTCCATGGTGAACTGTGCGCCTGCGTAGAGCAAGTGCAGGTAATGCAAAGCTCATTTAAAGTGTCTCCGCCACCTGACTACACGACCAGTGGATCATCAACATAGCAGTAGACATTTATCGCCCTTAAAGTGGCCTGTTCAAAAAATCTCTTCGAAGTCATCCATATTTATTTACGGTAACAAGGCGAGTAGATGTAAACACCTTCGCAGAGTGCACAGAAAGGCCACGGGGTGACTAATATGTAAGCAAAAAATCTAGTCTCCACGCAAGACTAGCAATTTCCACGTCTGTAGAGGAATGCTATGTTTCATGAAGTGTATGATTTGGAATCTATCACCACAGCCTTAAGTACACTAATGAACATTCCTCATTAACACGGAAAAACCGCTGGCAGTATTTCCCGATTATGAATGGAAGATTCATCTTCCCCAGTTTCCTCATCTAGAAGTGGACATCGCCGTTTGAAATTATAAGAAATGTGGTTGATTTACTCTCCGAAACTCTGACAGCAGCTATGGGTGGGTAGTCCCGCTGAAGATCTCTACGCCGAAGACACACGACTTTGCTTGGAAGTTCGTCTTTTGGCCGGAATTGAAGGTCCAGCTGAGCATAATGTCAATCGTTCCTCGTACGTTCCCGTCTAGAAACGTGTTCCGAGATAATCTATTTCCTCAAGCACCTGTCATGAAGACCAGTTCGTTTATGTTAAGCTTTGGGGAAGGGTGGGCACAAGAAACATAGCAATCTTCTACACGTGCGCCGTGCTGGTGGTGGAAAGCTAGGTATGGAGAGTATGGAGCGTGACAACGGAAGAAAAAGGTTAAAGACAAATGGATGAGAACCAGAACCAATGTCAGTAATAAAGGCGTTTGCATTTGTCGGAGGTAATGCCAGTCTCACCACTCCTGAAAACTCAGACCAAATATTTGGCGAGAACTTTTGGTGGTGAAACAGTGATAAAAGACCTCACACGTACTGTAGGCAGTGGGATTAAAAAAACAAAACTGAAAACTTATTGCAAATAACCCATATAACAGACGCACAATTGTCCGCGTTAAACACATCAGATCGACCGTATTTATCCGACAGGCTGGAGTTCCGCAATGTGCGTTTCACATCTCCCCTGTTATACACGTTAATTACAGCAAAGAAAAGTTATTTTACGCTACAGTTTTATACACGCTTTTCAGATAGGATATTTGAATCACAATGGTTGTCAGACAGTGGCATTCAATACCTGGCACAAAGCATTAACTGATTGTTCTTTACTTTTGGGAGTTAAACATTCTGACAGGTCATTCAAGTGGCATTTACGTACGACACGTTAGAGAGAGAACCTCCATCAGTAATAATCAGATTCCATGTCATAATGAATCTGTTAATGTAACAACAGAGTCCGGGAAATAAACAGGTTTCTACAGGAATCTAACATCAAGCGAATTTTGAATGAATGGCTTGTAGCACAATATCTCTATATGCATAAGTGTGCATTTTTTCGTGCGTAAGAGGCAGAGAGGAGTTGAGAGGGAGAGGCAAAAGGAGAAAGAATGCTAACAACATATTCTAGTACTTCCGTCATTCGTTACGATAATATATAATAATTTCCGTATAAACTAGTGTCTTTGGGGAACCAAAACGTTATTTAAATATTCCTTAAATGAAAACCGTTTCAAATATTTCAAATAGCCTAATAGCCTCATATGTACTTTTGAGTTTTGAGTATGACTAGAAAAGATTGAGTACACGTGTGTGTGTATGTGTGTGTGTGTGTGTGTGTGTGTGTGTGTGTGTGAGAGAGAGAGAGAGAGAGAGAGAGAGAGAGAGAGAGAGAGAGGAGAGAGGAGAGAGAGAGAGAGAGAGAGAGAGAGAGAGAGAGAGAGATATCATTTCCCAAAATTTTGTCAAAGAGTAGCTTGTAGTTTATGGAAATATCAGTTAAAAGCTTACTGCAATATTCGAGACAGTTTTCATTTTAGAATAATGTACACGTAATTTGCAGTCCCAGCCAATAAGATTCTTCTTCCGTCGGTAAAAAATGTCTGTTTTCATCTGACTGAATTCCAGGTGAGCTGATAGGGCAAGATAACGGGGCAAATCTTCCTAGCTCAACGCTTCTAAGGGACGGGGAGGGAATCTGCTTCGGCAGTCTTGCCTAGAGTTCTTTCTGTGCAGAGGTTTAAGGGAAGTATGAAAAATCTTAATCGGGTGTCTAAAATCAGAATTCCAACCTTTTTTTTTTAGTAAAATACGTGATACATCTACTTTCTTAGAAGCATCACGTTCAAGATATTGAGCTGAAACTGCATGTTGCTATATTCACGATAAGAATGAAGTCCAGTGTTTCAGCCACCGAAACGTGAAGGCTAGTTTACTTTCTCTTTATTATCTCCTACGGTATACTATGGCAACTTAGCTCCAAAAAGGACGGTGAGCAGAACTGCATCGCCAGTTCGTGAACTTCCTGTAGACCGCTGTTAAGGTGCCTCGCGATACCTAGCACTGTGCACGTACTTAGTATTCAGTCATTGTTGTTACAATATTGATTCATTCAGAAGAAACTGCAACATTCATTCAGCATTCATACACAAAAACTAAAAACTTGTTGAGAAATAATATATGTGATTGAATGTGATCTTGGTTATTACGTTGTTTTTCTGTCGGTACGCCGTTTCTCCCATATTACTGAATCAAAATTAATGACTGAGACATAATGTTCAAGATCTTGTTTTCAACTAATAACGAAAAATACGGAAATAGTTTCAAGTTATTATTTTCGTTAAAACTTTATTTTGAAAACATTTTTATAAAAACAATATAAAGGTGACATCTATTCACAATCTGTGTAACTAACGTGAACGACAGCTGTTGCAATTCTGTATATTCTATACTCGATTTCGGTCATACCGGTCGATGTAAATAATTTAGACAAGCTAGTTTTTCTTTTATGCGCAGTAGGAGTTGAGTTGTTTACTTACTTTGAGCAAGCGTTGTGTACTCGGCGAAAACGATAAAAGAGCAATGTCCAATTAAAGGTGCCTTCTCTGTGGTTGTTAATAAGCACAAGTTGAGACGATTCGAAGGACAGCATTGCATTTACCCGAACACGTGGCTTTTTCACGAGTTTTGTTTCAGTGATATTTATGTTTGTACTAAAGACACATACAGCCAACAAGTAAACAATGATCACATTATAAGAGCTAACATTGTTTTCGGAGAAGTTTTTAAAATAAAGAAGTTTAAAAAAATATAAAAAGCAAATATTATCTTTGTCAGATTAATTTTGTGTTTTACAGTTAAACACATAGTATATAATGATATCGATTTTTTACAGTGAGACTAATCATTATTAACACTATTCAAAATATAGTAGCTTTTATTAACAAAAACTTGCATTTACTCAATTATCCTTTACTATATTATATATCAGTGACTCATCAGGATAGAATGCAAATTCTTTACTCTGCTCAACTAGCACTATTTATTCCTCATGACCGGATTCGACAGTAAAGACTCATCTTTTTATTTTCAAAAAACTTGTGATATGACTTGCTCCATTATGACGGTATTACACATGTTGTACGTACTGTTCCATTACGTAACATCAAGTTTTCGAAGATCAGAAGACGACAGTCTTAACAGTTGAAACTGATAATCATGAATAAATAATACTGAGTGTGATCTTGGCTATTAAGTTTCCGCGAAGCAAATACAGATCGCTCCTTCCAGTCTCTATTTATAAGAAAATATAAACGCGGAAAACGATTTTCATTTGGATAACGCTTCCGTAAACACTCTGCAGAAAGATGAGCACTACTAGCAGGTTTTATTTTTAATAGGTTTTCAGAGGAACTGAAAAATTTGAGTTCTGAACCCCAAGTTTTCAAATCTAATTTGAAAGGCTTCCTTGTGGCACACTGCTATTTTGTAGAGTAGTTTCTCGCAGTACTTGACTTTTCCTCTGTAAAGTTTATTTCTGTGCCCGCCCGATTGGCCGTGCGGTCTAACGCACGGCCTTCCGGGCAGAAAGGAAGCGCCTGGTCCCCGGCACGAATCTGCCAGACGGATTTGTGTCGTGGTCCGGTGAGCCGGCCAGTCTGTGGATGATTTTTAGGCGGCTTTCCACCTGCCTCGGAGAATGCGGGCTGGTTCCCCTTATTCCGCCCCAGTTACACTACGTCGGCGATTGCTGCGTAAACAAGTTTTCCACGTACGCGTACACCATCATTACTCTACCACGCAAACATAGGGGTTACACTCGCCTGGTGTGAGACGTTCTCTGGGGGGTCCACCGTAGGCCGAACCGCACAATAACCCTGGGTTCGGTGTGGGGCCGCGGAGGGGTGAAGTGGACTGCGGTAGTCATCGTGGGGTTGTGGACCACTGCGGCTGCGGCGGGGACGGAGCCTCTCCGTCGTTTCTAGGTCCCCGGTTAACATACAATACTATATTTTTGTGTCCTCTGTCGCAACATTTTTCATGTTTTATTAATAATATTATTTATAAATTTTATGAAACTAAACTCCTTCTGAACAGCAATGAAGGCTCAACGGTACTGACCGGCCGCCGTGTCATCCTCAGCCCACAGGCGTCAATGGATACGGATATGGAGGGGCATGTGGACAGCACACCGCTCTCCCGGCCGTATGTCAGTTCACGAGACTGGAGCCGCTACTTTTCAGTCGAGTAGCTCCTCCGTTTGCCTCACAACAGCTGAGTGCATTATATAATATTTGTACTGACGAGTTCCATGATCAAGTAGTAGAACTCAATAAATAAATAAATAAACAAAAGGCGGCACTTCACTCGCTAATTTCCTTCTATGAACCCATGTAAGACAAATTTGTTAGTGTCGCATTAACATTTATCTTTTATATCAGATATCAGATTTCGAATTCTCGACGGAGGTGGGCAGTTATAAAAACTGACGTTGCTCGATCAGTGTTAGGCCTACAGTCAGTACAGAAAAATCTAATTCCCGAGCATGTTGTAAATGAATCTATTTATAGGAGACACAGGAACTCGCATAAAAGGACACATGCAAATGCTGTGGAAACTGGAGAGCACATGAAGATGGATTTATTGTGTCCGGATTGTCATTCCATATAATTTAAAATCAAGTAATTTGCGATTGAAGGAGCAGAGATTCGTAAAAGGTGTTAAAATAACACACAAATTCTGTAACGAGTCACAAACTGTTTTACATATTAGTGCTGATAGACCGAAAGTTCGTAAACACGTTTGTCCTATCTTCAGGAGAAAATCTAGCATTTTAGTTCATCATTGCGGTTGTCAGGTACGCAACTCCATTAGCTAGGCAGTTTTGTGCCCTTTGCGCTTATTAATTATCACAATGAACGCTGAGTCTGTACTTTTTTCCTCTTTTAAACTGACAGTTGTTGTCTACAGATCAGCCCATAAGGAATTCATAAATATGTTTATGCGTAAAAATGATGTCAGCAAAGATAGTATAGATTTCTTGCGATCAAACATTTGACAACGCCGCGTGGGATTAGCCGAGAGGTCTAAGCGCTGCAGTTGTGGACTGTGCGGCTGGTCCCGGCGGAGGTTCGAGCTCTCCCTCGGGCATGGGTGTGTGTGTTTGTCCTTAGTATAATTTAGGTTAAGTAATGTGTAAGCTTAGGGACTGATGACCTTAGCAGTTAAGTCCCATAAGATTTCACACACATTTGGACAATTTGTTACCTAATTTATAATATTTCTCCTATGATTTAGATATCCCTAACGTTGACAAAGAAAATTACAGTTTGTGAAACAGCTCACAACCACTAAATTGGTGCCATATGCAAATCATTTGTTAGTTTCGAGTAAAACGTTAATGTTCAGAGGACTGCTGTACATTAAGGAGACGATTTACTTAGTCGTATGGTGTTGTGGTGCGAAGGAAATCTTTCCGTTCTCTACTCGAAAATTTTACCTTTCAGTATAGCACTTATTACTATGGTTGTTTCTGACTTCAGCGTCTTCTTTTAACAGCACATTCATATAATTTTTTAAGTGTAAGGTACTGAGCGGGACATCAACTTGCACATGAAAACTGAACACCATGATCTAACAGCGTCCCGACGTGTTCCAATACAAACTGATGGCCCGAAGAGACACCATACCATACGGCCAGCCACAGTACCCGAATATAACTCAATAAAGAAAGAAGCCTTTTTACATTAGGCAAATCTTGTTGTACTATTTGGCCTGGCAAGCCATGAAAAAATGCGGACACACACCGTGACGTCAAAGTCTATACAGAGTATTGCCTAAGTGAATAAACTGTTTACTTAGTTAACTCAGAGCAGCCACAATAACGGCAGCAACCAGAGCAGAGCAGCGCTCGTACCGCAACACTGCTGTCGATACATGAGCAGCAGAGCAGCGTGGTCGAAGAGGTCTGCCGCCAGCATAACCTCCTGTTGCGGCTAGCAGCCTGACAGCGACCGCCGAAAACTGTATGTAAATTCAGTTTCGCCGCAACACATGTCTTTCTTCTTTGAACCTTACCATAAACCTCCAGAATCGTATTACATCCGAAGGCCGGTAGAGCGGCCACAAGCCGGAAATGGCGATAAAGTACAGGGTGTTTCAAAAATGACCGGTATATTTGAAACGACAATACAAACTAAACGAGCAGCGATAGAAATACACCGTTTGTTGCAATATGCTTGGGACAACAGTACATTTTCAGGCAGACAAACCTTCGAAATTACAGTAGTTACAATTGTCAACAACAGATGGCGCTGCGGTCTGGGAAACTCTATAGTACGATATTTTCCACATATCCACCATGGGTAGCAATAATATGGCGTAGTCTCTGAATGAAATTACCCGAAACCTTTGACAACGTGTCTGGCGGAATGGCTTCACATACAGATGAGATGTACTGCTTCAGCTGTTCAATTGTTTCTGGATTCTGGCGGTACACCTGGTCTTTCAAGTGTCCCCACAGAAAGAAGTCACAGGGGTTCATGTCTGGCGATTAGGGAGGCCAATCCACGCCGCCTCCTGTATGCTTTGGGCTATCCGAAACAATCACACGATCATCGAAATATTCATTCAGGAAATTAAAGACGTCGGCCGTGCGATGTGGCCGGGCACCATGCTGCAGAAACCACGAGGTGTTCGCAGTGTCGTCTAAGGCAGTTTGTACCGCCACAAATTCACGAAAAATGTCCAGATAGCGTGATGCAGTAATCGTTTCGGATCTGAAAAATGGGCCAATGATTCCTTTGGAAGAAATGGCGGCCCAGAACAGTACTTTTTGAGGATGCAGGGACGATGGGACTGCAACATGGGGCTTTTCGGTTCCCCATATGCGCCAGTTCTGTTTATTGACGAAGCCGTCCAGGTAAAAATAAGCTTCGTCAGTAAACCAAATGCTGCCCACATGCATATCGCTGTCATCAATCCTGTGCACTATATCGTTAGCGAATGTCTCTCGTATAGCAATGGTAGCGGCGCTGAGGGGTTGCCGCGTTTGAATTTTGTATGGATAGAGGTGTAAACTCTGGCGCATGAGACGATACGTAGACGTTGGCGTCATTTGGACCTCAGCTGCAACACGGCGAACGGAAACCCGAGGCCGCTGTTGGATCACCTGCTGCACTAGCTGCACGTTGCCCTCTGTGGTTTCCGTACGCGGTCGCCCTACCTTTCCAGCACGTTCATCCGTCACGTTCCCAGTCCGTTGAAATTTTGCAAATAGATCCTTTATTGTATCGCTTTTCGGTCCTTTGGTTACATTAAACCTCCGTTGAAAACTTCGTCTTGTTGCAACAACACTGTGTTCTAGGCGGTGGAATTCCAAAACCAGAAAAATCCTCTGTTCTAAGGAATAAACCCTGTTGTCCACAGCACACTTGCACGTTGTGAACAGCAGACGCTTACAGCAGAAAGACGACGTACAGAATGGCGCACCCACAGACTGCGTTGTCTTACAATTTTCAACAACAGATGGCGCTGCAAGTGATGTGAAAGATATAGAACTACTGTAATTTCGAAAGTTTGTCCGCCTGAAAATGTACTGTTGTCCCAAGCATATTGCAACAAACGGTGTATTTCTATCGCTACTCGTTTAGTTTTTATTGCCGTTTCAAATATACCGGTCATTTTTGAAACACCCTGAAAAAGCTTCTCAAAAGCAATCGTGCCTAATCGTTCCTCTCACGCAAACATTATCTCTATCACTCAATAATATTTTATTTAATAACGACTTGTAACTTAGATTTGAACAAAACAGACACGTCGCCAATTTACACTGGTGTATTTGTACGAGTTGTTTGTCGTTAGTTTTGATTTATCTTTACAGTCCTTACGTGGGAGCCTTAAGAATATTTGTTCCCTAAGACACCTCTTTCCTTTACTGAACCCTCTAACACAATCACAGGTTATAATTTTTTGTATTGTCCGTAGTAGGTTACAGTATTTCCTGTCCAGCCCTCGAAGGTCTCCGACATTTACTACAATAAGGTACTTGTATTTATATCAGGCACACTTGTATACAGGACGAAACAATCCTGTGCGGCAGAACAATTAAGAAAATATTTGAGATCTATGAATACATTTTTAGGAATAAAGAAAATTCAATATTGTGGGAAGTAATATTAATAATAGAGGTGTATCCACGGTAGACGTTAAAGAAACGTGATGGAATGTAAAGCCGCGCGGGATTAGCCAAGCGGTCTAGGGCGCTGCAGTCATGGACTGTGCCGCTGGTCCCGGCGGAGGTTCGAGTCCTCCCTCGGGCACGGGTGTGTGTGTGTCTGTCCTTAGGATAGTTTAGGTTAAGTAGTGTGTAAACTTATAGGACTTAACTGGTAAGGTCATAAGTCCCTAAGATTTCACACACATTTGAAATTTTTTTTTTTTTTTTTTTTTTTTTTTTTTTGAGCATCTCGTCGAATGTTTGCTGGTTCACACTAGACGAAACTTCATCACCATGTTACGTCGCAATGGAAAGTACTGAATGGTGAAAGTAATGGAAGACCATCCGTCTTAAAGTTTCATCAGTATAGGAATGGAATGATAATTGCAAATATTAATGACCAAAACAAAATGCATAACGGAGATTCTTGGAAAAGCTCATGTGATGAATTCTATACATTACTGGGAACTGAAAGAATAATAGAAGAGTTGTACAAACTATATAATTCATCAGATTATCAACATTAATTTATTTGCACAAGAAAAAAATGTATGCTTTCAAACTGAAAAGTATTAGAAGGCAGGTCACACATTGCGTTTTTTTTTTCTTTTTTTTTCCCTAGCTACGAAATAACGTCAAATGACTATTTTACTCCTTCAGTGCCTGTTTAAACAACGTGCAACAAAATTTTTTGAGGACGTCTGTTTATGTTCTTATTTATGGTCGGTGTAGGCTGTTACGTTACCTTTCAAAACTTCCATGAAGAAAAGATTGAGAAAAATAATACATTTGCTCTGACGCGTTTACACTGAATAGAGAAAATCTTTCGTGTTTATCTGCAACTCACATTTCATTCCAACCTCTCTTATTTTCCAAGAGGATCTGAAAAAGATGAAATGTATGCAACCACCTCACAACAAAGTATACCCCATCTGCTACAGGGAAAAGAGAGAATTCGAAGCACATCAAAAATAAAAACTGAATAACCAAGTTTCAAACGTAATTATTGGATATGACCATATTTTCTAAAATCTCAATAATCTCAGGTCTCTGTCATACGAGAACACTTTGTAAATATTTCGTTTGAAGAAAAATAGTTTCTGTTCCACTGGTTAAACTTTTTATCGCACAATATAATTTGTTTCAATCGTACTTTCAGCGCATAACAGATGTCTATGATTTTAGTAACGATAACAACAAAATATATTGAATGTTTTACTATAATAATAATAATAATAATAATAATAATAATAATAATTTGTTTACATTAGTGCCTGGTACATCACTTTACCATAATGTACATGAAACTGTAATCCAGAAAAAAAAAACCAATTACATTCTTCCGAGAATTTGCTAGGTACGTGCGTCATGCTGTAGATTTAAGAACTATGACAGAAAAGGCTCATAATATTGAATGGTTCAAATGGCTCTGAGCCCTATGGGACTAAACTTCTGAGGTCATCAGTCCCCTAGAACTTAGAACTACTTAAACCTAACTAACCTTAGGACATCACACACATCCATGCCCGAGGCAGGATTCGAACCTGCGACAGTAGCGGTCGCGCGGTTCCAGACTGAAGCGTCTAGAACCGCTCGGCCACAACGGCCGGCGACAAAGTCATAATTTACGCGATATAAAACTTAAGTGAAATTTTGGTACTGGTGACTTCACACACATCAGTTTGATTCATTCCCCTCATAGCCATAGTCTACAGACCTCTGTCCACAATTAGTCTTTCGCATATACGTCAGTCCTTCTGTTACTTATATATTTTTTGGTGGATATTCTTCCCTTTCTGTCTTCTCTTAATCAACTTCTTGTGGTTTACCGGTTCTATAGGTGCACTCTCGAATCGTGTCTGATTTGTTGTTAACAGCAGAAATGGTCAGCCTATGAATGTGTGCTTTCACCTGGCTGAAATATTACTTGTCAGTCCGTAGGTCAGGTCCTCACTCAAGCAATTGTGTTGAATGTAGTTTGTAACTCCTAGAATTCATTGCCATTTCCGAGACACATTTTTCATGCTACTTTATAGTCCGAAAATTAGCTGTGAAATTCGAAATTGACGTAACTAAAATTATGAACAGTTCTACTAGAATGTGGTAATATGTATAAGGTAGCACCTCTCTGAAGTTATCGCACTCCAATCGGTCACAACTTTTTGAAGAGTCCTTACTACAATGGTTTTGGCAAATTTTAATTGTCAGTACTATCATTTTTTTCCTGTAACTCCTTCACACAACAGAGACTTTTTAACTGAGTGTGTTACGTTTTTTAACCCCATTCATTCGAGAGTGGCATTCATTATACACACTCGACGAGGATTCTAGCCACTGGGTGGCGACTGTCATTTACAAGTTTTCTCCGGGACATTCAGATGAAGTGCGTAACACATGAAGCCGTGTGACTGGTATCAAATGGGTCATCCACAGCGATTAATAATTGCTGAATGAAATGATAATTAAATCAAGACCCTAAGCTATCGACAGGCGTTGATATACATCAACGAGGACAGTTGAAAATGTGGCCCCGAATGGGACTCGAACCTAGGATCTCCTGCGTACATGGCAGACGCTCTCTCCATCTGAGCCACCGAGTGCACAGAGGATAGTGCAACTGCAGGGACTTATCCCTTGCACGCTCCCCGTGAGACCCACATTCCCCACTTAATATCCACACACTACATTCGTAGTGCCCCTCCCCATTACACTCATTACTCGCGGCAGACAATCTTACCGAGCCCCATGAGAGTTGGGGCAATTCGTGTGCAACCAGAACAGACGAAGGTCAGTGGCCGGTTAGCCTTAACTATACGAAGATGGTATCTCTTCTTTCGGACATGTCCGAGAAAACGGTGAGAATGATAAACAGAATTCAGTAATTATTTACATGAATATGGTATCCGTTTTGGCTGGTAACATTTGAGAACGTTTGGCAGATAACAGAAAGTTTTGAATTTCATTTCAAATCTGTGCTTTACTTCTGAAATCTCGAGTAAGGTCTTCGTATACTTTAAGAAAATAATTAATCAGCATCTGTGAATGATTTTTCTGTTTTTACAGGCATCAAGTTTACTAGTACTCTTACATTGACATATTTTAACTTTGTTGACATATTTTAACTTTGTTGACAAAGGTTTCCAGTGATTAAATGTAGAATCTGATTATTCAGACATTTTTCTGAAGTTCTTTAACATCTGTCTTTCTCATGTCATCAGTAGGATTCTTCCTGGCAAACATGATATCCATTGCACAATTCTAGCGCACACATTCGATTTCATACTAGATTTTCTCGGAAAATAAGAACAGTTGTGATGTAATACTATCTTTTACCTCTACCTCTAACTCGTGTCATCAGTTTTAGGGTAGTGGCAGCATCAGCGCAATTTTCATGTCAAATTGATACGCAAATTAATTAAATTGATTAATTAATCATCCCTAACCATCCCCATCCCCACTCCAACTCCAACTCCGCCCACCCAAAACCTTCAGATAATGTCATGTGCTTTTCTCAGCCCGCATGAGGGCCCAGCCCCCCCTCCACCCTCTCCATCCTCCCCCTTCCCCCACCACCACCCATGCTATAGGTGAAAATTAGAAATTTCGAATTTTGGGGGGAATTTCTTTGTCCCAGAGCTCTGCTGGCATCCTACCCCACACCCCCACCCCCGAAATAGCGGGAAACTAAAAATGGTGGTGCCCTTTCTGGGACTCTAACCCTGATCCTTCTGGATGGAAAGCTCAAGTGCTCCCCTCCAACATATGGAAACTGTCTAGATGCAGTGGAGGTAGATTAATTATGTAATTTGCACCCATCTTCACTTCATTCTCCCGACCAAAGTAAATACACTAACATAATCATAAAGATTGGGCCTAATTACACAACTATATGCGTAGGGCTACAGAAGGACGACCTAAAATCGCAAAACAGCTCGAAACTGACGATATCATACAACTGGTGTTATCCTGCCGGGAGAAAAATTTGCAATAGCACTCCAAACTAGTGACAGACACGCTCAAACTCTACCATTCACTAGCACACTGGACTCGCATTCGGGAGGACGACGGTTCAATCCCGCGTCCGGCCATCCTAATTAGGTTTTCCGTGATTTCCCTAAATCGCTCCAGGCAAATACTGGGATGATTCCTCTGAAAGGGCACGGCCGACTTCCTTCCCTAATCCGATGAGACCGATGACCTCGCTGTTTGGTCTCTTCCCCCAAACAACCCCCCAACCCTCTACCATTCACCTACAAGGTGGCAGGAAAAAGGCAGGGGTGTAACGTACTATCTTTATTCTTTTTAGCTGGAAATATGTTCAACAGACGAGTTACTGGTGCTGGACAAAGAGGAGTTTAAATGTGTATTACCAGTGAGCATGCTGCTAAGTACAGTATCTATCATTGTTTGACATCAGAGATCGCTGCAGACGCCTGCTCAAAGACCACACTCCAGCCCAGGTAACTGAAGCATTTTTCCATCAGTTGGGGTAGCGTGTATTGACTTCACAGTTCTAATTACACTTCAAACTTTTCATGGAAAAACCAGCACTAGTAATGAACGGGTGTTAATGCAACACATGTACTGGGAAATGACTGCAGAGGGGGCGGTAGTTGAACGTGCGTTCTCATCAATAGGCGCCGACCGCGGTGGTCTCGCGGTTCTAGGCGCTACAGTCTGGAACCGGGCGACCGCTACGGCCGCAGGTTCGAATCCTGCCTCGGGCATGGATGTGTGTGATGTCCTTAGGTTAGTTAGGTTTAAGTAGTTCTAAGTTCTAGGGGACTAATGACCACAGCAGATGAGTCCCATAGTGCTCAGAGCCATTTGAACCATCATCAATAGGCGTCCACAAACTGCTCAAAATTGAGCCCTCGTCCCTCATGCCTCCCCCTTTCTCCCTCCCAGGACACAGACTTTTTCAAATGGTCAGCTGCACCGCTGTGCTGGTCTCTAACTGCCTTGAGGTAACGCTCCTTCGCCAACACAGTAGCATGTATAGTCAACTAAACAATAGCAGATTAAAAGTCAGCGACCGCAAGTGCAATCCAAAGAGATTCTGGTCGTATGCGAAGTATGTTAACCGCAAGAAACAAGCAATGCCTTCTCTGCGCGATAGCAATGGAGATACTATCGAAGACAGTGCGGCCAAAGCAGAGTTACTAAATACAGCCTTCCGAAATCCCTTCACAAAAGATGACGAAGTAAATATTCCAGGATTCGAATCGAGAACAGCTGCCAACATGAGTAACGTAGAAGTAAATATCCTCGGAGTAGTGAAGCAACTTAAATCACTTAATAAAAACATGTCTTCTGGTCCAGATTGTATACCAATTAGGTTCCTTTCGGAGTACGCTGATGCATTAGCTCCATACTTAATAATCATGTACAACTGTCCGCTCGACGAAAAATCCGTACCCAAAGACTTGAAAGTTGCACAGGTCACACCAATATTCAAGAAAGGTGGTAGGAGTAATCCACTAAATTACAGGCCCATATCGGTAACGTGGATATACAGCAAGATTTTGAAGTATACACTCCTGGAAATGGAAAAAAGAACACATTCACACCGGTGTGTCAGACCCACCATACTTGCTCCGGACACTGCGAGAGGGCTGTACAAGCAATGATATCACGCACGGCACAGCGGACACACCAGGAACCGCAGTGTTGGCCGTCGAATGGCGCTAGCTGCGCAGCATTTGTGCACCGCCGCCGTCAGTGTCAGCCAGTTTGCCGTGGCATACGGAGCTCCATCGCAGTCTTTAACACTGGTAGCATGCCGCGACAGCGTGGACGTGAACCGTATGTGCAGATGACGGACTTTGAGCGAGGGCGTATAGTGGGCATGCGGGAGGCCAGGTGGACGTACCGCCGAATTGCTCAACACGTGGGGCGTGAGGTCTCCACAGTACATCGATGTTGTCGCCAGTGGTCGGCGGAAGGTGCACGTGCCCGTCGACCTGGGACCGGACCGCAGCGACGCACGGATGCACGCCAAGACCGTAGGATCCTACGCAGTGCCGTAGGGGACCGCACCGCCACTTCCCAGCAAATTAGGGACACTGTTGCTCCTGGGGTATCGGCGAGGGCCATTCGCAACCGTCTCCATGAAGCTGGGTTACGGTCCCGCACACCGTTAGGCCGTCTTCCGCTCACGCCCCAACATCGTGCAGCCCGCCTCCAGTGGTGTCGCGACAGGCGTCAATGGAGGGACGAATGGAGACGTGTCGTCTTCAGCGATGAGAGTCGCTTCTGCCTTGGTGCCAATGATGGTCGTATGCGTGTTTGGCGCCGTGCAGGTGAGCGCCACAATCAGGACTGCATACGACCGAGGCACACAGGGCCAACACCCGGCATCATGGTGTGTGGAGCGATCTCCTACACTGGCCGTACACCTCTGGTGATCGTCGAGGGGACACTGAATAGTGCACGGTACATCCAAACCGTCATCGAACCCATCGTTCTACCATTCCTAGACCGGCAAGGGAACTTGCTGTTCCAACAGGACAATGCACGTCCGCATGTATCCCGTGCCACCCAACGTGCTCTAGAAGGTGTAAGTCAAGTACCCTGGCCAGCAAGATCTCCGAATCTGTCCCCCATTGAGCATTTTTGGGACTGGATGAAGCGTTGTCTCATGCGGTCTGCACGTCCAGCACGAACGCTGGTCCAACTGAGGCGCCAGGTGGAAATGGCATGGCAAGCCGTTCCACAGGACTACATCCAGCATCTCTACGATCGTCTCCATGGGAGAATAGTACAGTGTATATCCACCTTTCGCAGCAATGCAGGCTGCTAGTGCCGACATTGTGCATGCTCTGTTGCCTGTGTCTATGTGCCTGTGGTTCTGTCAGTGTGATCATGTGATGTATCTGACCCCAGGAACGTGAATTCATTGTCCCAGGAAGGGGAAACTTTATTGACACAGTGTTCTTATTTCAATTTCCAGGAGTGTATATTGTGTTCGTTTTCTTCGAGGTAATTCGTAATGTTCGGTCTATTGACACACAGTCAACATGAGCTTAGAAAACATCTTTCCTGTGTAACACAACTAGCTCTTTATTCACATAAAGTGTTGAGTGCTATTGACAAGGGATTTCAGATCGATTCCGTATGTCTGGATTTCCGGACACTGTACCACACAAGCGGCTCGTAGTGCAATTGCGTGCTTATGGAATATCATCTCATTTATGTGACTGGATTTGTGATTTCCTGTCAGAGAGCTCACAGTTCGTAGTAATTGACGAAAAGTCATCAGGTAAAACAGAAGTGATTTCTGGCGTTCCCCAAGTTAGTGTTACAGGCCCTTTGCTGTTCCTTATCTATATAAGGAATTTGGGAGACAATCTGAGCAACCGTCTTCGGTTGTTTGCAGATGACGCTGTTGTTTATCGACAAATAAAGTAGTCAGAAGATCAAAACAAACTGCAAAGCGATGTAGAAAAGATATCTGAATGGTGCTAAAAGTGGCAGTTGACCCTAAATAACGAAAAGTGTGAGGTCACCCACATGAATGCTAAAAGGAACTCGTTAGAGTACTGTTGTGCGATGTGGGATCCTTACGAGATAGGACTGACGGATTACATCGAAAAAGTTCAAAGAAAGACAGCACGTTTTGCATTATCGCGAAATGTGGGAGAGAGTTTCAGCTCAAATTCTGTATCATTTCTGTGACAATCATTAAAAGAAAGGCGTTTTTCGTTGCGGCGGAATCTTCTCACGAAATTCCAATCACCAACTTTCTCCTCCGAATGCGAAAATATTTTGTTGACACCGACCTACATAGGGAGGAACGATCACCACGATAAAGTAAGGGAAATCAGAGCTCATACGGAAAGATATAGGTGTCCGTTCTTTCCGCGCGCTGTATGACATTGGAATAGTAGAGAATTGGGAAGGTGGTTCGATGAACCCTCTGCCAGGCACTTAAATGTGATATGCAGAGTATCCATGTGGATGTAGATGTAGAATTAGTTCATCTAAAATATAGCGACACAGCCACGCCACTTCCCATCCCTCCACCCCCCACGAAGCCACCGTAGTCAGGGGGCGAGCACTCACTGACTAGGCACACTCACAATGCTTCCAATAGGCCTGTCATTCTGTGTCTTGAGAGCACTTTTATTTCATGTCAATGCAACTCTTTCTTGCAACTGTTAAATGTATGCCTCAGAAAGACTGACCCCTCTGGAACAACAAAGAAATTCTGGAAAACGTCACAGATTGCAGCACCCTTTATGGGACTCGAACCCTGGTCCTCCTGGACAGAAAGCCAAAGTACACCCTCTAACACAATTATGCCAACAAAGCCGTTTCAGATTGCCGGGAAATTAAAAATGGTTGTGCCCTTTCTGAGAGTCGAATCCTGGTCCTTCAGGACGTAAAGCCCAAGTGCTCCCCCAACACATGGGCATTGTCTAGATGCAGGAGAGGATTAGATTAGTGTACTTTACTTATTTTGGTCGGGAAAAATGAAGTAAAGGTAGGTCCTAATTACTTAATCAATCATAAAGATCTGGCCTAATTACAGAACTATATGTGTAGCGCTGCACAAGGACGTCCTAAAATCGCAAAACAACTCAAAAACTGATGCTACTATACAACTGGTGTTATCCCGCTGGGAAAAAATTTCTCAATACCACTGCGAACTAGTGAAACACTCAAACTCTACCCTCCACCTTCAAGCTGGCGGGAAAAAGGCAGGGTTGTAAGGTACTACCTTTATTCTCTTTGGTTGGACATATGTTCAACTGACGAAATGCTGGTGTTGGAAAAGAAGGAGTTTAAAAAGTGTATTGCTTGTAACCATATGCTAAGTACAGTATGTATCATTCTTTGACATCAGAGTTCACTACACATGCCTGCTCAAAAACGACCCTCCAGCCCTGGTAATTCAAGCCAATACACGCTACCACAACTGATAGGAAAAAATGTATCATAGTTGTAATTACACTTCAAACTTGTCAAGAAAAAAAAAACAGCATTCGTAATGAAAGGGTCATAATGCAACACACGTACTGGGGAAAATCATCCCCAAGACTGCAGAGGGTGCGATAGCTGAAAGAGTGAGCAGTTTGTGGACGCCTATCGATGAACAAACTCCCACCCTCCCACCCTCCCACCCTCCCATTCTCCATCCGTCCATCCATCCACCGACAGGAAGTACACAGGTTTTTTCAAATGGCCTGCTGCCCAGCCATGCTCTGTGCGGTCGCTAACCCCCTTGAGGCGACACTCTTTCGCCAACGTAGTAACATGTTTAGTCAATTAAACTATAGGAGATAAATGGACGACCACCCCAAGTGCAACTTGATCTTCTAAGATATAGCAACGCAGTCCCGCCCCAACCTGCAGACCCAACAGTCAGGGGGGCGATCACCCACAGACTAGGGACGCTCCCACCATTTCCAATAGGCCTGTCGAACTGTGATGAACACTTTTGTTTAACGTCAAACTAAATCTTTCTTGCACTATGTTAAAATATTTCCTGAGAAAGACTCGCCCCTTTCGAACAGCAATAAAATTCTGTAGAACGTTCCAGATCCCTTTTTCAAATGGCTAGCTGCTCCGCAAAGAACCTTTGCCGTTTTGCTGTGGCCCCACTGCCACCCCTCTGTGATCACTGGCCTCACCAGGCCCTACGCTACCTTCTGCGGTCACTTGAGCAGCACCACCCCACCCCACCCCCAGTCAGAGCGCACATCTGTCCGGTGACCACCCCCAGTAGGCATACACCCCATAAGTCCGCCGTTCTGCAATGGAGAACAATTGTATTTAACGTCAACACAACTCTTCTTGCAATCTGTTAAACGTGTATTTGGAAAGATTGAACCTGTCTGGAGCGACAACGAAATCCAGAGAATGCTCCAGATGGCGTTTAAAAGTCAGCTGCTTGATAAACAGGAAGCCTTCTGTCTAAAGCGACCACAGCCTCACACCACGTTCAATGTCTTTCGGCGAGCACGCTCCTTGGTGGTCCGCGATATGGACTGTGACAAAAATTACGCAAACACTAGAGCGTGACACTGGCATCCTTCCGAACAAAACCTTGATAAATGAGGGCTATCCCGTCCGAGGGTTGTTTGTCTCAAGGGACAGACGTGAACTATTAGGGAACTCTGCCGCCATGCCATACCGAGTACTGGACTGCGGTATTTGTATTAACATCAAGGCGACTCCAATAGTAAACCAACAATTAAAAAAGGAAAACACAGTCGCAACAGTAATAAATGTTCTCTTTCCACGAAAACAGAAACAGTCCATTTTCTTTTAATTTTATGAGCAAAATCGGTATAGTTTTTATGTTCGACTGTAGGATACAATTCGCACCTCATTAGTTTGTGACATCCAGCAAACTGCACCACTGCCGATCTCAGATGACCATGTGTGTATTACAAACATTTCAGATACTTGAAATGACATTAGAGAATACAGTCTTTCACGCCATTAGCTCACATGTCGGAAAAAAATCATTTTATGTTGGACAACAAGAAGTTATAATTCAAGAGGATGCAGCTGTTTTGCACACCATGGCAGGTCTCGTTTTACCATTGCGATGCTATATCATACAGGCGTTTACAAAAGAAATCATGAGAGTCTGTCTTGTAATAGATACTCATTAAGATTTTGCCTCGCGTCTCTCCCGTTACATCAAAATCAGTTACCGTCTGCATGCGTGCATTTGACATTTTTGGTGCATAACTCACCTCTACCGACATGTCTGTAAAGTGTCTGTCATACAGCAGCAGATTCTTGCGTTCTAGTTTTGTGAGCAATTTGATCATCACAACCTGTTTCACGCAATGTGCTCACAAGTTGGAACAAAAACTACAATCATTTCTAGATTCTACAACGAGCTATAATTCAAGTGATATCTTCATTATAATTAGAGGTTATAAAGTATGAAATAACTTATTTTTAAACACGCTATCCTGACGATAAAAATAATTTTATAAAAGTAGCCATGAGTCCACGAGAATAGGGACAGCCGATTCCTATTAGTTTTATGAGCAAAATTAGTGTAGTTTTGAGAGAACTATCTGCTTCCAAACTTTAGCCAGTTATTGCACTCCTTGTAATAGAACCTCTTATAAGACTTTACCGCGTCCCTCCCTACCGATATATCGAAAAACAACTAATGTGTGCATGTTGTCATTGAGTATATTGCATATACTGTGTCGCTCCATTGGAGCTGGAGGCCAGTGCTCAAAGCCCTTTGCGCAGAACTGCACAAAATTTTGTCGTCTGTACTGGAGGGAGACCACATCCAGCAAACTAGTAATCATACGAGAGGGGTCCAGTATTGTTCCTTCATAAGAAGTCTAAAAAAAAAACTTTCATTCCCCTTACGGCTACCGCAGTTTCCCACGTCAAATCCGTACGTTCCCTTACGACAGGACATAGTCATTTTCTTTGCACGTGCCTGAACACCAACATACTTTATAAGCCTCCTGCTCAAGGCGAATCTATCATGCATCCCCTACTACTACTAAGTATAATACTTCACCAATAACTGAATGCTGGCGATACGAAACAATACTGAGCAAAAATCAGCGATGGGTGGATGTCTCATAAGTTTTTTCCATGTGCATGGTAGCACTGTGTCTTAGGAAGAGGGGCGTAATCTTCCGACAGGCCGCCAGTTGGCCCTTGTGATCCAGTTTTTGACATGTTACTGTTACATGTGATCTTCATAGTACAGGTGCTCACAAGTATCGCTAACGATATCCGTGTTAAAACCTATACAAGCCTTATAAATCGAGGTGTGGCATTATCTCCGAATGAAGTGGTTTTTCCACAAAAATACCTCTGCATTGAGTACAGACGGTGACCGCCAGTGTGTGTTAACAGACTGTATTACGAGTTTACACCGTCGGCGACGTGTAACAGCACTGTCGATCACCGAATTTTGAAAGTGATTTTGTTAAGGAACGTGGTATGTGGCTAGATATTTCTCTAGCACTTGTAACGCAGTCTATTTCAATGCCACGTCCGAAGTTCTGCGATATATCCTGCGTGAAACAGGTTGTGATGATCAAATTGCTCCAAAACTAAAACGCAAGAATCTGCTGCTGTATGACAGAAACTTTGTAGCATTTTTGAAGCGAATGCCGTGAAGTGTTTCCTTCAGTTTAGAAATCATGTTGAACTCACGAGGGCTTAAGTCAGGGGAGTGCAGTTGGTGGTAAGCACTTAGCAGCCCCATCAGTCAAACAAGCCGTACAGTGCAAGCTGTTACTGATCTGAGCATTGTCCTGCAAAATGATGGGCAGGTCATGCAGAAAGTGTCATCACTTCTGTCTCTAAGCTGGTCGTTGGATGTGTTCCAAAAATGAATAGCATGCTGCAAATTCGTCGGGCAATAGACCGTACCGCTCGAACTGTCAACACAACTGGCACTGCTAAGAGTAGCCTACGACTTCCACATCGCTGGCAACAGGTTATATGCAATGCTGGTGACTTCTTTGAAGGTCAGTAAAACTTTGAAACACGTATCTGTTTTGTACGACCTGTAAATAAATAGTTGCCACTATCAAATCTACAACCTGATCATAGGGAAGTTGACTCGGCGTGGCGTTAGGGAACAAATTCCGAATGAGGCGAAAGACAGTACTTCCTACCGGTGACAAAAAGTAATGTAGTTTGACAGTACCTGGTATTTTGTGAGTGCTGTGGGCTTCATAGTGTTTTAACCCATCGAACAATTCCTTTTCTTCTTCGTTAAACTGCCGAAAAGGCGGAATGGTACTCGGAGCTGCAGTTGTTGCATGCTGCGCAGTGTTCGTTGCTTCGTTTGCAAGTAACTGCTGTACCGTATTGAGAAGGGTTGCAATCTGCTGCCTCTGAATCTGAAACATTTGTGTTAGCAGCCTGAAAAGGAGGTGGGAGAGATGGCTTGCTCATTTTGGAATAGGCAAATGCAAGAAATAGACAATGAAACCAGGGAAAATAAGCACACAAGCAAAAAAAATTTCTGCAACGCCCACCTGAAAACACTGTCTCTACATATTTTAACAGTGATTACAAAAAACACTATAAAACACACACCTGCAAAAACAGGACAAAAACAAAATCTGTGGCAGGTGGTTGCTCTGGCTTCGCCTCGTCGCCAATGTTGTTGTGTCTAGGAATCGTGCCTACTCGGTTCGCTAGACAAACAATCAAACAATTTGTTTTGTTTTAATGAAACTCATTTATGCAATCACAATACTTTGGCTGCGACACATCCGTGTAACTGCCAAAGGGCGCCATACGAAATGAGCAGTCACTGCAAAGACTGATTATCTCTAACTAACAAAAGTCTGTCCTGAACTGTTATCGAAGTGACTACCATTAAAGCTTCTTATCGAAGTGCCTAACATTGACACTGCTATCCAAGTCGGCTCCACCAGCCGGACGCGCCGCTTATGTTGTCTTCACACAGGGCCACTGCTGTCGTGTTGTCTTCCTGGGAGGGAGGTCAGTCAGCGTGCGATTGGCTCACGTGTTCTCACAGCCTTCTCTTCTTTGTCGTCTCCGACTGGCGTGACGGCGCTCGCTTTACAGCGTAACACATTTATTTGCCAGCACTCATTCAAATGAAGAGAGCCAAGTGAATGTTGGAAAAAAATAAACAGAACATGAAAACAAAGCATGGAAAAGAAAAAGCAGCGGCAGTCAACAATATAGAGGATCAGATTTCCGGATTCATTCATGAGAAATTACAGATTTCTGTTTTTAAAAATATGATTTGTGCTACGTATCTGTTCATCTGAATGAATTAGTTCTGCATCTGTCTGAGTCGGTCTTGCCTTTATCGGTGTATTGTCATGTGATATCACCAGCGACAGCCAGCCAGAGAAGTGCTTATTATAATACTCCAACGTAGACCTGAGTAGGCCTAAATAGCTTCTCAACTTTTTCGTAAATTACAAAAAAAGTCTACATAGTGGAAATTAAAAGAGAGCTTTGGAACCAAAGCAAGAAGGGCGAATTCAAAGGAAAATGTACTATATTAGTGAGGTCGACTGCAAGGAAAGCTCGGACTTCACAAAAATGTAAGTTATTAATTATCGTGAGTGATGGGCAAATGTTACTTTTTAAATTCCTTCATTGGCACGAAGCTTCACACTCAACCGATAGTCTGAATTGTAGAAATTAGATTTATTTTCATCACCAAGTGTATTTTTTTCCAGGTTACATACATCTAGTGCAAGAAGTGTAATGATACACAGGTGTCTGTTTTCGACTGGAGTGCGATGCACGTATATTTATTGACGAACCTGTGGCTGTTTTACACTGAAGCGCCCAAGAAACTGGTATGCCTGGTCGTTCAAATACAGAGATACATAAAACAGGCAGAGTACGGGGCTGCGTCGGCAACGCCTCTATACAAGAAGTGTCTAGTGCAGTTGTTAGATCGGTTACTGCTGGTACAATGGCGGTTTATCAAGATTTAACTGAGTTTGAACGTGGTGTTATTGTCGTTACACAAGCGATGGGGCCCACCATCTAAGAGGTAACGATGAAGTGGGAATTTTCCCGGACGACCATTTCACGAGTGTACCGTGAACATCAGGAATATGGTAAAATATCAAATCTCCGACCGGATAAAGATTCTGCAACAACGGAACCAACGACGACTGAAGAGAATCGTTCAACGTGACAGAATGCAACCCTTCCGCAAGTTGCTGCATATGTCAATGCTGGGCCATGCGTGTACGTCATGCGTGCGAACCATTCAACGAAACATCATCGATATGGGCTTTCGGAGCCGAAGGCCCACTTGTGTACCCTTGATGACTGCACGCCACGAAGCTTTACGCGTCGCCCGGACCCGTCAACACCGACATTGGACTGTAATAGACTGGAAACATACAGCCTAGTCGGACGAGTCACGTTTCAAATTGAATCGAGCGGATAGACGTGTACAGGTATGGAGACAACCTCATAAACCATGGACCCTGCATATCAGCAGGTGACTGTTCAAGCTGGTGAAGGCTCTGTAATAGTGTGGGGCGTGTGCACTTGGAGTGATATGGGACACCTGATACGTCTAGATACGACTCCGACAGGTGACACGTACGTGAGCATCCTGTCAGATTACTTGCATCCATTCATGTACATTGTGAATTCCGACGGACTTGAACAATTCCAGCAGGACAAACAAGCCACACGTCCAGAATTGCTACAGAGTTGCTCAGGAACACTTTTGTGCGTTTAAACACTTCCGCTGGCCACCAAATTCCCCAGACATGAACATTATTGAACATATGTGGACTGCCTTGCAATGTGCTGTTCAGAAGAGATCCCCACCCCCTCGTCTCTTACGGATTTATGGAAATCCCTGTAGGATTCACGGTGTCAGTTCCCTCCAACACTACTTCAGACATTAGTCGAGTCCATGCCACGTTGTATTGCGCCATTTCTGCGTGCTCGCGGGAGCCCTACACGATATTAGGTAAGTGTACTAGTTTCTTTGGCACTTCAGTTTAAAAGAGAGCTGAAAACAGGCTTCAAGACGACGTTCAAATTTTACCCGGATATCTACCCTAAACATCGTCTACATCTTATGCAGCACAGCTCCCAGCAATATCATTTGCAGTGTACCGATCAGTGCACTAGCTGGCGTTTGGTTGTGGTCGGATTTCAACAGGTCACCGATTTTTTGTTGTATACTATTCATCAGTTCCTGAAGGTTCTCGAAATTTCTTATGTTTGTAATGTTTGTGTAGTCTAAAGTATTAGGTGTTTGTATTCTAGAATACAAAACCTGATGTCAGTACTGAAACGGGTCGGCAGTTATTGCCATATCTCCTACCATTTTTCTCATAAAGGGGTTTTGACAATGGGATATTTCAGTCTCTCTTGAACAATGCCGTGAGTTAGCGACGCATTACATACTTCAGAAAATTCACTGCTTATTAAATGTTTACTAGTCTTTAGAACTCCGTTGGAAACCTCATGAAATCCGGATGAGCTTTTATTTTTCAGAGGATATATAATTTTCATAATTTCAGAAGGAGACGTGGGGTGAGACATATATGTGTTTGATTTTTGTCTGAGTTACTTGCTCAACATACTCTTTTATTTTTCTCTGTGACTGTATACACGGTGATTCAGCTGCCTCTACCGATGTCATTTTATGCAGCCCACAATGCTATCTCTAGCCTTCATTTTCTCTCCCTCGTTAAGCTAAAAGTTTTTACAGAAAAAAAATGAACTTGAGCTTTGTGTAGGGCATTTGACGTACACACATTAAAAAAAGTTTTTGCATGACCTCGGTTCCGAGAATTCCAGAACCTGTGCAGAAAATTGGAACAGAGATCAACATAAACATCATTTCTGCCCTTTTTATTGCTCTTGAAAACCACACATTGCCTGTTGTACCACCATACAGCGAGACCTTCAGAAGTGGTGGTCCATACTGCTTTACCTCTAATACCCAGAACACGTCCTCTTGCATTGATGCATGCCTGTATTCGTCGTGTCATACTATCCACAACTTCATCAAGGCACTGTTGGTCCAGATTGTCCCACTCCCCAACGGCGATTCGGCGTAGATCCCTCAGAGTGATTGGTGGGTCACGTCGTCCATAAACAGCTCTTTTCAATATATCACAGGCATGTTCGATCTGGTTCATATCTGGTACTCTAGTCGAGCGATGACGATGTGCACGATGGGGCACGAATTGTCGTCCGTGAAGACGAATGCGTCGCCAATATGCTGCCGGAATGGTTGCCGTATCGGTTGGAGGATGGCATTCACGTATCGTACACCCGTTACGGCGCCTTCCATACCACCAGCGGCGTACGTAGGCCCCACATAATGCTACCCAAAACAGCAGAGAACCTCCACCTTGCTGCAGGCGCTGGACAGCGTGTCTAAAACGTCCAGCCTGACCGGATTGCCTCCAAACACATCTCCGCGATTTTCTGGTTGACAGCATATGCGATACTCATCAGTAAAGAGAACATGATGCCAATCCTGAGCGGTCCATTCGGCATGTTGTTGGGCCCATTTCTAACGTGCTCCATGGTGTCGTAGTTTCAAATATGAACCTCGCCATGGACGTCGGGAGTGAAATTGCGGATCATGCAGCCTATCGAGCACAGTTTGAGTCATAACACGACGTACTGTGGCTGCACGAAAATCATTGTTCAACATAGTGGCCTTGCTGCCAGGGTTCCTCTAAGCCATAATCCGTAGGTAGCCATCATCTACTGCAGTAGTAGATCTTGGGTGGCCTGAACGAGACATGTCATCGACAGTTCGTATCTCTCTGTATCTCTTCCATGTCCGAACAACATCGCTTTGGTTCACTCCGAGACGCCTGGACACTTCCCGTGTTGAGAACCCTTCCGGGCACAAAGTAACAATGCGGACGCGATCGAACCGAGGTATTGACTGTCTAGTCATAGTTGAAATACGACAACACGAGCCGTGTACCTTCTTCCTGGTGGAATGACTGGAACAGATCGGCTGTCGGACCCCCTCCGCCTAACAGGCGCTGCTCATGCATGGCTGTTTACATCCTTGAATGGGTTTAGTGACATCTCTGAACAGTCAGAGCGACTGTGCCTTTGGTACAATATCCACAGTCAACGTCTGTCTTCAGGAGTTCTAGGAACCGGGGGTGATGCAAAACTTTTTTTGATGTGTGTAGTTAAATGTTGTACTGAGATACGTTTTCGATAGAAGCAGTCGTTCTCGAGTTGTTCAAGGAAAAAGGACAAAGGTGACCTTCAAACGCACCCTACTCCCACATTCAGCCACAAACAGTGATGATTTATAGTATGTTCTTCATGGCACTCCCTGTTACCACTACTCAAAAATTTGCGACTGCATGAATTATTTTCCGCATTCCACCTTTCTTCATTGATGGGCCGTATCACGCCACCGGCTTAGTCGACCCCTTGTAAGTTGTAAAATTGACATTTGTCTAAATTTTACCTAATAATTTTTTAGATTTTAGCAGTATAAAATAAACAATTACGCTAAAAATAGGTACAGTACGGTGACAGTTCGGTCCAGACTTAACCGTTACAAGCACAGCAGTATCGTAGTCAGAAGGCCTGATGAATAAACCGATGTAACGTTTACAAAAGAAGTTTCTCTTTCATTACCCTCACAGGCACTTTTAAATTAATAATGTTAACGAAATAGCAGTCTGTGCTGCTAGCATAATAGCCCAACCAGTAGAGACCAAAAAAGTTCGAATATCGGAAATAATTCGTATATTCAGAAAGTTTTGTACAGTGGTAGGAAGGAGTGCCACAAACAACATATTAAAAAAAAGTGCAAAAGTGACCTTCAAACGCACCTCCAACCCCACACTCATCCCTCACCAGGCCAGATTTCTAATATCTTGGGATACGTTTCTGCCAGAAACCACGGTTTTCAATACAAAATCCAACTACAGTAAATTTCCTACACAAAGATCCTGTTCATTTTTTCCTGTAGGACTAATAGATTTTGCATAGCGGCCGGGAGAATATGAAAATCTCGCACGTGTTTTAGAAGGCCAGATATAATACTGTGGGTTCCATAAAAAGACATCAATGGGGCAGCTGAATCACCCTGTACTTAAGAAATGATTGTTAAGTGTGTCTACTACCTGCGACTGATCATTTATAGACCATACATTTAAATTAATAGTGATAGTATCCTGTTCTGTGGATTTTTGTCCTGTTTCTCATTTTACAATATTCCGTGCAGCCTTAAGTCACTTGTCGGGATTACTGATTTCTGACACAATGTGCAGTTTCCTCGATTTTTAAATACCATGTCCTAGTAATTTAGAATAGTTTTTGTAGTGTACAACTGCAGCAGGAGCTTTACTTGTTCTTGCCAAGTTCCTTTTTCCTTTCCCAGTGCCCAACGTCATGCGGAAACGACAGTCTTTCGTACAGAATGTTTTGACTCTACGCCGCATTGTGAGTGCGAATGTGATAGAAGCCGGCTGTTCCGGCGTAACATCAAGCGCTGGCATGTCGGGTTGGAACGAAACCGCAGAGAAGGCTGTGAGACGACGTCAAGCATTGGAGGTGATCGAGGAGAATTTTGAATTACCAACTGACATAAGCAGTTACAACTCATCCCTAACGGTTTTTGCGTAGGGGCAGCCAAGTCAGTCAAGGATGGGCAGCTTAGTGTCATCGAAAAAAGTTAGGATGTAACGTTAGGATGTAACGTTAGGTCGAAGTCAGTATGAACAGTCATTCCCATGCAATTCGATTTTATAAGCCATTATTCTAATATCCCGAATCCTAATTGTCCAGTAATTGTAATTCTCATACCAAACGAGAAGGACAGTCAAATGGCTTGCCGCTTTTCAACATTCGTAGATGGCTGGAACATTACTTAGTCCAAACAACACAACTTTGACTGGGAAAAGACCGCCTTCACAACCCCTGATGGCCTGTATGAGTTCAGTCTCGTCAGCCCCGGTTTGCCAGTAGGCTGTATGGATGGTCACTGTTGAGAAATTCTTTGCTCCTTTCAAGTACTCTGGGATGTCATCAATGAGTGACAAAGACTAGACATCTATATTCAAGATTTTGTTCGGTTGTCACAACAGACAATGCTATTGCACTGCCAATAGATTCAGACCTGACAGAGGGAGAACGTCGGTGAACGTCAGCTATTCTGTGTCAACTTTCGCTTGTTTTTAAATCCAGAGTGGAGAAAAGTCAGGCCAAGTAGGCCATGGTAAAACAGCGCATCATCCTCCAACTAGCCAGCAGTTGCATAGGGGGTCGCCGGCTGAACAACGGATAATGGGAGGAACTGAAGAAGATTCCGCAGTATGACGTTACTGAATCTTCAGAGCGTCCTTAGTCTTCTGCTGTGGTCCTTGTGAAGAAGAAAGACGACACATGACATTTCTGTGTCGGCTACTGACAACTGAACAAACTCAAGAAGAAATATGTCTACTCTTTGTCACTCATTGATAACACCCTAGACTGCTTGAAAGGAGCAAAGAATTTCTCAACTGTGGGCATCCATACAGGCCTCTGGCAAACTGTGGTTGATGAGGCTGACTGAGAAAAGACTGAACTCATAGAGACCATCAGGGGTTATGAAGGCAAAGTTGTGTTATTTGGACTAAGTGATGATCCAGCCATCTACGAATGTTGAAAAGCGTCAAGCCATTCAACTGTCCCTTTTCGTTTGGTATGAATATTACAATTAGAGGACAATTAGGAGGCGAAATATTACAATAATGGCTTATAAAATCGAAGTGCGTGGGAGTAATTGTACATACTGATTTCTAACTAATGGAAAACCTGCAGCATGTTAAGTATAGTTAGGCTATAACATTTCTTTGCTTTCTGAAAGTGCGGGGGAACAACTAAAAAGCGGACCCAAGCAGCCAGAAGGACTCTGGCAATTGCAGGAAACAGGGCAGGTTACGTGAGGTGTTATCTGAGTGAAAGTTGCGTCACCTGGGGAGCCCCAGGGGACCAGTGCTGTTGTGCGTTTATGAGTTGTCTCCAGCCTAATGGCCGAACCGTGCTGAGGGGAGGAATTTTTATCACTTGGAGACCCGCGCTTCGCCGTATCGATATTCTGCAATCCACCTTACGGCACGTGGCGGAGGGTACCCAGTACCACTACTAGTCGTTTTTCAGCAGTTCTATTTGCGGGTGGAACAGGAAATAAAATGACTGCCTATATTCCTCCATACGAGCCATAATTTCTCGTATATTACCTTCGTGGTCCTTCCCTCGAGGGATTCCCGTTTGAATTCCTGAAGCGTCTCCGTAACACTTGCACGTTGTTCTGAAGGGTGCCTTCAGCAGATAACAATCTCGCACTGCCCTATGGAAACAGCGTAGGCGGCGGAATGAGAACCTAGCATCGGGTGCGGTTTTCTATTTTCTGAGAACTGTTGGTGCGAGGATAGCTGCTGAGATGAAAACATGCAACTGGTAAGAACGCTTGTGGTGTCAGGAAGATGGATCATAGGGAGAAGTTTTTTTGGAAAAGAAAGGTGGATCAAGTCATTGGAGTTTCAACGTGACGCATTTTTCTGACGGGGATTTTTGTAGAAGAATCAAACACACCATTGGTGGTGTGAGTGTTGTTACACAGTCATGTCATGTCATGTCTTGTTTGGCAGGAAGGGAAGAGCAAGCTGTACGATTCAGTTGGAAAATTTAGCGTTTGTGTGGGGACGGAGAAGAGCAAAGAGATAATTACGATGGTATCGCTCTGCACGTCTGATGATGATCATTCATGGTGATCATTATTAGCAGCTCCGGCACTTTGGACAACTCTGAGAAATGCTTGCATCTATCAAAGCAGTGCTCTGAACTTGAGACAGAAAACTGCAATGATCTGATTAAATCCTGAACAAGTCACTGTTTTCGTTTAATCTGAAGTGTGTGGGTCGTTTTTAGAATTTAAGTTGTGTCTAAAGGGTAAATTTTCGAGACTATCAAGTAACTCTGAGAACCTGCAGGTTCACTTGGTTTAATCCATAGAGCGCAGCTTTGTAATATCAACTGAGATTATTAGATAGACAGACGTGTCTCATGTTTGTGTTGTCTCATGTTTGTGTTTCTAATCGAATAAATGAATGTATTCATTTAAATTCTATTTCTGTTAACACCTTCAATTAATCTCAGTTTAATATTACACATTTCTCTACATTAGGATCCACAGTTATAGTCATAAGCACAGTAATTCAGCTTGGATCTTAAAGGTGCATCCAGCTCGTAAGTAATTTTCTGAGTCAGCATAACCATTTGAAACAAATGTTGAGTTTTGCAACGTATGCTGACAAACTTTCCAGAGACCATAAATGCATAACCTGTTCTTGCCATCTGGACGATACTGTCGTTTTGTCGAAGACATACAAAGAACATCTGAGCCGACTGAAAACCGTTTTGATATGCACACCTCCGCATGAATCCTAAATAGTGCCTCTTCATCATAAAAGAAACAAAACTCTTGTGCTACCTAATAAACAGAGATGGAGTCTGTCCTGACCTAGAGAAAATAAGAGCAGTCACAGATTTTACGATTCCTTGGTACATCCATAGTATGGGAAGCTGTTTCAGAATATTTTCGTAATACCGGCAGTTCGTAAAGGACTTCTGTACCAAGGCTCGTCTCTTGCAACAACTATTGTAGGCAGATGTCTTTCTTGCACCTCGTTCGAGGAAAATTTGACGTTTCCTTTTCCTTAAGGAGGCGCTTACGCCTTCTCTAGTCCTATCATTGTATGACCAAAATGCCGAGACAGAACTTCACATTGACACTATCGGTTATGCGATAGGAGCAGTTCTAGTACAAATTGGGAAATTTCTGAAAAGATGGGGAGTGCTCTGGAAGCATAAGCCATCAAGTCCCAGAGGAGCTACAATGCAACGGAAAAAGGGTGCCTTGTAGTTGTTTGGGCAATCAAAAAGTTCTGGCTGCATTTATGTGGCAAACCATTCAACATTGTGATGGACCAGCATTCTCTATGCTGGTTGATTAGCCTGAATGATCCATTAGGTCAACTGGCGAGATGGGTACTGAGGCTTCAGGAGTACGACATCAGAGTGGTACTTAAAGGCAAATGGAAATACAAGGATTCTGACTTCATTTCGAGGAATCTTTTGGTAGAACAGAGGATGTGAACAAAACATCATTCACCACTGTATTAAATGGCATTGCTAATTAACGGAGAGAATATCCAGCACTGCTGAAAACCATAGAAGCCTTGGAGAAAGAGGAACCAACAATAGGAGAATTCTAGTTAATAAACAGAACACGTTATAAGAGGAATTATGATCGAATGAGATGTAAATGGTTGCTCATCATCCCAGCTCCTCTATGACTAGCTATCCTGCAGTTTTTCCACTACAACCCAACATCTGGTCATCTGGGATTTGTGAAGAATCTAGACAGAATAAAATGCAGGTATCATTTTTTAGGTCTCTACAGTGCACCACAGAGGGTCTCAGAGATCGGTAACCTCCAAGGCATGTACTAATCCCGCCTGTAGCAGCGAAATTTCACCGAAATAAAACGGCCTCTTGGGTAGGTTCCCAAATTCGACGAATGGGATCAATGGATAATAGTGTGCACTGACAATCTTACCCACTACGCTGTCACCAAAGCTGTGTCGACTGCCGACGCTCCGGAAATTGCAAAGTTCCATGTAGAAGACATTTTTAAGCACTGAGCATTCCGTGTAATCGTCTCTTGATCGTGGAAAAGTTTTTCAATTGAGATTAGTATCATAGGTAAAGGACTGGTATGTCCATCTGCACAATAGTTGTAAATAATTTTTTTTGTACTCGTTATGTAGTCCAGGGTTAAAAATGTGCAGGTTCATTGTTTGGGAGCTGCTGGCTCGAACTGATGAATGGTAATTCATAAACTAAATTTAAAAGAAGGGTCAGATACTACGTGTTTATTTAATAGATAAACAGACACATCCACTAATACTTACATTCCAGCACAACCAACATACCTGACCTGTAGCCAAGCTAAAATAGTTGAACAAGTCCTACAGCAGACGAAAGTGCAGATGCATATCTTTCTCGTACAGGAGCTCAGACTCTGGTAATCGCCCAGCTGAAGCCGTTCTTATTCAAAATTAACTCACACTACCCCAAAACGTCTAAGCCATAAGATATTCTAAGTAATTTTATTGTTGGGTGAGGGATTTGTAAATACAATGCAGTTTTAAATTCCGTGTGTCGTAGTATTCCAGCTTTCTTTCTAAAGAATCGCTATTTATAGTTGTTTTTGGCCGAGTTTATAAGAAGAGTAGGGTTGGGTTGTTTTTGGGGAAGACCAGACAGCGAGGTCATCGGTCTCATCAGATTAGGGAAGGACGGGGAAGGACGTCGGCCGTGCCCTTTCGAGGGAACCATCCCGGCAAGTGCCTGGAACGATTTAGGGAAATCACGGAAAACCTAAATCAGGATGGCCGGACGCGGGATTGAACAGTTGTCCTCCCGAATGCGAGTCCAGTGTGCTAGCCACTGCGCCACCTCGCTCGGTTAAGAATAGTAATATGGTTGACAGCTAAAGATAAAAATAAGTCCTTCTCCCAAAATTCTTGCTGTTGTAGTGGTTGAGGTCTTTTGTTTGACGATTGGTTTGGTGCAACTCTGCACATTACTCTGTCCTGCGCAGTCTTCATTATCTCCGAGTAAGTACTGCAACTGACATTCATTTTAATCTTTATACAGTATTTACCTCTTGGTCGCCCTTTACAATTTTTACCTCCCACAATCCCTACAATACTAAGTTGATGATCCATGGATGTGTCAGAATCTTTTGAAATGTGCTACAGAATAATGCTGATGATTAGATTCACATATCGTGTAACTAATGAGGAGGCACCGAATAGAAATGGGAAAACTAGAGCTTTGTGGCACAAGTTGACTAAAAGAACGGATCGGTTGATAGGACACATTCTATTCTCTTCTTGTCTGAACTGCTTACCGCCCACATTTCACATCCGTTCAAGGCTACATTCCAAATAAATACTTTCACAAAAGACCAAAATTCTTAATTCTATTAAGTATTATTTTGGTAGATTTATGTGGATAAAGATTATTACTGACACTGCATAATTCCTATGACGAAGCAATTAATGTTTCACTGTGGCTTTGTTAACCAAAACTTAACACTTCTATTATATCACAAATTACTTTTTAATGGCATCAGATTTTTTGATAGAGTTGACATACAACAAAGGATGTGGTTGGCAGGAGAGCCAACCGTATTGCTAAAGGAGGCCGAAATGCACGCGTCTCAGCTCACGCAGGCTGGCGTGAGGTCTGGAACATGACAAGGGAATTAGAATTCAGAAAAACGGACGTAGCTGGTGGAATCCTTAACTTTAATCCATTCATGGAGAACGTCGCTCTTTGTGGTGCATGATTCACAATATCAATAGTACGGATACTGGCGCATTGCTAGGTCGTAGCAAATAACGTAGCTGAAGGCTATGCTAACTATCGTCTCGGCAAATGAGAGCGTAGAAGTCAGTGAACCATTGCTAGCAAAGTCAGTTGTATAACTGGGGCGAGTGCTAGGAAGTCTCTCTAGACCTGCCGTGTGGCGGCGCTCGGTCTGCAATCACTGATAGTGGCGACACGCGGGTCCGACGTATGCTATTGGACCGCGGCCGATTTAAAGGCTACCACCTAGCAAGTGTGGTGTCTGGTGGTGACACCACAACAAGTGCTCCTTCTCAACTTATATGAAATAAGCCATATAAGCTTGGATAATGAAACTTAATACACTAGTTCTCACACAAGGAGTATTACGTCTCTATGAACTATGTATATGCCTGTCATTCAAAACATGTTGTTGTACGCATATCAGAGAACTAGACGCATCCGTTGCATTTGCTCACAGATACCGGTAAGTGTGAATCTGTTTAATGTGTCGGGTGTCAGAGATCTCAGAAAATTTCGGACATAGTTTGGGTGTTGTCAGAACTGAATATTATGTACAATAGAAATTTAACTGAAATATTACGTACTTTAAGGTAATGAGTCAAAGACTTCCCATTCAGCAGGGTTCGGTTGCTTATTGACCTCATACTCGCTGTCGGCCATTTATTTAATAATGTTAGCAGATAAGTAAAATTATATCACAATATGCAAGAAAGTTTCAAGTAACCGATGAGAAAGTGTAATAAACAAGATAATATGAAACGTCCTAATTGCTATAAGAAAAGATCTTTATATTTTCATGACAAGGTAGCACAGTGACCCCAGTTTATATTCCCGAAGAAGGTGGCGCGATGACTAAGGCACCTAATTCGTAGTCCGTGATAGTAGGGTTCAATAACCCCATCAGCCCATTCAACTTTAGTTTCATTGCTGATTTTTCAAAGTCGCTAAAGGCAAATTACGGCCCGTCTGTTTTTATATATTTCTCTATTTTATGAACAATATTAGAGGTTGATAAGTGTACAAGAAATAAGAAAATACCATTAATCCATTTTTTCTTTATTAGTAGATATGCGAGAAATATTATTGAAACTTCTACTGAATAATGATACACTTGTTTTGGTCGCCAAAATAGTTTCTTTACTGATCATCTCTAATCATGGGGTTCTCCCGAAATACAATTAGATATGAGCTATGAAACAAAAATGCAAGAAAATATATTAAAACATTGAAACAACGCAGTTTCCTGCATTGATTTTGACAGGTACGTTGCTGCGCAAAGTATATTGTCAGTTTTCTATTCCATTCAGTAAAACCTCTAGTGCCAGAACTGACATATGCGGTCTCTCATGGTACGAGGTAAACAATTTTGGGTGCATATAACGTTAGTGACAGCAATTCCTACGCAAGCAAGCACCAATTTTATATGACAACGCTTATTTAAAAAAGGACGTATATAATTTAACTGTATACATATATCTGATAAAGGTATCGCATTATGCTAGCGAAGTTGTAGTTGCTACATTCCAAAGCTGCTAAAGTTTGGATACAGGAAATAATACAGATCGAAATATTTCAGTACATCAGTTTCAACTAAAACGTTGAACGTAGTATTAATTGGCAAAATCAGACTTCCACATTTTAAGCTTTATTTTTACAGATATATTTGTAAGGAAGGGACTGGAATATTTTTATTATGATTACAAGGAACCGCTGCCAATTTATGTTCTAGTAGCAAGTAACGATTGTAACATAGAGCTCTGTTGTTACAGTTGCACTAAAAATGGCCACTAATTGCACTTACAAGTTTCTTCCAGGAAGACCGTAGGTGCAGCGCTTCAGGCTGCTGGAATCGAGCATAGGAATACAGTGCGTATGGAAATTTTCAGTATGCAGATTTCAAACGGCTGATTTAAACAACTGTACATGATAGTAAAACTGTTTAAAAACCAAAGTACATGACAATCAATCATTCAACCAGCCTACTGAAAAACGATAGTACATGTCGGTCAAAATAATAAAAGATCCGAAATATACTGCATCCTTCGGCCAACCTACGATGTAGGGTAACTTTAGACAAAAAGCCTTCCAGGAGATCTGTGACCGTGTTCGAAATCATGTGGTGCTGGCATAGACATAGTGTCAGATTTCTAGTGAGAAACGCAGTGTGTGTGTGTGTAGAGAAGACAGTTACTTAACGTCGGCACAGGTCAGGCCGTAGCCTACTGGACACAGCCTGCGACATCTGGCAGGAAGCCCGCGTGACGTCACGAAGTGAATGTTGAGCAGCGAGGTAATCCCTAACGCTTCTAGTGCGGGGTTCGTCGTTTCAGTAAGCTTTTAGCGATAGTGTGAGATCCATCGCCTACATATGAGCTTTTAGTTTGTTGAACTTTCTTCAAGACTTGCGTGTCTTCATATTAGGGAACAGACAGAAAACTGACGAAAATACCAGGTAAGTACAGACAGTTTTTGCTTAATCGTGAGTAGCATGATTTTGTTGCTGTTGAAAAGGATATATCAGTCTGGTACTCCTTGTACGTGTTCGAAATGGGTTGTAATTCTTGTGTACCAGGTTGTACAGGAAATTGCAGGACGAATAAGTAAAGAAATATTTGAACATTTTAGTATCCAAAAGATGCAAACATTCAGGCTAAGCAGTTGTAAGCAATTTATCACGCAAATTTCATGCCGAGGAAGAACCCTGTACTTTGTGCTAAGAGTTTCGCTGAGAAACACTTAGTTACTGGAAATCAAATGAGAAGAGTAGATGTTTCTACGCTAACAGTTCGTGGCACAATTCCCAGGTTGACACCAGATGCCGTTCTTTCTTTCTTTCCATCTATTCTTTCCTGGGATAACCTAATTGTCCGTTCGCTTTTCTGCTGAAAGGATATCGCCAAGCGAAAGGGCAAAAAGACGCTGTATGGAGAGGAACGATATTTTAGTGAAGGTGCGGGCAGGTGGAGATTACAAACTGCGATGACGTCACGAATAGAGTAAAAGATGTACATTTGAGTGGCTTATCCTACAAAACTCCCACTCATTTCGTGTTTTTTTACATATAATGTGTTAACGACATCCAATTTATTGTGTGTTTTATAAAACTTTTATGAAATTTCAATGTAGAAATATGCCAGGATAGCTATAAGGTTGAGAGATTACAGGGCAGTCTCACTTCTAATATGGTGTGATACTGCATAATGTTCTTAGCGAAGTTGCTCTTTATTACTTGGTTGCTATACCTTGATACTATCTGACTTCATACATCATAATGAAATGGTGGGCAGTGGTTAACGCTCTTGCTTGTGTGCTCTAGTGAATGAATAGCGATAAGCTTTACCTGCCTTAAAAGGAATAAGGTGCCGATTTAAACGACTGCAGTAAAAGCGTACGGTGACTGAGGGCCGACAGGAGCGTTTCTTCTGAGAAACCTCGGTGAAAACATTTGCGGGCTGCCGGGTTCTGCAGCCTTATTGTGTAGTCACGTTGGAAGTCGCCACTGCAATGGGCAGCACATTGAAGAACGGCAGTACAGCTGAGGACGGGCCCTTGTTAGGCAGGAAGCCGACGAGACGACTGTGAGCTTTCTGTGAATTTCTGTGGGGACAGGTCACTGGCGACCAGACGTCCGGACTCTGTTACAAAACATATTTGTGAAGGCACGAGACTTTGAGAGAGTTCGTGGCCATTCTTCGGAAAGTTCGAAATGTATGGAACAGGGGAGATAACGATCTTTTTATGGATGGCTGTGGTTCCATCCAGGGCATGTTGTTAGAGACTTTAAAGTTAATTGGGAGAAAAGGAAAAAAGATTCAGCTTCGCGGCCTCTTTCCTGCGCGTTTTGCTAAGTGGTCAAGTCTATGTATGCAGAACAAGGGGCAGTCTCCCATCTTCGAATGCGTTGCTTCACCTCGTGATTCGCTTGAGCTAAAGAGGGAGTAGTGTAAGATGTAAATATGCCTTGCCACCGAACTGTAGAGAAAAGTGGAGAGAAAGAGAAGACACTCTTGCATTGGCACTTCGCTTGTAAAGAACTGCAGGTCTCTACCTAAACGGTGAGACTTGTGTCTTGTGCCAGTCACCTTCTGAACCATCAGAAATATTGCTTGTAGCATTACGCACACAACGAGTGATGCGTGGGTATACTTATTTGTCTTGAATCGGCCATTTAAACATTTGACATATTCCGTCACACATAGTCATGGGACGGAATCAAATTGGTTTGGCAGACCAGCAGACGGGTCCACCTGTACACTGGAATCCACTGGGATTTCAGAGGCTCATAGTGAAGTACCTACGTTCCGAATTAACCGAACGCGAGACCGCACACTTGCAATATCGGGCGCGTGTCATTAATAACAGATTGCTGCCGTCCATGATTTCAGTCGCCGAACGCATCGTGGTGTACCGCCCTGAGGAGCAGAAGAGTGAAGTATTCGCTGCTACGGCATAGGGCTCCAATATATGCTTCTCACCACCCCGTTCTTTAGAACCATATTTTTCGTTTTGGAATTGATTGTGGCGTAGTTTTTGTGCCATAACTCTATCATCTGTATTCTACTGATTCACGTGTATGAAGTCAGATAAAGTGATCAGTGTTCTGGTCAGTGTCGCATGTCGATCCACAGCTGATCACTTTGTCCACCATAGACGCCATAATGGTGTAATAGTGTGTCCGAGCGGTTCTAGACGCTTCAGGTCTGCAACTGCGCGACTGCTACAGTCGAAAGTTCGAACCCTGCATGTGGATGTGTGTGATGTCCTTAGGTTAGTTAGTTTTAAGTAGTTCTTAGTTCTAGGGGACTGATGGCCTCAGATGTTAAGTCCCATAGTGCTCAGAGCCATTTGAAGACCCCATATTAGTGAAAGCGTTTGTCAAATAAAAATGCTTGTGTGACGTTTCTTTAGCCTCTTTTTGTCTTGTGATGTTAATAATGAATAAATCTATTGTTATTTAGATCACAACATCTCCCTCTGTTCTGATTAATAAAAATGGCAAAGGTAATGTTAAAGTCTTTATTACAAAATAAAGTAGGAAGTTTGCCACTCGCGAACCGCTGCCAGGATCTAGGTCCTTGGCACTTCTGTGACGATGCCATTTAGCGTCCTTGAAAAACAGATCCTCATTATGATGAAATAAAAAACAAGTATCTACAACATACTAATGAACCATTTTCTCTTTTTAATTCTCTGCTTGTTTATATATTGTTTATATTTTTTGTTTATAGTGCATTTGTGTCAGTGACTCATTTTTCGACAGTTTTTCCGTCGTTGTTAACGGCGTTGTATTATTTTTGTGATGTTTACTGTTGTATTTGCTTTGTATTTCAATGTTTTGATTCTGAATCTCGTGTACTACTGTCTTAGTCTTGGACTGCATACTGCTTTGCTAAATTTTTTGACGTTATTGTATTGTACTGCGTATGTTGGCAAATATTTCGAGCACAACCGTATTATCTAACTCGCAAGACAATCATCTGATATTTTATGCGCTACAACAGTTTGTTGTTGATAGAGAATTTGAATGATAACAAGAAGTACGGCCAGACAAGTAGACTGGGAGCGGGAAAATAAAGCGTCCGTCCTGGAGGAAGAGCTCAATGAAACGGTGGAGGCACAGTTTGAATGTAGGGAGGCGCTGCTGTTGAACGGTGTTAGCAGCAACGATGTCGTGCAATAAGGAAATCAGGGAGACGAAAGCGATATGCCTTTTCTTCGGGGGACAGAAAGTGTTCAATCGCTTGTGACAGAAGATGTTAGCATACCACAACATATCGAAGCAGAGGTGATTAGTTGAAATCCGGACAGAAGAACAGGCGGTATCAGAACGCAATGATGGGGATACAACACCGCAGAAATCAAGTAAGAGTTAGGTCGATCACTATACTAAGGAAAAGGAAGAGGACTTCATTTCCTTTAGTCTATGAAGTTTCCTTTCCATTCCTATTAAAAATGCCACCCGTTTGGAGGCTGGACTAAAATGAATTGAGGAAAAGATTAATGGACTAAAAGGAATGGAGGAGAAAATTAAAGAGTTAGTAAGAGATAATAACGAGACGAGGACTGACATAAAAAATATCGGTGCTCAGGTAAATCAGATGCGAAAGGAATACAAGTCATTGGCAAATAAACTCCAGGAAAACCTACGTAAAGTAAACACCAAAGCAATGAACGGTTTGAAGATTGCACATGATGCCAAGAAGACGGCAGAGAGCGCCAAGACAGTAGCAAGTTTCGCAAGACGTGTAGCAACTGAAGTATCGAAAGCGACTATACGCACAGAACTGCAAGGACTAGAGGCAGTGGTCGACTTGAACAAGAAGATCGAAAGCGTGGAAAAGCGGCGAAATGACGCGGAGCCGTGCATCGACACGAAAATACGTGAGGCCACGGCTCTTCATGCGACAGCGGCCATGGATAAATTAGTCAGAGCTGCGCAAATTAGGGACTGGTTCGGGCGTGACAACTGCAACTCCAGTGAACGAGACTGAGGAGGTCCGCACTCTCGTTCAAATCTCAACAGGAAGCGATCAACACGCGAATGGAGAAGAAATTGGAGGAGGCGCTAAGGAAATGCGACCAAGCGCGAACGCAACAGAACTAGAAACAAATTCGGACGGGATGGATACCTCCATACCGTTAGCAGCGAGCAGAGGACATGGTGAGATGAACGTCGCATTTTCTAGAAGCCGTGGAGGCAGCACAAGTGAGGGGACGTCGAACGAGTACATCCCAAGGACTGATATTTTCCGTAGGACGGAAGTTGTCGATGAAACGTCATTTTCAGAGATGAAGGTAATTTTACTCACCCACGCACTTGGATATCACAATATTACCTCTCTCTGTCACCAAATTGGTCTTTAAAGTACAAATTGGACTTTATTTGCGGACACTTGCAAGGGTCAGTTGCGCAGAAAATGCACGGAATATCAGCGACGTGTAGGAGTTACAAGGAGTACCAGGACTGCTTCCTAAATATCTACTGGTCCAAGGAGACGCAAGAGCGCATAAAATACCAGATGATTGCATCAAGGAACTTGGATGGGCTTTTGTAGCCTGAATTCTCGAAATATTTGCCAACAATGTTTGACAAGAACCAGTATCTTGACGTACCATGCTCTACCGGTGAAATCATACGTCACTGTTACACCAAACGTCCGTCGCCATATCAACAAGTATTAGCTGGCTGGTGTAATGTGGAGCTCAGTACTTTCCGTAACACTCTTTAGGAATTAGAGTACGCGTTCCGAGCAGAGAATGTCAGAGAGCACAGAGGAAACTCTGGTTTCCGTAAGGCGCTCCATTCCCTACATTCCCGTTCCTATTATCGTAATCTTTATATTGTGGATGCGACATAGGGACTGCGACGTATCTCTCAATCAGGGTCGGGAATAATAAATCTGAACAACGGAGAGACTGGAATGTACTACGCAACAGAGGCTGGAATGGAAGGAGGAATGAAGGCTACGGACCACAAAACAACGGATGGCGAAACCATGGCTCCTGTTTCAACGATAGTGGAAGACGTGCCCGAATGAACAACGGAGGGGACGGAAATGGAGCTCAGGTGGAGGAAGTGGAGATTCGGGAAATGAGAAATTTTTGGTAAGGTCTTATGGGACCAAACTGCTGAGGTCATCGGTCCCTAAGCTTACACACTACTTTATCTAAGTATAGCTTATGCTGAGGAGAAAACACACACCCATGCCCAAGGAAGGACTCGAACCTCCGACGGGTGCAGCCATGAGATTCGGAGACCGAACCCAGGTAGAGGGCTCGAGGAAATGATAACCAACGTCAATGACTAGTTGAATATGCAGAAGAGGCACAAAACGCACCTGCAGTTGTACTCGCACCTAGCCTTATCAATGTTATTAGATACGACGATACTGAGGAAACGCTACTGGAAGAAAGAGTGGAGTTCACTCATAATGACGTACATCCAATTGTTATCGCAACCATAGGAGGGAAGGAAGTTAGAGCAATCCTGAATGGTGGTAGTGAAATTTCGGCCATCGGGGAAGAGACTTACAGACAGTGTACGGGACTGCAAGACTGGGCGGAACTAACGGTGAAGAGATTAAGAATAAAAGGAGCAATATTAGGGAAGGTAACTGAAGTGAACATGAAGACAAGGCTAGAGCTACTATGTCAATGTCACCTGCTGGTGGGGAAACTTCCTGATAGTGCCAGAACTGACAACTTTTTTGATTATCGGAACCGATTTTCTAAGCGAGTACAATGCAATACTGGATCTAGGACGTGGTACAGCGACATTAAATAGGAATAGAAGCATCATGCTTAGTTTCACTGATCGGGCGATACGGGCGCAATTCCCAGCGAGGTGCCTTAAGATTTGGATAGATTCAGAAGACTGGCATTTACGAACGTCGAAATCAGCATCGAGAGATAAAAGGGATTGCCACTATGAACCAGAGGACGCAGAGGACGAGATCTGTCATGCGATACAAGAGAGGGGTTTGTGGTATTGACAATATTACCGAAGATGAGAGGGCAGAACTACAAGCCGTGCTACTTAACAACAATGTTCCTATCTAAGGCAGGAGCCATCAATAATTTCCACTATGCGTTCCGTGTCAAAGAACATCAGAAGTTCTTTGTCCCACCTTATCCCATTCTGATCGCACACGGAGAGAAAGTCCGGAAAGAAGTGCGGAGGATGCTGCATGAGCTGATCATTGAAACTGGTGTGTCCACATACAATAACCCACTGTGAGTAGTTGAAGAGAAGGATGGGTCGATACGTTTGGTGCTTGATTCGAGGCAAATCAACACGATAATCTTGCCGGAAACTGACAACATGAAATCTTTGCAAGAGATCTTCTAGCTTCTCCAGATGGTCTGAGTGTTTTTTCCCATTGCCCTCTGTTCAAGTTTCTGGCAAATTAAATTACACCCTTCGTGTCGTCAGTACACGGCTTTCCTAGTTGAAGGACACTGCTATCAGTTCCGGCGATTGCCCTTTGGCCTCAATATATCGTCCGCAGCATTCATTAGGGGACTGAATGGAATTTTGTCAGAAAGTCTGAAGAACGACATGACGACCTATGTTGATTATTTCTTCATCGCAAAGCCCACTTGTGACACCATGATGCCTTACTGTTCCAAGTATTTCACCAAGGACCTTGATGTCTTCGTCCCAACTAATTTCGAAAAATCTGGTTTCGAAACTAGGAAGCTGGATTTTCTAGGGCACGTGATTTTGGCAGACGGGATTGCGCCTAATCCGGAAAAACTCTAAGCTATTGCCCAATTACCGAGACCACAGACCAGGAAGGACCCCAGAGGGTTCCTGGGTGTCGTAAACTTTTATAAGAAGTTCATTAGAACGAAGGAGGATGGCGCACCAAGACTTTGTGCCTTAACAGGAGAGAAGATACCGTGCATGTGGTACGAGGCAGGGGATCAATAATTCAATACGCTTATACAGGCCCTTGTGGAGGCACCTATCCTAGCTCACCCTGACTTAACAGCGGATTTTTGCATGTGGACTGATGCAACAAAAACAGCTCTTGGCGTAGTAATATTCCAAGAAATTATGGAAGATCTACATCTACATCAGCATCTACATGGTTACTCTGGAATTCACACTTAAGTACCTGCCAGAGGGTTCATCGAACCATTTTCAAACTACTTCTCTACCATTCCACTCTCGAATGGCGCGTGGGAAAAAGGAACACCTAAATCTTTTCGTTAAAGCTCTGATTTCTCTTATTTTATTATGATGATCATTTCTCCCTACGTAGGTGGATGTCAACAAAATATTTTCGCATTCGGAAGAGAAAGTTGGTGATTGAAATTTCGTAAATAGATCTCGCCGCAAAGAAAACCGCCTTTGTTACAGAGACTGCCACCCCAACTCGGGTATCATATCAGTGACACTCTCACCCTCATTGCGAGATAACACTAAACGAGCTGCCCTTCTTTGCACTTTTTCGATGTCCTCCGTCAATCCTTCCTTGTAAGGGTCCCACACCGCGCAGCAGTATTCCAGTAGAGGACGGACAAGTGTAGTGTAGGATGTCTCTTTAGTGGGTTTATCACATCTTCTAACTGTTTGGCCAACAAAGCGCATTCTTTGTTTCGCCTTCCTCACAATATTATCTGTGTGGTCTTTCCAGTTTAATTTGCTCGTAATTGTAAATACTAGGTATTTAGTCGAACTGACAGCCCTTAATTTTGGGTATACGATAAATCGCACAAATCTAATTGGATTTCTTTTAGTACCCATGTGGTTGACCTCCCACTTTTCTTTGTTTAGTGCCAATTGCCACTTTTCGCACCATACAGAAATTCTCTCTAGATCATTTTGTAATTGTAATTGATCGTCTGATGATTTTACTAGACGGTAAATTACAGCATCAGTTGCAAACAATGTAAGGAGGCTGCTCAGATTATCACCTAGATCATTTACGTAAATCAGGAACAGCAGAAGCCCTATGACACTACCTTGCGGAGCACCAGATATCACTTCTGTTCTACTCGATGATTTACCGTCCATCACTACGAACTGTGACCTCTCTGAGGGGAAATCACGAATCCAGTCACACAACTGAGGCGGTACTCCATAGGCACGCAATTTGACTAATAGTCGCTTGTGGGGAACGGTATCAAAAGCCTTCTCGAAATCTAGGAATATGGAATCGATCTGAGATCCCTTGTCGACAGCACTCATTGCTTCATGGGAATAAAGAGCTAGCTGTGTTGCACAAGAACGACATTTTCTGAATCCGTGTTGGTTATGTATCAATAAGTCATTTTCTTCAAAGTGATTCATAATGTTCGAGTACAGTATATGCTCCAAAATCCTACTGCAAGTTGGGGTCAGTGATATGGGTCTCTAATTCAATGTGTTACTCCTATTTCCTTTCTTGAATAATGTTGTGACCTGTGCTACTTTTTCGTCTTCAGGAACAGACCTTTCGTCAAGTGAGCCGTTTTATATGATTGCCAAGAAAGGCGCTATTGTGTTTGCATAGTCTGAAAGAAACCTGATTGGTAAACCATCTGGGCCTAAGATACCTACTTTTATGTCACTCATGCTAACAGCTGTTCTGGTTTCGAATTATGATATATTTACTTCGTCTTCTTTCGTGAAGGAGTTACGGAAAACTGTATTTGGTAACTCCGCTTTAGAGGCACCATCATCGGTAACATTTCCATTACTATCGCGCAGTGACGGTATTGATTGTTTTTTTGCCACTGGTGTACTTAAAATACGGTAGAAAACCCAGAGAGATTCTGATCGTATGTAGAGAGACTCTCTCATTGTGAAAACTATTAAAAGCATCTCGCATTGACGTCCGCACTAAATTTCGAGGTTCCGTGAAACTTAACCAGTCTTGGGGATTTTGCGTTCTTCTAAATTTCGCGTGCTTTTTTCGTTGCTTCTCCAACAGTATTCTGACGTGTTTTGTGTACCATGGTGGATCAGTCCCATCTCTTATTAACTTATTGCTTAAATTCAAAGATACAGTATCTAGAGCAATAAACAGAT